>NW_017728943.1:65549441-65604828 GCF_001723895.1 Crocodylus porosus
CTACCCTGGGGGTGTTTAAGAGGAAGTTAGATGAACAGCTTGCTGGGTCGTTTGACCCCAGTACTCTTTCCTGCCATGGCAGGGGGTCAGACTAGATGATCTGCTCAGGTCCCTTCCGACCCTAGAAACTATGAAAGTAATGCCCTATAGTTTGGCATATTCATAGATTGTAAGGCCAGAAGGGACTTCAGAAGATCAGCGGGTCCACTCTCTGCACCAGGCAGGAAAGACAACTGGGGTCAGGTGACCCCAGCAAGGTGACTGTCTACTCTCCTCTTGAAGCTCTCCAGGGTAGGTGATTGCACCACCTCTGGGGGGAAGTTATTCCACAGTCTGGACACCCTGACTGTGAAGAAGCTTTTTCTAATGTTGAGCCTGAAATGGTCTTCCAGGAGTTTGTGGCCATTACTCCTGGTGTTCCCCTTGGGTGCCCTGGTGAACAGTTGCTTACCTGATGTAGAGGTAAGTTGCTCCCAAGTCCCCTCTTACCCTTCTCTTTTTCAGGCTGAAGAGTCCCAGGTCCCTTAGCCTTTCCTCATATGGCTTGATGTGCAAGTCTCTGATCACACATGTGGCTCTTCTCTGGATGCTCTCAAGCTTTGCCATGTCCTTGTTAAAGTGCGGTGCCCAGCCCTGGATGCAGTACTCCAGCTGTGGTCTCACCAGTGCTGAGTACAGCAGAAGAATCACCTCCTTGGCTTTGCTGGAGATGCATCGATTGATGCATGCCAGAGTATTATTTGCCCTACTGGCTACAGCATCGCACTGCTGGCTTATATTCATGGTTTATTATTACCCCCAGGTCACTTTTGTTCATGGTGCTGGTCAGTTTGGCATCACCAAGCCTGTAGCTGTGTAGAGGATTTTTCATCCCCAAGTGGAGCCCTTCACATTTCTCAATGTTAGGCTTTATCTAGTTCTGATCTCCCCAGCTTGTCAGCCTGTCTAGATCCGCCTGTATCTGTAGCGTATCTTCAAGTGTGACCACGCTCCTCCATAACTTGGTGTCATCTGCAAACTTGGCCAATGAGCTCTTCACCCCCACATCCAAATAACCGATAAAGATGTTGAAAAGTACTGGACCAAGCACTGACACCTGAGGGACACCTCTGGCCACGTCTCACCAGTATGACACAGATCCGTTCACTACAACCCTCTGGATCCTATCCCACAACCAGGTTCCTACCCACATAACTGTCTCACAGTTAAGCTCACAAGCCTCCAATTTTCTTATGAGAACATCATAGGAGACCAGATTAAAGGCATTTTGGAAGTCTAGGTATACAATGTCAACCTCCTCTCTCTTATCCAGGTGGCGAGTTACCTGATAGTAAAAGGAGATGAGGTTGATAAGACAAGACCTGCCCATGACAAAAGCCATACTGACTGTCTTTCAGAATCCTACTTTCTGCAAACCTATTGCACATAGACTCCTTAATGAATTTTTCCAGGTTTTTCCCTGGGATAGAAGTTTGGCTAATTGACCTGTAGTTACACAGGTCCTCCCTCCTCCCCTTCTTGAAGATGGGCACAACAGTGGCCCTCTTCCAGTCCTCAGGACCTCTCCAAAGTGCCACGAATTTTGGGAGAGCTTTGCCGGGGGTTCTGCAGTGACTTCAGCCAGCTCTTTCAGTGCTCTCGGATGAAGTCCATTCGGTCCTGTTGACTTGTATATGTCTAATTCTTTTAATTGATCACACACCAGTTCTACAGCAATGATGATGATGGTGAGCAATTACTTGTGAATGAGTAAGATCGTCTTCCAGCAGTAGTAGGGAGGTGGTCATTCCTACCCTGCTCATTCTGTATCCTGGCATGATTTTTCCCTTGGCCCAGTGAAATACCAAAGCAAAGTAGTCATTCAGGAGTTCAGTTCTCTCCTAAGTGCTGGTAGCCATCTGTCCTGAGTTGTTGAGCAATGGCCCCATGCTCCCATTTGTTTTCCTCCCTTTTCCCTATATGTATGTCTGTCAGAAAGAAGTTGTAGTTTTTCATGGACATCACACTATCAACGATCAAAGATTTTATATTTTTTTTATTTATAAAATATCAAGTGAGACTGTCTTTCTGGATTTTAACATTAAATATTTCAAACTGTTACAATTTTTTGAAAGAAAAAAACCTATCTTCCCTATGCAGATAGGCTCAGACTTCAAATCCAGTCCAGTAAAGTTATGCATGTAAGTAGGCAAGAAGTGTGCCAATGAAGTGAATGGCCCTAATCACATGGACATCTGCATGAAAGTTTGCAGGACTAGGAAATCAAACAGAAAAAGAAAATATTAGTATAATGAAATGAGTGTTACTCTCAGGCATGTAATTCTTTTATTTTCTTATTTTTTAAAAATTATTTTTATTTTTTTAGCTGTTGCAAACTTTGTTGCTTTGCACAAGATTTTTCTCTTTATTTGTATCCTGTTTGTTTTAAAGAAAAAGAAAAAAGAATTACATGTGATTACAATGTTAGCATTTAAATAGTTTTGCCTCGTTGGAGTTACTTACCAGTTAGAAAGTGCAGAAGGGCTGTAACATTGCTATGGATCCTTGTAGATGATTGTCCATAGAGAGGGGAACTTCAGGCTGACAGAAGGCCCTGTAACTTCAGGTTCCTCTCTCACCCACGTTACCCAGATGAAAGAGAGAGTAAAAGAAACAGCGGTGCACAGCCCAGCTTAAGAGCCATGAAGGGCTGTATGCCAGGGGTACAACGTAAAACAGATACAGGCCTGGGGGTAGCAATTCTACATTTGAGGGGAGCACTGGGGCAGGAGAGAATCTTGGAAAAGAACAAAAATGTAAATGTAGATTTTTGGTTATGGCCATGGAGTGCACACAGCTCGGCTCAGGATTGGGAGTATAAAATTTGCTTTTATGCTCCCTCAAAGGCTAGCTATGTGCTAAGCTTGCCCTGCCTCCTACCCCTCCCTCGTACCCTCCAAATTAAGCCTCTTCTAAATCATACTGACTGCCAACAACCCTGACTGATTGCATAGGAGGCAAGAATCAAGAAGGGCATATAGTGCTGCTTCAAGTAGTCACAGACTCACAGGGGAAAACCCAGGGAATGCTTTTGAGAGGGCAGCTCAGAACACAACACGAATTGCAGAGACTCTCTAAAGTGGCAGGAGACGCAAATCGTTTGTATCTGCCATTCTCTCCTGGCCTGTGTGTTAAAGCAATTTTTAATGAGGATTTGACTGTGAACATGTGTTTCTGCAAACCATTCACAGTCTCCCTTTCCAGCACCTCTGATAATACCTATGCACACATAAATGACAGAGTGCAGTTTACAAAGATGTAGTTATACATGCCAGTTGTGGAATTTGTAGGACTGGAAGGCTAAAGAAGCCTAGTGCCAGAAAAGCAGTAGAAGAAGCAACTCAGCAGCTATTGTATAGACCTAGATGTTTAAACAGACTATTCCGTGGCTTTGTCAGCTCTGATATTTACTGTGGCACTGAAGACATAACCGCAAATTGACGGAAAGTGTTTCTTATCTACACAGCAAGAAGACAACAGTGAAAGGATCTAGGCCCTTTGAAGTAGGATACAGCTGTCCCCAGAGTACTTAATACTAGCGAACGGGCTTTGGCAAGGAGCAGTTCACATGTAATAACTGTATTTCAATTGTTTAAGCCAAAACTTAAAGTAGTTAAGTCCTCCATCTCTGTCACATGACAACTCCTTGATCTGATGGGTCAAGTGCCCAGAGAACAGAAAAAATGGTCTGAAAATTAGATTTTATCCAGTTTATACCATTTTTCTTCATAAGCTTTCCAACGCATTAAATTCTCTAGCCACATGTGATTAAATGGGGGATGAATGAACATAATTTCCCTGCTTTGTTATGATAAAATCAAGAACAAAGGAAAAGAGCAGAAAGGATGTTGTAAAATATAGCAAACTCCATAACAAAATTAATATATCCACTGCAAAAAGATAAAAAGAGTGGCTATAATTATTTGGAGCTCATACTCTATTTCAGTAAAAAATAGAGGATTCATTGACCCATCAGGAAATATTATGACTAGATTTGAATGAATAGTAAAAGTAACTCACCCAGTATGTAATACTATACTTTTTTCTCTAACTGTAAGACAAGTAACCTGGCTATGCTCTGCTCAGCAATGCTCTGGTACAAAACTTTTTATGGTCCGAAAGCCTTTTGACTTACCATTCTACTGGGCAGTGATAGTGACATCAAGTGGATGCATTAGTGAATTAAAAAAGTAAGTTACTGTGACATAGGAAATATTCTATTTCAGTTATGATCCATATTGAAAACTGTTCAGGTACTGTGGAGCACACAAGTTGGCTTCACTTTGAAGGCTTTGTGTTCAGGCATATGGATTTCCCTCCCCCCAACTCTGCAAACACACAACCCTGTTTTGTATATTAAATTCAAGCAGGAAAATGGAGAAATGTAAGTGAGGAACTTTTCTAAAGATGTTGGGAAAGGAATATAAAAAGTTCAATCCATCCACACACAAACTGGAACAATTCATGAATGCAGAATTAGTTTGGGAAAACTCACTTGCATAAAATAAGATTGCCCCAGGCTGCTTTAACTGCTTTATAACAATGCTGTAGGAGCTATTTAGTTACCCAGTAATTCCAGGCAACTCCTGATGACTGTTGACTTTATTATCCAAACAATGTGCATGCATTCAGGCCAACTGAGCCAGCCACAGGTACACTCACATCATTAAATTCAAAGTGAGGGACCAACACATTCTGTAAAATAAACTGTAGCGCCTACATTGAAGTGTTCTTGCTTTCCTCCACACGTAAAAGTGCTTTCAGTCTTGGCACAGTTTCCCTCTAAGAGGAATGCTCTCTCTTCCCTCCTTCTCCTCCTCCCCTCCATCTAGGAGATGGTGACAGGGTTTCTCTTATCCTTAGCTAAGAATGCCCTTGCTAGTCTGTATCCTTTCTGAACACACATGTAGTTTCTGAGTTAACTTGCTGTCCATTATAATTGTTTGTCTTCATTAGGGTTTTGTACCAATTTAGGCTGCCTTCCCCTAGTGTCTTACGCTGCCACCCATCATCTACACTGCACCTTCTCAACCTTTTTTAGACCTGAGGCACTCCTTTGTTAGACCCAAGATACCCCTCTAAAATCGCTAGCTCTTTTCACTTGTTTTTGACTATGGAAAAATAGGCATTTTTTCCTGTTACAAACAACTCAGAAAGATCACAACAGGTCAGAATGTTTTTAATGCTAAGGATTCTATTTGAAATCTCTGGGTTGATCTTGTGAAGTATGTTTGTACACCTAACATTGTGCGGCACCTCTGAAAGGATCCCAGAGTACCCCAGGGTGCCACAGAGCCCTGACTGAGAGTCAGGCAGAAGTTCCACATTGCACTTAGACCAAGCTACGTCTGTGGGATGTTACATACTGTTAAACTTAGAACATGTTATGATCACTTGCATGTTAAGGGTTAACACCATTTCTTGCCTGCATAGCTCTGACTTGCCCCTAGGGGACTGAGAAGCAGGGGCATGGCTAGGAGCCAGGACACATGAGCTATATTCCTGCTTGGGAGCAGTGCATCTTGGGATGCTGGAGGACTGCAAATTGCTTGTTGTATCTCTATGGAGCAGACTGAAGCTACCTTAACATGAGTTAGGTATCATGGCCCAGAGTTAACCTTCACCTGATGTGGAGTAACTCCGAGATGCTTACTTAGTACAAGTTAATGAGCTTCAACAGCAGACGCTCACATTTTAAGTGTCCTTAGTATGGGTTAGATGTAACATGTAATTTCACTCCCACTCTTCTATATCTTCTATGTAGAATCCTAGTGGATTTCACAATCATCTCTGGCTTCTCTTTTGGGGGGATTAAAACTTTACATAGGACTTTTTCTTTCTTTTTTTAAAAAAAAAACCAACAAAACCCATCACCAATCTAGTCCTTGGCATCATGAAGTAAGAAGGGTGTCAATATATGCTATCAATCACCAGTGTTCCCAACTCTCATGATTTTTGGCATGGTTCTTAAAGTTTATGCTTTGGGAATGTGAAAAACTTAGCTCTTTCTTTCATATACACACACACACACACACACACACACACAAGATATAGAAGAGTGGGAGTGAAGTTACATGTTACACTTAAACCATACTAAGGACACTTAAAATGTGAGTGTCTGCTGTTAAAACTCATTAACTTGTGCTAAGTAAACTTCTCAAAGTTACTCCACTTCAGGTGAAGGTTAACTCTGGGCCGTGCTACCTAACTCATGTTAAGGTAGCTTCAGTCTGCTCCACAGAGATAAAACAAGCAATTTGCAGTCCTCCAGCATCCCAAGATCCGTCTTTTATATATAAAAGATATAAATATAAAAAATATACATAAAAGAAAGAACTAAGTTTTTTGTATTTCCAAAGTGTAGACTTTAAGGACAATGCCAAAAATCATGAGAGTTAGCATTATTGAGTCACCCATTTGAATCTGGAAGCAGAGAGAAATATGAGGACACAAGGAAAATATCCTCTTCTAACTCTGCTGTTTGGATCAAGGCTATGATGGATTTCTTTCTTAGATCTCATCTTTTGTTGCTTCCTTCCCCGAGGCAGTGTAGTTGCTTCAGAAAAGTGTGTTTCATTCTGTCTCTATATATGCACAGGCACTTTCACCACCTCAATAGTCATTTTTCCCATTCTCAGACACTGGGTATGCACTTAGCTTGCACTGGAGTTCAGTGACTGCCTTTAAAATCCTTGGCATAACCAGAACTCACTTCCACTTGAGGTTTTCATCTTCAAGACCAATCTTCTCCATTTTTCAGGGTAAAAACAAAGAAGTCTAGGGGCAACATTTTCAAAAGCTCCTAAGTAACTTGGGATACTAAAGTGTCATTGATTTTCAATGACTGCCTTCATTAACTTGTAAAAACGGGACTTGTTTTGGGAGCCTGAGTCCTATTTTAAAACATGACTTAAGGTGCTTATTGAAAGTCAAGGGAAGTTGGCAGCTCAACCCACTTTTGAAAAGTTTATCCTCATAATAGTCTCATTTTATTGTGACCTTATAAATGAAACACTGGTGCTATTTTTGAAATACTGGAAAACAGTACACAAATGCAGACTCAAATAAACCTGGGCATCTTTACTTGGCTTCTGAGTTATTTGGGTTTATTTGGGTACCTACAGAAATCCAAAACAGAATGCAATCTGTATTTGTAGAACCATGGAACATTTTATACAGTTTCAAATGACATCCTTAAGTCATGATTTTTTTTCTGGAAAAATCTAGATCAGCAAGCTGCCATAAGTATTAAAATATTGTAGCTTATTTGGGAAAGGAAAATTTTAGAAAGCCAAGATGCCAATAGGTGAAGAATAATTAGAGTGTAGGCAAATAGTAATTTCAAAGATTACTAATGTAACATAAACTTGCTTAGGGATCTGCATTTTGTAGTACTGATTTCATGTCAATGTCAAAGCAAGAATAATGTCTAACAATTAGAGTTTGTGATGCTGTCACAATGAGAAAAAGGATTTCATTGCATGTCTACAGGGACTGTCTTATGAGGCCATTTAAATGCGAGATTGTGATGGCAAAACTATTTCACTGTATGTCTAGACCCTATGACTATTGCATTACAATGCTCCAAAGATGTGGGGGCATAAAGATTTTACTACAAACATTTTGAAGCTAATATTTCCAAACAGGGTGATTTTAGTATAACTTTGTTCTACCATTAAAATAATGAAGAATGAAAACACCAAAAAAAATGTTAAAAGTTATTAAAGTTGCGAAGAGCAGTAAAGTTATTAAAGCTGAGAAAAGCACTAAAGAATAACATGAGCAGTACATGTTCTCAGCCTCCTTGTTCCTTCCTATTGCATTGCAAATTGGGCCATATTAGGTGGCCATTAAGTTCTCTGATACAAGCAGAGAAGGCTAATTTCTAGCCATTTTCTCATTTCTCCTTTAGACATCTTGGGATTTGGAGTCAGTTAGATCTACTGCTTCTATGGCTGTTGGAGAAATTATTAGCATTGTTCCTTGTTTCTTTGCTGTAGACAAACATATATCTGTTTACATGCGCTACCGCAACAAAAACTATTTTGCAAAGAAGAATTTTTCCAACTATTTGCGTTGGTTTAATAAAATATATGGGATTTACCCAAAGAACCTTGTCTGCCCACCTCAACAGTACATTAATAGAGATAAGACTGACTGGCAGTACCCCCTCCAGAACACTGAATGCCCCTATACTTGTACAGCAGAAACTCAGGAAATAAAGTTAAAGTATACAACAGTTTTGTATTTCCAACCTTAACTCCGCCTTATGGAGCTGGCAACAGCCACTGGAGCTATATTGCAAATATGTTTCAGCCAAGGCTGCCTGGTATAACTTAGTAAATGCACTACTTCATGTAGATTGCTGTGTCATACAGAACTGTGTTTTTCTTATTTTTGTGTATAAACTCTTAGCTGCCCTTCATTGTGGAGGACAGCTGGACTGATTGGCATAGAGATGACTTTCTACTGCTCACATGATGAGATGAAGAGGGATGCATCTGCACTGAAAGAAATCACAGAGCTCTCATTTCTGTGCTGAGTTATGTGGGTTGTGCAGCAGGAAGCACAATAATCTGTTGTTGCTGTGGTGATTTGTAGCAGTCTGGCACCATACATGACAGGGCAGAGATAAGGACAACTGAGGACAAGGGAAGGAATGGTGACATCTGGCAGCTCTGAGGGGCTACATTGCACAATACGGAGGTGGATGAAGATAGGGCAGCCATAGCCACCATGTGTTCCTAATCCTCTCCTAAATGTAACTTTCACCTTAGTGAGGATGTGGTTTGACAGTTCTTTCTAATGTACAAGATGTGCTGCATCTCCGCAGCGCTCCATATAATCTGAAAGGTGAGAGCGCTAAAATGTTGAGGCGTTGCTCAAAGAGAGAATTAAGATTGTAGGGGCAGAGCATATGTATGCCTTAACACTCTTTTCCCCTGTTTTCAGTTAAGTCTGGTTGTACTTAGTATACTAGAAAGGGACAAAGTCTAGCTAGTCAACTTTAATTCAGTATTAATGGAGTTTTTTGAACAGCAGGTTTCCATTTCTGTTTGGGTGAGTCGTGGTTGTGAGGGGGGTCGTGGTTGACAGGCAGAAAAGTGATTTCCTGGAAACCCATCACTGAACTCAGCTGCTAATTCTACCTTCCTCTAAGTCCTCCATGTTCCCCTGGAGGAAGAAAGGCAGTAACCACTAGGGCTGTGGGAAGCTTCAGTCCCTGATTCGATTTGATGGAGATTCAGCACGATTCGGTGGCCAAACATCCAAATCCGAATCACATCAGAAGACCCTTTAATTTCTCCAAATCAAATCAGAACCCTCCAAATTGATTCAGAGAGATTCCGAGATTCGGACATAGACACAGCTTTAGATGTTTTTTCTATGTACCTCTAGGTAGCAGGTGGCTTGTGAATGCTGCAGTGCTGGCGTGCATGAAGTATCCCACAGGAACGCAGGGGGGCTCCCCTGTGCCTCCCCCCGGCTTGGTGACTGGTGCCTCCTGGGTCTGGGGGAGGCACCTGGGGTCCCTCTGTGGGTGATTGCTGAGCTGGGGGGTTTAGAGGGGGCCACCCCAGTGTGCTCCCTGGAAGACCCAGAAGTGGACCAGAAGTACTTCCTGTCCACTTCTGGGTTTGCTGCCAAGTACGTGGGACACTTCATGTGCCCCAGCATCGCAGCAATCACGAGCCACACCTGCTACCTCAAGGTATGTAGAAAAATCCTTTAAAGCTGTGTCTATGTCCAAAACTCTGATTCTCTGAATCAGTGTTGAATCTTCAGATTCGGATTCAGACAAATTGAATCAGGGACAGTAATCTGAATCAACAAATCGAATCACTGTCACTGATTCATGCCAAATCCGAATCAAATAGGACCCACTTTGCACACCCCTAGTAACTAATTGAAGGAACACCTTTGCCAGGTGGAGGCAAAAAAAGAGAGTGAAGGGGAGCTCCAAATCATGTATATCACTTCTGGTATACTGTACTCCAATGCCTTGGCCAAATTGCCTCTTAGATATCATCACATCTTGATTGTCTAAATCTCCTTTACCTTTGCAATGCCACGTCCTCTTCTTCTTTTCCTTTTATACCATCCCATAGTTTAAAACATATAGACATATGAGCTACTTTCACTGTAACTTTGTGTTTGCTGGAATGCTTTTTTAAATTTCCTCATTGAGTCAATTGTGTAGCCTTGTGTCTCTCCCAAAACCCTCACATGAACAGCACTTCTTTTGTCAGCAGGGGGAAAACACCACTGTCACAAAAGGTTGCTGAATAAGTCCACTCTATTCTTGTAAATCCTACCCTAAGGGTGCAGACAGAAATACAGCTTCCTGCTGTAACTGAGAAGGCTTTGCAGGAAGTGCTCTGAGTCACAACAATTCCCCAGACCAAACAGAAGTTCACTGTTGGTTGTAGGGGAGAAGGGAATCTAGCTGCTGGTTGGGAGCTTGCAGCCAGTTTTCCCTAGCAACACTTCCTCCTCTCTTCCAGTCCATCCGTTTCAGAATGGGAGTGGGGAAAAGGAAGAGAAGGAGTTTGTTCTAGGGTTTCCCCAGACAGTGCTGGAGGGTGGAGTGTGTGAATTGGAGTCTCCTCTAAGGGGACTGCTCCAATTCTGGGGTGTGCTCCAATCCACCAGTCCCACCCTCCACCAGAGGCTGAAAAAACCCCAGACTGACCTTCCTCAGCTCCCTTTCTCCTCTCCCATTCTGAAAACAGCTCAAGGCTGAGAGAGTACAGACAGAAGTTATGGAAGACACTGTGTTTTAAAATGTCTTCATTTAGCCCCTCGTGCAGTAAGGGTTCAGATTGTTACCTGATTAGCCATTTTTGAAGCTGTCTTCAGACATGCACTTGTATTTGGTCATGGCTGTAACTGTGGCCAGACTGGGTAAAAACTGTTACTTCTGTCTGCACCTTAAAAGTATGTAAGTAGATTAGAGATCCCAGTTCTTGTATTGTTATATTATTTTTCTAAACTAATAAGAATATATGCATCTTGCTATGTATCTTCAATATTTTTTTTTTGCAAAGAGCTGTCCTGTTGAATAGCCATGTTTCTATGTTATTTCTGTGCTCCAGGGTGTCATCTCACAAGTTCCTAGGGTAGGGGAGCCGGTCAGTTTAACTTCATGGCCCTTAAACTCTGGGACTGCATGAAGGGACCCCCCTCAACACCAAGCAGACATCAAAGCTGAGCCATTGATATGTATCTGAACTTTATAAGTGATAAGGCTTCAGTTCCAAGTTAAGACAGTTATCCTCAGTCTCTGCCCAGAAAAATTCAAATGCTTCTGTTCTGTTGCTTTTCCTGAGCGCTTTTTAAAAGCATAATCTGTCATCTTTGTCTAACAGCTATTTGTTAATACCCTGTTGCACAATGGCAAATATTCCCATGTTATACTGTTCAAAATATCTTCCTTTTTGCCAGGCAACAGCTAGAATTTTCACTACTGTATTAAGAAATTTTAATCACTATTAAAAATATCACCCTAATGACTATAATAAAGGACAATATTTTATCAATGGCAGAAGCTATCAGTTGACATATACAGCAGTAATTTTTTTAATTCGCTGGTTTGCTGTGTTTTTATTACTTATTTTTGCTGCAGTGCTTAGAGAAAACTCTTCTGATATAGTT
This sequence comes from Crocodylus porosus, assembly GCF_001723895.1. Lineage (NCBI taxonomy): Eukaryota > Metazoa > Chordata > Crocodylia > Crocodylidae > Crocodylus > Crocodylus porosus. The sequence goes on from NW_017728943.1 coordinate 65,561,136, forward strand.
CACCTCTAACACAGCAAGTTTGGTAATGAATTTACCATTGTAGGTTCTGTCTCATCAGTGTAGGGTTAGTCCTAAGTTTCACTTTCTTAGCTTCATTTATACTATAAAATGTTGTTTAAAAGGAATTGTGCCTAACTATGTCCATATTGGAAATCTAAAACTTCACTGTTCAGATGATAATTGTATTTTTGGGCCATCGCACCAAAGTCCAATTACAAGCTCCCAGATTTCTGAACAGAGTTGCCTCCACAAGCTTAGATTCCTAGCATGTCTAATTGTGTCAGTTACTGAGGCAGTGTCATTTCAAGAAATGTCTAACAATCATCAGGCATTCTTCTTTTATTAGTATCTGTAGATGTACTAGAAGGAGAAAGGTGAAATACCTCTGAGCCTTAGGACACTTACAGAAGTTACATTTTTCACAAGAGGAGGCCCCTGAAAATACTCTACAGCCATAATGTAACAAATGTTCATGGCTTCAGTGCACTTAAAAAATGGCTGATTGCATGAAAATTTAACCCTCATCTGATGAAGTATCAGACAGGGCACCTTAGGGAACCTGTGTACAAGTTCCCTGCAAGGGTTAATTTTGATTCCACAGCTTTGCAGGGCTGGACTGGTGCTCACAAGGGTGAACACCAGCCCAGCCCTGCCCCCAGGGCTGTCACAGAGAGGAGACTGAGTCTCCTCCCTATGCAGGAGGGAGAAGGGAGGGTGGGGAAAGCGAGCCCCGCAGCTGCATGTGCCGCTCCTGCTGGGGTCTTGGAGGAAGTTGGGCTGGCCCACGAGGCAGGGGTTGCTCTCTTCCCCTCCTCCATGTGAGTATCTTGCTCAAGCATCTTGACAGCAGCAGAGGCTGCTGTGCTGGGAGCTGGGGTGGGGGGAAATGGATCCCCCCTGTCTCATAGGCCCGGCCCAGCTACCACTGCTGGGGTCTTGGGGGGGAACTGAGCTGGGACTCAGTTGGGGTGCTCCATTTCCCCTTCCACCCCTGCCCTAGCTCCAGGTGCAGCAGCCTCTGCCACTGTCAAGATGCTTGTGCATGGCATGGGGGTGGGGTGGGGGAGCAGAGAACCCCTGCTTCATGGGCCCAGCTCTCCCCAAGACCCCAGCAGTGGTAGCTGGGGGTAGGGGAGCTCCAGCCCTCCTCCCTTCCCCCAACCACTGGTGATAGTTAACAGCTGGTGGGGAGGGGGACTAGGGAGATGGGTAGTCTGGGAGCCTCCTGGGAGGCTGCTTGCAGTAACCCCTGCCCCCCTCCCCAATTCACCAAGGCTGGTGCAGGCAGCCTCTGAGCCCTCCCCACCCAACAGGCACTTGTGTAAAGTGCCATGAGTTAGAGCACCTCCCTGACAGGCTATCTGCACTTGTGTAAACTCTTAAAAAGCAGATGCAATATGATGGACTCAGGTAAAAGATAAAATATGATGCACAAAGAGGCAGGGCCATGCTCTAGTGATGATAGTGTAGGAGAAGTGCTGGCTTCTAGTCCTCATTTACTCTGTGACCCTGGACAAGTCATTTAATCTTTGTGCATCGGTTTTCCCTTCTGTGTTAAGGGCAATAATACCACCTCTTCAGTCCACATGGTTCTTCTAAGGTTTATTTATTATTGATCTGATTGGTACAAATCCATGGTTAGATTTGCACATAATGTGGCGTTTTTCCCTTTATCGGGGGGTGTGGCCATCTTCTTTGGATATCTTGAGAGTATTAAAACAACATTAACAGCTGCCGTTGTGCCCTGTTTTGCCTGTGACAGGTTAGAGTGCCATGTTTTGTGGTTGTGTCAGGGTTGACTGTGTAGTTTTACTAACTGGTTATACAGTGGATTTGGATTAGATGGTTTGGATAGGGATGATCCTGCCTCTGATGAGGAGTTGGAATAAATCAGCATTTTTCAACCTGTGGGTCGTGACCCAAAACTGGGTTGCAAGAATATATGAAAGGGTGATGAACAATCACATAAAAATGCGGAAAATCACAGATTTTCTCCTTTATGGAGAAAAACTTGGGAAACTAAAGGTTTCCCTTTGTAGGCTGGTAGAGTTCCAGCCTGAAAACAGCTGCTTGGGGCTGGTGGGAGCAGGAGAAGGGAGATCCCTCCATGAGTCTGACAGCCAGGCAAAATGGAAAGCAGCTCCTGTAGCTCCCTGGAGGTAAGTCTATGGGGTAGGATGGGGGGGCATAGACAATGTGTCAGGGGGACACAGCTGACACATCAGGGGGACATGGTGGGGCACATGCCCCTCCAGATTTGTGCATCCACAGCGGTCATGGGGCTGCACCCTGGCCAGACCAGCACAGGCAGAAGCCATGTCCATGGCCAAATAGGTAGGACCCAGCATGGTAGGCTGTCACTGTGACCCCAATGGCAGCCAAGCCTCCAGTAGTGCATGGAGTAACAGATGTGGGGGAGGAGAGGGCATGCTGCTCTAACCTCCTCCAGTTGATAACTGCTTGTGTGCTAGGCCATATCTCTACCCCATCACCATGGCCCAGCTGCCACCACTCCCCTCAGGCTACAGCTGTACCCCAGAAAGCAGGTGGGGTGAGGACAATGCAGGTGGCTTGAGGTCAGTGGCAGTGGCAGTTGGGCCATGGTGGCAGGGTAGAGAAATGGCCCAGTGCATGGGAAGCTGGTGGCAAGAGTAGATGAGGGAAGCATGGCCCCTCCTCCCCTGTCCATTGCTTCTCACACTACTGCCAGCATGGCTGGCATGGAGGTTCTGCCAGCAACAAGTCTCACAACCCTGCTTCACCCTCCCATGCTGGGCCTCATTTGCTGAGCCATGGAGGTGGCTCCTTCCCATGGCAGTCCAGCCAGGCTGCAGCCCCATGGTTGGTGTGGATGCACAAATCTGGGGAGACATGTGCCCCATCTTCCCCCCACTGCTACCCCATGCACTTGGGGCCTGGAGGTAGGGGGCAGTGGGTTGGGAGTGAGGGGTGCAGGCAGGGCCAGGGGGTTGTTTTCTACTTAAACTTTTTACTGGCTATCAATGTTTACCAATGGGTTCTGTTACAAAAAAGGTTGAGAACCACTAGACTAGATGACCTCTAATGGTCCCTTCTAGCCCTACTATTCTATAATTCTATAACTACATTGTGATTTCCAGCTGGATGGAAATGCAGAAGCACCATTATAGCAAGTACAAGAGCACCAGCTAAAACCAGGAATACTGGGACTCAGAATTGGCCCAGGAGGGCAAGTTATACCCTGCAGTGCATTCAGGCATTTTTATGTGTACTGCGGGAGGTGGCACAGGGCACTTTAATTAGCAAGCCACGCTAATTGAAAGAACCCCCACATCCCATATATCAGCATCCCTGTGCTGAAAAAATGGTGGCAGGGTGCTTTGAATGACCGGGTGGGGGGACGACCGTGCACCCACTATGTGTCACCACTGTTTTATTTCAAAGTGCCCCACCACCATTTTTTCAGCACGGAGATACATGGGGATGCTGAAACACACGATGCAGAAGACTGCTGGAGCTGCTGGAGTATGTCAGTTTCTGTGCTCCAGCAGACTTGATTAATTGAGTCTCCTCCAACATGCTGGATTTACAGTGCATTGAAGCAGGCTCCAGGCACATGTATAGGAGCCCATGATGCCTATAAGCCAGGTCTTTAAATGCTGCCTGCATTAGTTTCCCAGAATTGCTGGCTTCTAGTCCTCATTTACTCTATGACCCTGGACAAGCCATTTAATTTTTCAGTCTCTGGGTTGATAAAGAAAGGCAGTGGTGATGAGACTGAAAACTTGTTTGTCCTCTAAATACTGTTCCTGAGAGCAACAGGGTGGAGGCTTGGCTTCTTGAGTCACTTTCTAGCACCATAGCTGTAGTAAATGCTTGGGGCGTGTGCTAGGCTCTCAGGTTGTTGTGATGTGAATAGTTTGTGGTACAGTGAGAGTAGTCCATTTAAAATGAAATGACTGTATCTCAGTAGCTTTCTGACTTACTCCTTCTTTTCAAAAAGAAGTCCAGGTCCAGTTGTTTTGATTATTTTATGCATGGGCAACTGATGCCACCTTAGATGGGGGGGGCATGTGCGCCCCCAGTGACCAGTCAGTGACCAGTGTGGGGGTCCCCTTGCAGCCAATCTCTCTGAATGGGAGGGGGGTGACACTTCATCTGGCACCCTTGGAAGCGGCCATGGTGCCTGGGGCACAGGCGCTTCTGCCTGCCCCCTCTTCCCTTTGCCAAAGCAGGAAACAGGCAACAGCGCTCTCAGGGGATGCACCCCCATGCATCACCTATGCGTCACCAGTGATTTTATGGTTTATTAAATATTCAGATCATACTCGCTGGGTGTGATGCCTTTTAGGCTGAAGTGGGCAGGGGAAGGAAGAGTTCTCTAGAAAGAAGACTGGAAGCAGTTGCTAATTTACTATTATATTTTCAAGCTGGTAGAGCCTCCCACCTCCATGCAGAGATTGGGATATTCAAATGAACACATAGTATGCCCTCTTAAAACACCTATTACGGGTTTCAACTCCAGGTGAAACTGGATGAAACATAGTGGCCTATGATATACAGGAACAAGTTTAGATAACTTAATGGTCTCCTGTGGCCTCAAAATCTATGACTGTATGAAACAAGGCACCAGACAGACTTCTGTGCTATAGAGAGTTAGAGTCAAGCTTTCTTTCCACAATCGGGAGTAGTTTGTGCTGGACCACAGACTTTACCTCAGATTAAAATTGTGGGGCCCTGCTCAGGCCTTTAATAGCTAGGCTGCTCTGCATCTCAAAAGAGGTAGGCTTGTGACAGTGGGCAGTGACTGTAGCCTTCATTTACTTCACTGTTGCTTTTAGAGCATTTTGCTCATCTTAAACTGTAATCAAATTACAGTCACTTAGCCAAATTCAGTGCTTATGCTGGTCTTCAGTGGCCCCTGCTATTCACAGGATTTTCTCTTGGCGAATCTTATATATAATTAAGGTTTATCAAAAGGTTTCAACACACTATATTTCAATACTGATTTCTGAATGAATGTTCTTAACATTTTTTCTCTTTGGTTTTTAATCCACCTCAATCTAACTCAAAATGAACCCATTTTAGGTGCTACATTTTGCTACGAGGCTGCTGTAATACTGGGATGGCATAGAAATAAATATCAGAAAAGAGCAAGCAAAAGGAAATGTGTCATATAGTGACTACAGGGAAACAATGCAAAACATCTAATCACAGCAGTGCCAGGAAACTTGAACCTGTCCAAAAAGATCCAGAGCTCTCAATGTTTAATTGCTGTTGATGGCTGCTGGTCAGTCATGCATGACAATGTGTGTGTCACGCTGCTTCCTGCCTGTGTTCATTCCTGTCAGCCTTCACTCCAGGTGATGAGTACTGCTTCTCTGACCATGCTAGAAAGGCAAAAAAAAAAAAAAAAAGAGCCCTCATAGATACAAAGCAACATGTACCAGATAACCCAAACCACAGGAACAGAACACAAGAAATGGACAGCAAAGGCCAGCTTTTATCAATCTTTCTTTCTGTCTTTATTTATGCTCTGAAAAAAAAAATGTGTAGCATCTGTGACCTACAGTATTCCAACTGGCAAGATGCAAGTCTCCTGTTTGGTTGATTATATGTTTGAACACATGCTTGGGGCTGCGTGGAGCAATTTGAATTACAATTGAGTAGCAATGAGCATTATCATTTTTGGTGAACTGGAGCTTTAAAAACCTCTTCCTTGAGTTAACAAGAATGAGAGGGGGAGAGAGGCGGGAGATGTAGGTCTAAAAATTGTATAACAGCTTCCCATCTTTTTTTCTGAAAGTGATTGTTTAATGGTTTATGCATGTGGGCCCAGATTCAGCAAAGCACTTAGGCATGCATTTAACTTTAAGTATGTGAATGATCTCACCCCTTTTCAGCAAAACACTTGAATGCATGCTTAACTTTAAGCATATACTTAAGTGCTTTGTAGAATGGAGCCCTAGTCACGCAGTCCTGTGCCATTTTGTGCTGTTAATATCATGATGAGTAAATGCTCTTTTTCTATTACTGTCCTCTTTTCAAAAGAATATCGTTACTTTATGCTTGTTTAAAGCATTCTGCATTGGTGATAATTTATGTCTGTGAGCTGATACACTTATTAAACATCCAGAAGATATCTGTTGATTGTCATTTTGATGGCAGTTGGATCAGAACCTAAGTCACTGGGGGGCCTATCATTTTGACTTCAGTGGGAACTAGATCAGTCCCTCAGTCAGTATTGGGCATACCCATAGCATAATGAAGGGGCAGTGGTTGGGACAGCCACCCTGGGTACTGCCTTTGTGGAGGGGCGCAAAAATATGACCTTAATGGCAGGTGATTGCATTGTTGTGATCAGTACTGTAGTAGCTGTTGCATGGTTGCCCAAGAGGTGGACCTGCTCAGCTATGTCTCTGGGCATATTTATAGATCTGCTGAAAGGGTATATGAACCATTGGATAAGGCTGGAAAAGCTAGCTCGGTGAGGAGAGTTTCCAGAACAAAACCAAACAAAAATGTTCTTGGGGTGCTCCATGAGCACTGGGTGATCTTAACAACAGCCCAGAGACCTGGATTAACAAATTGAAGTGTAATTTGAAAATCACTGATTTAGACATAATTTTGGGTGGTCTAAATTGCTTGATGATTCTGTCCATGGATTACTGTGTTTTGGTATATTTCAGGGTCATTTGATTTTTGTATCCTTTTTTATGTAAGATACGGAAAGTAAAAGATCACCATATTGCCTATATTTATTTATATAAATAGAACTAGCAGTTTTCTAGTTGACGTACATTTTTTTTACATATGCCACACACACTGGCACCCAGACACACATATAACAAGCAAGATGCTGACTCACTTCAGTGAAAGTTGTCGTAGTGGAGTAAGTAGGCTGGAGTGAATGGAGTAACTGTCCAGGCACTGACTTGAGGGGGGCAAAAAAAAAAAAGGATCTGTTACCAGCAGCTGCATGATTGCAGTCACAATCATGGTGGCAACCAAAAGTCAATGCTGCCTCTGTGCCCTGGGTGCCCAGCCATAACCTTAAGCTGCAATGGAACTACATCAGTGTATATGTGACTAATGAGCACATTTAGTTTGAATTGAACAGCCGTGATACTCAACAAAGATGCAAAAATCTAGAACTCCTGGTTCCAAAATCATACCTTTTATTAGACAAACTGAGAAATAGCAAAAAAAAAAAAAAAAAGACCTTTTTCTGCAAGCTTTTGGGCTCATGTGCCCTTCATCATTGCTGAAGAACAAGAAAGATTTCTACACTGCCCTGCCTGCCGTCTGACACCACCAGGGAAGACATCCTGCTTGATCTACGCAAAGAGCAAGCTCACAATTAGACGCATGGACCCAGAGGGGCAGTTTTCCAGCTTCTGCTTCCTCCTACATATGGGGACTTTTTACCATCTTGAACTTTCCCTGAGCCTGATGAAGGGCACATGAGACCGAAAGTTGCAGAAAAAGATTTTTTTTTTTAAATTTCTCAGTTGGTCTAATAAAAGGTATCATTTTGGAACAAAGAGTTCTCGATTTTTGCATTTCTTTTTGTCTCAGACCAACACGGCTACCACATACGTCCATGATACTCAACAGACACATGCAAGCATTACGAAATGCTCTTAGGGGGCTCAGTCTAAATTGTTTCATGTATCAGATTGTCCAGCTTCTATATTCAGGACTGGCTCAATTTCCTAATATATCACTGAAAAGAGTTTTGAAATCATCATTAATCATTATTAATGATGATTTCAAAATCCTAATAATAAAGAGGTAAAAATAAAGAGACTAACAGATATCAAAGGAAGACTAATTCCATTAGATCTCTGTTAGTAAGCCTAGACACTTAGCTTTTTCACTACAGGTTAAAAAATGATAGTAGAAACAACTCCATAGAAAAAGTCCTGTGGCATATTTGAATATTATATTACCCATATTGTGGAATACTAAGTAAGAAAAATAAAAGGATATTTAAAAGTCTATCAGTATTGGCAGGCATTTTCTTTAAAACGAAGGGACAGAACCATCATTCAAAGTATGACTCCCTTGAGGTCTGTACTGTTAGTTAAAAAAACCCAACGCAAAACCCTGTGTAGCACAGCATGGAAAAGCCAGGTGTGTTCACCAGGGTTGACAAATTCACTGCAGGTATAGGAATACTCAATGGATGCGTTCATAACTTAATCTTAACAGAATAGGCACTAGCAGAGCTCCAAAAAAACCCTCAAACCACAGTTCTATGCACAAGGCGCTGAATAATTTTTTTTACATGAGTTCTTCTGTCTCACTTTTAAAGCATTTTGCAGCAGCATTTTTGGTTATTATATTTTTAGAAAACAAGACTATTAGCTGGTGCAGGAACTGGAAAAATAATTTGCCACTTAGTATATTCTTTTTATGCAAGAGGCAAGGATTTTTGTGGATGATAACTTTTATTGGACCAGCTGCATGGCTGGGATACAGTTAGACAAGTTTCTGAATGCAAGTCTTCCTTCATCTTTATCTCAACCGTGTACTTAGGCCAATAAAAGATATCATCCACAAAAATCCTTGTGTCTCATAGAATTCCTGGACTATCACAGCTACAACATCGCTCCAATGCTATTATAATACTGTTATGTATTTCTTTTATATTATGACACAGAACTTTAAAATTGAAATAACGAAGAACATAAGAGCTGCCATATACTGGGTCAGATGTGGTCCACCTTGCCCAGTATCCTGTCACAGAGGCAGGTGCTGAAAAGGAGAGTGAACTTGATCTGCCCGGGATTTAAATTGGATAAACACAAAGACCAGTTGTTGGATTAAATCCAGTCTGTTACTATACAGAACTTGCATAAATCAACCACGATTATCCAAATCACTTCTACTCTGTAACCATTACAGAAATACAGCATTGGACATAATGTTTCTTGAAGACTCTAGTGACTTTTACATTAATCTAGTCAATTTTTAACAATACCATCAAGTTTAAATTACAGATTTGACCATAAGCTCATTAGAAAGAAAATCACTTTATTCTGTGATTCTCCTGACTTCTCCCCCACAAAATTTTTGTTTTGCATTCTTGGACTAAATATGTTGCTGTTTGCTCATACAAAAACAATCATATCTGGAGTCGGAGTTAGAATATTATTAAACGCGGTTCAGAAAAAAAGCAACTTCTTAACTTAAGCCCTAGCTCTAACATAAACTTGGATAGCATACTTTTGAATAATAAAAGGCTCATGCTATACATCTCTGATTTAGTTACTCTATAAAGGTGCAAATTAACCCTGCCTGCTGCATGGATAATAATTAACAGTAATCGTATACATGCAGTACTATATTCTGTAATAAAAAATAAATAAAAAGAGGGAAAAACATAATTCTCTTAAATACAAGGGCTGGAGTATAATGTATCTAGAAGCTAAGTCCAGTATGGACAGGCAACATGATAGGTCCCTCACACTGCTCTGTTATTGTAACCAAGCCCTGACATGAAAGCCTTTAGGATGTGGTAAAAAGGACTACCCGCCAGTGAGCTGAAAGGAAACTTTGGCATCCTTGCTCATTCATTTTTTCTATAAAAACTGACAGATGTGTCAAAGGTGTGATGGTTTTGTGAATAAGTAATAAGTCCTGACAAGTTGGACCTTATCATTCTATTCAGCCTAAGGTGAGGTAGGAGCCTGGGGTAATGGCTGAGGCAACTTATATGCTCTAGATGGGACTTCAGAGCTGACTAGCCTAGTTCATCTGTGCTACTGCTACTACAAAATATTTCTTATGACAAATGTGACTGGACAAATTCATCCTCGGTGTAATTAGGCAAAGGTCAATGGAATTACAGTGGGGATGGATTTGGTCCATCGTGTTTATTGTAAATGAGGGCTTTGTAATAAAGGCAGTTCTCTGAATCATAAACCTTCTTATCAGTCTCAGTGCAGATTCAGGTGGTACATGTTTTATAATAAGAACAATGATGATCAGAGAGATATTCTGCTACTTTAGTCAAAAGCTGTATTATAGCATAGATCCCAGAGGTGAATGGTACAATGAATTACCTGTAATTGTAGCAATACATAGAACACATAACATTAAATAATTCCATTCAAACAAAACAGAATATATTTTAAAATACCTATTCTTTGCAGAGGTATAGGTTTGTTAAGAAAACACCCATCCTTTGCAAAGAGAGTATAGAGTCCATTGCACTAAAATAATTGAGAAACTTCTAGTAGAACCAGTACTATCAAATATTGGAGAAAAATGTTTTTTGAAAGAAATAGAATGTTTACAGATCAGAATTTGTTAATAAAATATTTTAAATTTAAGTCATTTAGTCACAGATGTCAGTATAGCATTGTCAGTAATATGGATGTAATATTCTTTAAAGCTGGACTTTTATATTGCAGGAAAAATGCCTGAATAGAAATGCATTAATATAAGCATATTTCCTCCAGTAGAAGCTGATACCGTTGTTAAATGATCCTCATTAAAAAAAGCTTTTTTAAAAGAGAGAATAAAGAAGAGGTGCAATAATATGGAAACAACTGTGAGTGGGTTAACTATAGGGCAGAAACAGTGTTACTACAGATGACTAACTCTTAAGCTTGGAAAAAATCAGTGTTAGTCAGCAAGGAAGCTACTGATTAGCCCTACTTATCTTCATAGTTTGCTGCCAGTGATGGGTATTGAGTCAATGAAATGGAAATGTAACATTTTCAGAGGGCAGGGAGAAGGAAGGAGAACAGATTGACATCACTGTTATTATTTATTTGTACACTCTAAGTAGCCAAGTCAGACAAAGGGTGAGGAAAAGCGGTACATCATGTATGCAGAGTAATCTGTATGGGAGTTGGCAAAACACTTCTTAGTTCTGCAATTTTCAGTGTATACGTGTGTGAGAGAGACACAAATAAGTTGAAAGACAAAGAAAAGAACAGAGAAAGCTTAAGAGCGGTTGTCAAAGAGAACTGGGGGAGAAGACTGGAGACTACCTTAGGTTGTGTGCAAACATTCAGATGAACTGGTGGAAATTTAGCAGCTTAGTTTAAACCAGCAGTGCTCAACCTTTTTGCTCCATGGGCTGGATGGGTGGTGCCTGGTCTGACCACCAGCCGGATCTGGCTGGTAAACCAAATCCAGCAGGCAGAGCAGGCACAGTGGGACCTATCTGGTGAGGGGAGGGGGCAGTCTGGCTAACCCAGCAGTGCAGGGGAGGAGGGCATGGGCCAGTCCTGATCCAGCTACATAGGGGGAAGGTGCCTGATGCGGCCCCGATTCAGCTGCAGGGGGGGAAGAGGTGTGGCCTGGCCTCTCCAGCCATGTGGGCTCCAACCTAGCCCCTTGGGGGAAAGGGACATAGCCTGGCCCCAATCTGGCCATGTGGCACTTGGGAATTTGGTGATGGGAGAGGTGTGGAGAGGTGCACAGACCAGATGCCATGTACAGTGCGCCTGTTCAGGGGGATGGCTCTGTCATAGCCTTGCTGGTGAGGGGCTGGTGGCGGACATTTGCTCACATTGCTGCTGTGGGTGCCAGCATCCCAAGTACAGGGCCACTGGTAGCAAAGGGCCTGTCAGGAGAAAGAGGCAATCAGAGCCAACTACAGAGAGTTTGGAGGGCTCCTAAAGAGAACACAAGTAGTTGTGGGGAAGCATGATGCTTACATCAGTTGGGCTATTTCCGTACTAGCTTACATCAAGCCATGGCACATGAAGGAAGGGTGATGATCACTTCTGCATTTTCCAGACTTGTTCCATTTACAGGACCTCAATTTGTTTACTTTATCAATTGTTTCAATATTCCTCTTCCTCACTCTGCTGGTCCTCCGGCCTGAAATATGATACTTGCAATGAACACTGTCTTGCCTGACATTTTCACTCTCTGATTCTGCTGCTAGCTAATTCTGAATCGTAAAGAGTGGCATGCATGCACACACTCAAGCAATCCAGACTCAGGGGCTGTCATTCCCATCAAACATCTGGAAGTCTGTGTTGCCACTACACACTACTGCATCATTTAGGCAGATTTTTTTTTCTTTCCCTGCAGGGGAGGAAGCAGCACTGGACAACCAACTTCCTCTGTTGATACAGCAGCATAGCATCCTTAAGTTTACAAAAAAAAAAAAAAAAAAAAAGAACTCTCTTGTAGTTGCATGATTTTATTCCTCCCATGAGTTTCATTAAATAATGATATGGGGTATATGGATGGCCAACCCCTCTCCAGCTAGAAGGGTACCTCCCATCTTTATTTTATTTCCCAATTCCTTTGCACTGGGACCGATTACAGTCATCCATCCTTTTTGATAAACACGGATGTAGTTCACTCCAACTTTGAAGCTAGTCTTGAAATGGAGAAACTACTAAATAAAGATGCATAAAGCATTCTATTAAACTTAGGAGAAGGCAGACACAGAGCTAGACAACTGGAGAGATTTAGGACTAATTTTTACCCAGTCTCTGTTGAACTCACATCCACAAGCCAAATCAGTATACTGCACTATACCCAGAAAACATAGAATACTGGCTCTAGCTGTTTTTGTTTTCTCTTAATCCAGATAATAACCACACATAACCAGATACCTGGCCAAGAAACATCAGCAAATGACCCTTTTTTGGTCAATGCAGTCATTCTCAATTTTGCAAGGCACCCCCTAAAAATGTTACAGGAGATCAGAATGTTTTTGACACTACAGATTCTTATTTGAAATCTCTAGGCTTATTTTGTGAATTATGTGCAAGTGTTTGCACACCTAATGGTGATAATATTGTGTAGCACCCTTAAAAGGATCTCATGGCAACCCAGCGTGCTATGGCAGGCTGACTAAATATCATTGTGTTAAGGCCTTGGACTCTAACAAGAGAAAAGATGTAAGGGGATTGAGCTTTTATGCCCTGTAAGAAGATAGTCTCTTTCATTCCTAAATAAGTGAAAAAGATCTTGGGACATAAACAGACATAAACCTAAAACGGACTGTAAAAAATCCCCCAATACAACATAACAGAAATTTGTATAATGCCTATAGAATATTTAAGCAAACCTTAAATAATTTAACAGAAAATTAATATCTCTGCTAGGTAATTCTGTAGGTTGGTATATAAAAATGTATACAGGAATTATAATTCTCTATTGAATTCTACAGGATTGTTGGAAAAGGCACTGATGATTTTGTACACAGATGAATTTGGTAAAACAGCAGGAGGCAGGAAACTGACATTTCTGTCTCTATTAGGACAGCTGGAAATTAAAGTAAGTGGGCTGTTGAGAACAATGGGTCAGAGCCAATGGAAAAGCAACTTCCAAACATTTCAATTTTAAGATCTTTCATCTATGGAAAATGATTGCCATGTGGCTTTGACTCAGGTCGAGACACTAGGGAAAGAGCATTTAGAAAGCAGGGTAGTCTATTTAACAAGCATCTCTCAGCCAGGGATACTCCAGTCTCTTTAGCAAGACATACTTACGTATGTATATATTCATATTTTGTTTTGTATTTTTAAAATGGGGGGAGTTTTTTGGATGATGATGTATGTGGAAATGCTCTGCACACACATCTTCTGATTGAAATAATGGCTAAGAATAAGGAGGCATCATTGTGATCGCAGTGTTCGTTTTATGTTTGGCATTGCAACCCTACTGAACAGAGTTTTGAACATTCTGGTGCTTTCAGTGATGATGGTAGAAAAATAAAACATTGTTTTTTGAAAGACAGACTATTGAAAGCAAAAGGACTAGAAATGTAAATTCAAGAATATAGTGAAAGAGTTCAGGCTATTCAAGGAGATAGCTGAAGTATGGACTTGACAAAAAAAAATAGTGTTAGGAACCAGGGTATGTCTAAGGAGACTTTTTAGAGCTACAACATTAGTGATGGTTAGGGGAAAATGTTGCCATAATTACATGTTGACTCTGATGAAAGTACAATTTTAGGGATGGTCGAATGCCTGAACACAAAGAAGGACAGCACTAGCCTGCAAGCAAGGGTCCTGCCTGGGCTACGTGTAATGTTCTGAGTGTTTTGAAACAATGATTACAAGTAAGACTTGGGGGAGAATAAAAGTTGGGAAACAATGTTCCTTTCTGGAGTTGCTTCTTTTTTCTCTACTTATTTACGTCACTAATATTAGAGGATAACAGAAATAGAAGCAAGAAGGGGGGTTTTTGGTAAGAATATAACAGCCAATTAGTGTTTTTTTTTATGGATTTAGAATTTTCTGTCAGAGTATAGACTCATCTTTACTAGATATTTTGTATTTAACATAGCCTGTAATGCCAGTTTTGAGTCAAGGGCCTGGCCAAAATTCCAAAAGACCATCTCCTTTTGAGCTCTAGGATGAATTACTTTGGATACTTGATTCTTCAAGAGCAGAAAGCAACTTGTGTGAGAATTAGGTGCCCCTAGCACATGATCATCTTAGTTTATTAGTCTTGTAATTTTATCTTGTTCAGAAAGAATAAGATTTAGGAGCAGTCCGAGTCATTCTAACAGAACACATAACCATGCCCGTGTTGTACTTATAGGGGTGGGTTTGTGTCTACTTATTAGCTGTCTCTGATGGCAGGAGTGGTATTATTAGCCATGCTTCAAGACTATTTGAACTCAGCTCAAGTTTTTGAGTTCTCAAGAGTAGCAGGGTTTTGAGGTACAGAAGAAAAAATGGCTTTTCTCTAATTCTCTTTCGCAGCTCTCAAACGATATTGTGGTATTTTAAGCTTAAATGGTTTCTCACTGTTTTCCAAAGCAAATGTATAAACATAGTGCTTACCTATCAGATGATGACTGACTATGAACAAGCATTCACGTGACCGAGCACAGGTTTAGGTGACTTAAACCTCGGTTAGGGCGATCTCAATGTAACACGTATACATACCCCAAGACTTAATTTGCAGAGCAGGGAGATCCTTAATTTCATCTTTCATTTATTTCTATTAAAAAATGTGACTCAGTCCATTTTGGTTTACATGTGGGTATGAGTCTCATTTAATTCACACTTTGCATAAAAACCTACCCAGAGGTATGGGGCAATGACAAATCAAACTTATTTGTTGCTTGCACCAACAAATGCCTGGTACCTGTGGACTAAGGATCAATCTCACTATGAAATCCTAGGGTTACTTGTGTACACTAAGTTAAGTATGTCCTTACGTGCCCTGCTTAAGCAGGGTACTTAAACTTGTAGATCTGCACTTAAACACTGGATAAGGGTGCTGCACACTTGACAGCACACCTGTGTCCTTCTTCACTTTAAAACAAGCACCTTACAGATGTGTTCCCTATAAAGATATTTTCAAAAAGATCCCTCTATATTATCTTTCATTTAAGAGGGTCATCAAACCATGTTTGCTCTTAAGAGGATACAATAAGAAGGTAGCATTTCATTACAATTTTATTACATTTACTATTATTCTGTTGTACAGTTTCCTAGGTGCTCTGCCAGGGATGTGACTTTAAACCTGAGTGAATAATAATATTCTCATACACACACACACACACATAGATAGATAGCTAGATATAGATATCTATATATCTAAATGCAATAAAATGAATTGAAACAGTGTTTTGTTCTTGATCAGGTTTATTCTAATTTGAGATAAGTGTGCAACCTGCTGAAAGATTTTTGATATGTGGAAGATGTGTCCTTCATCTTCACTTAATGAAAATGGTCATTTTGCTGTGGGTCCATGAGTCATACATCTAGGATTTGAATATGGCTATTTGAGTTTTTGTAAGCCTAGCATGCCCTACAACTGCTTGCCATCTTTTTAAAATTAAAACATGGCATTAGGCTGGTGTTTTTGCCAACTAAAACACTGCATTTTTCAAATGAGGATCACTTTGTTTCAACCTTTAGTCGTTTCTCTTACCTTTAAATGGTATTCCTTTCCGTAAGTACCCTTTTCACTTGTACTTATGCCTGTTTGTCCAATATATCATACAAACAAATCCATTTTGAACCTCTCCTTTTGTTTGCCACAATACCATCAAAGACTGTGATTTGTGGGCTTGGGACAGCAGAGACAATACATGCCTGGGTCACTAGCAATTAAAGAGTGTCAGTGGTCAAGAAGGAGAAAATCAGTTCAAGCCAAACTGAAGCATTTAGATATTTTACTGCTGCATCCTTTTAGGCTTCTCTCAGCTTATAAATATTAATTTAAAGACTACCAACAAGGACAGTAAACGGATTTAGGCATAAAACTTCCTGTCAGGAGTGATTTATGCCCAATGAAAGGAGAGCTGGATAGAGAAAGCCTGCTTCACTAAGTTTATGATAGACAGTGAAATAGTGCCATCAAAATAAAAAGGCTTCCACTATGTAGTCTGCTGGTTGGGTGTCTCCATTCTTAATAAGCATCATGCTGGTACTGTATCATTTTCTTTTATAAACACATTTGACTTAGTGAGGGAAAGGTCTGCTGTAGTAGTGGTAGTAGTAGTAGTAATAATGGCAGTGGACGTATGTGGCTTTTTGGATCAGTCTCATATAATGGAGAAAGATAACATAATTTACTTCTTATGTCAATAGTATGTATGTTACATTGAACTTCAGTGTGCCAGCATAGGGTGTCAAAGCAAAATTTGTTTCATTCTAAGTCCAACAATGCAAGTACAAATAGAAAAGCCTTTCTAACATTGAATGATATTTTGAAAATGCAAAGACTTAAAAAAGGTATAAGGTATTGCATTTTTCTAAACTGTTCAAAGGTCAACAAGAAGAACACAGACATTGACTCTAAGTTGTACTGCAGGGCATGGTCTCTTGGAAAAAAGCAAAAAAAAAAAAATGGATTTTCTTAATTTTCTTAAAACATCATAATTCATGGGGGTTTTCACTGTCATTTACATTCTTGTTAGCAGACAAGAGTACAAGGAGCAAAATATTTTCCAAGGCTGCATTCAGTATAAAACTCGGGTTATGAAAAAAGTACTAAAAAATAATGTTATATCCTACATTTTTTCTTTTCCATCAACATGGAGTGGGTTATGACATCATTGGAAAAACCTTAGTATTTTATATTATACTCTCTAGCCTTATTTGTTCTTTAAAACTAGATCTATACATGGACACACAAAACACCCTTATGCTTGCATAGTACTGAACCATTTCACTTATTTCTGCATTCATATTATTAACAAGGCAGCAGTGAAGTCAGCAAAATAGAATAGATTGGCCACTCTTTCTAGCTTAATTTTTTATTTCAAGTTTGATGCTTTAATGCTTTAGCTTTGAGGTCTAGTAAAAGGGATTCACCCGTTAATGCTTGTTGAGATTCCCATGGGTGCACTAGGAGTAATTTCTTTGTATTGACACTTTGGGTGGAAGCAACACATTGCAAAATGGTGGCCAACTTTGGAAATGGAGCATCTTTGAGGGTCTGCCTCCCAAATTAGCATATTAGGTGCTTTCTTTTTACCTAACTCTGACTTGATTCCTTGATAGGGAACTCTACAGTGAGAAGGCATCTCTGTGTGAAAACATAAGAGCAACGAAAAGAATGAAAAGATGAATGGGAACACATGGGGGAATGGCGACCTGTATTTGGGAAAATACCCTTTTGAAAGAGACTCACTGATAGACCTATGCTTTGTCGATGAAATTAATATGAAACAATGGTCCTTAGAGAGGATCATTCTGAAAAGAAATGAAAAATACATAAAACTTTGTTTAATTTATGGAATTTATATGCTGCTGACCAGTAAGTATAAAGTTCTGTTCCCTTGGTCCTCACTATCACTCATGTATTACTTGTCAGTAAATGTGGTGCACTCAGAACATAACAGCTACGGTAATATTTCTGTTCCCACTGCAGCTTTACTACACCCATGAAACTCTGTAATCTTTAAATTCCCTCACTGTTAACATCTGCTGAAACATTATTGGTCCCAGCATAGCCAAGCTGCTCTGAAATTACATTTAGCACAGTAGTTAATACTAACAATATAATTCTAGAAGCAACCATGTTTTAAAAAGCCTTTATAACTGACACAGTGACAGTACTTCCTTTTGATTTTATTCTTTTCCCACTTCTATGTTTTGTCTCATCAGCTCATTTGTATGCTAGGAAATATGTTTAAATAGCACTTTCTCATAACTTTAGATTGATAGAGAATATTTTTATTTCTATTTCTTGGTCTTAAGCTCCAAAACTAACTTCTAAAAACATGTTTAGTGTGCTAAGAAGATTCTGCCACAGGATCAGATTATATGTGTTTATAAGGTAGAGGTGGAAATTAATGAGGTTTTAATAAAAAGAACATATTTTATCACCCAGTTAGGATGCTTTGCATGTTTTTAATTCAAATGGTCTTACACAAAAGCAAAACAAACAGGTTGCATACAGTCATTGTTAATGAGAATACCATAGTATATTCATTTTCTGATCATAAAGAGTTCACGTATTAAAGGCGTTGCTTTTATAAGGAAATAGCTGCACAGAGGACATTTAAATTTAAACAGCATTACTACTGACTGTTATAAACATAACATAAACATTATACCTCTTTGTTACTCAAAATATTACCATAAGAACAGCATGGTGCAGTATGCAGAACCATGTATGCTTTCCCTCTCTCTCTCTCTCTCTCTCTCTCTCTCTATATATATATATAT
Organism: Crocodylus porosus; assembly: GCF_001723895.1. Classification (NCBI taxonomy): domain Eukaryota; kingdom Metazoa; phylum Chordata; order Crocodylia; family Crocodylidae; genus Crocodylus; species Crocodylus porosus. The sequence goes on from NW_017728943.1 coordinate 65,579,738, forward strand.
ATATACACAGGATACATCTATTATATTCTAAAATAATTTAGTAGCAAATCAGCTAAACTTCTTCAGAAAAATTAGTCTGTCTTCTCAAATGATTGCCTCCAAAAATTGCATCTATGTTGCAATTAATATTTGATCATTTTTCGGTAAAAAATAACTGCTATCTTTGTTTTGGGGAAAAAAACAAACCCAGTGTTTTTTCATTCTATAAATGGTGAACTGTCTGATAGCAGCTAACACACTATAATTAAAGATCAGGACATTCACGAATTTAAGAGACATACCTAATCAATTTTACCACATTTTTACCACATTGTTTTTTTTCCATTGTTGCACATTTAAAAAAACGATCAATCACGTATTATCAAGTTTTAAATCCTTAAGAATATTTATCTTTATTATCTAGCATTGCACCAGGTTAAATTTAACTGGTTCCTGATTCATGAGCAGCCGTAAATGACATCTGTGCCAGATGGTAGGCTACATTTGTGTGCGTCTATACTCTGATTTTCCCCTCTCATCCCCAACTATGTCTTCGTTAGTATTTGTGCTTAAGTGGCAGTGTCTGTAGTGTCATCACTTGAAGTAAGTTAGAACAACTCCCTTCAAGGATTTTCACATGAACTGGTTATTATTGTTCCAGTAACAACATTACTAGGTCAATTCAAATCCCCTACTGAATATTCTTCAGTCTATCTTTATAAATTCTCCTGGGCAGCAGTCCTAGAGAGACCTATTATTAATGGGGATTTTTTTTTTGTTATTTGTATTCTTATTGTTTACAATCTGATATCATGACCACTGCTCCAATCAGCCAAACAATATGTTTCTTGTGAAATAATGTGTAATATGGTATAGTTTTAAGTATGAATTATTTCTGGTTTATGCTATCATACCCATGTCTAAATTCTCTACAAAAAAAGGGGTGGGATGTGGGAGAGCAAACGGGACTTCTACCAGTCTAATCATGAGCTTGTTTACACATGCCTTTGATGCGTATGGTAAGCGATTGGTCAATAATGTTGGAAGGAGAAATAGTAAATCTGAAGCACCTGTGAAGTTCAATGAGCATTGCAAGCAGCACAGTGGCTGCTGAGAGCTTTAAACACAGATCCCACAACTCTTTGCCAGATGAGACCACAAACTATGTGAATGACATGGGCTTCCTCAACTATCAGGAAGTAGGAAGGCCTTTGAAAGGACAAGCACATTGTGTTTCACTATCACCAGGACTTTGTTTGCAAAGCTACTGAGAATGGAGTTGTTTCTAAACTTTTTACTTTGGTTTCTCAGACTTGGGGTTTTGCACAGGTTTTCCATCAGGTGAAGAAGATGAGGTAAAACTGCAAAATGTATTTTAGTGTAAATGCCTTTAGTTTGATTGCAGTTTCACACAGCTTTCACTTGATTAAAACCAGAACTTGTCCAAAAGCATCTGTGCTTGCAAATAAACCCCTGGACATTGATGTTTAGATAAAATAGGACCTAGAATCACACCAGCTTGTATGAAAATTTGGCTTTCAAAAATTTGGAAAGCCAAATCCTGACCTTCAGTATTCTGTAAAACCAAAGAGTGTTCCTTGTCAGCTCTGTAGAAGAAAGATTCATACACTGCTACTTCTGATTTTCAGTTTCATACAAGCTAGGTACAAATGTTCAGGGAAGTTAGATCACCTTAAAAATGGCCACCTGAGCTAACTTAGTTTGCCTAGATGAGGACCTTATAATTAGATTGACCTAACTAGGGTTCTGAGCGTGAACTGTACAGGTCAGGAAGGTCTAAAAATGGCTGACCTGATCTAAATTAACTGTACCTCTGAGTTAATTGTACCTCTGAGATAGTCTCACTTAGATCAGGTCCAGTGAGACTGATCTAACTGAATTTCAGTTCCCAGTGCAGCCCCAAGACTGGGAAAGCTCAGTCTCTGGCTCCAGCCCCAGAGCTGCACTTTTTCTACCCCCTCCCACCAAGACACACACTCCCTGGCACCAGGCTATTTTTATTATCCCAGCCCCAGATGGACAATATCCTCCTGCAGCAGACCAGCCAGCCCTTCCCTCCCCCTCCCCCAAGTCTGCCAACCCTCACATCCTACAAGCCACTCCTGGTTCTGGTTTTACCAGTACTCACCAGTACTGGGAGCCAATGGAAGTAAATCAGGGTGAGGAGGGGGGCGGGTGCGATCAAGGGGGTAGGTTTGCCAGGGAGACTGTTCATCTGGGATCGGGCAAGGAATCAGGAGGCTAAACATAGCCCTTCATCCTGGGGAGCAGAGATCCCCTCTCCCTGCAACCTGCCCCGCCATAGATACCATTAGCCTGCTTGATTCCACCAAGCCCTCCCAGACCCCACCAATCCCCCTGCAGACTGCGCCAGTCCCCCAATTCCCCCACAGAGCCCATTTGCCCCCAATTTGACCTGAAGACCCTGCTTGCCCCAATCCCCTCCATTTCCCCCCAAAGAGCCCAATTGCCCCCTCAATCCTCCCTGCGGATGCTGCTTGTCCCTCTGATCCCCCAATCTCTTTCACAGACCCCATTTGCCTCCTGACAGCCTCCACTGACTCTGCCTGTCCCCCCAGTCCCCTCCTGCAGACCCAGCTTACCAGTTTGATCCACCCTGAAGACCCCACTTGCCCCTCTGATACCCCCGAGCTCCCCCACCCTGACTTATCATAGATTGAGTGGCCATTTTTAACACAATCTAACCTTCCCATAACCCCCCTGAATGTCTGTGCATACCCATACATGGCATGGGTTTAACCAGAATCGAAATCTAATTGTCATTTCTTCTGTTTAGGGTAGAAATAAGTGTATTATTGAAACAGGTGTACTACATTTCACTAACACCTAATTCAGGATTCTGATGTCTGAGTAGATTGTGATCTCCCTAAGGCATGGCCTACATCTACTGGGGTTGCACAACACCAAGTACATTGCCAGCACTATTCTAATGAGGACTATACTTTCTTCAGCATTGCACTGCAGAACTTGTCTCTCCTTTCTGAAGTTTTTTAAAAAGGTACAAAAATAATTCTGAAACAGCAGTAAAGATAACTGGAGTTATCTTGGGCTTTTTGGCCAGTACAGCCTAAAAAGCTTAGGGATCCCATAGCCTGAGGGTCTCAAAGGGCCTGGGGCATCTGGGAAGGTTCATACTAGGCCTGTCTATACGAGACATTTAATGCACAGTAGACTAATTCTACTGTGCATCAGCGTGTCATGGCAAATGCTGTGCTAATGTGCAGCAGAATTTGTCTACTGCACATTAACCGTCACAAAAAGACTGTGCACCTTTGCTACCGTGCAGTAGTGCTGGCTACTGCAAATTTATGTAGTACCTCATATTAGAAGTACAAAATTTAATGTGTACTAACTAGCAAATGTGCATCAATGCATGTGTAGGCGCACCCACAGTGTGGTGGGGAAGAGGGATTCTATGGTGGTGGGGCCTCAAAAATTGGACATCCCTGGATAATATAACTGATTTTAATATAAAAACCCAATCAAGCTGGTAAAGAACTGACTAAAAGGGAGGTAGGAGGGACAGTTTGAAAGTGGAATTGTCAGGCTGGATGGAGGTTACAAGTTAAGTCCCTCAAGAATTTGTCTTAGGACCAATCTTTTTTAAGATCTTGGCACAAAAATGTAGGAATGAAATTGGCTGATGGCATCATGTTAGAAAACATCATGATCAATGCAAGCAAAAATAGAGAAATCATACAGAAAGAATGAGATGACTTTTAGAATGGAGCAACAGAAATGGGATGAGATGCAAGAACATAAAAAGCATTTAGAGACCATTAACAAAAGTCTGCCTCAAGAGACAAATTTATCATTGGCAGAAAGAACTGAGGAGGAGAAGGACCTGGGTATGCTAGCTGATCCCAGAATTATGTTGCAGTGTGATGCACTCATGAAAGGCAAATGCATACTAGACTGTGCCAGTCAAAGTATTTCCAGTAAAAATCTGGTAGAATTACTGCCAAAATAGTAGGCCTTATTTGGAATACTGCATACCACTCTGGTCACCCAGGGCATTTTTACATGAGCTCCAGGAGGCACGAAAGGCGCTTTAGTTAGGAAGCACTTTTAATTAAAAGCGCCTGAGCAGCACATGTATCAGTGTCCCCTGCACTTGAAAATGGCGGTGGGGTGCTTTGAACTAAAGCTCTGTGAACAAGCTTTAGTTCAGAGCACACCACTGCCATTTTTCAGTGTGGGGATGCTAATACACATAATGCCAGAGTCTGCTGGACTGCGTTTATTTCTGTGCTCCAGAAGATTTGATTAATCAAGTCTATTGTGATGCGCTGGATTTCCTGCACATGTATAGGAGCCCCCATGTTCAAGAAATATGAACTCAAAGCTGAATAGGTGTAAAGAAAGGCTGTTGTGCTGACCAGGGGAATAGAAAGCCTATCTTAGCAAAATGAGACTAAAAGAACTGAGGGACTGCTCTTTATAAGTATACCTGCAAGGGTGACAAGCTATTTCAGCTAAAGGACAACGGTGACAAAGTAAATGAGTAAGTTGGTTAAGAGTATATTTAGGCTGGAAATTTGAAGAAGGTTTCTAGCCATCAGGGAAGTGAGGTGCTGGAACAGCATTACAGTAATGATAGCAAAAACTCATTTGTTTGAAGAAGCTTGTTCTTTTTACAAAAAGGATAATATAATGTTACTGTCTGTGACAGCAGGAGCTAAATTTGACCCCTTTCTGTCATTTGTTTACCCACTGATGCCCTCATGGTTCATCAGCAGACTCTTGAGATCTATCACATGGATCTAAATCAAGCCAGTCCTAGTCTCCACCCCTTCAACATTTTATTCCAATCTCAGTCTCTCTGCCCAGCCAATCTCTCTCTTATTCTTCTGAATTCTCCCTTTTGGTGTCAGTCTCCTTCCCGACCTGTCTTCTGCCGAGTCATTTCCAGGTCCCCCCAACTCCTTTTTCTCATTCTCTTTGCCCTAGTGTCTTGCTTTCTCCTCTGCATGGTGGTTCTTCCTCAGTATGTTGCCTCTCTCCTAACCCTTGGCCCTGCCACAGCCTGCCACATAGAAGACACTACTACTAAAGTGTCCAGCACTGAAATAATCACCTTTGCTGAAGTGTAGTTTGCTATTATTGATATCGGCCTGTTAGGATGACTGGTGATATTCACAATGGCCAAAGCTATTGCTTCTGCCAATATGTAGCCTCAGAAATCAAAGGACATATCCGGTCACAGTCAAAAGGATATATGCACAATAACAAATATATCCCCTCCACCTCCTCCCACATACAATGTTTTTAAAAACAAAAGCTAAATTTTGCAACACTTATAAACAAACAAAAAACCTTGTAACTTTCTCTCTCCCCAGCTACAGTCAGTATTGTGTGGCATATATTTCAAGTTGTCCTTAACTCAAACCTTACCCTTTCTAGTCATTGAATATGACAAGACAGCATTGTGATCAGCACCATTCTTTTTTAAATACTGTTTTAGCAGTGTAGGGAGATGGCCAGGCACCCAGGGCAAAATGGAAGTGATGACTTCTGGTTCTCAATCACAAATATACCCACTGGTAGCAGCTGCTTTTTCTTCTTTTTTTGCTCTCCCCTTGCATATTGGTGCATGGAGAACTTGCCCCTTCTCCTTCTACCCCCCAAAGTTATACCACTGTATTGTTATATATCAATGATTTAACATTAAGACAGAGACGGTTCCAATCTACACCATATCCTGCAGCACTGCTATTTCCTTTCAGGTAGCTATCCAACTAATGATCACACCCAACTGTTTATGTTCTGATGAGCTCATAGTCTGAGGCAGTAATGTTGCAGCTAAATTTGGAGTTATTCTAATGCTTCTGATTTAGCTTTGTTAGCAAAAAGAGGAACTTCAGCAGTGCCAATATTTACACATGTTGGCTAAGTGCCTTTAAATGACTCAATAGCAGACTAGGATCTTCACCAAAGCATGGTAATAACAACAATATTAATTGGAGCAACTCAAATTTTGCAAAGTTAAATTTCAAGCTCATTGGAAATTTTCTACTCCAACTTTTCTCATCAGAAAATCCCATTTAATTAAGAGCAAAGTGATTTGAAGACTGTCAATTTTGAAGAGATGTCATTTAGAAAGAAAACTAGAATGAAACGTTGCAATTTACCATTTCAAAGTGACTTTTTCCCCTATGCCTTAAAATTTTTATGTTTTCTAACATAACATGCAAAAAGTCAAAAATGGAAAGAAATGTTTCTATAGCTCTGAAACAAAATATTTCTGGAATTTTGTTTTGGGGAAATCTTTGTTTTCGTTCCATTTTGAAACGGAAAAAAAAATTCAATTACAGACTTTCCTGTGAAACAAAAATGTTTGATTCCTGTTCAGTTCTAATTAAAGTCCTTATGCACCTCATTACTAAAGGCCAGAACTGAGGGTGACACAATGTTCTGCACTGCTATGAGCAACACAGGACTCACAGACTGAAGAGGTATTGCAGTAGCTACAAGCCACCCTTGTATCCTCCTGATCCTGATCCTTAGGTGGCTGGTAAACCCCACCAGTGCAATCAAGACAGCTTTGGGCGGGGTGCTACCTAAATTACCTCCCCCCCAACTTCCTTGGCAGCTACAGCACCTATATGGGATTTTGTGATTTCATAGACATAGACATTAGGGCTGGAAGGGACCTTGGGAGATCATCGAGTCCAGCCTTTCTTTTTGATGGTAGACATGTCCTACGCGTGTGGCCTTTACCAAGTGTTCTGGAAGTAGATGTAGCCTTATGGCAGGCTTCAGTAGTGCCTGAACTGAGGAAATCCTCTCCAGCTGGACACAGAGCTTTTAGGGTTTTGTTGTGCTATTTGCATATAGTGTAAAGAGGCTGCAAATGAGGGTGAGGGTCTTCCTGTGAATCTTCTTACATGCTTGCATAGTATTTAGTGCAATGAGAGTCTGACTGGGGCCTTTGGGTGCTACTGTGAAACAAATAATAATACAATGATGCAATGAGAGTGTGTGTTTTACAGATCTACTTAAATACAACTTCAGTCTTAACAGAAATATGGTCATGGCCAACATCTTACAGAAGGCTTGAGTAGGCCACCAGAATGGGCAAAAATAACTGTTTGAATTTTTTCTCCATCCTTGTACACCTAGCTTCCACCTCCAGCTTTGGCTTTCTATAGCAACATGTAGCTTGTGAGCTGCTTGGATTTTCCAGCTTTGTTTTCTTCTACTGGAAAATAAAAACAGCTTAAAAAGCTTACTCTTCTGGACATCTGGAAATTTCTGTTGAACTTAGCAACCAGGTTTTCAAAAGTCTATGGATGTAATCTACAGTTATGCCACTGTAAAACTCCTTTACTCTGTCAGAGTAGAATAAAGGTTTCTTGGTATAAGTGAGAATTAAGCCTTAGGATTCTGCCGTACAACAGTATAAGAACAGACAGAAGGCTTCTGAAAAACAGTAGCAGAAATGGTGTTTAGAACCTTGTCTTATTCTTTTCTTTTTTTTTGCCAGAAGCTTCCCTTCATGAGTTTGAAAGGTATTTTATAAAATAGTATGAATAAAGGGTTTTTGAAAATATTTTTTAACAAAAATTGAATTTAAAATTGCAGAGCCATATTGTAACAGCATTAAGACACTCCTGGGCATGTTTTAATGGTCCATTAATACATGCCGTGGGTGGTTGAATGCATGTGGCTGCACATCTATGACATGTATTAATGGACTGCTGGAACATGCCCTGTCATGTGTTAATACCATATTACAATACTGTACTACCTGTAAAGACTCAGAAGCAACTTTAGATGACCTGAAGAATATCATTGATTTTTGAAAATATGTTATGATTAATTGCTTGTGTGCATATATTCATTGAATTGTTAAGGCAAGCTTCTTTTGGTAGGTGTGATATCTTTTATTAGACCAACTGAGTAGTTGGAAAAATGATCTTTGCAAGCTTTCAGCACAAGCACCCTTCTTCAGGCATAGGGAGTCTCTGCTGTTGTTCTGAAATCACCAAGGAATGAAAGAAGCTAAAAGTAAGAATGTAAATCGGTGGAAATTAGGAAAATAACTGGTAGAGAAGGGAGGAAAGGGGACAGGGGGAAACCAGGGGGAAAAATTGCCAAAGGCATTTCCCAGCTCCTGCCCTGCATGTCAGGTCAGGGCTGGACCACTTGTGCCCCACTCAGCTCAGTAAGTGCAGAGCTGGGGGCAGAACTGGCTGGGGAGCTTGTTCCCCACCAGCTTGGTCCTTGTGGAGCTGGGCAAGGAACAGACTTCCCCGTCTCTGCCAGCAGGGAGCTCCCAGTGCCACCTCCAGGACACTGCTGGGAGACACTTATCTCCCAGCAGTGGCCCTATGACCGACCGCAGGGCAACTGCTGGGAGACAAGCATCTCCTAGCATCAGCCACTGCTGGGAGATAAGGGTTTCCCAGCCTCCTGTTCCTTGACTGCAGTGGTGGAGTAAAGGCCAGGAGATAAGGATCCCCCAGCCCCTGCTCCCCAGTTGTGATCTGGAAGCGGGGTGCTTGGAGCTCCCTGCTGCCAGGGCAGGGGGACATACTCCCCACCCAGGCTTCTGTGGCAGAGACCACCCTAGCAGCAGGCAGCTCCTGGGGCAAAGGGTTATCTCCCACCCCCTGGTGGATGGCTGACCGGGAGCAGATTTTGCTCCTGGTCATGTATCTACATGAATGTTACAATGCCATTACTAATCTTGCATTTCCAGGTAGCATATTTACTCAGGATTAGGGAGGTTTAATGTGTAGTAAGCATGTGCACGCATAGACACACATGCTTACTTCACAGTAAACTATGTTAACACAAAGTTAAACATCTTGTGTAGATATGCCCCTAGTGTTGCCCCTTTGCAGTACTATACATTTGGAGAGGCAGCTGAAAGGTTTAAGATAGAAAATTTTAACAGTGACACTGATATATTATAAAAATAAACTGAGAAAAGTGGTGGTAGATTCTATGTTGTTGGCATCTTGTAATCAAGACTGCCTATGATCTTGAAAATATGCATTTATCAGACATAAATTATTAGGCACAATACCAGAGGTGAATTTGGTGAAACGGTGAATTTAAGAGCTTGTGGTCAGACTAGGTGATCTAATGATCTTTTGGCTTTAAACTCTATGGGCACATCCAGGTGAGTGGGTACGTGTGGTTTGCAGCGCTACATGCTGTGCTTGGTGCTTGTGCAACTGTCCACCACACTTCAGATTTGCAGCACAGTGCCAAATTTTGATGCTGGGAGATCCTGGTATCAAAAAAATCCACCACAAAAAAAGTGGCACAGTCCATGCTCCAGTAGACAGGGAGGCTGGGTCCCTTCCTCTAATTGTCTTCTGCCTCCTCCAGCATACTGGGAGCCAGGAGGAGTGGGGAAACAACTGTTTCCCTGAAGCGAGGCATTTTGCCCTGCACCAAACCCCATGTGCAGGGGCATGCACAGCAGGAAAAAGTAGTACAAGTTTGTGCCACTGCTATTTTTGCCATGGAAAATATGCATCCCTGCATATGCATGCTCATCTGGACACACCCTATAAATCCAGTTTTTGATTATGAGGCAAGGATTGTGTCCCTGATCTAAAAGAGATCACTAAAATAAACAAGGTCAATATGTTTTGGCAATGTGATGGTTGTGCTAGTTTTTTTTTTTTTTTTTTAACTACCCCGTTTGCTAAAACATTCAGCAAGTCAGTATGAATCCTCTCTCTCTCTCTCTCTCTCTTTCTCTCCTTCTCTTTTGTATGGCATCAGATATCAACTTCCAAATCTATGAGCCACTGTCTGGTAATATTGTTCAATGTACAGATTCCATCTGCCTCATACGGGCATTTGTAAAGATTGAAACTTTTGATTAAGTGCTGTGCTGTTTGTTGGACATCACGTTCGCACAGGGGGCTGTCCAAGACCTTCATCTTGTGAAGTGTTGTTTTAAAGCATCTGTATCCAGATCTCAGTTTGTTCAGCTCAACCCACACTTCTCTGTCAAGGTTGTGCCCAATGGGGTACTTGCCTGGTGTTGGTATAAAACACTGTAGGAATAGGCTGACATTTCCCAGTGATTGACCTACTCCATTGCTTTCCATAGATTTGGTTCAGCATCTCCAGGCTCTTCCAGGAGCTTATGGTCTTCATGTATAAATGGTTTACAACTTCTAAGGCTTTCATGCCTCCATCTATTTGGATCTTCATTTAACAGAGGGGGTGATTTTCATCATCTCTTTCCCTTATTACCAGTAATAATATTAAGGTATATCTTCTTATATCACTTGGTTTAATGCCTGAAAGTACAGGGAGTACATCTGTGCATAAATTGTGCAGCCTGTTATGAGTCTCGGCATGCTGTTAAGTACAGTGTTGAAATTTTCAGTGTGATAACTTCTGGACCATACAGGAGCACAATATTCTGCTAAGGTGCAGCGGTTCCGAGCACTTCGAAGTTGGCACCCCAATTCATGCTGGCTAAACATCTTCAGGCAGCTAACCATGCAGAGACTTTACTGCTGACCTTCTGAATGTGATGTTTATAGATGAGGGAACAGTCTAATGTGACTGTTAGATAGGTTGGGTTATGCTCATGGGAGAGGATGTGGTTGCCTACTCTGATATTCAGTGCCCTCTTGGCTGGATGATTGTTCAGGTGGAAGAGTGACAATACTGATTTATTGATGTTCAACTTTAAGCACCACTTGTGGAGATAGCAATGAGTTCCATGTCAGTATTCAGTATCTTTTCCATTCAGTATCTTCTGTCATGTCAGTTCCTTGAGCAACTACAGGGACATGATCAGTGTACATGTATTGCTTAGATGTTTTGTGTGGGAAGTCTAAGGCATATACATTGAAAAGTATTGCAGCTAGCACTGACCTTTGGGGGATTCCATTCTTCAGAGTTCATATGCTTCTTTTGCATCCTTGGCTAGTAGCAAGTTTGAACAATCTGCTGGAGATCATATTTTCTGTCTCATTTCAAATCCGGTTTTTATGTCAGATTTATGTAATGTAACTTGGTCAGTGGTATACCACTTTTTCCAAAAGCCAGCTTGCTAAATTGGGAACTGTTCAATTTCAAATGAAGGTGAAAGGGACATGGATGTATAAAAGGAGCATCATGACCAAAAGATTAGCAAAGGATATCTTTTGTGATAGTCTAGACTATGATCTATACTTCTGGTCAACAAATTCAAGAGAGATGAATTCAAACAGCACCAGAAGTGGAAAAGGGATACTAAGTGATCATGGGAATTGCAAACCTATCTTACATAAGTTTGGCCATTCAAAATGAAAGCCAGGAGGGGATATGATTTCTTTCTACACATATATTAAGTGAGGGGGTAAGCTAGAAATGGAAAAGAACCAAGTAAGCTTAAGGACAGTGTTGGCACAAATTTGTCCAACTCACCATGAATAAATTCAGGTTGGACATAAGGAGCAGGTTCCTAGCTATCTGAGTAACCTACTGAGGTTTTGGAATTGTTTTAATCATAGTGAAGCAAAAAGCAAACTGTTTTTAAGATGCATAATGGTAAACTAGTAAGAACTCCACAAGCATGATATTTGTTTTTCAACACTTCCTCTTGCTGTCTTCCTCTTGAACCATCTCATTAGTCACTTTATACTTCCTTTGCAAATCATCATCTTCCAGCTTAATCACAAATTCCCATTTGATATACTACCAAATGCTTTACTGAAGTGCAGATATGTGACATCTACCTCACGTACTTTGTTTAGAAAGTCAGTTTCCTTATCAAAAAGAGCTAGCAGATTAGTCTGGTACAGTCTGTATTTGGCACACCCATACTCTACATTACCCCATTTCCCCCTTCACTTCCACATCTTAAATTGACCTTTCCTTCAAAATCTGTTCAAAAGAGCCTTGCTTCCAATTGTTATCAGACTTATTGGCCTGTAATTATCCGCTTCAATTCTGTCCCTTTTTAAATATAAGGAGGACACTTACTATTTTATATCATATGGTACCAGCTTTGACTAGAGAGACATGTAGCTGTACCTGTTAACAAACCTCCAGCTTCATGGGCTAGTTCCTTCAGAATTCTGGAGGAAGATCTTCTCACAACAGTGACACCTGGCTACCAAAAAATAGCAAATGCTGGGAGTCTTAGTTTCCCACTGGAAGAGAAATCAGTGTGACAGAGTCTGGAAACTATACAAAACCCCCTGATGTAATACATTACAAATTGTAAGGAAGTGTTTTATATAAAAGAAACCACAAACCCCAAATAACAAGAAAATGTATATACAAACAACACCTCACCCCAAGACCAAAACCCCCCCCTGCAATGGATATTTTTGTTCTGTGACTTCTGAAATGGTTTCAATCCATATGCATCATAATCAACATTGGTACGAAAACCTAGAGAAAAAAGAAGAATTATATAGCTATACTAAGTTATAGACTTAGAGCAATGAGGTGAAATTAAAACAGGAAAAACTAAGTTTCCAGAAAAAACTTTCTGACAATGAAATGTATTAAGCTTTAAGAGGCTGTCCCAAGGAAAGCTGAAGGCCCATCACTTGAGATGTTTAACACTAGTCTGAAGAAATCACTAGAAAATATGAACAACCCTTTGTTGGCAGGAAGATGGGATACTATTAAAGGGATTTTTTAATCTCTAATGTTTATAATTTTATAAAAGTCTCATTTATGTTTTTCCTTCACTAGAGTTATGGAAAAATTTCATAGAAATCATTTGTAGTTTCTATAGGGCAGAGGCTTCCTGGCAAGCTTTAGTGTTAATGCTTGCCTTTCATCAAACATTATTTTACTGATAACACTGCTAGTGCATATACTGTCTCTCTTTGAGAGGGTTTCATAGGGATTCATTTGAAACTTTCTTCCTCTTTTACTCTGCTCCTCTGGGCAGAAATTCAAATCACAGAATTAAAAACAGATCTGGAACTACCAAATCTGGCTACCTTTGAGGTTTAACATATAGACTTACTTAATTTCATATGGCTTCTACTAAAAAGCACTAATAATTATTCATCTTTAGTCAGAGTTAAATGCTAAAGAGATTAATTGGAATTAATGCTAATGTTCTGATTTCTCCTTCCATATCCAGTTTCTTACTGTAGTAATTCCAGAATTGGTATTAAAGAAAGAAACAAAAATTCTAGATGACCACCTACAATTCTTGTTGGACAGCTTAAGCCAGAACTTAATCAATAGGTAAGGCATTAAAGGAGGCCTCAGGTGGCATTTAGGCATTTGAGTCTGATCCAAATCTATACCACTGCAGTGTTCAAAAGCCTGCTAATGTGTCTAGCTTTGTTAAGTGTCTTCATTTTTCCCTAAACAGACCCCAAGACAGTCTACTCACAGTCTTTATGCATAAGTAGTTTTGATCCCAAACATAGTTCTATGTGCACAGCTCCTGCCTTGGCTTTGTTGCAATCTAGATCAATGCCAGGCTGTACCTAAACCCAGCTAAGTCTCCAGAATAGGACAGATTTGCTTTGCTCAGGTCATGTAGAGCAGCACATTGCTAGTTGCTGTAGGTACAGAGATCTTGGGGAGAAATCCATGGTTCAGAAAGAGCACTTGAACGACACTCATGGCCAGCACATGAGCATAGGGCAAGTTCTAATGGTAGCAAGCATGAACCAGAGAGTTTTCAATAGGCAATATCAGATAAGTTAGTTAGACTTTGGTTAGTTAGAAGAGAGGCAGTAAGTCCTAGAAAGGCATATGGACAGATTAAAAACAGCTTGGTTAGTCAATCAAGGTAAGGAAGAATGGACATTTAGCTAGATTGGGCCGAAAGTGTGAGGTAGGGTTTTTGTAAAAGGTGGATGGCACTGGGCTGGGGAACAGGGTGGACTTGTGTGCTGTGGCACGCCAGTTGAGAATTACTGCCCTATGCACTGTACTTCAGGACAATCTGGAGACTGCATGCTTTACAGACTTGGTTCTCTCTGTTCTGAGAGAGGTCATCATAATCTCAGTATTCTGGCATGGGGTCTTTCCAGTGAGTGTCCAGTCATGCCAGAATCATAGACTCATGGAAGATTAGGGTTGGAAGGGACCTCAGGAAGTCATTTAGTCCAACCCCCTGCTCAAAGCAGGACCAGCCCCAACTATATCATCCCAGCCAAATCCTCAACCAATTTTGGGGGGCTGTCATCATTCACATAAGAGAATATATAATTTCCCCCACTGACCTTGGTGCTTGAGAAGAAGATCATGCTGGAATTTCATGGGCTTCCTACTCAACTGATATTAATATTGCAAGCCCATGTGGGATGTCTATGTCTATGTCAGCTGGCGCAGGACCTTTGCAATGAACATGATGCTACTTTACAATCCCCATATAGACACAATCCAGGATGTGTTTTCTGAGCCAGGAAACCTGGAAGTGAAACAGGACAAGAACAGTTCAGTGAGTTGCATAGTCAGCTTCAACCAAAATATATTTGTACCTTTAGACAGTAGGGACAAGAAAGCTAAAGATATTTGTGTGGAGATCTTTCTGGAACCAAAATATTGCTTTGCAGTGTGCAATAACTACATAGTTTGGCCAAGTGAGACCTAATTCACTAGAGGCAGGGAAGGGAGGGAAAGGTAACTTTAGAGTCATTCACTATTCTCTTTGAGGATTTGTGGTGGTTGGGTAAGGTCCCCAATGATTGGAAAGGGCCAAACATAATGCCCATCTTGGAAAAAAAGGAAAGAAGGAGGATCTGAGACTAGCCACCCTGGTCTCAACACTTGGAGAGATCAGAAAGCAGAAACTTCATAATAACTTCAAGAACTCTCTTGTGAAGCACACAGAGGAGGAACAAGGTGATCAGGACCAGCGAGCATGGATTTACCAAGAGCAAGTCATGCCTGACCAACCTGATTTTCTTCTATGATAAGGTGGCAGGCTCCGTGAATAGGGGGAGAGCAGTGGTGGTTATATACCTTGGTTTCAGGAGGTCTTTTGACACTATCTCCCATGACATTCTCACTAACAAGCTAAGGAAATACAGGTTAGATAGAAAGACTGTAAGGTGGATATATAACTGGTTCAATCATTATGCTCAATGAGTAGTTATCTATGGTTCAATGTCTACCTGGAAGTAGATATCAAGTAGAGTCCCCCAGGGGTCTGTTCTGGTCTGGTATTGTTTGACACCTTCATTAATGTTTTGGGATTGAGAATGTCCTTAGCAAGTTTACAGATGACACCAGGTTGGGTAGAGTTGCAGTCATTCCAGAGGGTAGGGCTAGGATCCAGAATGACCTGCATAACTGGAGAAAAGGTCCTCAATCAATCGGATGAAATTCAACACAAACAAATGCAACCTGCGCTTGAAACAAATACATTGCATGCACAAATTCAGACTGAAGAATGACTGGCTAGGCTGCAGTGCTGCAGAGAAGGATCTGGGGGTCACAATGGACCATAAACTGAATATATGCCAGCAGTATGCTCTTTTTACAAAACCATCGAACAACATACTGGGTTGTATTAACAGGAGTGTCACTTGGGGTGCAGACAGAAGTTAGGGCCCCACTCTAACTCATGGCACTTTACATAAAGCCCCCACTCCCCCACAACCCAACAGATGTCTGTCGTGGAGGGGGGCGGGCGTGGAGCTGGACCCAACCTGCACCAGCCCAGGCCAGTAAGTGGGGCACTCCTGCAGCCTCCCAGGAGGCTGCCAAACCTCTCTTCTCCCCAGCCTTTCCCCACCCCTCAGCTCCAGGGCTATCAGGGAGGGAGCTCCTAGCTGCTGATTGGCCAGAGATGGAAGGCAGGAAACAGGGCCCCCTTGCCTCACAGTCACCCCCAGCTACCCAGGCTGGTGTACCGGGGGGTAGCCAGGTTGGGTGGGTGTGGAAGAGGAATGGAGTCCTTTTGGCTCAGGAGCCTGGCCCAGCTGTCCTCAATACTGCAGCCAGGGTAGCTGATGGGGGGCTGTGAGGCAAGGGGGGCCTATTCACCACCCCCTCTCCCTCAGCTCTGGCCATTCAGCAGCCAGCAGCTCCCTCTCCTTCCCTCTGAAAGCCCAGGGGTAGGGCTGGGCATGTGCCCAGTCCCACCCCCCACACAAAAAAATTAACCCAGGGGGGTTAATTCATCTGCTTTTGTGTGTCTTAATGTAATACCCGATTTAACCATGGTTACTTTTTCAAATGATTGGCCATCTCAAAAGAGCTCTACAGTCATGTACGTGTGCTAAGTCATGGCTGTAGTCGAGCCACAAGTGCCAACTCCATGGGTGCTCCAGGGCTCAAGCACCCACTGAAAAAAAACTAGTGGGTGTTCAGCACCCATGAGCCATGGCTGCAGGCCACTTGCAGACTTTAAAAAAGAAAAAAAAAACAACCCATGTTTTAGTGAACAGTGCATTACTTCAATCCACTCTGCAGCATCTGTAAAGATTGGGCACTTCAGCAGAGCTTTCTGAAGCTGTTAGCTAAAGCTGATTCAATCAGCTATTAGATAAAAGTACCAGAAAAGCCCCACTAAATCGCCCAATCTTTACAGACGCTGCAGAACTGGGTTGAAGAACATGCTGCATCTGCTGCGCTTTGTACCATGTTTTTCTGTATTTTCTTACAGATACCAGCACCAACTGGCAAAAAACATGTGTGTAGAGCACTTTTAGGGGCCAGATTGCTTGAAAAACGTCACTTCTGTTTGCACCTTTGCAAATCAAGGAAGTGATTGTAATATACTCTGTTCAACTCTAGTGAAGTTGCACCTGGATTTCTGTGTCCAGTTTTGGGCCCCACATTTCAAGAAAGGTGTAGACAGTTTGGAAAGAGTCCAGGAAAGAGCAATGAAAATTATCAGAGGCCAGGGAAACATGGAATTATGAGGAAAGGCTGAAAGAACTATGGGTATATAGTCTGGAGAAGAGAAGACTGAGAGGGGATTTGTTAATAAGCTTCAAATACCTGAAGGGCAATTACAAAGAGGATGGAGATAATTCTTTACCTGTGGTCATGGGGGACAGGACTAGGACTTAAAGCTGCAGCAGGAGAAAATTTAGGTTGCAGATTATGAGACACTCTCTGACCATAAGCGCCTATACATGTACAGTGAGGTTGGTCTGACGCACTGTAATTACAGTACATTGGAGCAGACTTGATTAATCAAGTAATTACCATGACCCAGCAGACTCCAGTGTTACATGTATCAGTGTCCCTGCACTGAAAAATGGTGGTGGGGCTTGTTTGCTGAGCTTTAGTTAAAACACCACCGCCACCATTTTTCAGTGCAGGGACACCGTTACACATGATGCTCTGGGTTCTTTAATTAGAGTGGCTCTCACAGCCCACTCCCAGAGCACATCTATAAATGCCTTATGAGGCTACCTAGGAAAGTTGTTGAATTTCCATCCCTGGGAATTTTCAAGAGCAGGTTATATACACACTTGGCTGCAGTGGCTTAGTTGGGGAAAATCCTGCCTTGAGCAGGGATCTGAACTAGATGACCTTGCAAGGTCTCTTCCAGCCCTCCATTCCTATAATCATATATACCCTTTTTTCTTCCCCAGATGTAAGAACCAGGATCCTTTTTATGTACCCCAATATATGACTGAGGGCTCTTCAAAAGCCTATGCAAAGGGCGGAAGAGAACCAGGAGAGAGTTTTGTGTGTGCTGCTGCAGTTACTCTTCCCTCCTACACATTGCTTTTGTCCTTGTTGAGTCCTGGTGGATCCAAAAAGTGATCCTTTGGGATCACTTTCTGGAAACCCATAAGCCTACCCATTGACTGAATGGGAGACCTGGAAATGTGGCCAGATCAATTAATATAACTCTTTTGAGGTCAAACACCTATTTTTTTTGGACATGCTGCCACTTAGGGGTAGTTATCTTAGCACTTGATCAGGATCTTGGCCTTTTAACCTGATGTTATGTCTGACCATTTCCTCAAGTAATATATTGCTGACCCCATACATTTAAAAATCATAAGCCAGGCCCCTGAAATAATGAAATTAACTTAAAAACTGTAAGATTCAAAATAGCAACAACAACAGTAATAACAACAATAATTGTAATAAATATGTTTTTCAAACTGTGCCCTGTTTTCTTAACTTTTACAATGCACTCAAATTTATATTTTCAGGCATTTTTCAATACCACTTTTCAACCATGGGGCCAAGAAAGTGAAAACTGAGACTCTCATCCAATCACATACCTTCAGGAACTGGTGCTTTAATAATCCATGCCATGTATTGAAATCATGCAATAAAACTGTGAACATTAGTAACACTCTAAGCTTTTTAACCCTAAATTGGGTCACCAAACTATTCATGAGCTCAAGTTTGTCCTCTTCTTGAGTGCACAGACTTAGTTGCAGATTGGTGATGAAAGATCATTTGGGCCCTGTTGTAAATTGCTAGTTATGCACCCAATTCATCTCAAGTCTGGGTTGTACAGCCCCATGAGCAGAATGTGCAAGGGCCAAGGCCATGAGCTCAACCTCCCAGAATAGGAAAGAAAGCGAGATTTGGGGAAGAAAGATGTGATGAGTTGCAATTTAGGAGCTCATTATATTCTGACCAGAGGGTTAATTTATACCAACATTGTAGTTCTACTAGTTCGAATGTGCAAGTCTTCATTTTTACCATAATTCATGATTGTCTTCTGTAGAGCATTGCAGGAAAACCTCTAATCTTGTGATTTTCAGCGGAGAGGTAAAGGGTAAAAGCAGGACTTTGAAAAGGAAGCCACCTCTTTCCTTTTCAAGCCTACTTGGTGCTCTGAGAAAGTACAGAAAGCTTTGAGCCTGAAGTCAGCATGGGTCCTAAGCAAGGTTTTTAGGATCCCAAATTAATTTTCTAAGCACTTAGGAGAGAGCAAGGAGGGGGCAGAATGAGGGGGAAAATGGCAGTTGTAAACTCTGCCTCCCCTTGTTAACATAACTTTTCTGGTCCTTGGACTAAAAAACTTAGAAACCAATGATGCAGGACCAAAAAGGATGGTACTCTCAAAATTATTCCTACTTCAGCCAAAAAAACCTCCTCCATTCACCAACCCAGGATTTTTTTCCTAAGAAGCACTAGGTGGTTGAGTGGAAGATCACACATCTGAACGATATGAAATCTCTGACAGGACTGCACATACCTCAAGTTTATTTATGGTTATCACTCCTCTCTTCCAGGTTATCATCATGCCCCTTATTGTCTTTGGTTGGGTTTCCCTCCATTTGTGCTCCTGCTTGCTGGTAGGCTGTCCTCAGGACTGAGGTATCTGGCCCAAACCCCTTCAGGGACACAGTGACAGTGAAGCCAAAAGACATGCATTTTAGCAGGGAGAGAAACAGGATGGAGAATGGCTGCCAGAAATACAGGCCTCATTTTTGCCAAGCAGCTTGAGTCTCCCTGCCTGGTTGCCGAGCAAAGGATATGATTAATGAAAAGATGTCAGAATGATAATTTTTCCTCTCTGGAAATACTGGACAGGATTTTTTTTTTTCCTTGAAGAACTAACGATGTAGGGAGGGGGAGAGCTAGAGAAAGAGAGGGAGGCAAGACACAGGGAGGGGTTGTGAAGAGTGAAAAGAGTAATAATATTTAAAAAAAATACAACCTCCCCTCTGCCCACCCCCTTTAATGTTTCTCTGGTGGAGTAATAAGATACCTTCAGTGTTATAAATAGCAGCACAGATGTTGACAGAAAAATGCTCCCTTAATTACCATACAAACTGCTTTACTTGAGTGAACCGTTTAAAGCGGCCTCCAAAGGAAGTTCACTCAAGCAATTCCGCAGATTACAGCTAATGAACAATATTTCCTTGCTCCTATTTAGTGCTCATTAAAATGTAAAAGCCTTTCATTTTCAACAGGCACACAATAAATAATTCCCCTCTCTCTCTGAGTGTATGAGAGAGGGAGATCCTGGACCACTTGGATAAAAATGAGGAGGGGGAAAAGGCTGGGGGGGGGGAGGGGCAAATAAGTAGTTTGGAGAGCAGGAACCAATTCAGTAAAATCCCTGGAAGTGGCGGTGGCTGCTGCTGCCGCTTGTCATGAAATGAGATGTCTGCGTTTGGAGCCCAGCAGCCAGTTCTCAAGTTGGCCAGACATTTCACACCCACCCAGCCCAGCCTGTATTACAGCACGCAGCCAAGCTCGCAGTGAGGCAGACAGATCAAGCCCACCGCAGGGACAAGACGATGACACAAATTATGCGTGGCCTGAGAGTAAAACAAAACAAACAACGCGAAGGAAGAGAAAATGCAGCGATAAAAATTAGCAGCACAGTTTAGGTGGTTGGGGGTTTTGTCGCTTCTCTTTTGAAAAACTCCAGGCCTTTTTGTTCCTCAGAAACATTTGGGCAGATGGGTAACTTTATATTCATGAATAGCCCACTGATTCTTGAGCTCACTGGTACTATCAGGAGGCTCATTTGCAGAAGCAGAGCCTCAGTTTCTTCCTCAGATACTGGTTTGGGCAAACCATCCTCTTCTCCCCACTCATATAGTCCATATCTTGTTAAAAAAATGTGATGCTGGATGGAAAACAGGAGGCTGAAAGGTACTACGGCATGTTTGTATGTACTGGTTAGGGATGGGGGCAGGGATACCAAGTGTTATCTATTCTCAACAAATAATAGCCTTCTTAAATCCCAGAAAGATTCTTTAAACATCTCCAACAGTAAGACTTATAAAGGATAAATCATCCCAGACAAACCAGATTGCTTATTTTAAAAGTATGGTTGTAAATAGAAAGACAGTGTTAGTGGATGAAGGGGACACAGCAGAGGTACCATATTTGGATTTAAGTAAATTAAGTCATACATTTTAACAAAAGTCTTACATACACATCACTGTCCATTCAATTTGGATTGAAACTATGACTTGGAGGAAAAAGTAGGTAAAAAACAAGAAAAAGAAACAAAGAACAGGGCTCTCCTGGATAGGGAGCAATATTAGGGCTTGTCTCAATTAATGTTCCTGCACATTTTCTAAAAGGTGGCATAAAATACAGACATTTCATTGATGTCCGTAAGTTTTGATAAATTACAAATAGTAAGGACAGATTGAAACTACGAAGAAAACCTAAAGAGTTTACAAATATCAGCAAAGACGAGCTCTTCATTCCCTACTGAAGCTGAACATTTTACTATCCTTTGTGTTCCTCTTTGACATCATTTTTGATTTCCTTTCTCTCCTCACATCCGAACTGTTACAAGAGCCTGCCAGTGTTTTCTTCCAACCTTATCACCACCAAAATGGTCATCCCTCATTTTCTGCCAACAGAACTTGCATCTCAGTAACTCCCTTAATAAGGGGGAAACTGATGGTAGAGGTTTCATGCTGCGCTATTAAAGACGATACATTACAGAACTTATATTCCTTCTGTATCTCAGTACTTTGGCAAAGATCATCCCTAAATTCCCCCTCCAAGCACTCTTGAATAAGGAGAACATTCATATCAGTTGAGAACTTATATCTGAGTCCCATCTCTAGGACTTAAAAACTGATGACTGTCCTTTGAGCTGTATGCAGCAGTCCAACTAAGCCCTACACCTTTACCGTAAGTAAGGCTGTATGTGCTGTTAAATCATCAGCCCCCCCCCAAAAAAAAGAAAAGAAAGAAGTGGATGGCTAAGATCCTATATTGACCTAATCTTCAGACTTAGATAAACTTGACAGGAATATCACTTTGCAGTGACTTTATCTTAGTTAAACTTGTGTAGGGGGGAAAAGACATTTTCCAGGCTTAGGGAGGCCTGCTGTAGCTACAGTGAGAAGAAACCTATTTGTTACAATGCTATAGTTAAGTATAGGGCTGACATTTTTGGTTCACAGTTAAAATGAGGTCTCTTCTGCAGGCAAAAGAGAAATATTTTATTGCAGTCATTAAGAAAATCATTTGAAATTACAGTTACCAAATAATGCAAAAAAAGAAGAGAGAAGCATAAAATGGATGTTAAATATGTCTATGTCAGAGACTATTTGTGAAGCAGGAGACTTTCTATGTGCTTTCACATTCTTACTGCTCTCTCCTTTACGAAAGTGAATTGGTATGTGCAGTACTGAGCACTGTGAATTTACACCTTTCCCTCTCTAGTGTGCCATGCACAGGCAGATCTAGTGAAGAAGTTAGTTTACTAGCAGTGCAATATTATTGATGCTTTCAACGCTCTGTACTTGGCTTTTAACTAAGGTCATTTGAAAATGGTCTTCAACACCCATCTCATTTGCTTTTTATGCTTGCCAATTTAGTGTTGTATTCAAAGTGATTAATTAGTTTGTGGTGAAGGTTTATTAGGTAATCTTTCTGTCAATCAAAAATCACTGAGGTTTCAGTGTAGAATAAAGAACACCTAGTGATCTTATGCAGATAGGGAATTGCTATTATCATTGTGTACAAAAAATAGAAATGTAACCTTAATGTATGGGAATATATAGAAGGCTCAAAAGCATTTTCACTTTTATTTTTATACATACTGAAGCAGAGCAAATGCAAATTGATTCCTCCTCAATTTAGATGTGAATTTTCAAGCAGAATTTAGAAATCTGATGTAATCCTCTCTTTCATGTTCTCCATTTGTTGGTTCACATATAGAATTTGATGGACTTTAAAGCATATTTTAAAAAGTACAAGACTGAACTGTGGTTGCAGACATTAGCAATAAAAATGCTATAGCTCATATCTTGAGATTTCTTGATATGTAGCTTACTCACCCTCACATGAGCCAAAGATGAGATAATAGCATTTCATGGACTTGCAATTTGTTTCTTCAATTGGACACTGTTTCAAGCTTTGACACTTAGGAAGGTAAGAGAAGAATAAAAGAAGTATAATGAAAATATGAGTTACTCCACTCTTTCCTTATGTGCAATATGGTTTCTTTTTTAACTGTGATGCTTTCTAAGTAAGGAATTTGAAAAATAGAAGTGAATTTACTAATTGTAAAAAGTAAAGACACCAAAATGCCTTTTGAAATGCATCGTAATGTCGGTTGTCTAGTCACAAGGCAGTGTGTGTGTGTGTGTGTGTGTGTGTATGCGCGCGCGTGCGTGTGCGTTTGTGTGTGTTTTATTCACAACTTCTATTATTCCCAGCATGGGATGGAAGCTTACTGTAATCTGTACTGTACTGACACCTATTTCTCTTTAACTGCAGTCTTTCTTCCTGATAGACTAAGACCGGGAAAATTGGACAAATTATCTGATTTTGTTCTCCTTCCTGGTTAGTAAAGTTGCCAGGGACCAGGTATTTTTCTTCAAGGCCTTAATCTTCACTGTAAAAATATAGTCAAGTAAGGTGCTTTCTTGATTAGAAAAGGATTTATAATGAAGAAGCTGAGAAGAGGATCTTTTAGACTTAGAGGAGATATTAGCTGATTAAATTACACACTACATAAATGTATGTCACTGATAACATTATGATTTTTTACATTATTAAGGTAACATGTAAAGTGATATAGATTTAATACTAAGAATTTGACTAGCTTGCCACTTTTCAGGGTCATTGTGGCTTTAAATTACACAAGTGCTCCCTAAACATTTAAAATGGTATATTCTGCTATGCGAATAAAATAGTGGAATACTTTCTCTATCACCTCCTTGAGAAAGCTGTGGGTTATTTCTATCACTCTGTTGTACAAGACAGGTGATGAACAAGCAGCATCAAATTCAGATGACAGCCACTTGGAATTACAGATGGATGAATTTTTTTGGGAGGTTGCTAAATTGGAATAGTTTTCATGAGCTTTAGGATTACGCATCTGTAACCAGAACAGGAAAAGGTAAATGGCACACAGGGCCACAAATTGGATAAATTTGATGTATGGTCAGATAATACAAATCCATAATTTGGCATATACTGCATTTACTTAATTAGATGGAGTTCCCCCCACCCCCATTTAACATGGGGGGAAGCCCTGTGCCTTACAATTAACCTGCAGGCAGCTGCTGCAGTTCCAGCCCCAACCCAGGGTTGTGGCAGGAGCTCGATCTGGACCTGGAGCTGCAGTTGGAGCTGGCTGCCCCCCAACACACACAACTTGACACTCCTCCCCCACAGCCCCTAATCTCCCCCTCTGCCGCATTCCTTCTTACCGTTGTTCTGCACTAACAGGCTCTGTCCCTGCTGCAATGTGGGGCATGGAGCATACTCCCTGTAGCAGTGGTGCAGAGCTGGCATTGCTGTTCCAGCCCAGCTCCACAGCAGCAGTGTTGGGTCGCTGCCACTCCTGCTATGGGACTGGGCTGGAACAATAGTCACAGCTCTGCACTGCTGCTATGTGGCAGGCTGGAGCCATGCTCCATGCCTTGGGCTGCAGTAAGGACAGAGCCTACCAGTACAGAGCAGAGGGTGATTGAGGGGCAGACAGTGGGAAAAGACTTTAGTGGGGAAGATGGGAGGAAGTGGGGTGAGAACCTGAGGCTGCAGGTCACAGAAGTGATGTAAAAAGGGGAGGAAGGGAGAACAGAGAGGGGGGAATCAGGGTAACCTAAGGCTGCAAGTGGGTGGGCAGTAGGTCTTTGCAAAGCAGCTAGAATTTGCTTCAAATTTGACTGATTTGGGGGACAGTGATTTGATTTGGTGATTCAAATCACTGTCTCGAATTGCCTTGGCTGAATCTCCAAATCACCCCAGCCCATCCCTTGCCTGCTCTCCCAGCCCCGTCAATGGCTGCCCCACCTCCCAGCACTTGGAAAAAAAAAAGCCCCAACTCACTGGGTGCTGCTGGGTGTGTGGGGGGGTAATCTCTGCTGCCCCCCACTGCATGGGGGGCTCTGCATGAGCCCCCTGCCCCCAGCTGTCCCAGCCCCACCTTGGCTGCCCTGCCCACCCCAGCTCCTGCCCTTTAAGGAAAAAATAAACCCAAAAACCCTGCACTCACCATTCCTGCCTGGTGGGGGGTAATTCCCACTGTTCCTCACTGACTGGGGGGCTCTGAACAAGCCCCCTAAGCCCTGAGGCCACTGCAGGAGTGATGAGTACGGGGTTTTTCTAGGTTTTTTTTTTTAAAGACCGGAGGTGGGGTGAGTGGAGTCAGGGGGCTCCTGCCAGAGCTGGCCTTGCAGTGTGGGGCAGTGGCAGGCAGCAGGGGTCACCCCCTGCCTGGCAACACCCAGTGAGTCTGGGCTTTTTTTTAAAAG
>NW_017728943.1:65604928-65610545 GCF_001723895.1 Crocodylus porosus
GCATGGCAGGGGTCCCCCCATTGTTCCCTTCCCCCTCCCCTCCAGCCCTCCCTTTCCCATCCCTGCTGCAACCACCAGGGACTGTCCAAATCATTGAAGCTCCCTAAATATTTTCTGAAGATCTGGAGAGGTTCGAATTGATTCGGACCTTTTAATTGGTCCCCTGATTAGATTCAGATTCAGAGATTCAGCCACTGAATCAGGCCAAATCTCCTCCAAATCGAATCACCACCCAAAGCTTCGCACAGCCCTAGTGGGCAGCCACAATAGGGGATAAGTGGTGGGGGGGGCAGATATCAGGGGCAAACTGCCTACCTCTCTTGCTGCCTGCCCCCTACTACCTGCAACTTACTGCCTGCTCCATTACTACCCCCCACCACCACCTGCCCCATTACTGCCCCTCTCATGACCTCTCCCTCACTGCCTGCAGTAGTGGAGGGGTGAGGGGCAAATTTAAGATGATACTCTAATAACTGGGTTCCATTTATAAATTTTCTGTGTGTAGAATCTAATTACTGGGAGGTCATCTTACATTCAGGGTCATCTTGTATTCCAGTAGGTATGGTATGTTGTCAGAATATTTAAAAGCAGTTTTTCAAAATTAAAATGAAAATCTGCTGGTAGATGACTGCTAAAATAACTACACATCACATTCCAAAGGTTTGATGGTATGAGCAGTACTGCTTGATTCAAAAAGGTTACTATAAATATAAATAGACATTTTCCTGTGAATTCACACATAGGCTAAACTTTACTATCCAAATGAAATTAATCTAGAGAATATCATTAGTGCTACAAATCCAGTGGCTATAGGGAATGTGTTAAAAATTACTCTGGAAGCCCAGTCACTACCATATTTTTCCTTCTCATTTCATTTTGTTAAACCACATTTTACTGAATTCTTATTTGGAGAATTACCTTTCATAGCTTTAGAAAAAGTGCTGAGGCCCTCCTCAAAGGTACGCTTTCATGCAAGTGACATGAAACTGGAATAACCATCAATTTACACACATTATTCTGGCATACTGAATGAAGAAACAGAGGCACAAAACTGGAACCAACTATCTGACTAATCTTATTACAGAAGACCATTACAAAAAAAAGAAAAGCAAAAAAAGAAAAGCAAAGCAAGTTAGCTATTTTGTTGAGATTCTCCCAAAAAGATGTAGCAACAGCATTCTGTCTATGGGTATGCAGTAGATGCTAGTACTGCTTGCATGCCTGTAGTAGATGGATGATACTGATGGCAATCTAACTGGAACATCCTGCCTGAATATGAACAACAGATTTGTCAGTGTGTGACAGGCTGACAGCCCAGCTCCCAGCTGCTTGTCCACTGTTGTTAAATCAGTACCTTGTCTAAGTGTTCAGCAAAGAGGCAATCTGCTTCCTCCATTCGCACAGGCAGGTTGCCAGTTAAAAAACAAGTATTGGCTTTAGGCTGCAGTGCCATAATGCATTGAAAAGATGCAATCTAAACCTTTGTATGCTCCTTAGGCAACAAAGAGGAGGACTTGGAAGTTCAGACTCCAGACTATCTTTTTCAAACAATAAAGATAACTCTAAGTGGGATCAATGAAAGAAGAGCGCGAGAATTAAGAGTCAGTGGATGACTTAATAGAGCTCATTTAAGAAAGAAAACATGGGTCATTTTTGTAGCAGGGAAACTAGGCTTTGTTACTGGAGTGAAGGTTGTGTCAGCATTTCCATCATAAAGCCTATTATCAGGGCGTTTATAATTCATCTGTAAGAATTAGCTTTAAGCTGAAATTTGGTATGCAAGGTCCCACCCTAGGAGCAATTTAGGGAAAAAAAAATCTATGCAGTGTCATTAAGTTACAGAACACAAAGGAAACAGCTCACTGATTTCAGATGCTCTTTGTGCTTGTCTAATGCAAAACATGTTCCTGTTTCTTAAATTCTGCAGGTTATTAGTTGGCCCCATGAATTAGAACTTAAAAGATGGAGGTTATGAGGATATTAGCAAGTTAACAATAATATTGCCTAAGCCAACTCAAAATGCATAGAAAAAACCATATGTATTTTTAGCACTTGGGTCCAACGTGCATGTGAGGCAGCCTTTGACATGATGGTCAATTATCTCAGAACTAAGAAGGATTTACACGATAGATTGTAACATCTCTTTTGGAGCAGTTATGGTCTGTTGAGCCATTAATAAGATATATTTAAGAGTCCCTAAGCACACATTTATACAATAGACCCCTAAGGGCTCAGAAAGAGTCATTATAGTCTATTGAATCAATAATCATCATAGGCTCATTCAAGTCCCCTGCAGAACTTAGGCTTCAGTATAGTGTCACCAAGTATCCTTGTTCTGGATCGACATGCAGTCAAGTAGGTCTGACAAATTTTAACTTTATTGACATTACAGGCTGATTTTGCCACCCATAGATTTATACCAAAGTGAGAACCAAACTCAAGCTTAATCTCCTGAAATGCAGTTAGCCCATTTCACACAACCTTCCTCTCTGTTGGTAAGATGCCTTTCACCTTAATTTGATCAATCATATTCAATAACGAATGCAAAAAAAACTATAAGTATTTATGTGCATGCACTGCATGAAGTACCCTAAAAAGCTAGAGAACATTTTGTTTGAAGATGTTCTTACCTACCTGTACAACCTGTTTCTGGTTCAGAAAAACATTCCTACTCAAAGCATCACTTAAGCATGTATTTAATTTGAAATTTGTGGTATGGAAACATGTGATCTTCAGCGTTTTCCTACACCAGAGCCTTCATCTATTTAAAAAATCTACGTGAAGAGAAATCATTTTAAAATTAAGGATTTAAGGTTGCCTGCTCAGGAGTATTTAATATCTGCTTACGGATTAGGTGTTTTAAGTAACAGTATAGATTCAAAAACATCAACTATCACTCTTCTCCCCTCCTAAAATAACCAGAGTTGGATTCATAGATATTAAGGCAAGCTGGAAAGTGGAGGGCTTTGTATAGTAGTACTAATAAAATTGCATGACATTTTTGAAACAGTAAAATATGTGGCATATGCCAAATGCATTATGGTACTAAATGAAAGGTGTTAAGGTATTTCTGCATTGCTTCTATTCTGACTTCTCCGGTCCTGGGTACCATGGCCATTGCAAATTCACTGTGAAGAAGCCTTTAAGTTATATTGTGTCCTTATGCATCCTGAGAGCTAGCAAGACCATTACATTTTGCCAGTAAAAGAAAAGACTTGAACCAAAAGCTGCTACCTATTTGCACTGTCATTAAACATTATACAGGTTTCTAATCAGTTCATATCCTCCTGTTTCCCCCATATCTGATATAACCTGTCATTACAGAAGAAAAAACAAAATCCCAGCCACAGCTTTTGGTAAAGATGTTAAATCACTGGGCCTGCTCCTTTTTCCAGTGGGTTCAGTGGGAGTAGAACCTCACCAGTGCTTTCCAGAGTACTTGTTGTTGACTGTAATGCCTGAATAGGGCAAATGGGACAAAGTGCAACTGGGAGGAATGTTTGTCACTGCTGTCTACATCACTCTTACGTGTTTAAAATGTTCAGGGCCCTCCTATTTTAACTCATGCTTTACAAAGAAGTGGGCAATTAAAATTCCCTAATGCTTTTCTTTTATGCCATACACAATTGTGGAAATGAATCCATACAATCAATCAAAACACTAGTTTAAGAAAAAAAAAGGATCATTATCTTTTTGTTATCTAGACTCTTTAGTCACTTTCTGGGGAAAAAAATCATAAAACCGATGATATCAGTACTTGTTTTACTAACATAATCATAAATTATGAAAATATATTTACAACTATGTATCCTGCTTGCTCACTTTTCATTTTCATAAATTAAGGTTAAATACATTGGTTAATAGCAATAGGCTTGCAAATTGCACTTTCATTTGAAGCCAGTTTCACTTCTGATTGCCTTGGATGATAAGGATGGTGCAACCGTTGTTGATCTGGCCGCATAGGAATTTTTAAAGCAGCCATGTCAAGCTGGTCATTAATATGCAGGTCAACCTGTCCCTGTTATTCTGAGGTTACGGATGATAAAAGTGTTACTGATATTTTACACAGCAAAAACAAACAGCAAACAAACAAGCAAGCAGATAAACCCACCTACAAAACAAGAACAAAAAAGGCAGGTCAGCACCTCATCTACAGCCTATGGGACTTGATGGAAAGATTCAGTGGGCTTTGGATCAGACAGAATTTTAATGTAAAACTACTTTCTTGATGTTAATCAATCACTTACAAAAGTGACCATTTTAGACAAAAATGTGTGGATTAAGGAATGATGCATGGGAAAGCAGGAGACAAGCCCTAGGTGTTGCCTAAGGGGAAGAGGGGTGCTGGAATGGGGCTAGGGAGGGTGACTCCCTTGTCCCGCCTCTCCCCCGCAATATCTTCTCTGTTCTGGCTCCAGCTCTGCTGGTGAGGAGGGCAAAGAAGTGGTAGTGGCTGAAGGTGTGTTGCTGCTGGAGCTGTCCTCCCTTTTTAGCTGCTGAAAACTAGTGTTTTTTGACTACTCACCATGTATGGCAGGACATGTGAGCAAGAAGAATGCAGCATGGTGGGGGTGAGGGTGGGGGGAGGAGAGAAAGGAAGGGAAGGTGAGGTATGCCTCCAGAATCGTGTGTTATCTTTTAAACACTAAGGAGAAAAGTGTATGGGCCAGATTCCTAGCTGTTGTGAAACAGCATAGCTCCAATGAAGGATCTGTATCTGTTTCCATTCCCAGATTACATCATTCCCCCCCACTAATGTACACAGGCACATAATTTTCTTTTTTTCTCAATTTATTCAGAGAGGTTTATAACCAATAACTCTACTAATTTTTGTTTTAATATCTTAAATTTTAAGATGAGTTTCTGCAAGTATGATATTATGAATCCTATTTAACTATGCTTAAGATCTCTCGTTTAGAGTTAAGCGGTAGAAGAAAAGGCAAAATTGTCTTTGCAGATGTTGAGAAGAAATTCATTGCAGGCAATCATCATTTAATATCCCACACTGACTTCTTGAACAAGTGCTTTCTCTAAATGATAAATCAAATGAGTTGGCACTAATAATAATATCTTAGAATATGAATGAGAAAGGCAAGAATATTAAAACAATAGAAACATTAACATACACAACTTGGCTGTTAAAAAAGGAGCAGCAAAGGACATTGGAGAGCTAGCAGTTTCTCTGTTTTGTTGTGAACACTGCCTCAAGCCAATGACTGTTACGTTAAAGACAGGGCTGGCTCCCTCAAAAACCTATTCAGGTGGATGGTTCCATTAGCCACTCACCTGAGTTTGCAAAATTGGCTCTTTGAGTAGAAAATCGTACTGTCAATCAGTGTAGGAGGCTAGTTTGCATACCCCATCTTCACGCTCTTGAGTGCTTACTCACAGGAGTTCAATGTTAGCACTACAGATGAAAGGAACTTGGGGGTCATGACTGACCACAAGATGAACATGAGCCTCCAATGCGATGCTGTGGCTAGTAAAGTGAGCAAAACACTGGCTTGCATCCATAGATGCTTCTCAAGCAAATCCCTGGACGTCATTCTCCCCTTGTACTTGGCCTTGGTGAGGCCGCAGCTGGAGTACTGCGTCCAGTTTTGGGCTCCACAATTCA
>NW_017728943.1:65610645-65623259 GCF_001723895.1 Crocodylus porosus
ACAATTCAAAAAGGATGTGGAGAAGCTTGAGAGAGTCCAGAGAAAAGCCACACGCATGATCAGAGGTCAGGAAAACAGACCTTATGATGAGAGAGTGAGAGCCATGGGTCTCTTCAGCCTGGAAAAGCACAGGCTCAGGGGTGATCTAGTGGCCACCTGTAAGTTTATCAGGGGTGGCCACCAGGATCTGGGGGAACATCTGTTCACCAGAGCACCCCAAGGGATGACAAGGTTAAATAGTCACAAACTCCGTCATGACCGGTTCAGACTGGACATAAGGAAGAACTTCTTCACTGTCCAAGCCCCCAAGGTTTGGAATAGACTGCCGCCAGAGGTAGTTCAAGTACCCACTTTGAACGCCTTCAAGACACATGCTTATCTTGATATGCTTATCAAGACGCTTATCTTGCTGGGATCCTATGATCCCTGCTGACTTCCTGCCCATGGGGCAGGGGGCTGGACTCAATGATCCTCTGGGGTCCCTTCCAGCCCAAATGTCTATGAAATTTATGAAAATGTGTTGAGGAACTTCCATCAAAAAACACCCAGCTTCTGTCTTCCTGCCCCTGGGCTCACCTTGTAAATTGAATGTGTGTGTGGGTCCGGGTCCGGGTCCAGGTCCGGGTCCGGGTCCGGGTGGTTTTGAAGCAGACCAGGACCAAACAGTACATTCAGGATTGACTATGGAGCCAATTCAGAGCATAAGGCATTTCTGTGTTGTTCTGTCACTGATCTGCCCTGAGCAGATGAGCTTCTGAAAATTGTTCTGTTGGGCTTACAATCAGTCCTAGGCCATTGTTATTCTATTATAGGGACTCTTTGGGCATTTATACACGTGGTCTGGGAGGGGTAGGGGAAGGGGGCACTTTAATTAGAGTGTCTCTGAGAGCCGCTCTAATTAAAGTGCCCGGGCCATCATGTGTATCAGAGTCTCCGTGCTGAAAAATGGCAGCAGGGGTGCTTTAACTAGAGCTTGTCAAATGAGCTGTAGAGTGCCCCTGCTGCCATTTTTTAGTGTGGGGACACTGATACACATGATGCTGGAGTCTGCTGAAGCACAGTAATTACCATGCTTCAGCAGACTCGATTAAATATGCTGTAATTACAGTGTGTCAGAGCAGCCTCATTGCACATGTATAGACAACCTTTGATTTCACATTTCCAATGGGCAATATGCAAGAACAACACTAGCCAAAACAACAACAAAGAAAGATTAAAAAAAAGGTAGACCATTGTGGATTAGGGATAGTAGGTAGGACAGTTGTCTCTCCACTTTTCAAAGCTGTAAATAGCATTTTGATCATATCTGATGTTTGGGTTCCTGGTTGTTGAAATAAACCAAGTTTTGTTTGGCATCCAGACACAACTGTAATCCATGCATATTTATAAATATCTTATTTTCTTTGCTGTTAGACATACTAAGGAAAGTACAGTAGAAATACCTTAAAACAATTGTATAAGATAACAATATCTATTTTTTGTCTTATACAATTTGTTTTATATGAATTGAATGGATGTAACTGAAGGACAACAGTTATGGTGGCTTGTAGTCTTACTATCATATGCCTGGATTCAGATGTTACTTCTGAAAGTGATTCATTCAAATCACTCAAAGAGCTTTGATTTTTCTCTACCAACTGTAGCCAGAAAGCTTCATGGTAACTCTTTGGCTCTAGACTACTGAGATTTTTTTACTGCTGTTTACCTTTATATCTGTTTAAAAATATTCCAGCAGTTCACTAGCTCACCTGCTGTACTCAGAGGATCTTCTGTTCTAGGGGTTCCTCTGACACACATTCTGCCTAATCCACTCAAGGTCTCTTGGCCTGGTTAAAAAGGCATACTCACCCCCAGACAATATGATCCAAGATTTACACAATTCCCTATTACAAGAAATTTTTAAATAGCATTTCATTAACTGGACTCCCAGGGTTCTTCAGGCCTTCCAAGTTATATGTAACTCTTATACTTCCCAAAAACCATACCGAAAGTAGTATATGTTCTGAAAAATGTTGGCCATCATTTCTCCACTTTAAATTGCTATTTTTTAAGCTGGCCAATGTACCTAGGAGACTCTGCAACTTGTTAGTCCACTGTTGGGTACTGTGACAGCCCAGTAATTATATTGACACAAATAATAATCAGGTCCTGGTGAAGCTTGCTTTTTGTCTTTATATTTATACTTACAAACTTATATGCACCCTCCCAGCATCAACAAGAAATAAAAAGAATCAACCTTTTTCTTTTTGAAATTCTGTAAGTAACACAAGAAGCCCTGGATATGTGTGGTTTCTTTATAGAGAATTTCTGACTTATCACAAATATAGTCTGTGCCAATGGGCAGCCTTTCATTGACATAGATAAGCCACATGGGGCTTCATTGTCCTGAATTATAGAGCTGTTTCCAACTCATGGAAATAGCATCCACTTATTCATTCTCACATGTTCTCTGCCTATTTAAATGAATGGACAGGACATATGACAAATGTATTATCAGAGTTACTATAGGATATTTCACGTCACTTTCTTTGCTTGGAAGTTGTAATGACCATTCTCATTTAATCACAGCCCCTTTATGATACAAACCAGAGGGGAGAGAAATTTTGACTGAAGGTATGAATTCTAAACCAAGATACAGAGCAAATGCAGTTTATGTTTAGCAAATGCAGGAGTCAGTTTATGTTTAGCAAACCAGGATGAAGGTTTAGCAAACCTGGCTGGCCACCCCTGTTAAGTTCAGCAAACCTGGCAAACCACCCCTGCCACCTACTCTACAAAATTTCTGTTTAGCATTTAGCTTGTTTTCTGGAGGAGGGAGGGTGGAAAGAGGATTACTTAGGAGGAGGAGAAGGAGCATAGTGGAACTGAGATATGCCACTTTGGCAGGCACAGGTTAAAGAAGCCAGTTGCCTAAGGTTGAAAAAGTCAGTTGCCTACTTCAGTTAATGCTTTGCTTAGGATGATCCTGAATCAAGGAACAAAGCAAGGGCAGAGAAAGATGCAGGGGCAACTGAGTTATGGTTCTCAAGTGGAGAACTAAGTCACAAAGAAGCTAAGTGAT
Organism: Crocodylus porosus; assembly: GCF_001723895.1. Lineage (NCBI taxonomy): Eukaryota > Metazoa > Chordata > Crocodylia > Crocodylidae > Crocodylus > Crocodylus porosus. The sequence continues at coordinate 65,613,707 of NW_017728943.1, forward strand.
TTGCCCAAGGTCACACTAAAATGCTGTGGCACACCTGGGAATATTGAGCAGTTAATCTAATACTTAAACCACAACCCCATTCATTTAAGGCTGGCCAGTGAAGCCACAGCCCTTACATGCTGTTAACTTTACCTGGGGATATTAAAGACCTGAGACCACAGTCTGTAGTTTTGTGGTATTTGGCTCCTGAGACTAACACAATCCTTCTCTGCTTCACAGAGATGCTGAGAGCCATTGGGGTTGTGGACACTGCTACAATGGCACCAGTGACTTTGGTAAGGCAGTACTACACTACTATGCAGTATGAAGAAATAATGGGGTCAAGTTTTTCCTTGCATTTTCCACAGGACCTCACCTCATACTAAAACCTATTACTCAAGAGTGGCATAGGGTCAGGGATTTGGAAACTTGCCAATCTGACACCATATGAAATAGATGCATTCTAATTCCTGTTATTAAATTGTTTCACTGGTGACCTGCTGTTAGTTTCCAGCATTTATGAGGTTTCTTTGGTGGCGAATGGTTTTAAGGACCCCTTGAGAAATCTGCACTTCCAGGTATGAACTCTCTCTACACCTTTGCTATTATTTTATCTTTATCAAATCCTTTGCGACTTCCCTGTTGCCCTCATAGGGTTGCACACACAGTACCTCCCAGAGTGGACATATATAGGAGAAGAAACTAAGGCTTTAGAGTAAATTGCAAAATCCTGTATTTGTACATCAGCAGGCAATAAGCGAGGAAGCTTAAGCATTGCATTCCTACTGTCTGATGTTCCAGACCCTACAATCAAATATGAGGCCATATTCAGAGGCAATTGTACCAGATGACAGCTTATTATGGAAGGTTCAGTACTACTCAGAAATTCAGGCCAATAATAATAATAGGGGGAAAAAAAGATTTCTTCATAATTTCTCCCTTGATAAACTGTATTTTTAAAAAGTGATGGCCATATATTATTCCAATTTTAAATGCCACTATAGATGTTTGTTAAAAGTCAGATTATAGCAGCACATGTTACATCTAGGACTCTGCTTGATCTGTGTAAGTCAGCAGGAAATCTTTAAGTAAAGAAAAAAAATCAGGCAATACTTTGCCATAGCAGAGAACTACTCTTTCTTATACCCTCTCTTATGCATGCATACAATTATATGAATAACCTCTAAGGGCTGAATGGGAAATAGCTCTAAATTTCATTAAAGTTTAAAGGATTTTGCTTAACAGCACACAGATGAAATTTTAAAATGCAGTGCCTCAATTTTGTAATGCCTCAAGAACCATTTCAGCCTAGCTAGACCTACAAATTTGATGTTTTAAAAGATTGCTTTGGAAATTAGCACTTTCTCAGCGAATGTCACCTACTAAGGGAGTGGCTAAGCCCCTGGCTGTCTGGATATATCCATGTAGTGTGCACACGCACAGTGCTTGGGAGAAGGAGTAGACCTAGCTAACATTTTAGGTTACAAACAGCTTGCCTCACTCTGGATGGAAATCTCATTTCTCTTTCAGCCTGTGTGCCCACAGGGGATCTCACCTGAACCAGTCAGTGAACTCAGTGAACAGCACTGTCCCCTCCTCCTCATAGAAGGGCTAGAAATTGATAGAGCCACCAGAGGAGTGCCATAAAACACATGCCTTATAATAGTATCTTTGCCTGACTCACTCGTACAACACTAAAACACTTCTGTTGCTCTGTGGTGTTTATGGTCTTTAAATGCTGTAGATGACCATAACCCACGTTAGGTACATATCAAAACAGTCCATGTATATTTAGTTCTTGTAATGATTTCTTTCTTAATTGGTCCACCTAGCTCCTTAATCTCATTTGTTGCACTCCTTTAAACTTGTATAACATCTGCCGAGTATCGAGATAGCTAGAACATAATCCGTGCCGTACCGCCATTTCAGGAGGAAAGTACGCAGTTGTAGAGGGAATCCTGGGCTCTGAGTTACTTTGCTCAGCTTGTACTATGCATTTGTTATCCTATCAGGAAATGACAGTATGTGAAGAAATGTCTTGATGCCAGGTTAGATACTGATTCAGTAGTTGCCAAAGTGGGAGGAGCAAGGATAAATGATTAGAAATGTGGTTGAAGATAAATGAAAAAAATGATACCAGTCATTTATAATATTCACCTCTGCAACAACTTCAGGCTTATTATAAACTGTAATCTAACCTGTAATAACTGACCTAAAACTGTAAATCTTCAGACGGGTACATTGTCAGACAAGTTCAGGCGAGATACCACTTAATCAGTTCCGAGGAGCTTTAGCTAAAGGTTAGTTGCTCAGATTGCTGGCACCTAGTCATGTTTATGACACACACATATAAACGTACTTTGACTTTTACACAGGTAAGCAGTTAGCAACTGCCAAATGTTATTCCTTTGTGACAAGATCACAAACATCTTCATGAACTCTCAATTCTGGAACTTAATGCATCATTGCGTCTTAAAACACTACACTAAATAAGCCTAGCATGATGTGGCACTACAGATATTTTGACCAAGTAGTTGCCACTAGTGCGTTGAAATCTCTACTTCCTTGGAAGGATTTTATATTTAGATAAGAATTTCTGTACAAGACTGTTCGACTCTTTCAAAGTTGTCTTTACTTGCCTCATAAAATGACTTACGATTCTACTTGAGTACAGTGACACCAGCTGGTGAGAGAAGACATGATTGCATGAAAGCTACACAGATGCTCACTTTTTTCTGGTCCTACCATGAACCAATGGTAAACTCCATTAAACACCATCTGATTCAAGTGGTGGTCATGCGTAAGGATACTTTAGTCATCACAGTCAATCTTGAAGCATAAGACTTAGGAAGCAGAGAATCTTATTAAGTGGTCTTTTTTTTTTCTAAGAAGATTTAATTGCATAACTTCAGTAGAAATTACATGCACAAGTCTGCCCCCCATAGAAGAATAGACACCTAATTAATGATTTAATGATCTATAATTTCTAGCGCAACAGCTATGCTTAGAAATGATTGATGTTTTCTTAACACTGTTAGAAATTCTTTCTAAATCAGTGTGTTTCAACCAGTTTAGACTCAAAGCAGCCCTCATTTGACTAGAGGACCCCTTGGAAAATGCCAGCTCTTAATTTTCACTCTGCTTTGAACACAGAAAAGCAGTGCAATTCTTCTGTTGCAAAGAACTCAGAAAGACCACAGCAGGTCAGAACATTATTAATACTATGGATTTTAATACTATGCTTTGACACCCTGATTGAGAATCACTGGTCTAAATTGATCACATGGACTTAAGCTTTTTTTAAATGCTAAGAGAGATGCTATAAAATGTAGATGGTTATAGAATGTGAAGGATAAATTATCCTGTGCTCATTACTTTATTACTGGATATCTGATGAGTGAAGCTACTTCTGCTTTCTTCAAGCTTCTGCATTGTGTAGGGGACATGTGTGGGACCATTTCAAGCATTGATGTCTTTCTATAAGCACTTTCTAGCAAGACTGAGCTGAGTAGTCTTAAGTGGTGTTATATTTTTTAAAAATATTGGTCTATATTTATTTCATATATTTTTTGAAAAACCTACTTATTTCAATACCTTGCACACTCTGAATCTGTTTGTTATGAAAAAAGTGAAGAAAAATACTATTTGCTCTTAGGTAATCGGATTCTGTGGGATCTAATCCTATATCCTATTTATGGCTGTGCTAGCTATTCAAAATTAAAATGAACCTTTCATCCGTGTGTATCATAAATGGGCATTTATCAGGATTATATGATTTTGCAATCCATCTGAATATGTAACCAGAATTTGTTTTCTTTCCGTTTCACTATGTAATTACCATGCAACAATAACAAAAGTGACATATTTGAAGAACAGATAAAATGCTGTAAATTGGCCAGTAATGGTGATATTTCCTCATCTTCTGAAAAACCCATTTATTCTCTCTCTCAACAAATCAAGGCATTGTCAGCCCATACTCATCTTGTGGCCAGAGGGGCCCTACCAATTTCTAGATGTAAGTGAATACTGGAATGCAGATGAGGCCTACTAACTAAGGCTTTCAACTCAGGCAGCTGGTCTTAGCTTGCCTCAATTTCTAAATCATCCATAATGGGGCCAAGACCTCCGAAGCACTAAAAAGAGCGAGCTGACATGCTGGACAAACTGTTAATTTTTTCCTGAAGAAGCTGCTATATTGCACATCTGTCACTGCTGTGCAGACAATTACTCACAGACTGGAAAAAATCTGCTGCTTGTTTCTAGTATAGTTGTTAACAGACGTAATGGAGAAATACAGTTGCATGAGTCTCAAAACAGGACGGCTTCTTAGCATTTTGCCAACTGTTTCCTCATTTTATAGGTTGCATTTAGAAATGTAAATATAAAAAATAATTTTATATTACATACATGTGAAAATTAGATCTATTATGATTAACGTATGTGTATTTATATTATATGGCTATATTTCTGGTATCTGATGCAAATACTATTTATTACTACTGCTGGCCCTTCCTTAAAATCTGTTTTATAGGTATTACAGTAGTTTAAAAGACAGCAAAGACCTTCAATCAATATTTTTTAAAAAAGGTTTACAATGCAAATTTTTCAGAATATTCACATTAAATGTTTATTATAATTGCTTATATTTTTCATTAAAAATTTTCTTAATTGTATGGCATCTAATCATTTTAGCATGATAAAGATTGCAGTCTGTCTCCAGTGATCATGTCAATCCGAAAGAGAAAAATATTAATACTTAGATGCATTGCAAGTAAGAGCAATCTACAGCTCTGGATGAAGCTGGGGAGCAAGGAAAGAAAGTAGCGAATTAGCAGAGTATCCAAAAGGTTTTTAACAATATCTTCTACAGATGGTAGAGCCAGTGTGAAAAGAGATAACAGTTAGATTCTTCATAACCACCAGTTTATTATTATTAATTTAAACAAGATATCTGCTAAAGGCAAACTAATCTAGCAACTGTGAAAGGGGGAAAAGACTTCACTACCCCTAACCTCTCCCTGACCTACCCTCTTTTCCATGATCAAAACTTAAGTATCGTAATTTTCCTTGTGTCCCTAATTCCACATTAATTCTAGGTGCATCTATTTCAAGGCCTGATTAAGGCACGTCTACATGTTCATTAATGTGCCGTAGTTACTGTGCATTACATTTAGTACCTGTTAGTACAGGTACTAACTGAATGTGCATTAACTGGCACTGCTGCACAGCAGCGCACACCTTTTTAGTGATGCTAATGTGCAGTAGACTAATTCTACTTTGCATTAGAGCCACAGCATGGCTTTTGCCATGAACGCTGATATGTAGTAGAATTAGTTTAGTGTACATTTAGCATCTTGTGTAGACTTGCTCAGTATCAGCAACCTAATCGATCAAAACTTATGACTCAATCACTTTCCCCCAGATGATTAAGTTGTCTAAAAAAGTCATTAAAAATTACTGGTTTTAGGGCTTTTAGGATTTTACTAAGATCACAATTGCAAGCTTTTCTCTTGAACTAGGAGGGATAGAAGTTTTTTTTTTTTTAAATGAAAATTAGGACTCCAGGGCCTCACACTTTAAGCAAGAGACAACATGTCATTGGAGATAGTGCTGTGGTCCCGTAGAGATGACTGCATGATATGACCATCAGAACGTATATCAGGCCTCTGAGAAAATCCTGCTTTTTTCACAGACAGGCTGATACCCACTTTGCAGGAATGAGGCATTACTTCAGCTGAGAGGAAGGGAAAGTATCTATTTCTCACTATTTGATGATCCTAAAGGAAAGTGATGATTAAAAAGGAAAAAAAAAGATCAGACCACGTGGATAAAAACATGACTACAAAAAATACCTAACCAATCTACTGAAAAAAAATAGAGAGTCATCAAGAAACACTTGCCTTCTGCAAAGCTAGTGGTGCCTGTGAATCGGAGGATGATTTATGCTGTCTGACAATTCAAAGACAGAAGACAACTCTAACGTAGAGATAAAACCAAAAGTGGCAATAGTAGATCATACCACTGGCAGTTAATGGCACTGAATCGCTGGAGAGAAATCTGGATCTACTTAAAATGTCAGGTGTATAAAGTAATGAGTCTGTGCTTAGTAGGAGACCAGCATAAGGAGCCTTCATGGTCCGCTTGTCAGTTGAGTATATATTACTACAAAGCTGTTAAATAAATGAGTATTTAATACCTACTGATGCAACCAAAAATATTAAACTTCACGTTTTTAGGAAAACTTTGATGAAAATAAAACTACTCTGTCATTAAAGGCATCTCCTCAAATAAAACAAAAAATATACAGAAGATTTAAAGATCGAAGCAAGCTAACATGAAATTTCATTTACTAGACCGATGTTAATAGCTAGGGAATGATTGATCATACAATTTATATCAGGTAAGAATAGCGTTTTAATATTTACAGGGAAGGGCTGTAGTTTAGTGATTAGCGCTAAAGATTGGGAATCAGAATTCAGTGTTGAAAATCCCAACTGTGCCTTTGATAATTCGTACTAGTCCAACATTTTAGACTCCTGTGACCTTGGGCAAACAACCTAAAGGGACACCATAAATTCAGCTCTTCTATTCTCACACATGAAAACTACCATTACAAATTAACACTCAAGATGATTATAACTGTAAGACATTAGAGAAAATTATTTTCTCCATATTTCCCAACTTGTTATTTTTTTTTTTTTACAAGTACAGCTGTACTGAGTGGGTTTGTGTGTTGGCTTATGTCAGCTTTTCACCTAGCAACAAGGGAGAAAAAATATTTTAAAATAGGAAAATGCAGGGTTTATACCACATAAAATAGCCAGGGGATTCTGGAATCAGTGTATTAACATCAAGTAGTTTTGCTCCTTTCTTTAAAAAAAACAAAACAACCCCTGCAAAAAACCCAAAAACACCCAAATGAGGTTTCAATTTGAAAGTGTCCCTTTAGATAGTTTCAATATAAGCTACTGTTCAATGAACACAATCTTAGTTCCTTACCCTACACAACGGGGAGGGGGACAACCTTTTTTTGCTACAGGTGCCACAAATAAGTCCTGCCCCCCCCCCACAACTGCCACTCCGATCTCCTTCACCTGCCTGATCTGCTGCTCTTTCTGCTCTCTAACGTGTGCTTCCAGCCCAATCTCCTGCTCTGCTTTCTTCTTCTTGCCTTATATGCTGGTGTTCTCCCTGTTCCCTCCCTGATCTGCCATGTGCCACAAACACAGGCCGCCTATGCTATTTGTGACACTCGAGCCATAGACTGTCCATTCCTGCCCTACACAGTTTTCATAAGACCGGTTTATAATGGTCCCTGTGACCTCTGAGATGAGGCAAGCTTTATACTGATAAAATAATACAGATGCCTAAGTTTTCCCCTTCTTTCACAGTTTGTCATCTTAAAAATCAGACCAGGCTTCAGTAGGTGTATAATAGAGATATTGTCTATTTAATTAGAAGCATTCATCCTGAAGGATCCAAACTGGCTAATGAACAGTGCACACTGGGACCTGGAGATGCAGCAATTCCCCTCTACAGTAAAAGGAGACAGGCTAGATGGCAGCCAGGGACTAATATGGAGCTGAGAGGCAATTTTGGCTAAAGAACTCAGGGCAAATCCTTATTTGTACCAAGCAAGAAACCACTTTGCTGTCTAAATGGAGCAGAATGTTTTCAAAGTTTTGTACAAATAATGGTGTAGCATGCGTGTTATCTTTCTAGGCTGATGAAGGGGTGAATTGATCCTGTCTATATGTAAATTTGAGGGTTTCCCCTCCCATTAACTTTTGTAATGTCCTGTAAGACTGGGGACGCCCTCCTCAGTAAACTGCGGTATGATCTTTCTCGACTCTTTCCTTTCCTCTCTCCACTGCTACATTCTATGGAGGTTTCTTCTCTTCGACATCCCTGTATTTCAGTTCTTCATTGAATGGTGAATCTTCTCAATTGATTCCCTGCCTTTTCAGCTCCTTTCTTGAATCCTTGCTCCTTTTGGTTTGCCCTAAGTAGTCCTCTACGCTACGATTTGCCTACAAAGTTGCACATAATTCTGTCACTGCTTAGCTCCTTGACCTCCTATCTCCTTCTCCTGTCTCCTTTACCTGTCCACTGTAGGCATGGTGGAATCTGGCCCTGTTGGAGCAAGGAAAGCTGGACCACCCTACAGTGTACCTTAAAACTGTATGAAGTGAGATTTCTTCATCCTGCTTTACTCCAAGATACTTTCAGAAACAATTAAGACCAGAAAGGTAGTATATAAAGTGTCACAGAATTTTTCTATGGCTTGAAAAACAATTATCGGCTTATTTGCATTGTTAAACGTTAATTAGGTATGAATGGTAATTTTTTTTTTAAACACTGCAATACTTCAATTTCTCATTACAAAATAATCTCAGCTCTATTAATTAGGTCTAACAGTAACTCATAGTAATGGATGACACCTTAAGTGAGCTATTAAATGCACTTTACTCCCGATTAGGAGGAAGACAACTAAAAAAATCAAGTAGGTTTACATAAAGACAGAATATGAAACAATACATTAACAGATTTATTGACTTCCATGTAAGCAACTCGCCTCCTTTAAATAATAAGTAATGTGAATTAGCAGAGCATATGCTTTGTCACAGCTGTGTAAAGCTGGACACGAAGACTTCACGGATGGTTTCTCAGTTTAACAAACAGCCAGACTTTTCACTGACTTATTCCTTATGCATGTAATATTATATGTATAACCAAATCTCTCCTTGTCATGTATGGTGCAATTCTTTCTTTTTGTCTTTGTCTTTCCTTCTTAAAACTTTAGTCTTCACTCTCAACAGGCCCAGACACAAACATGACTCAAAATTGGCTTTTGGTCTGGATGAAACTTCTCCAACTAGCTACCATGTACAAAGAATTGGATCTCAATAAGTGATGGCCATGACAATGTGCTCTTACTGCAATGAACGTCAGCCACCTGCTTTACAATTATTAGTTTAGACATGCCCACTCGTCCAGACCAAACCACCTGCTGGGTAACTCTGAATATCTCCATCTGTATACAGCCCATTTGTGCCAGATGCATAGACCACCCACATCCTGGATATATTTTGCTTTTTTTTATTGGTATTTCTGGCACTCTCCTAGTGCAGTGGTTCTGAAACGTTTTTGTACCCAGACCCATTTGTAAATGTTGATGACTGATCTAGACCCTGTACCTCTCACTCCGGACTCACTGCTCCCTACCCCCAGCACCCCAGAGTATGGGGCAGGGTGTGTGTGTGTGAGACAGGGGGGAATGTGTGCGGCATGGGGAGCCTCTAGTAGTGCCTTACAGGCTGGAACTCTGACAGCCTGCAAGGGAAGTGACACTAAGATGTGGGGGGATGAGGGCACGCTAGAAGGGAGGAATAGGCTACAGTCAGACCTAGACAGGTTACAAGGGTGGGCAGATGAGAACAGGATGGGATTTAACACTGACAAGTGCAAAGTGATGCATGTGGGGAGGAACAACCGGCACCATACCTACAGGCTGGGGAACTCCCTTCTTGTCAGTACAGAGGCAGAAAAGGATCTTGGAGTCATCATTGACTCC
>NW_017728943.1:65623684-65640068 GCF_001723895.1 Crocodylus porosus
CTTTAAGAGGAGGTTAGATGAACACCTTGCTGGGTCGTTTGACCCCAGTACTCTTTCCTGCCATGGCAAGAGGTCAGACTAGATGATCTACTCAGGTCCCTTCTGACCCTAGAAACTATGGAAAAGCCATAGTTTCCCAAGTTTTTCTTCTTCAAAAGATAATCCATTTTTAAAGTTTGTTGATAGAATCATAGAAAGTTAGGGTCATGACCTCAGGAGGTCATCTAGTTCAACTCTGTGCTCAAAGCAGGACCAGCCCCACCTAGATCATACCAGCCAAAGCTTTGTCTAGCTGGGTCTTGAAAACCTCCAGGGATGGAGCTTCCACCACCTCTCTGGATAACCTGTTCCAGTGTTTTATAGGGCTGTGCAAAGCTTTGGTAGCTGATCCGAATCAAAGGAGATTAGCCAGATTCAGGGACCGAATCTCTGAATTTGAATTGAATTGGGAGACCAAGTAAAATCTCCAAATCGATTTGAAGCATCTGAATCAATTCAGAAGAGCTTCGGCTGATTTGGCATAGGCTAAACAGGCAGCTGACAGCTGCCTCCATCTGGTAAGTCTGTTGGGGTTGTGGGAGCGAGGAGAAAAGGGGCATGGGGGAGGGAGGGATTGGGGCTGGGACAAGCTGCCCAGCCAGGGCAGGGGGGGCACATTACTTGGGGAGGGGTTGGGGGATGTAGGATGTCGGTGCAGCAGCACTGGGAGCAGGAGCTCTGCCCTGTTGCCACTTGCTCAGCCAGGGTGGGGGAGGGGGGATGTGGGAGGAAGGGGGCAAGCAGCAGCAAGGCATAGCCTCTGCTCCCAGTGCTGCTGCGCCTGCATCCCGTGTTCCCCTGCCTCCTCCCTGAGTAACATGCCCCCCCACCCTGGGGCACTCCACTTGATACTGGATGCCAATTAGATATCAAGCCATTGAGTATTACTGTCTGAGCCTGATGTGGCAGTTAATTCCCTATCCACCTTACAGTCTATTCATTCAGCCCATACTTCCTTAGCTTGTCTGAGAGACTGCTGTGGGAGACCATATCAAAAGCCTTGCTAAAATCAAGGTACACCACATCCACCAGGCTTCCTGCATCCACAGAGCTAGTCATCTCATCATAGAGATGGGATGAGGCCAGGTTGGTCAGGCATGACTTGCTCCTCGTGAATCCATGCCGACTACTCCTAATCACCTTTTTCTCCTCCTAGTGCTTAGAAATGGATCCAATAAGGATCTGCTCCATGTTTTTTTTCCAGAGACTGAGGTAAGGTTGACTAGTGGGTAGTTCCCTGGATCCTCCTTTTTCTGTTTCTTAAATATGATCCATCTTTAAAGTTTGTTCATTGACCTTTCATATATTCTTGTGACCCAGTTTTGGGTTGTGACCCGTGGGTTGAGAAATGCTGTTCTAGTGGGCCCAGTGAATACTTTGATGCCACTTGGCCACCGAATCAAGTAGGGAACATGATCCCTCAACCTTTCAGGTATAAACAAGTAAAACATTTGTACTGGCAAAGAGTTAATTAGTAAAACGGCTCTGAAACTCCTGTGAAATGCTCCCGACAGCACCAAGACACTGTGCTTTAAATTTAGGGTGTCGCAGCATGTGACCTGTAGTACTTAATATTTGTGACTGGTCAAGTGGTAGCTCATAGTCCTGAGGCTAGCACAACAAACAGATGCTTGAATGATCTTAAAGGTGGATGGCAATCTTTTATGTGCAAAGCAATTGAAATCAAGACTTCCCTTTATTTTCACAGGAAGCAGATACCTGGTCAGCTGGCTGAATCTTGGAATCTCTAGTTCATGGCAGATTTCAATAGGTCAAAATGTGATTTTGGAGTAGAACAAAGTTCTTTAAAAAGTTATTCAAAATAGAATTCTGAAACATTTCTTTTCAGAAACACTAGCACAGTATATTTTTGCAATGACTATGTTCTCCAGGACTCCAGCTACTGCTAAATAGAACCAGCATTATTTTTGCTGATTTCCCTTAGCAGTTGTCACGGCTCCTACAGATGAAGGCTTCCTTTTCAATGACAGGACATTTAGAAACCATGGGCTCCCCCAGACTCTGGCAGTGTAGTAGGGCTGGCTGCCCTAGAGCTGTAGACCTGGAAGGCCAGGAGTTCCTAAACAAGGGCAATCTGCATAGGTAGGCCTTCTCTCAGCAATGTACCCTGCAACTTTGGGACATCTTGCTCAAGGCAGGGATTGCAGCACTTCTAGATACCTGACTATGGTGCCAGGTAGCGAACCTTTGTGCTGGGTGTGTAGCACTGAGGGCTTTCAAGTCACAACTTTGCAGCAGGGAACTTAGAATCTGAGGCCCCTGGGTATGAGGCAGTATGTATGGCGGATCTACTTAAACAATTATGTCTTTCAAACTTCACTTCCAGAGCACTTGTCAAATGTTAATAATTTAAGTGCTGTTACATTTACAGAGATTATCAAATATGAACCCCCACTGGAAAAATAGATAGCACCATAGTTCCAGCATTTAGAAGTAGGAAATGTATGCATTTCCTGAGTGGAACCTTCAATCCCGAGTAGATCCTATGACCCCAGCTGACTTCCTGCCCTTTGGGCAGGGAGCTGGACTTGATGATCTCCCGAAGTCCTTTCCAGCCCTAATGTCTATGAAATCTATGAATCTATGAAATCACTTGAGAGGAAAACTCAAACTGGACTCAGGGGCCATTGCTTTTTTGGTTACCTCATTTATGCTATCATACAAATTGCCTCACAACTGCAATTCATTACTCATAAGGTCACTGACAAATGAAAACATCTGCAGTAACCCCTTTATTGCAGTGACTGTAAAGTCATTTCCCAAAATGCACTAAAATTGATGTTAGTTACTATGTTGGTCTGGCATAAAAACATCCTCAAAAACCAAATCAGTCTCAAAATTGCTTATGTCGCTTTGCTTTCACTGACTAATATGGAATAAGGTTGAATGGAAAAAAAATCTCTTTCAGATTATAAAAGTGATCTTTCACATAATGGAACTACTCAAGTTTAATCCAATTTAACAGTCTGAGTACCTTGAGTACAACATATGTCATGTTCAAGAAAACTGTACTCAGAGTTCATTGGAATGTTAGCTGTATTTCAATGTATGGCTCCCCACCGTGTATTGTAGGATATGTGCATTACCAGAAAGTGACTGAAACTGAAAAGCCAGAATCATGTGTGTACTGAAGCTTTGGCACTTAAAAGAATATTAGATGTTGGAAAAGCATTACGTTTACTTCAGCAGTGGCAGAAGGCTCTAATGCATCAGAATATTTGAGGATTTCAATACTGAAATGTAATTAAGACAATGCTCGTGAAATTAGCATATTTTCCCTAAATTTTTGAATCTCTGAAAGATGCTAGAGATATGTTCTTTCCACCTTTACTAATCACCATTTCTGAATGCAGACTCAAGAAATTATTGCACCCTGATATACACAGTTCTATGCAAAGTTATGCAAGCTTCAACAGATGTGTGTTATAAACTAACCTTGAGGATTGTAGAAGGTATCCTCAGAAGCACTGGCATAGACATTTAAATCCAGGGTGTGCTATATACACCAGGCTTAGCTGAAAAATTTTAGTCCTGTTACTTCAAAGAATATCCTTGCATCACTGAAAATGGTATCTACTTTATATGATAATATGTTGAAACCATGATATAGACCAGTTTTGAGATAAAGACAGTGAGAAATAACACAGCTCACTAAAACAGAGAGCAATACTCCTAGGAATTGACAGTGAATCAGATCACTGGTGTCCAACTCTGACAACAGCAAATGTTTCAAAAGAAAATGTGGACAAGTATGGAATAATCTGCCCACCAGGGAAGGAGGATAATCTTCCACATCTGAAAATTTATTCTTAATTCAAGTCAGGTAATGGCTGCATTATCTATCTTATCTACTAAAACTGTGGTCATTATTCATGTACTAATGGTCAACTAGATCCTGGGCCATAGCATCCTGTGGCAGTGAGTTTCATAGTCTAACCATGTACAGGAGCCTTTTATCACTTTTAAAGCTGTTGCATTTTACATTTCTTGCTTATTATAATGAAAAAAGTTAAAATAGAAACCTCCACATTTACCTTCTGTGCATCTTTTAACTAGTGGTCATTCTTGCTCACCTCCTCCCTAACCTATACATTCATAATTGTTTAAATATCTCCTTGAATGGAAATCTCAATGTGCCTACAATTCTCTTCATATATATAGGCTTTTTTATATTTCTGTTATACCCCATACAATTTTCCCTTCCTCTTTGTATACTGGAATTACAGACTACATTTTTGTATATATACAATACATACCATATTGGGTTGATGGGTGGCATTCCAGGTTGTGGCTCAGATGAACTGATATAAGATGTTAACTCTATTGCTCAGACATTGGTTTGAGATACCCAAAGGAGCAGCTGGCAGAGGGAACCTTTTCAGCCTCCCTACCAGCTGCCTGCATACCCTGACCTCATGTAGACGGTGCACTGGGGGAAGGCTGGAGATGAGCTGAGGTAGGAATCCTCTGCTGGTGAAAGATATCACAGGGATCTTATGCCAGTGCTACAATTTTAAGCAGTAGACTACAATGGGCTAGCATTTTTTAGGAAATCATAATTTTCCCAATCCTGCATGCTGAGTAGAAAATGTGATTCAATGGAAAATTGAGCCTTGTTACAGAGGAAGCAGTCAAGGTGCTAGACATTTTTAGACGTAGGCCATGTCCAAATGAATAAGGACATTTGTTTCCCTGGGGACAAGAAGCAGCTGCACACCTTGTTCCACTGCTAGTCGTCCCCGTGGAACGCCTGTGTCACATGCCCTCTGGTGCATGGCAGGTTACCTTGGGTGGGGTAGGGAAGTCTGAGGCTAGCACTGGGCTGGCCCCAGCAGCCTTACCTGGGGTCCTGGTGGCCTCCTGGAGCTGCAGCAGTGGCAATCCTGCTGTTTGGACGCTGACTGGAAGCTGGGGTATGGCTCCAACTGGCTGGGCTCCGGTTTTGAGTAGTGTGTGCTCTCCCTCCATGTACCACCGTTTTGTGTGGGTTTTTGGACCCTGAGATCTGAGGCACCACGTACTGCATGGCTGTGCTTGTCTGGATGCAGCCATGTAGTACTTACCTTGAAGTCGACCAAGCTTATTTACATGCAGAGAAGCTCTAATCCTTCCAAGGCTAAGGAAGGAATTCTGTTAACACATGACAGGCAAATGAAGCTAAGATGTTTTCTAACTTACAAGTTTCAGCATCTCACAGATTCAGATCATCAGGTCCCGTCCCCCCTGTGCTGGGCAGGAAAGACTGTGGGTTTCAAATAACCCCAACACTGTGTGCATCCAGTCTCCTTTTGAAGATCTCCAGGGTCATATGACAATTGCTGACTGCAACACTAGAGACAATACAGGACCCTGGCCCAATGAAGTATTGCAAAACGAGTACTGTAAATTGCAATGCTGAATGTTACCATGCAGCACTCAGACACTTTTCTGGAGTACTGTAAAAAAGTTAACTGAGAGAGGCACTGCTAAAGAATTAAAACTGAGTTAAATTGGACATTTCTGTACTCAAATGCTCAACAGAATAACTTTTTATTTAAATAACATTTTAATCAATTTAAAATATATTACAGTGATTAATATTCCTTAGAGGCTAATTCACAAGTGCAGAAGCCAAACTCTCCAAATACTTTACTTAAACATCTTTAAAGTGGCATCAGTAGCCAGCTCAGAATTGTTTTCATGCATTTTCTATAAAAATGCAAAGCCTTACACTAAACCAAAAGGATTTTTAATATTCTACTTTCAAACAAATCCTAGTTTACAGAGATTTCTATAAAATCATTCTTATGGATGTATCTGATTGATTTTACAAGATCTCACAGATTTTCAGTTGTTTCTTTTAAAAATCCATTACTTTTTTTACAATCAATGTCAATACAACTCTTGCTGAAAGTATCGCCTATACAAAGGTTATCATACCAGGGAAGGAGAGAATGCTATATGTAAATAAATGCCCAAGCATTTCCACTATCATTTCCTATTCTCAGACTCCCTTGTCTTCTTGAAAGTTTCATTTTTTGGTTACATTTTTCAGACTTATTGTTAGGCTGGGTCTATTCTAGAAAAGGGTTGCTGACAATTTAAACAGCATAAAACCTCCTAGTATTGATAAAGTACACAAACAATTTCTCTAGCAAAATAAACTATCATGACAGCAGCATTTCTTTGCCAGTATAACTGCATTTACATGAGAGTTTTTTACCAGTATAAAAGTGCCAGAGCCTCCCCTCCACCTCTGCCTCAGTCCCTCCTTCACACTTCAGATACGAGTTTCTAGTGGAGACCTGACTGTAATTTGCATTTTGGAGCAAATCAAAGTGTTGTGGAGGAAGGGGTAAAGTGTTATATAAAAATTACCTTGGAACCTGTTCTATATTTGTGTACATTGAATATAATGCTCTCCCCATGCACAGTATAGTTTTGTCTGGGAATTCTTTACTCTGTTCACAGAAGTGTGGGTTATAGCTGTCTTGTTCTAAGGACATCAGCAGACAAGGTTTGTTGGGTAAATCCGATAGCTTTTCTTAGACAAACTAAATAGTTGGAAAAAAATTTTTAGCAAGTTTTTGGGCACAAACACCCTATGGAGGAGTGTCTGCAGGTGGTCTGTACTCTTCTTGGATGGAGTGGCAAAGCAGCCAGAGGCCAGTACATACACAAGAAATCCAATAAAATGTAAACGGAAGTGGTCAGTAGGTGAGAGAGATGGGGAGGAAGGGGAATGAATGTTGCTGTACTCAAAGGATGAGAGACGGAGGTGGGGGGGGGGATGAGAATAGCTGGTAAAAAAACCTAACTTATGTAGTTAAACCTGTTGCGACTGTGGAAGAGGGTGGCACTACCCTGGGGAATGTTGTGACAGGCAAAAGCAAGAGAGAGATCTCCACACTCTGTAGTGAGGAGGAGGGGGTCCTATGGTGTGATGTGCTTTAATAGCTGTGCAATGAAAAGTGAAAGATTGACAGCAAAATGTAAGTCACCTGAGTTCAGAGCTAAGGGAACCTCCTCCTCTGAACTGCACCTACAGAAGATTCTGTACTGCTGGTTGAGAAGCATCTACAGAGTGCTGACGAAGTTATCAAAACATACAATATAACCCCATAAATCCGGATACCAAAAATCTGGAATTCTCGAAAATCTGGCACTTTCTAAAAATACACTAGATCAGGGAGTAGTGGTGGCTGGTCCTGAAGCAGTGGAGGGGGAAGCTTGCACATGGCGGCCACTGCCGCCATCCACCACCCTGTGCTGCCACTCTGTGTGGCGCTGCTGTGTTGGGACCAGCTGTCGCTACCCTCTCCTCGCCCCCCCCATCTCTGCAACCAGCCGCTGCTCTGGTTTAAAAAACCCAGAATTTTCAAATTTCTGGCAGGTGCTTGGTCCCAAGGTTGTACTGTACTTTGGAGAGAAAGAAACATGCATTTAAAAAGTCTTGGTCAATAGATCAGATCATGACATCAATAAAAACAGTTCAAATGTACAAATATCTCAACACAGGTAATGTCTTACTTTTGAGTGTTTCACTAAGCAACTTTAATGCTCATTTACTTTAGTTATCTGTAGGTAGATAACTAAGTAATCTTAGTTAAGTGCAATTTATCCTGCTAACAGATAAAGAAAAAGGGGAGCACTGTTAAAAAAAATTTAAGTCTTGCAATGCAATAGCTCCAACTTGCCTGCGTCCTATTGTTAAACAAGATATTAGCTCATTAATTACACTGCACAGACGGATGACGTTTCTCCACTCAGTAACAGAGGTATCGGAAAAAGTAGCTTAAGGAACACAACATTCAAAACAATCATGAAGAATGAAATCTGTAATTTATTTTATTACATCTTGGTTGTGTTGTTAAAGCAATGCATTTTACACAGATTGTTTAGCCATTTTCTGCCATTCTTCTGCATTGAAAAAACCCCAACACGCCCATTATAGAAAGACAAAATGCAGGGAGAAAAATGTTAAAACAATGCGTTTCCTGTTTCAACAAACACTAAAAAGGAAGATGCTGCCAGCAGTTGCATACTTGTTTGTTTTATTAATGGTTAGTGGTTCATTTCACAAAACTTTGAAATACATTGGTACAGGTAGCAAAACTCAATATAGATTATACTAAATGTAACCATTTTTCTTTCACTAAACCTTCCATGTAGGCAGAATATTACTGATCTCACTTGGACTACTAATTTATCAAACACCCAAATGGAAAGAATCAGGTGAATGATGGGAACTCTTAGTTACAAGCTGATCCCATATTTATTAATAAATAGATATGCAAAAGGAAAATGACTTTAATGTGACATCTAGTAGCAGATATTACATCAAAAGACTTGTGTATGTATTTTAAAATAACATGAGGCAGCACTGGAGCAGATATACATGTTATCATTATAAATCTATGAATGGAAAAACCTATGTAACAAATGTTTCTGTGCTTTGAAATGGTGATAGGTTTTAGCAGAATTTCAAAGCCAACTAATATCTCCAGAAAGTGGCCTGTAAAACAAGTGTACTGGGGAGCTTTTTTAATGCTAGCTTTAATTACACATACTCACGCTCTTAGAGCAATTGTAAACACTAGCAAGAAGCCTAGGAAAACAGAAATTAAAATGGTGTTGTGAGGTAGGGAAGGAATTTCCTAGGAATTTAAATAAAAATATCAGTACATTATTAAATGTTAACAAATCCTTCTCCTCTACTGCTTCTAAAACATAGTGCTGTCAGCTTTAACATCTGTAGAAATACGAGTTGGAAGCAAACTGGTCATATTTATCTCTACATAAAATCAATCCAAGTAGTCTAGATGTCCACTAGTTTCAGTTTAATAGACTAATTTTAAATTTAAAGTAATATGTAATAATACTCTAGCTCTGATTCTTCAGACCTCTGATCAAGCTGTTTCCTTCATTAAAGAAGTTTATTCCAGTTGATTGCATCAGCGCATACATGGAAATGGGTGAATATGGAGTGGAATGAAGACCAAAGAACTTCTATTCTGGCATTTATTTGTACATTGACTGGATTGCTAGGTTCTCCCCTAAAATAGGAAATATTTTCAAATCGTCTTAAAACTGTAAATATTTGTTTCTTGAATTACTTCAAGTACAATATGTTGCATGGAAATACTAGGAATAATGCTGTACGTGCCATAGTTCTAATTACTAAACAGTAATTCACAGCCTCAGAATTCTATTGTAAGGGAGAAGGTGGAAAGGGGGAGGGAATCCTCTAAAGCTTCACAAATACAATAATGGGAGCCTACAACTTTTACTTAATAATGCCATGTGTGCTATCACTACTCCACAAGTTGTTTACAATACCAGTGGTTGACTCCTACATAGTATTGAGAACAAGTCTTGGAATTTTACACTTCACTGCCCTTTCTCGTGAACATAGGAGAATACCAAATTAGATAATCCATGTACCAGAAGTGACATACGTAGAATCTACTTTTTGCTACACAGTCCAAGATTCTTAGCTCTTGGCAATTAGCTGGCACTTCAATTTTTGGTCCTAAAATGTCTTCAAATATTTCAGTAAGGTTAGCTGTACAGTGTAAGTCAGAAATGAAAAAGCCACATTATGGTGTGGCACAGAATGATCCATAAAAAGGATGCTCTTGCTAATTAAACACTGATGTTAAAAAACAAAATAACAAAACTGTAACCAAGCAATTTAAACGCAAAGCAGTCTTCTCCAATTTAGTGAACGTTAGATTAGCATCAAAAATGACATCAGGCACAAACCAGCTATTCCACATCAGCTTGACGTTAAGCTAACAGCGTAAAACTGACCAAAGCCAGGTAATACTAGCTCTGAGAAAGTAAAATATTGTTTTACAACTAATTTACTGCTTCCTATTCTTAATACTTACCTTTTTGTCCTAGTATGTTGTCTGCTGAAAAATAAGTGAGGTTGGGCAGGAGAAAAGATTCTTTATAAAATGTTGAAAGGACATTACTGTACTTTGTAGCCACTTGTGAACAGTCCCTCTTCTTTTCATCCTCACAGTATTCTTTGCAGGAAGCTGCAGGGTAGGGTTTTGTATTTGAACTAAAATCACCGTCTACCATAGTTACTCGAATACAAGACAAAGTTTTTGTCCCCAATTGGCACAGGGGGAAAAAGCCCCTCATCTTTTAATTGCATACAAGGACATGTCACTAAATACACTGTTTATCATTAAACTGCTGCCAAAAGCAGCACATGCTCAGTAACAGAAAACAACCATGAAGTTGATTAAATGCAGGCAAAACTGAGCATGACTATAAAACACATGCCCCATAGGTTACATCCAGACAAATGTGGCTGTGCAGTATGCAGTATATGGCACCACAGACATGTCTGCAGTGCCACATACTGCACACCCAGCAGTCCTCTGTGCTGCAGGGCAGCACCATGGGTTGTTTTTTTCTCTGGATATTCAGGGCTAAAAAAAAAAACCTGTACCAAAAAAGGTGGAGCACTACATGTAGGGTCAATGCATGCCACTTAAAACTGAAGCCTGGCCAGCCAGAGCCATGGTCCAGCTGCCAGGCAGGCTCTGAGTGGCAGGATTGCTGCTGATGCAGCCTTAGGAGGCCTCCAGAACCCCAGGTAAGGCTGCTGAGGGCAGCCCAGTGCTGGCCTCAGCCTCCCCTACCCCACCCACGTTAACCTGCCATGCCCCAAAAGGCACAGGTGTTCCCCAGGGACAAGGTAAGCCACTGTAGTTGTCCCCGGGGAAACAAACGTCTACACGTGTGCACATGGCCATAGTGGGCAAACATGCTGATGGGAACCTACCACAAGAATAGGTTAGTGCAACCCATTTGAATAAGACATATGGTAGCTCCCCTCACTGTTGACTGTTTCAACTCAAGGGCAGCCATGACATTTCTAATTACTGGGGGCTTGTCTTATAATCAGGGTTGTCTTCTATTTGAGTAAATACAGTACTTCAATGAGACCAGAATTTGACCATTAGTCCGCTGAACAATGGTTTCCTTCAATTTTATTATACAAGTGAAATTTGCTCTACATTGCTGGCCAAATAGCATCCTGGCAGCTTGATGGGTTGGTGCTTGATGAAATTACTTGTGCTGATATTAGATACTGATTAAAATGCTTAATGATCTTCCTTGATTTTAAATTGCTAGCTCAGACTTGCGAAATACTACCAAAGTATTCCCTTCATTCCCACTTTTTTCCCTGCTTCTTTTTAGTCTTTTCTCTGTTTCTTCTACATTTAGAAGTTTATGCAGCCTGGAAATACCATGACCATAAAAAAACTGAATGTTGATGAATTATGCACTTCTGGCTCCACAATACACCCCAAATCACTATTTAACAACAAATGCAAGTCACTTCTTTAGTGTACTAGATGGGTCCAAAGATTAAAATATATTTTAAACTAATCTATTTTTAAAGGTGGAGAGTCAGGGGACAACTGGTGTAAAATAAAAAGGATTTCCAGGCCCAGGGTGAACACAATGCTTTTAAAATATTTGTTTCTTAAAAAAAACTCTCTAAGAGATCGAAATATTGATAAAACCTTTCGTGTTTGGGTTTGATCACAGACAAGCATGATGCAGGAGAGCAGAGTTACGTTCTTATGATAGCAGTCACCATTTGTCATGCTTTCCTCATGCAAAACTTTGTACCACACTATCCATTAGTGGAAATGTAAAATACGTCACAATGGTAGAGAGACAATCATGTTAACTCATCCTCAAATACTGTCAGTGTCTAGAATTGTCAAATTTGGATATTTTGCCTGAAATGGCATAACTGCAGCAGTTGTTTAAGGTTTTATTATTTCCTTGATAACCAATCCCATCAGGCCACTTCCAATGAGTGAATGGTGCCAAACAATGCTTGCTCAAGTACTAAAATCTTGTCAGAAGCTTTTAGGAAAAATAAATGAGTTGTATTTTGGTTTTATACCTACCATAAACTTTCTTTTAAGACCACAGAAAATAATAAAAAAGTACACTTTTTTTTTTCTATTTTAGCACCATTACGAAGTCAGGATCTAAACCTCAATTTTGCCACTGTGGTTGTACATTGCAGCTCATAAGCTGGTGTAGCCGACAGAAAGCATTTAGGCTTCAGTACTTTAAAAGTGAAGAATCACTGGATTTGCTGATGACCAAGTACAATAAAGGTTTTAGCTTTTTTAGATTAAATTAAGTTTGATTTTCCTGATGCCTGTACAGCAGAATTGGGATGCTTTTCTGTCAGCTAAATCCAAGTCCAAGTCCCTTTGGTCTCTGGATTGCTCTTATAGGTTCTGATATTCCTTTGCCATCTGGTCCAAGGCCCGTGCCAGGAGTCCAGCCCATACTTTGAAGCATTCTGTTTCCAATGTTGTTTTCTGGGATTGGCTGTACGTTTTCACCTACAAACCCTGAGATTAAAGAAACACAGAGCATTAATCAGAACTGCCATGTGGAGAAGAGCAGGATAATCTCCCTTAAAGCCTTAAACCTTCTTATTCTCCTAATTCATCTAATAGGTTGCTAGAACAGCCTGTCTTTGCACATGCTGACCTCATGGCTGCATACTGATTCCAGGCAGTATAGTCAAAGGTTTCTTTCTTTTCCTTTTCTTTTTTAAGGGAGGCTCAATTTTCAACCATTACAAAAAATCTTTCCTGAAGATCCCTTAACAGTTCACAGGATGTTAGACTCAAAATTCATAACTGAAAGAAATCTACCAATGTCTAGACAGGGCTACTAAAGTATATGACAACACATAGATATTGAATGTATGAATAAGTGCCATTACACTCCAACTCTCCATTCCTATTAATGCTCCAAATGCTCTTTGACCAACAGATGCGCTGAAATATTTAATATAAAATAATAATTTGTGATATGAGTATTATGTGTGTTATATACACCCCAATTATGTGCAGAAAAATTCAAAGGTATGAGCTGAGTTCTGAGGGCTGCATGTGGCAGCATGGAGCCAGCTCAGCTTGGCCTGCTGGTGCATACATTTGAACCAGACTGGGCTGGCTCTGTGCCAGCATGTAGGGCTTGAGGCACTGCAGGCAGGAGCTGTGTGCCACTGGCCCAGGTTGGCTTCAGCAGCCCGCCTGTTTCAATGGCATACAGACCAGGAGCCAAAGAGAGTTGTGCACCATCGATTTGGGCGGACTCCGTGCCTCCACATGTGGCTTTCCTCTGGAGCCAGCCCAGCCCAGCCCAATGGTGCACAGCTCCCGTTTGCAGTGCCACAAGTCTCACATGCAGCCAGCCTGGTCTGGTCTGAAGGCACACGCTAGTTGGCCGGGCTGGGCCAGGTTTGTGTTGCTGCATGCAGCCCTCGGGACTCAGCTGGAACTGCATGCCGCTGGGGAGCTCTGCCTGCCGTGGCCATGAGCACCCCGAGGGCCTGCTGCTGGCAGCTGGTGCCACTGGCAACAGGGGCTGTGCACCATGCAGATACGTGTGGCAGGGGAGGCCAACACCCACCCATACACACCCCATACTCCTACAGCAGGCAGGAGCTCCCCTCCACACTCACCAGCTGTCCAGTTGCATGCTACGACACTCAGTGCCTCCACATGGGGGTCTCAGCTAGAGTGCCTGGAGCCCTGCAGAGGTGGTGACACAGAGCCTGCCCAAATTAAATTAGGCGATATTATGTAATAATGCATGGTCATACATTTTATGCGCAGAATTACATGGGCCCATAATTGCGTTATTATCCAGGGTGTAATTATATATTCTATAGCATAACAATACTATGTATGGTCTAATAAAAGATATCACATCTACTCAAAGAACCTTGCCTGCCTACATATGATTATAAACTTAATGGAATAATTTATTATTAAATCTCCACAGCAGCAACAAAAGCTGAGCAGACAATTGGCCTGTCTCCACTCCTTTGAATCCTAGCTCTATAAATTTGCTTTACTAAAAATTACAGAATAGAATAAAGCACAGATATCAAAGTTGGGATGGACAGTACAGAAAACAAAACGGCTTCAGCTCACCACCATGCACTATTTTTTTGTTTTGGTTATTGATTTCTGTGTTATACTCTATAGGAGTAATTTTTAAAATCTTCATAGCCTTAAAATTCTCTTAAAAGTATTTTCCTTACACATCCAGCTCCTGGACACCACTAAGGAAAATACTTTTGCCATCACAAAATATATCTGTGAAAGTGAATAAAATTTGGGTGACAACCAGCTAGGAAGAAATTCTGATCCTGCTGACACAGCAGTAAGAGTTAGTTGACATTAGTGAAGGTGTTCTGTATTTGTGTCAGCATAACTGAGAATACAGTCTAGTCCATGGTTTGTGAAGTGCTTTATAGGAGATAAAAACATTCACTTTGCTTTTTTTTTTTATAAAAAGAAAAAAAAATGGTTATTGTATGTCATCAGGTACAAGGAATCCTTAATTAATACCTTCTTTTAGCCTAGTGGTATGACACCCTATGGGTTTTATTCATGTTCTGATAATACTGCACGACTCAGTTTACCTCATTTGTCTGTGCATAGAGAAAGTAAGGTTAATAGGGTCCCTGCTAAGTGTCAAAGCTATGAGCAGGAAGAGACAAGACGGAGCTCCAACATCAACAGATGTGAACAGTTTTGCTGACATGTCAACAAAAGGTGGGGATTACAGGTAACAAGGAGGAGATGTCCAGAGAAGCGGGGGATGGGGGGCAGGGGGAAGAGACAGATGTCCCCTTCCTTACCATAAAAATTGTTATGCTACCATGAAGTCCAAGCAAATAGACATCCATGCCATTTGTTTTCTACAAATACCCAAAATTTGTGTCTGCAACAAAGGTGATTTTAATTTATGCCTTTTATTATGGCTGATGTCTATTTGCTCTGTGGTGAGAGTGCGGGCTGCCTGGAGCCCTGGGATCTCTGGGGCGGGTCCCCTTAAAGGTGCGTTTGGGGGGGAAGTCAAGGTTTTCCCCACTTACAGGGATGCACCCCCAGGATCTCTGGGGAGGAGGTCTCTATAAGCAGGGAAACCTAGGCTTTCTCTGATTATGGATATGTGCCTTTGTAAGTGGTAAAAGCTGGGCAAGTGCTCCCAGGGCTTGAAGGGCACAATCTTATTTGGGAATTCCTGGGGCATGCAAAACCAGGGCCCCTCAAGCCCCATGAGAATGTCGCCCATTGTCCTGCAGTATCAACAGATGGGACAATGGATAACGTGCCCTTTGCCCAATGAAGTGGATCAGCTATGTCAGGACATATCTCAGCACAGGCAATCTGCTTCATTTGAGGATGTCTATTCCTAGTCTGGGATAAACACGACAATGGGAGAGCACACTAAACAAACAGGTTTCTGGGGAATGAAGGGGTGGAGTGGAGAGTCTAGTCTGAGATGAGTGAGCAGTAGTGGAGATTTGGGACTCAGGCCCTGGAAAGACTAGAAAAGGAACAGGTAAGCACCTCTGAGAGTGCCCGTAGCTGGGCCGGCTGGGCTGGGGACTGACAGGCTGCTTAACCCCTTTGGAAGCAGGGGGCAGAGAACCTCTGGCTGGGTGACTTTTGCCCCACTAAATACCTTTACTGAAGAGACTGACTACTTTACTGCTTGAAACTTTGGGATGCATTGGGCCTTCTTAGTAGAAGGTAAAGTCCCTCTCAGTAGCCCTGGATGATAGCTTCTTGAGTCACGGCACAGAGAACCAGGGAAGGCAAGAGACCAAGAGGTCAGGGTCTCAGAGTAGGAAGGAGGCTGGGCTCTCCTCCCCCACACTTTAGAAGCTACACCTGGGTTAGCTTTGATTGAGGCCAGACACCAGGCAAGGCTGCAGTGGTCCCAGGCAAACACCCCATTGGATGGCACTCCGTGACAAGCGCTACTGTGCAATATACTGGGCAGTGGCTTTACAAGGAAACGTAAGTCTGAAATGCATTAGACCGGGAATTTCAATTTTAAAGAAAGCCAGCTGCTATGCTTTTGAGCATGTTTTCTATAAAAATAGGTTCTTAGTCTCATTATTCCTTATTTTCAAGCAGGGGAGGAAGGAGGACCCAGGTAAATGATGCAATTTAACATGGGTAAATGCAAGGTGCTTCACTTGGGGAGAAAGACTCTCCAACACACCTACAGACTGGGAATTACCACTGTGAGTACCATGGCAGTGGAAAGAAATCTCAGAGTCCTGGTTGATTCAAAAATTAACATGAGTGTGACGAGGTAATAAGTAAGGCTAACCGCACTCTTTCTTGCATTAGTTTTGGTCACCACACTTCAAGAGGGATGTGGACAACCTTGAGACAGTCCAAAGGACCTACTCATATGGTTGAGGGCCTGCAGGGAAGACTCTATGAAGACAGACTGAAGGACCTGAATC
>NW_017728943.1:65640693-65648808 GCF_001723895.1 Crocodylus porosus
GTGCAACACCTTGCACTTATCAGTGTTAAACCCCATCCTATTCTCATCCGCCCACCGTTGCAACCTGCCAAGGTCAGCTTGTGATCTGGTGGCTGTCTACAAACTCATCGGGAGGGCCGGCAGCGAATAGGGGGCACTCTGTTTACCAGGGCCCCCTTGGGGTTTCTAGAAATAATGGCCCCAAACTGAAGGAGAACAGATTTAGATTGGACATAAGGAAGAAATTCTTTACAGTGAGGGTTGCCAAAATATGAAATGGGCTTCCAAGGGAGGTGGTGCTTTCCCCTACCTTAGAGGTGTTCAAGAAGAGATTGGATAGGCATCTGGCTGAGGTTACTTAACCCCAGTGCTCTTTCCTGCCTGGAGCAGGGGCTTGGACCCGATGATCTGCCAGGTCCCTCCCGACCCTAGAAATCTATGAAATCTATTCCCATGGTATTACCTTTTGCCCGATGTCTTCTTAAAGGAAAAGCAATCTGACTCTCAGTGAGCATTTTGCCGGAAGTGCTGGGGGTTAACTGGTCTAGGTGCTAATGCAGCAGCAGAAGAAAATGAAATGTTAAGGGCATTCAATTAAATCCAGAGCCTGCCCTCTCCCATCAACTCTTTATACTCCTGCACAATAGGAGTTTTAGAGCTGATGTGCTGGTAAGCTTTCCTGTGCCTGGCTGTCTTGTGGGGGATATGAATGCAGACAGCATGATAGTCACTTCCCCATGTCATAATTAGCAGTAAAACATACATCATGCCCTCCAAAGAGTAAAAAAGGTTGAAGTCTCTTTACTGAAGGCTCTTTGTTTAATCGGTGGTGAATGAATGTGAAAAACTGGGCTTGGGGCTTTTGCCATTTAATGTCCCATGTACTTAGCCTAGCCCGCTTTTTGAGAACGACCGTAACTACTGTAGACACACTATAGTTATCTGCTTTGGGAGATAGTAAAATTTTCAATCACTTACCACTGATGAGCAACCAGTTTAGAACTGGATTAACTTTACTAAGAAGTATTGGAACAAAAGTTGAACAATAATTTGGAAGCTCCTTTTTTAACGCACAAATCCAGAAAGCTAAAGACAAAACCCCAGCAGTGAAAAAGGCATTCACAGGCAGAAGTCATAGTGAAGATGAGAGGTGCATACCCAAGCCATGCAATGATTATAACAACAAATTTACAGTACTCAAGCATTATCCACTGTTGTGCTGTTTATATTCAGTCACACTGTGGCCAGATAAAAGGCAGACAGATCTCTACTATCCCAGGCCCTGAGTCAAAGAAAAAGGGAAGAGCATTGAGAGAAAGCAAGCTTTAATACTGGTTTGAAGCTATGTTTAACGCTAGGCGATAAAGGCTTTAAAGACAGTGGGCTCCAGTCCCCAAGAGGAGCCTCTTGAACTGACCAGCACAAAATTCAATAACAAAGATGTCTTTTCTTTTCAGGCCCCCACAGGCAGAGTCAATTTCAATACAGAAAAGTCCTGACACTGACTGAGCATACACAACACAGACCTTGCAATCTTATTTCCTATTGCTTCTAGCACAGAACAGGGAGACGAACACCGCCTTGACATATCTCGTCGTCCCCCGCCCCAAAAGCACACTTCCTATGAATGAACTAAGTGAAAGAAACACTGCTGCTAAAAGTGTGAATTACTGCACTTCTTGGAAGGACTAAAAGTGATGAAATTGATAGGGTGCTTCCAATGTCTTAAAAACAGTGGGGCAACAACTTAACTAGGGAGAAGAAAGATCTGACAGAGGAGAACAAATGACCAAAGCATATATTACTTTTTTTCATACTTTCTCAGAATTGGAAATGCCACACCATTCTTGAATCTACACATCAGTGACAGAAACTCTCCCTGGAATGGTAAGCTGTACAGAACAGCTGAAAACAGTAAATCCCTGTGCTGGTTTGCTATAGTTAAACATGCATGTATGTAAAATAATATACATCTTGCTATATAAAATACCATTTCTCATTCAACAAAAGGAACCTTGGAAAGAGGCTCCACAGATGTGCAATCCATATTCTGAAATGTGCCCACTTAATAAACTGATGTTTCAATTTTTGATTTTTTAAACAGGATAATGGATAATTATTTGTTTGTAAGGAGACTTCTTTTAAAATACAGACCATAATTATTTTTGCCTCTTGAGTTTCGTATTAGAACTCAACTTCAAACCCCTGTTTTATTCTCACTCCCATCCCAGGTAAAAATGTACCAATCAACAACAGGTGAGACATTGGTTTGCTTTCAGTCTTAGTTTTTGTGCACAAAGTTTCTCTCTCACACAGAGGACCCTCTACACATGCAGATAAAGGTGCAATGGGATCTAATGAACAATCCCTACAATTGTGCCACCTGCCATTCCACACATGTATGACAAGAAGTGTGATTGTGGGATCACAAATTAGATCCCATTGTATCTTACTGCCAGTGCAGAGAGAGCCCGAACCTGGGTTCTCCCTGCACCAGCAGGAAGTAACCTCCTGCAGCTGGGGCCTTGATGAGGCCCTCCTGCAGCTGGGAGCCATGCCAGTTGGGAGCTCCCGGGTGTACATGGGTCCCCCCCCAAGCTAGGAGCTCCAATCAGCTAACAGGGCTCACAGGAGCCTCCAGCCACACATTCAATTAGCTGGTAGAAAGCAGCTTCAAAGTTATTACACATGTCTTGTGGAAAAGCTTTGTAGCTTATCTTCCTTTTATCACACCATTAATTGACTTAACTGATGTTAAGGCATGAACAATGGGCTACTCCACCATAAGTGTAATGTGTAGATGGGGCCACAGACCCATACCACTATCCCCTCCCCTCTACACACTCACACCAGGCATGTCTATAAAGAGTTTTGGGGTTTTGTTTGTAATTTCTGAAAAAGTAAAAACCAAAACCAAAAAGAACAACCAATAACTTCACTGGAACCTAAATTTACTCATTTACTTTTCTGTTTTAATTTTCAAAATAAAAGTGTAGGTGGTCTGTATTTTATTAAAAAGGAACCAGCTAGGTAATCTTGATGGCTAACTCTGACAGTAACTTTGTAAAGACTGAACCATATCACAGGTATTTTTTTCACATTGAACTTCCCCCTATGCCATTTGAAGTAGCAATTTTATTAATCACAATCATTTTCCTTTATGTTATACCCAGGTGTTGCCAACCATTCTCTTGCTGACTGGCTGTAGGATGGGAGAGGAGGCTATTATACCAAGATACATTGGCATTATTATTATTATTTGCTTCGGGCTTTTATTTTCTAATTAAAAAGCAGGAATTGTCCTTGCTTGCAGACTGCATCCCCAAGCTCAGCTTCTAATTCAGTGTCAATGGCACTTTTTGAACTAGCCGACAGGGGTTTTGAGAGTGGTCCAAGCACAGTGGCCCTGAAAAGGGCTGAATTAGCTCTGGGTTATATTTAATTTGACCCACCCAGAAGCAAGAATGAGAACAACCCACTGCTGCCACCTCATGGCAAAGCAACTATGCAAAATGTGACATGTGAAAGGCAGCAATGGAATTGCTAACTGCATCTGTGGTTTAAAAGTTCACTAGGGTGGGAGAGAAGCTCTAATGAGGAATCCAAGTCAGCACTCTCTTAACAACTTTAAAGAGATTGATTTACTGATCCTTTTGCCTCTTTAGAGGCTGCAAAATTTGATAGTAACTCTAATAATTTTTTTCCTGATTTGCCAGATCACTGGTCAGCTCACTGCGATGGCACATACTAGGGAAAAACAGGGAAGGATAGGAAGGAGAGTGACCTGCTTGGTAAGCCAGAGCTCTGAAATTCCTTTACCTCTAATTAGCAATAAGCAGAGGAAGATAGTAGGGCTGTGTGAACCTTCGGTCACTAATTTGATTCAGAGGCGATTCAGCCCGATTCAACAGCTGAATCGAATCAGGAGACCCATTAATTTCTCCGAATTGAATCAGAAGCCTCTGATTCAATTTGGAGAGATTGGACGATTCGGATATAGACACAGCTTTATATGTTTTTTCTACAGACCTCAAGGTACCAGGCGGCTTGTGAATGCTGAGATGGTGGGGCGGATGCGGCGTCCCATGGGAGCGTGCTCGGTGGCGGACCCAGAACTGGACCAGAAGCACTTCTGGTCTACTTCCGGGTCCACAGTGGAGCACATGGGGGACACCCCCTCTCCCCAGCAACTGGTGTCTCTTGGGTCGGGGGAGGGGGGGAAAACGGACACCCAGGGCCCCCCACGGCCAATTGCCGAGCTGGGAAGTGCTTCCAGTCCACTTCTGGATCCACCGCTGAGTAAGCAAGGGGGCCTCCCCATGCTCCTGTTGGACGCTCCATCTGCCCCACCATCTCAGTGTTCATGAGCCATGCCTGGTACCTTGAGGTATGTAGAAAAAACATAAAGCTGTGTCTATAGCCAAATTGCTGCTTCTCTGAATCAGAATTGAATCTTCAGATTCGGATTCGGCTGAATCAAATCGGGACAGTGATCCAAATCAGCAAATCACTGTCCCCCGAATTGGGCTGAATCTAAATCAAATACGGCCTGCTTCGCACACCCCTAGTACTTAGGTGTGCTGGTCTGAAGTCAGATAGAAGCCAGAGCTGGGTGGCAGCTTAGAGACTGACTCATTTAGAACGGCATAATCTTTAATAGGTGAGATGCTGCTTTGTCTGATGCTATGTTATTTATCTAGCTAACATCTGATGAAGTAGGCTGTTACCATAGGTGATTCCAGGATTTAAAAAAAAAAGAAAAATGGGAGGGGTGCAGAAACAGCAACTAGCTCTGCAGCGCTCAGCCTCACCTCCCCATGCTGGGGTAGGTAGGCCATATTGCAGTAACAGCAGCAGGGGACCTTTTTTTAAGCACCTGAGGGCATGTCTAAAAGAGATGCTACATTGTCATAGCAATGAACTATGGTGACATAGCTCATTGCTATGACCACATTGCACTGGCGGGCACAAAACGTGATGCTGACTTTACCGTTCAGTAGCTCATTGCTACTGTACTGTGGGGCTGGAAATGACCCATGCACCACAGGGACTGTGCAGTAATGGTGTTTAGTACTTGCTAAAGCAAATACCAAATGACCAGGGGCAAGGGGGCACATGTAGGCGCACCCTGAAGCAGGTAAAAATTCCCCCTTCCTCTCCCTTCCATGCTCACTGGCACCAAACCTCCTCTCCCCTACCTCTTCCTGGTGCTCCCTCTGGCTGATCTGGTAGTAGGGAGAGCCCTAGAACCCTTTCTGCTTACCTTTCTGGACCATCTTGCTGCCACTCCTGCCCTACTCTAGCTGGGGCTGCAGGGAATCTTTGTGGAGAGCCACATTTGGTTGAGAACAGCAGTGGTAGCATATGGGTTCCCCTTCCTCACATCTGCTCCCAGGCTGGCAGGGAACACCTGGGGGACTGTGGAAGGAGAAGGAAACTGCCCACCAGTGTTACTGCTGCTGTCTCTGGCTTAGCCTGCCTCCTGAGCATCCCAGTTGGAGTAGGGAAGAGGTGGCTCTGGAGATCCTCATTCTTGGGTCAGTCTTTAGCAGCAGCAATCATGGGGGGGAAGGGGAGGGGTCATACCACTAAGCGTGGAGGGGAATGGGGGGGGGGGGTGCAGGTATTCTTACCTGATTTGGTGACATCAAGTCCCTGGTTGCTGTTCCTGTGGCACGTTCTGAAAAGGAGGCAGAGTGCAACCACACCAATGCACCCTTTCTAGACCCATTCCACTACAAAAGCTTGTGCCTTAGCAATAGCAGTGACTCAACAAACGTGCTTGTTTACATATACATACTCTGGAACCCATTTCTATTACATTTTTGGCTGCATACATATTCAAAAGACTTACTTATAAAGCCTATAAATGTAAAAACAACAAAATCATTTGTAAAGATTTTTTAAGAAAACAATAAACTTGCCACATTTTTAAAATTTTAAAATTATATTTATGATGGCATTAAAGGCATCTTTCCATGAAAAATTAAGATGCAATTTTTCTTAACAGCTGTTGAAACAGGTATAGTCTGGTTAAACAGTGCACTAGCATTCAGTGCCATACCCTTGATTTTACAGTGATTGCCACGAATTAATTTAATTCCATCTGTAAGCTAAAATCAGATCAGAGGTCTGATGCTGCTGCAGGCTCCACATCTGTTTAATCATTTTTGGATACAACAGCTTGCAAAAGTTCAAGTTTTAAATTTGCTTAATATCAAAGCAATAATGTTATACTAGTGTGCAAATCTCAACAAGAAACAACAGAGTCAATATTCAGATTTGAACTAATGGATAAAATGCAAATCTTTTTTACCTTACTCACTAAATGTTTCCTTCTCAGAAAACCAAAGCCTACCTACTAAGCTTTTGTTTGTCATAAGATTAACAAAATCAGGGACCCTATGAACTACTATTGCAACTTGACATATTCATCTAGCTGGGAACCTTGTAATCTTGTTATCATTAATGGGGAACATTCCTAGCTTGGTTTAGATACCATTGTGACATCACTTCAATTATTTTGGATTTATCCTCAAGCAAGTCAAGCAAGACTGTGATTTGGTCTCTTCAGGAAACTTTTGTTAAGAAAACAATAAAAACATCTCTTTAGTCATGAATAAGAGAGACAGATTCAAGCATTTTCTGCTTTGGCTATGAGAGTGTATTTTTTATGCTAAGGATAATTTTTATAACAATTTTCAGAAAATGATACTGCATAGTAATCTGGTCTTGGCCTTTCTTTAAGATTAAGACTCATGAGTGAAACAGCTATATAGCATTCAGCAACTATTATTTCCTCTTCTATCACTCCTGGCAGCCCTAAATCCTTTAAATCCTTTCCTAGAAGGATCCCCTTTTGCTTGGGTAATTTTTGCAATACATGGCCTGCTAACCCTTACCCCCTACTCTCGATCTCACTAACGTATATCACAGCAGAGTCAGCCTTTCTACCTCCGATCTTCAAGCAGCACTGTGGAAGGTAATTCACTTGTGTAATTGGCTCAAGAGATGAAAATCTTGTATCTGCCTCTCTTAGCCACTAATCTATCCAGCTGACTGCAAGCCTAATTGGCAGCTTGTTTAGTAATTTGGCTCCTAAAGTGTTGTATTGATGTTGGATAAACAGCCAATGGAAGGAGAGAAGATGCATGCTGCTTCTCCTTTAAAAACTTCACCCTGGTTTCTGAAGCCTCTTTACTATTCTATATATTCTTTTTTGTTTACTGTTTCTTTACCAGCTAGCTGAAGGAAAGGGCTTCACCACAGGAGGTACTGACTTTTATATAAGATGCCATTCTAACAAAACATTATTAAAATCATAAACTGATATCATCTTTATAAGGACATTCTCTCTAAAGTGAGAATTGTGATGCACAAGTATGAGATTCTTTGTTTTTAAACTCTATTGGCTGTTTGTGTTGAGTCAACAGCAATGTCATAGTTGAGAGCCATCCTATGTTTTTAAGTGCTATTGCTGTGGTGGTTCAAGTATTTATAATGTACCTGCCAAATGTTCACAAATGCTTGTTGTTAATCTGACATGCAAGTGCATGTTTCAAAACCGTAAGAGACACAGGTGTAAATATGACATTATTCAGCTAAACATTTGGGACCACATTTTCAGACAGAGATCCCCAGTTTTGCTTGCTAATGGTATTTTTACAACATTCCAGGACTATTTTTAATCTACCCAGCACAGGTAACAATAGGAGTGAAGGCATAATGATGTGGATTTCAGTGCAGCCTAGCATCCTAGACTATCTAATTTAGTGTCCTGAAGGGCTACATGCAGCCTGTGTTAAAGGAAGTGCTTCTGTGTCTCCTCTGCTATTAATTCCTTGGTTAACAAAACTGAAGCTAGTTTGGGCAAGCCTACACATATTGCACTCTTGCCTTCTCCTAAATCTGCACTTCCTTCTATACTGCTGACTATACAGAAATTGAACTGGCATTTCCCCTTGGTGATTTGGCATCACAGCCATCTAGGAACTGCACTACCAGAGGCTCTCCTGAAGCAAGTTCACTATAAAGAAAAAACATAGGCCATGTTTTCTTTTCTACCAGTAGGTAGATCATCTGGATTCCAGGAACCCATCAGGCCTCTCTTCATACTTCTGAAAATTATATAGTACA
>NW_017728943.1:65648908-65714851 GCF_001723895.1 Crocodylus porosus
GGAAGCTTCCCCTGCTGCCCACATCTGGCTGAGTGGGCAACGCCTGCGCAGCACAATGCGTAGTGGCGCTCCATCCCTACCTTCCTTTGCGTACCCCCTAGGGCCTTCTCAAGTACCCCCGGGGATGCACATACCCCCGGTTGACAACCCTTGATATAGTAGAACTCAAAAAGGTTCAGAGATGGGCATCAAGGTTAATCACGGGTATGAAGAGGCTTCCATATGAAGACACATTAAATAGGCTCTAACAAGGAAGTGTCTAGACCTGAAGATGGATGAAAAGAGAAGGAACCAGAGAGGTGGCAGAGTCCCACTTGTGTACAGGTGGGGGATTTCTGTGTGCCAAAGATCACTTCAGTACTTGGGTCTAATGGAATGACCCAGGACAGCATTTACTCCACATTTATGGTACCATAGCAAGTGGCACACTGCTGTGTTTCTAAAACAGAACCTCTAAGGCAATGTTTCTAAAGCAGAAAAAAAGAAAAACTTGGAAACTTGGAAAAGTTGCTATCCTTTGATGAGTGTCCAGTGATGTACATGAAGTAAACTGTGGTTTCAGACCAGGCCTTAGAGGACAGGACTTTACATCATAGGAACATAAGAAGTGCTATACTGGATCAGACAACAAGTCCTCCTAGCCCAGTGTCCTGTGTCTGACAATGGCAGAGAGCAGATATTGAGGGGAAGAATAAATATGCAAGGTCTATCCAGACTGATCTACCCCTTGTCCTTCCTCTTCCCTTACATCTTATTGCTTTCAGAGGCTTAGGAAATCTTAATTTGTAGTTTGTAGCACTAACTACAATGTTTAATACCCACTGATGGATCTATCCTGCATAAATTTGTCCAATCTCCTTTTCAACCTGGTTAAATTATCAGTCTCTACAATACTTTGTGGCAATGAATCTCAGAAGTTCATATCACACTGTGTGAAAAGAAACTTCTTTTCATTTGCCTTAAATCTGCTTCTGAATCATTTCACTGCATATCCCCTAGTTCTAGTATTGCGGGTAAATAAAAAAAAAAATCCTTATTTACTTTCACCATGCCATACATGATTTCTTTAAGACCTCTATCAGATCTCCCCCTCAGTTGCTTTTTCTCTAAGCTGCAAAATTATAGCCTATTTAATCTCTCTTCATATGGAAGCCTCTCCATACCCCTGATTATCCTTTACACCCTTCCCTGAATCTTTTCAAGTTACACTATATCCCTTTAGAAGTTGGGAGGGGGGAGAGGGCGAGGGAGAGGGGACAGAACTGCATGCAGTGTTCAAGCTGCGGGTGTACTATGGATTTATACAGTAGCATAATGGCATTTTCTGTTTTGTTTTCAATTCACTTAATAGTTCCTAACATCCTGTGCATCTTTTGACTGCTGCTGCATGTTAGGTTATTGTTTTCAGAGAACTATCCACAACAATTCTAACAACTCTTTCTTGAGTAGTAACAGCTGACATAGAATCCATCATTGTGTATGTGCATGTTGGATTATTTTTTTTCTCTGTACATCACATTAAACTTTAACTGCCATTGTGTTGCTCATTCACTCAATTTTATAAAACTTTTTTGCAATTTTAAATGGTTAGCTTTCTATTTTTCCATCCTGAAAAATTTGGCATCATCCAAAGATTTGGCCACCTTGCTATTCACCTCCCTTTCCAAATTATTTATGAATACTTTAAACAGCAAAGGCCTCAGCACAAATTTTTGGAGCCCATTGTGAGGGCTGATCAGTTATGCCCACTCTTTGTTTACTGTCCCTTACCTAGTTGTTGATCGACAAGTGCTATGAATGCTATGCCAGCCTAGTTTCATTAAGACCCTTTGAGAAAAAAAACCCCAACCTCCCTGAAAGTCCAGATACATTATATCAACTGGGTCACTCTGCTCTCCATGCTTGCTGATGTCCTCAAAGAACTCTAGTAGACCGGTGAGACATGGCCTCCCTTTACAAGACATACTGGCTCTTTCCAACCAAAATCACCTATAAAACTGTTAGCCTAATTGATAATTTCAGCAAGAAAGACTAAGGACTGAAAATATGGAGACTTAACTATCATCCCACGAGCTGATCCATTCAGGACAAGGTTAAAATTAGATTGCCAAGACAACATGAGGAAACTTGCTGTCTATACAGTATGAAAGTGAATAGATACAGGCTTTCAGAAAAATTAAAGTTAACTACTCACTTTAAAAAGGAAGGAATGGATTAATGGCCACACAACCCCCCAAAAACCAAAACTACAGGTTACCTACTCATACATCAGTACTGTTATATGGTACATTAAGAATGTTACTAACAGTGCTCTAACTCAGGGGTAGGCAAAATATGGTCTGTAAGCCAGATCTAGCCCACTAGGCAATTCCATCTGGCCTGTGGGGCACCTTTCGTAGGCCCTGGCTCTCACTGCCCCTCTACAAGCTGGTGCCTCCATGTAGGAGGTGCAGCTCTGCTTGCTAGGCTGTCACCTGTGGCCAGGGACTAGGGTGGGAGCGTGGGTGCTACATGCTATGGGGCTGGCCCTACTTGCTGCCACCACATGCAGCTTCAGGGACTCACACACTATAGAGACTCTGAGGACCCCCACTCAACACACACCTCCCCCACACCCTCCCACCCCCCACCATACCCTCAACATACACCCACACCCTCCCCACACTCCCACATCCCCATACACCTCCATACCCTTCCACACCCCACTATACTCCCAAACACACCCACGCCCTAAACAGACCCCCATACACCCCCCCACACGCCCCACTCCAACCACATACCCCACATACACACCCCACCACACAAAATATACATGAAGAAGACTGTATTTTGAGCTATTATGCAGTCAACTCAAGATATACTGTGCAAACACACATAAATCAGGACAAAAATATATATTTTTAAATAAAATAAGTTATAGTAGATTTTTTTTTTTTTAATTATATGGGTTGTCTTTTTTTTCTGGTTTCAAGATGGCACCCTCCCCCAAGAAGTACTTCCAGGAGAAGTGGAGGGTCTTCTAATGGCAAAGATCAGGGGGTAAGGGTGGGACTTCTGGTCCCAAGATGGTGCCCAGGGGGCAGGGCTACCCTTGTGGCCCTCGACAACTCACCAAAATGTGTTAAGTGGCCCTCCAGCTAAAATAATTGCCTGCCCCTGCTCTAACTACAAGGAGGAAAAAGAAAATCTAAAATGAAAGAACCAAAATACTTCCAAGACTTCTGGCCAAGATATAGTGAAGGAGGAGGGAAGTGAGGGACTCTATTTTGGGGGAGGGTCTATAACAAAAATAAATATCTGCTGAGGTGCTTGTAATCAATTTTTACTATCTGAAGATGACTAACATTGTACCCTAATTACTGGTTTTCATTTCTGTGAACCTTGCTCCTATAATTCAAATGGTTGGGGAAATTTTCATAGATTTCATAGACATCAGGGCTGGAAGGGACCTTGGGAGATCATCGA
Organism: Crocodylus porosus; assembly: GCF_001723895.1. Taxonomy (NCBI): domain Eukaryota; kingdom Metazoa; phylum Chordata; order Crocodylia; family Crocodylidae; genus Crocodylus; species Crocodylus porosus. Next base: position 65,652,374 of record NW_017728943.1, read on the forward strand.
GTCCAGATGATTATGTCAATCTGTGAATTAAATATGCAAACTTGATGCTGACCAAAGAGCTATCTGCCAGTAATGAAGATGTCAGAATGCCTAAGCATGCCATACTGATACACAGCTGTGAGCTTTTTTTCAGGTTTGCAGAAATCAACATCTTGGACCTTAACACTAGAAAGCAAGAGTGAATGCCTTCTTCCAGATATTAAAATATTTATTCAAAGCTTTCACATTAAACAGTTCCTTTATCTACAGAAAAAAAATTGAGATCTCTGAACCTTTCTGTGTTACTTACCTGATCAATGACCCTTTTCAATTTCAGATCATGGAAATGTTTTTAGATATTTTAAATGCTTATTTTTATTGTCCTAATGTAATAAAAAACTTTATGCAGAAATCTGACAAATTGCTGAATTTCTTTCTTTAAAAAATAAATTAGAATGGTAACAATATTTAAAGGAAACAGTTTTTGCATATTGTATAGCAGCTATTTATTTATTTGAAATGGTGCTTTCGTATTCCTTCAAGAGAAGGAACAACTATCCCAGAGAACAAGTCTAAGAACCCATGCATAAGCTTTAGCAAAATGGGGACTTCTGAGAAAGTCCTGGTGGACTTTTATCCCCTCTACATTTTAAAACCTCAACTGACTAATTAAAAAATTAAAGATAGACTTGACCTGTCACTGGCTATGGGACAGTATTTTCTACTGGACTGGCTCATGGTCCTTGTTAGTAGCCCAAAGCAGAGATGAGTCTCCTGAAAGCAAAGCAAATAACTCCACAGACAATCTTTTGGATCAATGTCATTTCTAGAAAAAGCCAGAAAGGGATAGCTCATTTAAGGAGGTAAGATCAGGAAAGAAAGCAAGAGAGTGAGAGAGAGCAAGAGAGCGAGCAAGCGAAACAGAGGGAGCAAGAGCAAGAGAGAGGATCTTTTCTTTTTTTTTTTTTTTGTTTCCATACTCTTCTTACTCTTTTTGGGAAGAGGAAGCATGGAGTTGTCAATCTCTTTACGCTAACCAGCCGTGATATACTCTAACATGTATGGCAAAAGACTGTGTGTTCTGGTAGTGACCCCCAATCCTTACTCTGAAACAATAATTTTTTAAGAGGAAAGCAATGAAGGCTGGCTTAGGCTCTCTGGGCAAAAGTATCCACTTGAGAACCTCCACAAATGAATAGTAAGTGCCATACTTGAACAAAATGGCATAGGGACAATTTGTGTGCAAAGCCTGCAAACCCTTGAGAAGGGAAATACTGTTTCTGTCTCATCATCTCCTTTCCCCTGAAAGCTTTTTTAAGACACAGGAACTTTGTGAATATGTTTTCAGTAAAGACTAGAAGCCAGTGGGACAGGAAAGATCAGCATGTCTAGATTTGTGTTCTAACAATGTAGAAATTTTACAAATGTTTGTGTCATGGCTGGGCCCAGATAAAGTCACAGGTATGGCCATTGGGTATCTTTACGACTCTGACTTTTGGTCACACGATCACTTGCTTCGTTTCCTGTAGCAGTGGTCCCAACTTTTTCCTGCCACATTTTGATGTTTTAGGATGATAACAATTGGAAGGTGGTAATTCTCACCACCACTGGACGACAATCACTCAAAGTAGGTTTCTTTTGGGGCTCCAACCTCCACTACATCCTGGCCTAGTGCCACCCAGATGATACACTGCCATTTGTTTATCTTGATCTTAACTGGCATCTCTCTTTTTTTTTTTCTTTACAAGCTTGTGTGTTTCTAGATAACTGTCTCGACGGAACTAAATTGACATGGACTGCTGGACTTCTTCAGTCTCAAGTAAGTCCAGTGGGTGGTCAGGGGAGAGCTTTTTGTATATTCTCTTTCTTTGATGGTTAAGACTTCTAATAACAACAACAAAATAAAGTATTCTAAGCAAACAAAAAGAACAGATGCCCATCTGGGCTGATATCCCCTGTCCAAGGGATACTGATCTGTCTGGGGGATTTTCCCCTTTAAATAGTTCAGTTGGGGTTCTGCCCACCTGATGCAAAACTCTGCAGGCCCGTGGAGACAAGGGCACAGCAGGCACCACAGCCACAAATAAAAAGAAGGCCATAGTAGTAAGAAAAAAAAGTCAACACCCTAACAATCAGGGCTCAGGCACTTTTCTTCTGGCTAGCCCTTTTACAGCATCACTCCCTCATCGCAAATGCCACTTTACTCCGTGGCGTTTCTCTGGCCAGTGTCTTTTGAGTTTAATCACCAGGTGTCCACTCACTCAACGCTGCTGGGGATGTCCCGCCCTGCCTCTCGTGGCTTGGGACACTGATCCCCACTCCTTGGCTCACCACACGCCTTTCATGCTCCTTTTCTGGCCTCTTGCAGCTGCTTTAGCCTCACGGAGTAGCTGCTCCAGAACCATGGCTCCCGGGGCACTCGTCTCTCCTTTGCCAGCTCCTCACGGCTGTTGATAATTATCTCTTCTTTCCTTTTCTTTACAGTTTGTTTTACAAGTGTGGTAGTAGATTTTGTGTCTTAATGTGAGAGAGCCTTAAAGTAGGGGATTAGGCTCAGAATAGATAATTTTTGCCCACCATTCAGGATAGTTACCTCTGGTGTTAAAAGTCTTTTGAAGTTTTTTACCATCTGTAATGTCACTGCCATCTGCCACAGGCTTCATGCTGAGGTAGTGTGGAATGTATAAATATGGTAGTAAGCAGAGACAGAGAAAAGGGAATATACCAAAAAATGTTAATGTAGTCCCCACAAAAGTCAATTTTCGTTGCTTGATTTCTCATCAGTGAGGCAAGGGCTGCTCTATTACCATTACAGGTGGCTGACCCCTAAGTCATAGATAAAGCATAATGCAACACACCATGGAGAACCTTCCACTGTTGGTGAAAGTGTTGTACTTGTTCTGTGTACATACAAAGAACTTCAGTCTCCAGAGCTGTGAATACAAGAAACTTAAGCAGCACTGGGGCAAACAAAAATTAATCAAAACTTTGCCCATACTGACAAGCAATATCACTTAGATGTCAGATCTAAGATGGAGGGCATAAATTATAAATTTTCCACACAGGGAATTATGTGGAGTTTGAATAACAAGTCATGCCCAAGCGTTTGGGAAATTTACCTCTAGTTTATCCAGGTAAGGCAAGTCTGCTTTTTATCTATAAATGCCTAAGAAAGTTGACCTTCATCACAAGCTTAGCCTGGACAACCTCTGTTATGACAGTATAATCACAATCTTTTCCAAATAATCATTTAGGCACTGCAGATATTCAGGTCTTATTTTTAATCACTGACACATTAAGCATCAGCAAAATAGTTTGCTTAGCTGCTCCATTGGCAATTTTAAAAAAGGAATGAAAACATTTGGCCTTTTGATTACCTTGTTAAAGTGAGTCATGACAGCATTATAGCGGTGCTCAGAGCTTCTGCTATAATTAAGAATCTGTCAAATTTTTCATTAAAGCACATTTTTAATATGAGACATATCTTAGTAATTTCAGATTGTATCGGTCTGAACTATGGCAAATGCTAAGTCCAGTAAAATTTGAAATTTGCTTTTATGGAAAATAATCGACATGGTTTTAGATGCATTTTGTTTGATGCTTTATATAGGTGTGCTCTATACGTATATACATTTTACACTTAATAAAGCTGTTTCATCTTTCTAAGATGAACGTTTGTAGAGTTAGTCATTTGTCTTCATTTTTTCTTTTTAATTTGCATGAAATTTCTAGTCTGTAAATTGTAACTTAAGTTAATAGAAACCTACCAATATCAAACAGAATGTGTATGGTAAGCATAGCGTGCATTTCCCTAATACAATTTAGAGGATTTAAAGGAATATAAGGAAAAAAATGAGAATCCAAAGGTTATGGTAAATGGGATGGGGATCAGAGGATAACTTGGGGAGCTGAGAGAAGGTAAGCTGTAGGGAAGTAAAGATTAGAATTCAAGGAACAGAACTGAATGAAACTCCTATTCAGTTTACATTAGGTTGACAAAACTAATTAGAGACTTAAAATGGACAAACACCAAATGTTCACTGAAGTTGTTATGAACATTTCAAATGCATACATTTTAGGGATATAATGCTCTGCTGATTCCCTTCCACATGTTATGTATAGATATATTTTGATTGCTAGCAATTACTTTAAAAAAATACTGAATTTGGTTTTGGTCTGGTTATGTCTTCTGATAGACAAACCAAATAATTAAAAATACAGGGAAAAGTTTAAAAAAAAAGTTGAGTGCATTGTGTAACTGCAATGAAAGATGTCAGAGCGTCATACTAAGTAGCACTGCTATTCAGGTGGTTAGAAGACGTGAAGTAATTCAGAGCAACATTGTCCCACATCTGAACACAGTGTGGCTTAAATATCAGGTATCAATTTCTTTAGAGGAAGTTAGGCCGGAAAACGTCTAGTCGACTGCTATGTATAATATCATGCATTTCTGATTCTTAAGAAACAGAAGTCATGTTTAAAAAATATGCAATGCATACTTACAGTGAATCTTTGTTTAATTTAGTAAATGGATTAGTTAAGTAGATGACATGTCAAAAAAGGCTTTATTAAATGCACAAACCCCAGAAAAAGTATTGTAGTAAAAACAGAAGAATAGGACATAATTGCCTCTGCTGTCAGCTGGTAAGTCTCCCCTGCAATCCATATCTAATAGCATTTCTCTTATTTTGTTCACTGGTTTTCAACGTGGCTTTACTTCACCTTTACAGATGACATTTTTCAAACTATAAAATGCTCTGTGCAGCTAAACTTTCTTGCTTCAACAGTTTCTCATAGCTACAAGAGTAAATCTACATCCTTTGTTACTAATACACACAAACCTATTGGTATGTGACTTTGACTCAAGGCTGAGAACAGGCTATAAATTTAGAAATCAATACCTAACTCTATCAATATTCATTTTACTTTTTCAATACAAAATACAAAGGTGAAAGAGCAGTAAATAAGCTAGAGTACTGAAATAAATTGGGTGTTCTTGTCACAATTAATAAATGTTTAACCAATAACACCGCTAGCTACAGTGGTCTACAGCTTTGTAAGATATCGGAAAGTGTGTACTGGAGCAGGTGCTAACCTGACTATTCATAAAAATACACACAACATATTTCAATACCTAATTAGTATCACCAGTGATTCTCCCCAGTAGTATCTATCTCAAATATTTAAAAAAAAAGGAAAAAAAAAAAAGAAAAGATTTTCAACATACCATGCATATTATTATAGAAATGCATGTACCCAAGCAATTTTCTCCTGTAAACATAGATTGGGGTTATGAAACCGAACTGTTTTCCCTCACCTACCTGGCTGATACACAAGGTCATGCTTTACTAATTTGTAGCACGTGTATCAAACCTCAAAATAAAGCTTATATAGTTGATCACTGATCTACAGTCAGCCTTTAGCTTTCACAACCATGTTCAAATAGGAGGCAGAGAAAACACTGACAGACTGTTTCTCCTGGTTTGCAGAGAAACACTACTGTGATTACTGTCCACATGCATTTAATTGGAAAAAAGTCTGCAAATAATTTTTGGGGGCTTAAATCCGGTCCTTTGGTTCCTATGTTTTAACTATTTAATATATTTGAGAAAAAGAAATCCCAATAAGCATATTAGTCATTTGTTCTAATCTAGCTTTCTTGCTGGTATGCAAGTTTTTTCCTTTAAAATTGTGGTAGCAAATGTTTTTAATAAAGGATTTTAACATTAATTCAGCCATGGGAAGAAAAAATGATGGATTTTGTTGAGATTATCACAATATATTTCTGTAATATTTGTACATGAACATACCTGTATCCCCAACATGGTACGACTTAATATTTTTAAGGTTTATATTTGTTTAAAAAACCCACAAATATTCAAACAGAAAATCCTTTCATGTGATTATAATCCAACATAAAATTTTCCATTTTTCTGTTAAGTACAAAATGAACTAGTTCTGCTTAAATTAAAGGGATAAACTTACAGTACTAAACAGAAGCAAATACAAAGCTTCTTGTTGTTGTTTTTTAAAGATGTTGTATTTCTTCCTCTAAATATAAGACAAAGTGTTTAGGGGGGAATATCTTGTATATTTCGAAGATGTAGCCATGTATTCAGAAAAAGAATGAATGCTTATAAAAAATATTGAGTGACCTCATTATCAAAAGGTTGCCTTTGCAAATAATGAAGGGGAGTCAGCTTGTAAAAATAAAATAGTGGACACTGGAAGTCCAAGGTAAAATGCATAATAAAATGAATTTCCTGATACTGTATACCTACTCTGTACAAAAATGACTTTTTGTGGTACTTGCAAGTTGTTAAGTCAAAATCACCTTGTAGAAATAATTATATTATCCTCTCCTCAGCCATTAAGTATTTTCCTTCTCACTTCACATATGTTCAGAGTCTTAGGACCTGACCCAGGCATTTTCTTTTTCCATACTGCTGCCACTAAGGTGCTTTTATAGCATTTCTGAGATTGTTCTTGGTCTGTTTCTGTCACTGATACTTGAAACATTGAAATATTCAGGGGGCCATTCAACTGAAATGCAAACATTAGGTTACTCTAAAAATATTTATCTAGGATTGAACTAAATTTTAGAATCCTATGTATAAGGTACCACAAGTATATGCTAATACAGCAATAGCTACATTATTCATATCATACATATTTGTGAGAAATACATGAAGACAAACTGCAGATGTAAACACAAAGATACACATACACATATAAAATAGAGTACACATATATAATTAATATAAACAAATGGAGAGTCCTATAAATCACAGTTAGGTATTGAAAAAGTAATTTCCCAGCTGTGACATCAGCAAAATGCATGCTATGGTTGTGACCTCGCATCTGTAAAAAGCCTTCCAGAAAATGCACTTGCAGGTGTTAGCCATTTAATGTGCTGCACTTATTTTGAAGCTATCTGTCATATTCTTGACTCCGAACTTTCAATTGTTTGCCCAACATTTGTCGCTTTCTAAATTTATTTTATTTTTCATACAATCTTCATCGTAAAAGAGACACGAGGTTCCCAACCTTGTATTCTTGACTGCACATGAATAGGAAACTCTGTTGTCTAACATTTTTATCAAAGGCAAAGAGATCACTTTTCCTTAAAGAAGTATCACATTTGAAAAGGTTTAGTATAAGAGATTAGGGAATCAACTGACTCAACTGTCCTTCAAATGCTCGGTATTTCTAAATATTAAAGCACATACCTGAGGCTATTGGAAGAGTTGATGAATTTATCATGCACTTTGCAGGGTTACTGACCGATGTACCTTGAAGATTTAACTTCACAGTAAAATGAATTACCTGTGGGTCCTGGCAGGGGTGCAGCTTTCCTTCTCCGTTTGACATCTCCCATACACAATGATCCTAAGTGTAAGCTTGTTTGTCTGCAAGTAATTATCAGAGAAAACTATTAACAAGGAGTGGAAAATGACATAAATACACAGGTTATACAATCTGAACCTAAATCAAAACATTCTCAACAAAGATGGAGCTGCATAGTGAAGTCACCAATCTTGTTTATATTGAAACATAATCATGTTTGTTGACAAGCGCTCAGCATCTAAAAACGGCATCATAAATTGTTACTGGAATGAATAATATAAAAGGAATGCTTTTCAATTTTCAAAACTGGCAATCTTTCTACCTCAACATAAAACATGCTTGCTTCTGACTGGAAAATAACTAAGATTAATTATCAAAAGAGATCACAATATCATTGGTAGGATATCAATTGGTTACTAATGCCTTACTGTCAGAACAACATTTATTACAGGAAAAGTATTATCAATTCATTTTAAAGAAAGATGAAGAATGCACGGGGTAACATGAAAAGGATCCTCTTTAAGATGTATATGAAATAGTCTTGCCCTACATGTTGATATTTCCTTTTTTAATCACTGGCTGAGCATGAAAATGACATAGTGATTGTTGGATATGTTGCTGTGCCCATTAAACGATTATTAGCTTATATTTTTGGACTGGTGAAATTAAGCAGTTACAGTAGGTGGCAAATAGCCAATTCTTCTTAATGGACTGAACCAGCTACTGGCTGTCAGATTACCCCAGAAAAAAGTCAATAGGGATATCTTGAATTGGGGAATTTAACATGATTTGCACTGTTAAACTGGAATAATAGTTGTGGTTTTTCCTGCAAGTAACGTGTTATTCCTTTAGTAGGAAAATTACTGCCTGAATTATTTCTGCGAATGAGAACTAAAGAGGGGAAAAAGGGAAGGTATTTATGGAGATGTATTAAACATTAAAGAATGCATGGGAAAACTAAGTAACTATAATTTTAGCCAAAATGTAGTGAATTTTGATAAATTACAAGCGAGATAACTACTTCTAGTAGGTTGGTGCCAATGCAAAGTAATATGTTTCCACTCAAAGCCTTAGCCTTCATGAATTTTGCTTACTTGCACTTACATGGTTTCTTTTTGCTACAGCATTATTTAATGCATAACAAATTAATTATGTGCTATAAGCAAATATATAGATTTTCTGAATAACACTGGAAAAAAGTAAACACCCACTGCTTGGCTGCAACTGGTTAACGTTTAATCATTTAATAATCTTTTTTTTTTTTTAAATCAAAAAAGGTGTAAGACTTCTTAAATTAACAAGGAAGTGATTTTAAAAGAAAATACTCCAAGAGTTGTAATTACTGCACAAATGTGTACCTTATTCTAACTTACTGTGCCAGTTCTTTGGCACTGCTTTAGCTTAACTTTTTATTTTAATGTTGACTTGCCTTCCATAACCTGCATTTACCAGAATTTTTTCACTCATAGGCTAATTTTCTTTTTTGTGATTGATAATACATACGAAAATGAGGAGAAATAAAATATTTCATAATTATGGAAAAAAGCTCATAAGAGAAACAAAAATTCAAAAGGGAATATTTTTTAAAAGTTTTTATTAAGTATACAGGTTTTAAATTACAAATTGTGTGTACGTAGTTAAAATAACTCTGGGCACAATACTTACCTATTTTTTAAATGGTACAGTAATATGGCTTTATTTTTTAAACTAAAATTGTTCCTAAAATTGAGAACACCGTATGTTAGAGAACCAGGCTACTTAGGAATCTTGAGAAAACTACTACTGTCAAAAAATGGTTCACTTAAATAGACCACTTATTTTACTCTCTGTTTAAAATACAACCCAATCACACTCTGTGCTCTTAAACATTTGAATACAAACTAATGGGAAGCAAATATCAAAATTTAAAAATATATGGTTTAATTTATAAACTGATGTATCCTTTTTCATTCAAAATTAATGTGCAGCAGCAGGGAAGACTGAAAATGTTCAGAATTCACCAAAGTATATTTTATTTCATTAAACAGAATTGTCTATGAATATGAAATAAAGATCACGTTTCCCCCCAAATCCAAATTTCATTACATCTCCTGGACATGTCTCATACTTAGCAGAATGCAATATGTGGATTTTTTTTCCTTCTGGAATTATACAAAAGGAGAGAAGGTGGCAAACATGGAGGGGGAGATATACAAATTGGATGATGATAAAAATGAATCAAGTCAGCTAATTGAACCTGCAGACCTGAATTATAGGAGAACGGTTTGAGTAATTCAATCCAGAACTGATTATTGGTACACTGTATTGAGACAGAGATTACTGATCAGCAAAATTCTGTTAATCAGGCCTCCCAACTTTTCCTTCAGGCACACAGAGAACAGAGTTGCAACGACTAACACTAAGTTAGGACTACTGTATTATTGTCGTCACCCTTCATATAGAACATAGCAGTTACTTTTTAATTTAAAATCAATGAATGTCTGAAAGGCAACCTTGTTCTTTCAGCATAAATGAATCATTTGTCTTTGCAAAGCACTACAACGTGATCACTAGCCAAGGTGAGAGTAGATATTTCTTTGTTGTCGTTTTGAGGAAAATTCTATAGAGCCAACCCAAATTCTTGGTGTGTTCATTAAACTAAGAAATCCAGTCTCATAACAACAGATATTGTATCTGGGTCTAAAAATAATTATAAAGCAGCATTTATTTCCAAAAGGATTTACAACTAACATTTTATTGCTGGTTTAAATCACTAAAAGACAAAACATTACATTTTAAAGAGGAAGGGACAAAACTATTTCTATTCTAAAGCCTACAGTTTAGTGGAGGCAAGATGTTACATTTTTGCTCTAAACACAAATAACAGCTCATGTACAATACATTTCTAAATTCCTATTATATGGTTATTGAGAAGTAGGGAGTACTCTGACCCTAAGAATCTGTCTAGATTCAATATTATGTTTCTTAACATTAAATCATAAATGCAAGGATTACAAAGAGGAAGAAAGCTATTTGCCTGATTTCTATCTACTTATCTATAGCTTGCTGCAAGCTATCATTTATAAATAGTGCTTGCATGGAAAGCTAGGCATTTTGCTGGGGAAAAAAATAAAACTTGTTAAGACCACCTTGCCTGAAAACTTGGCTTTTGATATGCTGGTGACAGGGACTGGAGCAAGCAGTGTCAAATGGAATAATTTTTAAGGAAAGACAACAGGAACATGTCGCCTCATTGTATGCATTTACAAATAGAGGCTTTTCAGAGCATTAGGCCTAGTTAAAGCTGCCCTCTGGATAAAAAGTGTTCCCAAGCAGCCTCAGACAAGCTCGGGAGACAAACAGATGTGACTATGGTCCCTGGCGTTTGGCAAGAACACTCACTGTCAATAAGAAAAATATAAGCATAGACAGGGCATCAGCTGCACCACAGTGGAGCAGGCCTGCAAGTGTCACAGCAGCGGCAAAGTTGTGGCAGAGGGAAGTAAGAGGGCTGTTAAAGCCAGACTGGTGTGAACTTACACTAGGAGGCCAAGATTTGATGTTGTTGTTGTCAAGCCTCAACATATTACACAAAAAATGGAATGGAGGAATCTATTGTCAAAATGTATTCTTCCATTCCTTACATACAAAGGGGTTAGATCACCTTTGTATGTAAGGGCATGCAATAATGCATAAAGCTTGGGGAAAAGAGAGAGAACACTTAGCACAAGAAAAACATTCCCCAAATCATGTGCTTTAATAATGTTATACTACAGTAACTGCTGTATTTATCCTAGTGGAGATACCCCCCAATGAATGTTCATGCCTATTTGCTGTAAACGTTCTCTTCGCACTACTCAACGTTATCCATGCACCATGTCCTTTACCTTCTTCCTCACTGTTATTTTCTCACTTCATAACTGGCATTTCATGAGGTATGATGACATTATACTTGTTTAAATTCGACCCTCCTACCCCCAAGAACCATGTCATTCATACTGATACCATGAAAAAACTCATTTTGTTCAGCCCCCTCAGTATTCCCAGTGAGACAATATTTTCAATGATCACCTATTTTTCATTTACAATTAGGAATTTTTACATCTTAAAGTCATTGGAACAGGTCAATGCCAGAGTTTGAACTAGTCTGATTTTTATGATCACTGGAATTCTTTCAAGTGTCCTTCAGGTTTATGTTGGCATTTCAATTCATAACCAGTTTCCTCTGAAAGAGGCCCTACATTCATGATCTATGGAACACTGAAAGCAGATCTTGTTTACTTTTCTTTTCCCAATTATGGTTATAATATAATACTCCCAGGTATTTTTACCTTTGCGCTTGTCATTCAGCTGAACTTAGGAGAAATTCACCCCAAATGTAACTTTCACTTCAGTCACAGAAAAGTGGAATAGGACAGTGACTAGATCCAGGATATTGGGAACTTCTAAATATAGTGACCTCCACTTACATGCTTATTGGATAAATGCCTAATTTGCTTAATACAAAGCCACTTCCAGTGTGTTAACCATTACTTACATTGTAACGAACTGCTTCTCTGTATATTGGTTGTGGATATGAACCACTTCATTATGTAGGAACTCCAGGCCCATTTTCTGTAAGGATACAGTATGTAATGGTATATTTGGTGAAACTAACAAAGCTGCCCATTTCAAAGCTTGTAAAGCCTAGGTCCCATGAATTTTAGAAGTGGGGAAAAAAGGGTAATAAGCCTTAACAAAGTATGTAAACCTTAGCAAACTGATCCCAGTTAATGAATAACTGGCCTGCACTTGAAGGGAACAGATTAGAAAGGCAAAAGTGGCAACTAAACTTAAATTAGCAACGCGAATCAAGGACAACAAGAAGTCCTTGTTTAGGTACATAGGGAACAGGAGGAATAAAATGGGAGTGTGGGGCCATTGCTCAGCAACTCAGGACAGATGGCTACCAGCACTCAGGAGAAAAGTGAACTCCTGAATGACTCCTTTGCCTCGGCATTTCACTGGGCCAAGGGGAAAATCATGGAAGGTAGGGTACAGAATGAGCAGGGTAGGAATGACTGCCTTCCTACTATTGCCATAGAATTGGTGTGTGATCAATTTAAAAAAATAGACATATATAAGAATCAGCAGGATCAGATGAACTTCATTCAAAAGTGCTGAAGGAGCTGGCCAAAGTAATTGCAGAACCCTTGGTGAAACTCTTCCACAACTTGTGGTGCTCTGGAGAGGTCCCTGAGGACTGGAAGGCAGCCAAAGTTGTGCCCATCTACAAGAAGGGGAGGAGGGAGGACCCAGGTAACTATAGGCCAATTAGCCTAACTTCTATCCCAGGGAAAATCTTGGGAAAATTCATCAAGGAGTCTATCTGTGATAAGCTTGCCGAAAGTAATTCTGAACAACAGCCAGCATGGCTTCATTGTGGACAGGTCTTGTCTTATCAACCTCATCTCCTTTTATGATCAGGTAACTCACCACGTGGATAAGAGAGAAGAGGTTGACACTGGATACCTTGATTTCCAAAAAGTCTTTGATCTGATATCCCACGATGTCCTCGCAAGAAAATTGGAGAATTGTGGGCTTAACTCCGAGACAGTCAGGCGGGTGAGAAACTGGTGGTGGGGCAGGACTCAGAGTCCTAATGAACGGATCTGTTGTAGTATGAATTTTTGAATATTAGTTATTATGTTTAAATTATAATAGTACCTCTATGATTGTATGAACAACTAAAACTCCATTTTGTGCTCATTTCTCTGCTTGACTTGAGTACATAAACTTCATATGCCTTGTGTACGTGAGTGTCTGTATGAAAGGGTGAATGGTGAAAGAATGGTAACTATTTGCAAGAAAACAGAAGATTTAATTGAGTGTGTAAGCAACAAGGAGCCAATATATAATATAAGTTACCAGACAGTAAACTAATTAATGGATGGCTGAAGAACTTGTCTGTGATCAGGTGCAAAGAAGAAGAAATTCTGCATATCCTGCCATTTGAACTCCACAGTGCTTCAAGATAAAGGATACACTGCTTCAAGACCGATTATACAATGCTTCAGTGGAGATAAGAAAGTTTACTGGAATGACCTCAAGTTGAGATAACAAGAAAAAACAACTTTTAATTAAAGACTGAGCATGGAAAAACCCCAATGCTGAACAAAAACTTGAAATCCCTATAAAAGTGAGATGCAGGCAAGCCAAGATGGGAAGTCCACTCTCTCCAACCTCATAGAGCACAGGCATACATGTCTGTTCTTCCCTTGCTCCTATCACCCTCAATAAGCCTGGACCCGGCCATCCAGTGGTAATATTGATTAACATCTGCTGGTAACTATAATATCTTACTGGAGTGGTTTTATTTGTATGTCTGTTTGTATGTATGCTTGTGTATGTCTTTGTATGGCTGGTTTGTCCAAGCTTATGTATTTGCTTCATGTAACCAATAAACATGGTATTTTACCTTATCCCCTTTTTAAGGTCTCACTCTCGATTTGAGCTATTGGTAACTTTAAGTAACACTGTGTCACACTGGCAAGAAATGGCCAGTAGCGTCCCACAGGAGTTGGTGCTTTGTCCAGTACTTTTCAACATCTTTATCAGTGATTTGGATGTGGAGTTGAAGCACTCAATGGCCAAGTTTGCAGATGACACCCAAGTTATGGGGAAGCGTGGTCACGCTTGAAGACAGGCTACAGATACAGGCAGATCTAGACAGGCTAGCAAGTTGGGTGGATCGGAACCAGATGAAGTTCAACATTGAGAAATGTAAAGGGCTCCACCTGGGGATGAACAACCCCCTACACATCTATAGGCTTGGTGGCACCAAACTGACCAGCACCATGAACGAAAGAGACCTGGGGTTAATAACAGACCACAGTATGAATATGAGCCAGCAATGCTGTAGCCAGTAGGGCAAATAATACTCTGGCATGCATCAATTGATGCATTTCCAGCAAAACCACAAAAAAACGTACTCTTCCACTCTACTCAGCATTGGTGAGATCATAGTTGGAGTACTGCATCCAGTTCTGGACACCATGCTTTAACAAGGACATGGAAAAGCTTGAGAGAGTCAAAAGAAGGGCCACCCATATGGGCAGATATTTGTAAGGCAAGCCATATGAGGAAAAACTGAGGGACCTAGAATTCTTCAGCTTCCCCTGGAGATCTTCAAGAGGAGACTAGATGGTCACCTTGCTGGGCTCACCTGACCACAGTGGTTTTTTCTGCCTGATGCAGGGGGCTGGACCCAATGATCTTCCAAAGTCCCTTCTGGCCTTATAATCTATGAATCTATATTATTTACATGGAGTTCAGCTAAGTATATGCTTTGGGGCCCTGGGGAAATTACTAATCTCAGTATGCATTTTTTTCAAATACAAAAACGAACAAACAAAAAACCCCAAACCCTCCAAAAGCAATCAGGTAGTCTTCATTTATATCACTAGGGAAGTGTGAATTATTCCAGAGTCACTTCACAGAGCTGTTTTAAGAATTAGACACACTTCATCTATACTAGTATAAACTCCAAGACAATGGGGCCTCAATCTCATTTAGGGGTGCCTGGGTACCCTTCTCATAAATCATTTATAAAATAAATATATTAGTAAGGCTATTCATTATTACTAGCATTTCTGTTGGTCACTTTACTCCCATTGTTTTCCTTTCAATATTCTTCTCCTTCCTAACAAGCTATAATGCTGTTCTTTGGCTACTGTCATTACACTACCAGTCTGCAATGCTCATACATGTACTGCACAAGTCTTCTCATAGTATATTTGTATTTCTTTTTAGGTTTCAAACTGTATGCCAGATTAGATTTAAGACCTCCAACATTGCCCAGATCGTTTATAAGTGATGGTGGTGACAGTTTGATGTAATTTAGACATAGCTTGAGCTTTTAGTTAGCATTTTTCATTAAAAAATAAGGGATTTTTTGTTGCTGAATTGAAAATAATCCACTATGTTGTACACTATACATACCACAACGTTGAAAAAAAAGTTTCAAAACAAAACTGATTGTTAGAACATGCTTTAAAGACTTGAATCCATCTTTGTCCATTATATTGTAATTAACACATCTTTCATCCAACCTGAACAATGAAATCCTCTGTAAAAAAGCAACACACTGCTCTGTCACAGTATCCAATGAGTTCCTGCAGATGGCTGTAGAACTCTTCAATTTTATCATCATTGGATGCTGTGCTAATACACAGGCTGACAATACTAAGTGAAGCCCTTTAGAAGGAGATGGTAGTAAGACTGGAGTTGACTGATTCGGCTTTTAGAAAAGGACATACAGGCATTTCTATTAAAAGGAAATGCCACTCCATCCCTTTGTTACTTCTCAGGCTCAAAATAGTCATGTATGAATTAATGGAGACAGAATGAACCCTCTGGAAGCTTGGAAGGATTTGACAGCTTCTTAATTACACAATTTAAATTATTTTAGCCATTCATAATGGTGATACACAAGCTAAATTTCAATTGCTTCAGTTTAAAAAGACTTACTTTCTAGGGGTGTTTATACACATGCTAGGGGGCGGGCACATTAATTAGAGTGACTCTGAGAGCCTCTCTAATTACAGTGCCCAGAGCATCATGTGCATTAGCATCCCTGCACTGAAAAATGGTGGCAGAGAAGCTTTAACTAAAGTTCATCGAATGAGCTTTAGATAAAGTACCCCCACTACCATTTTTCAGCACGGGGACACTGATGCAAGTGACTGGAGTCTGCTGGATTGCAGTAGTTACGCTCCAATTGTAGAATCGCAACTAATTAAAGAGCATTGGAGCAGCCTCGCTGCATGTGTATAGGTGCCCCATGTTCATTCCAAAGCTGACAGACAAAAATACCAAAGCTTTGGCACATTCCTTGTGTAACTTAAAAACACAGTCTTTCATAAGACATTGTGATGTTCTACTTATCAAGTCAATAATAACTCAGAAGGTCTTGAAAGAGTGACTCAATGAAGGAAGGCTGGGACACATTAATAAAACGTGGAGGAGATCAGTGAATAACCTCTTATCTCAGTTATGAAGCACTGCAGAATATACACTAAGACAAAGTTCTACTTGAAAAGGAAAAGGGTATGTGGAGTAGTGGTGGGTAGAGGCAGAAATGATACAATACAAAATACATTTAAAATATTTCTCAAATTGGATTCACTGATTCAAAACACATTGGAGAGCCAATGAAAGAGCTCAAAATGAAGGTATGCAATATAACCCACTTTCTACAATAAGACTAATCTGGCTACATACATACTTCCGCTGTTCCAGTATGGTTAATATAAAACAATGTATTGTAAACTTCACTTCTCACATGGTTACATAGCATATACTGCCTTTTAGTACAGAGTATCTACAGGAACACATGCCCTTCCACTGGAAAATACTTCCTTCCATTCTTGATAGAACCGTGAGGCTGCTAGCAGGTGCTTAAACCAAAAATGTATTTTTTTAAAACTATTTTAACATGACTATCTTGCTATCCATAAACTGGTGTTTACTGACTCATGAAAAACAAGGACCATAAAATGAGAAATTAACATTCTACACAGTGGGCGCATCTACATAAGACGCTATGGCGCTGTAGCATCTATTGGCAAAAACCGTGATGCTGCTGCTACATCACTGTAGCAACAGGCTCCCTTGTTATAGCATATGTCTATGGCAATGTTGTGGCCGAAAAAACTGTACACGGCCAGCATAGTGCAATATGGGCTGTTACTGCGCTGTCTTTTAGTACTTGCAAAGGAAGTACTAAATGATGGCACAGTAACAAAGGCACCATATGGCCACAAGTACATGCGCCCAGTGTCATGTAGGTATTTCTAAGCCCCCTATCACCTTAGTATTTTTGTTCAGTTAAGTGAATTACAAAAGATTCCATGATTCAGTCTGAGTAGGTCTCCAGAATTTTGGACTTATACAAACCTGCCACCTAATTCCCACCATCCTCAAGCAGATCTGTCCTTGATTATAGCTGCAAGTTTGGGTGAGTACGTTTTCTTACTCTTGTATAACAAAAAAGGTTCAAATCTTGCCTCAAGTGCATAAATCACCTTGATAAACTATGGAAGTCCTATAGTACCTTTGTAACAAGGTGCAAAAGACATATTTTGCATAGAAAATATATACTAACACTTTTAGAAAGGCCACACAATTAATTCTCTAAGCCTTCCTTTTGTCCTGTGGGCCAGGACAATTGCACCAGCTTCTATAATTCCTCCTGTCCCATTTCTTTTCCAGTCAGATTGAGGATCCTTCTTTGGAAGGGAGTTGGAGATTTCCTTGATCCTAGGCACCATGCCTGGTCTCAATTTTAATGACTAACAATTGGCATCCCCATAGTAATTAGTATGTCTTACTGAAAACTAATAAGCTTCCTGCCCAGCCAGAAGTCAGCCAACAAAGACGAGTTTGATAATGTGAAGAATCCACAGAAGAATACTTGTGGATTGTGAAAACATGCATCCTTGCTCTAAGGTCAGTGCTTCTGTCAAATAGATGAAAACAAATAATAGTGATCAAAATGGCTAAACACTGAGGATTTAGATAGACCCCTGGTATTAGTACTATAGCATAAGGTTTCCTTAAAAAAAAGTCAGTAATGTTTTGTTTGGAATATTTGAGGTAGATGTCACTCAGTGTGATTGGATTTGTCTGGCTTTAGGTCAAATCAATGTCTGGAATCTATTTTATTGTTTATTACAGAAAGCTATATAGAAGTTGTGCCTGGTAGTGATTTGGGCAGTCAGTGTCAACATGAAGTGCCAGAATGCCAGCCAACGTTTCTACTGATTTCAGTATGACAGGTGCTTTCTTGGTGAACAATTCGATGCCATATTTCTCTAACATTTTTTTTCTTGGAAGACGACAGCACTGAGCTCTTTTTGCTTAGGCTGTCAGTGAGGGCAATCCACATCTACCCAAACCCATTGAGTGGAGAATGGCAGATACTTAGATAAAAGCAGACCCCAATGATTTAAAGCAAGGATTATATGGACAAAGATACTGATTACACCTGGATTACAGTAACAACTAACACATGCTTAAATAGCACCTAATCATTTACACCAGAACCTGCTGTAGATATTGTGGTTCATACACACAGTGGAAATATATTCAGTGGAAATATAAAGTAATTCAAACGAATGAGTAGTTAATTGGAAGATTTACATTCTAGGGTGCTGAGTAAGCAAAGAACTAGGAAGCCGATAAACATATTAAACATTAACTCCAGCTTTCTTCTAAAATGTATAGAGTAAATGTCGTAACTATAGTCAGTGTATTCAAATTCACATTAAATTTCCCATGGACGATATGTTGGTAATAAGAACACATGTTATAAAATGGCAACGGGAATACATTTAACTCATTCACAGTAGGTGCAAAATTATCTGAAAAGAAAGTTCCACATAACTACAGTAGAAAAATAATCAATTTGAAATCCAGTATTTTCAAATAAAAATACTGGGACCAAATAGGCAATATCACCTGGGATTAGAAGACTAAAATGCACAAAACTGATGAATTCGCTAAATTAATAAAAATAGGTACTTAGTTTGCTTTGCACTTATTCTACATTAATCCTAATTTTTTAACAATTTTGCAATTGAGAAGTTAGCCATAGGTTTCAGGCTTTCATGCTAAGTTTCAGAAATGCACAAGCAATTGTTAAACGAGTAAAAACTCTTTTCATGTTAATAGAAAGATGTGTAGCCTCTTGACTGGCAAAACATATGAAAGATTCTGTAATTAGGCTTATCTGCAGAATGTATTTAATTCTTTTATATTAATCTGCTTTCACTGTATGCGAATTAAAAATGGCAAAATAATACTGCATTTATTGTTACACATTCAAAACACTACACACAAAATATAACACACTTGTCCCTAACTCTGATGAAGATGAGTATGTGCCTTCCAATCATCAACTGTTTAGGTGAAACTAAAATTTCACATTCTATTTATCTAGTCACTTTACAAGCTCTCTTTTCCTCACACTCATATACAAAAATGACATCATCAACATAACACAGATTGCAGCATCTGCCTCCTCCAATGTGAAGACCATTACATTAACCACAAAGAGCTATGCACATTATTTTCTTTTTATTAAATGTTAAACAGATGTGATAGAACAATGCAACTCTGTCAAACTCCTTTCAAATCAAGCCAATCTGTTCAAAGTACAATTTTAAAATAGGAGTGACACATGTGTTTTAAAGGAGTACTAGCAAAATCTAACTATGGATGAGAAAATAATAATTTCTTTTGCCAGCGGATTATCTTATCACTGTGTAGAGTACTCTACTACTTATCTTATCACCTTTTTCCAGAACTTCTGAAGCTTATTGAAGCACAAATGCTGTCTGCAATTCACCTGAATGAATCCAGTCTCTAATGGTATCACTTTTAGCAAACCAAATTGCACATAAAATCCAATACCACAGTATACGTAACACACAGTCTCCAGAGACCCACGGAGTTTAATTGTGAACCAAAAGTCTTTAAAAAGATTCTGTAGTAGAGGTTTACTGTCCTCAGAAAGGATAATGCATTGTTTTTTCTTGTTTCTAATTAGTAATTTAAGCATATGTTCAGCATTTAACTCTAAATGTTTGCCTTTTCCCCAAGCTCTAAGACAGCTGTCCAAGATGTGAATGCCAGAAAACATTTAAATATCAACATCTGTTGAATTATGTTAATTTAGTGTAATATAATTGGGCATGAGTTGGAATTGATCAAAAGTATATGAATCAGACAAAGGCATATCCAAACTAATATCTTGGTACACAAAACAAGTCACCAAAGAATGCTAGGAGGAAAAAAAGTTCTGTTTTAACAAAACTTAAACAGATTGTCTGAGACTATAGCTTTCCTCAAAAAAAGTATAATTTCATATTTTTCAAGATGGAAAACTCACGTCTGTAATGCTGAAACTGGTTGTGAAAAAACCTTTAAATATGACTTTTAATGAAAAATTATTTAGAATGATTTAATCGTTATCGTGTCCATAAAGAGATTTTGATGGTCTAGAAGCAAATACTACTAAACCTAATTTTTTTAGAAATAAAAAATTCAGAAAATCTCATATGTATTAGATGCATGTAATTCATTCAGCTGGTTTTAGATTACTGAAAATTAAGTATCGCATGTGTTATGATTTTGTGTCAAACAACCGAGTAAAATTGGATATTGTTCATGTTTATGTAAATATAAAACGTAGCTAGCAAAGAGATTATATTTTAATGGGGTTACAGGATAATGGTCTCCTGCTGTTTGAGAAATAGCAATCTTTAGAAAACATTCTGAACATGAATCATTTTACCAAAAGATATGGGGCCCAATTCAACTTCATATCCCCTTTCCTTAGCTTGAAATAACTGGACTCTCACTGACATGAACAGGAATTGATCTAATCATGAAAATTAATAGATATTTCAACACAGTAATTAAGGCTAATTGCACCTGCAATTAGTGGGCAGTTCATGGACTAGTAGATTCACTTCTACACTTATTAAATGAAATCAGCATAGTGGTAGATCACATCTTAGTTTGGGTGGAACAAACTTTTAAAAGGAATTAAAAACACTTCCTTAAACACAGTCACAAGAATAAAGTTAAATCTGTATAAACATTTGCAGAATCAAGTCCAAACTCTTCTACCTCCAGAGGAGGTACAACACAGGCAAGGACAATGCAAACTTCCCTTACAGTGACCTAAGATAGTGCCTCAAACTTGATGAAGAAGAATGACCTTTAGAGTTCTTCTTGGTCAAGAAGATTCTGTTCCCATTCTATCCTTGGCTTATGGGTTGAGAAGGTCAGAAGGATAGCCAACTGGGATAGATGTGAACCACTAGAAAGCGGCTGGGACCAATAAGTCAGTTCACATATGTAAACAAGTAAGGTTAGGCACAGATGTCACACACAAACCTGTTTAAGTGATCAGAAACTGGTTTAAACCTGTAATACAACAGACATGCAGTGCACATAAACCAGTTTCAAAATGGCTCAAACCAGTTTGAGATAAACCGGTTTATACAATGTCTGTCCCCAGACCTGTTGCTGGTTTAAATTAAACCAGAGACCCCCAGCATCCTGGCATGCTGTCTGGGCTGGCCTCACCCCTCTGCTCCCCAGCCAGAGCAGGGACAGGCGGAGGCAGGAATCCAGCCAGGGAGGGGTTTAATTCCCCCTCTCTATCCCATCAGCAGGAACCCCAGCAGCAGGCCACCATGGCCCCTGAGAGAGCTTGAACGGCCCCACCGCTCAGTCAATGCTCGGGGCAAGTCCCCTCCCAGCAAGAGGGGGCTTTTTATTCAGCTGCTGGCCTCAAGCAGAAGCCAAGCAGCGGCTGCGGCTAGACAGGCCCTGCTGCAGTACCAGTGGCCAGCAGCTGCGTAAGCCCCCTGTTGCCACAGAGAGGCCACTGGCACCAGGCAGGGGTCTGCTAGGTCTGTCCGGCTTGGCTGCCACCACTCTGTGCTCGGGGCCAGCACCCTTCTGGCAGGAGGGGGCTTATTCAGCCACTGGCCCTGAGCACAGGCTAAGTGGTGGCTGCAGCCAGACTGGGCAGACCCTGCTGCAGTGCCAGTGGCCTCTATGTGCTCGGGGCCAGCCCCCTCCCAAGCAGGAGGGGGTTTATTCAGCTGCTGGCACCATAGTGGGGTCTGCCAGGTCTGGCCATCACTGCTCTGTGCTTGAGGCCAGCGGCTGAATAAGCCTCCTCCTGCTGGGAGGGGGCTGGCTCTGAGCACAGAGTGGTGGTGGCAACCAGGCCAGGCAGACCCTGCTGCAGTACCAGCAGCCTCTCTGTGCTCAGGGAAGTCCCCCCCTGGCAGGAGGAGGGGTATTCAGTCGCAGGCCACTGTCATTGCAGTAGGGTCTGCCTACTCAGCTTGTGCTCAGGGCCAGGGGCTAAAGTAAGCCCCCTCTTGCCAGGACGGGGCTTGCCCTGAGCACAGACTGAGGGGTGGGGGTTAGGTCCTGCCCCCACCCAGCAGCTGAAGCAGTGAGGGGTGAACAATGGGCACCAGCCTGTCACAGCTTCCCAGAGCGCGAACCCCTTCCTGGTGGGGGCTGCTCTGTGGGGCTGGCAGAGCTGCTGCTGAGCGCAACAGTGCTGTGGAGGGTGGGTGCTTGCAGGGCTCTGGCCCGCTCTGGACCCTGGTGCTGCCGCACACGGCCTGCTGCTCAGCTAGCCCTTCAGCACAGGGGAAGGAGCTCATGCTCCCCCACATCATGACAGGGGCTGCTGCCTCCAACTAGAGCCCTGCCCCCTCCCAATGCAGTGGCAGGGTGGGGGCATGGCAAGACACAGGCCAGCGGGAACCCTTGGGGTTGGGGGGGCAGGGATAGGGGTTATTCCTCTTCCCTCTGTTGTAAGAGACCTATCCCGGGGCAGGGAGCATGACAGCAATGGTGGGCAGACCCAGCTGCCAGTGGGGGTAGAGGAGAGACTAACTCTTCTCCCTTCCCCCCTCTGCCTCAGGGGCCATGGTGCCCTGCTGCTGCAGCTGCCAAGGGGGAGCGCCTGGCAGTCCTGGCTTGCGTTCCTGCCACTGGGATAGAGGGGGAGGAATTAAGCCTTTCTGGCCAGTTCAGCCCAGATTGATCATACCCCCCCGGACAGCTTCTCTGCAGCTGATGGCATGTTCTAGCACCCTCTGGTACCTGGCCTGAGCCACTGCAGGCATGTGCCCGCATTGCTTCAGTCCAAAGAAAATGTTTGTCTTGTTATAGACCATTTCAGCTGAGGCAGGTTAGACTAACCTGCAAAGGTTGCATCAATTCAGGCTTTCTGAATGTCTGTCCTTAGCCTAAGAGGTAGTAATAATTTTAAGTCACTGTCAGATAGCCCAGATCTGAATGCAGATCTAGATACTCTACACGAGGGGTGGGCAGAATGTGGCTCGGGGGCTGGATGCGGCCCACCAGGCCATTCTATCCGGCCTGTGGGGCCCCTAAAAAATTTAGAAAATCCATATTAATCCGTCCTGGGCTGCCTGTCATGCAGCCCTTGATGGCTTGGTGAAACACAGTAAGCGGCCCTCTGCCCAAAATAATTACCCACCCCTGCTCTACACCATCTCCTCAGTTACTCTTTGAACAACTGGTTCAGAGAAAATAACTATTGCTGTAGTGCTTCAGGCAGGCACCATATCTGGCAAGTTAATTACACCACACATGACAAACCAAATGATGTTTTTACATTTTATCATTTTTCAAGATCAGTCTTCCTTAGTAGGAAAACAAATTAATTTATATTTATTTATAATGTCCTACGCAGAACTGAATATTGATTTGAAAAACATTGAAAGAATTAAGGAAATTCAACCTGGACAAAGCAAGTTACCAAAGTTAGAATGAGGAATTATTGGAAAGCAGAGCTGTTATTGGGATAATGTCTTACTAGAAAGCAGGGTTGCTGAATCCTCAATACATTATTTCCAAATGTGTTACAAGAAAGGATAAACAAAATGTCCACACATTAGTAATGGAAATGAATGTGCAAATGGTAAAGGTATATTTTGGATTTTGAAATATGGTCTAACCTGCATGCAGATAGTTTGACAGCTTGGAAACTACTCTATAGGCATAGCGGTTGGTAAATCTTGTAAATCCTAAAGCTGATTGCTGTTCTTTTCCCAGCCAGATATTAGAAGGACTCTGCTGCATAGTATAA
The DNA here is from genome assembly GCF_001723895.1 of Crocodylus porosus. Lineage (NCBI taxonomy): Eukaryota > Metazoa > Chordata > Crocodylia > Crocodylidae > Crocodylus > Crocodylus porosus. Next base: position 65,676,375 of record NW_017728943.1, read on the forward strand.
AGCGGTACTGGTTTGAATGATTCATTTCATCTGCTGGTGTTTTGAAAAACAATATAACAAACCTTAATAAGGTGTGAATAGCTAGGCATAAAAGTATGGAGTGTATCCCATTAAGTAAGATAATGAGTCTTAATGAGGTGTAAAGAGATGAGCCAGCTTGTTCCAGCATTAATTAGCTGTCAGTTATACTTAAATTGGTTTAAGTACGCTTGTATACACATGCATTTACTCCAGCCAAAATTTACTCTGGTGTAAACTACTCCAGAGTAGGGGTTTTGGGGCAGGTGTCTACCCATACAGGATTAGGGTGAAGATTTGCACCTAGTTCCCTGCAGTCCTGCAGTGGGTCCCTGCCATCACTGTGGGGAGCTCCAGGATCCCCCTGGGTGCTACCCCAAGGGACTGTCTGCTGCTGGGGTGGGGACAGTGTCCCCCTGCCCCAGCAGCAGGGAGCTCCTAGCCCTAGCTCCCTCATCAGGGGCACAGACCTTGGGAAGTGCTGCAGGGAAAGCTGCCCCACTGGTGGATTGGGGCAGGGATCTACCCCACTGCGGCAGCTCTTTTCAAGCCTTGTGCCCCTGAGTGGGATAGTTCCTGGCCAGCCCCAGGTGGAAGTCTACATGTGCACCCCAGAGCTGGCTGGGGATTGCCCAAAACAGGATAGTCCCCAGCCTCCTCCAGGCTGCATGTGCTTTTCAGGGCAGGGGGACATTGTCCACACCTGGGCATGCAGGTTAGGGCCTGGGGAGCTTGTTCCCCGCCCAGCTCCATGAGCGCAGAGCTGGGGGAGGAACAAGCACCCCAATCTTGTTCTCCCCTTTCAGCTCCGCGCTCGTGGAGCTTGACAGGGAACAGGCTCCCCTACCTCCACTAGCAGGCAGCTCCTGGGGGCAGGGAGCTATCTCCCGCCGCCTGACGCATGGCTGACTGGGAGCCAGTTTTGCTCCCAGTCAGGCATTTACACTAGTGTTACAGTGCTGTTACTCATCCCATGTAAATTTGCTACTTGGATTTGCAGGTAGCACATTTATTAGAGATTAGAGAGGTTTACTGTGAAGTAAGCATGTGCACATGTAGATTCACATGCTTACTTCACAGTAAACCTCCCTAATCCAAAGTTAAGCATCTTGGGTGGACACATCCAGCGCTGCCTTAAAATCAGAAGCATCTGAAACATTAAAAGGATCTGACAAATGGCTTAAGCCATTTGCATGATTTAAACAGCTGTCTGCATGGCCTGAAGGGGTCTTAAATAGTTGTAAATGATTTGTCTGACTTTCCATAACTCTTCTTCCTATCCATGTGCCTGAACAGTGACCAATCTTAAGTGCCATACTGGTTCAGGCCAATGGTCTATCTAGCCCAGTCTCCTGTCTCCAACACTGGCAAAAGTGGACACTTTATATAAACATGGGACATCTACAGCAGGTGTATCAAACATATGGGGTGGATCAGGCTGTGGAACCATACCATTGAGCCTGCAAAGCTACAGGAAGCTGGAGCTGTGGCTATGGGGGGCATGGCCTGCTGCAGAATTCAGGGCCCCTGGCGTGGCTGGACATGGCCACTGGCAGTAAGACAGCGAGTGAGGACTGTGTGACATAGCCCCTGGGTGCCCTGTGGTCTGCTGGCCCTATGCCCCCAGATCTCCACTGCCACCATAGGACCCACTGGAGCTGTTGGCCCTGCAGATCTAGCCCAGAAGGGGCCTGTCACAGGATCAGGGAGATGACCTGTGACTGATAGGGAGTTAAGGAGCTGCCAATCACCAGATTGGCAGCTCAGGTGCGGGTTGCCGCAGCAACCAGATAGGTCAGGTGACCGGAAGGGGGCAGGGCCAGGCCCTTTATAACAGCTCAGGCCTAGGCCCAGTAGCAGTACCCTTCTGATGGTTGCAGGAGCAGGAGCTTGAGCTCTGCAGCAGAGCTGAGCAGCCTGGGTTGGGGGTTGCAGCTTTACCTTGTGGACCGGCTGCGATGATGCTGGGGACGAGAACACCATAAAAGGAGGTATGGTTGGGAGCCCTAGAGGGGCTTGGAGGTTATGTTATGAGCAGGAGGCTCTGTGTTTATGTTGAAGCCAGGTGGCTTGCATTTTGGTTACAGTTACACCGGAGGACTGGGTGAGGCTGTAGGGGAGTGAGGAGGCCTCAGGGGGGCTCCCTAGCAGCTTGGGGGTTCCCGGTGCCCAGTAGGGGCACAGTGCAAGCGGGGCACCACTGTTTGCGCTGGCGCGGTGTGCGGGGTTGCGGACCCAGCCTGGGAGGGCGATGTCAGCCTAGTGGGGCAAGGGACCCAGAGATGGATCAAGGGGCCAGGCACGGCTGCAGCCACCTGAGCCCCAAGCGCAAGGAGCGCGGTAGAGGCCCGGAGGGAGGGCAACCACCGTGGGGGGGCACGGTGTGGGCCCCGGAGAGGGCAAGGCCCCAGAAGGGGCTGAGTGCGGGGCCGTGAGAGACCCTGGGAGTGAGAGGGCACTGAGGAGCCCTGAGAACACACAAAGGGCCAGGACCTAGTATCATGGCCCTAGTGAGAGTATTCCAGCACCATTGGTGAGGCTTGGGCTGCGGTGCAGGGGAGGTACAGGAGCTGCAGACAGCGCCCCCTGCCATCAGGGCGTGTACAAATGGGCAGCTTCCCGCTAAGTTTCATCATTCGTTACTTATAAACAAGATCAAGCCATGGCAGGAGAGAATAGGCGGGTGGCGGACCCATTGCAGGAGTCTGGAGTTACACGTGTGGAGAGACTCCAAAAATGAGACTCCTGTCACAGGGCCCCACAATCTAGATCCAGTCCAGGGCTTAGAATGAGTTTGATACACCTAATATAGAGTGAACCCCTGTCATACCCTCCCTGGCCTTTAATTCATCATTGAATTGAATTAAAGATACCAGATACGTTCTGTTTAATAGCTACTAAGGGTTCTATCATCCATGAATTTGTCTAATCCCTTTTTGAATCGGATTGTACTATCTGGCTCTATAACTTCCTGTGGGAATGAGTTGTATATCTACATGCTGCGTAAAAAAGCATACTTTCTCGTGTTAGTTTTAAGCTTGTGTCCTAATTTCAATGGGTACACCCTCTAGTTTTAGTATTCCGGGACTTGGTGAGTATCGGTTTCCTATTCATTTTGTACACGCCCTGCAAGATTTTATAGACCACTACCATATCCTGTCTCACCCTTCTTTTTCAAACTGAAAAGTCCTAGCCTTTTAGTTTCTGCCATTATGACAGTTACTCCATCCCCCTCAGCAGCTTGGCTGCCCTTCTGTGTACCTTGCCTAACTCTACTATGCTACCCTTTCTGATTCTAATTCTACTACTACTACATCCTTTTTGAGCTGCAAAGACTAGCGCTGCATACAGTATTCAAGATGTCGACACACCATAGATATGTATAGTAGCTTGATGACATTTGCTGTTTCATTTTCTATTCCCTTCTTAATGATGCCCAGTGTTTTATTAGCTTTTTCTGTCACTGCTGGACATGAAAGTGCTGGTTTTAGAAAACTAACTAGTGACTCCCAAGGTCTTTTTCCTGAGTTGAAACAGCTAGTTCAAAACCCAGCACTGTGTACTTATAGCAGAAATTATTTTCCCATCAAGTTCATTTTCTTGCACTTGTTGACAATGAAGTTCAACTGCCATTTTTTCCCACTCACTTAGTTTGGTAAGATCTTTCTGCAGCTCCTCACTGCCAGTTTGGGATTTGACTACCTGGGATAATATAGCATCACTGCAAACTTGGAGATTTCACTGTAGCATTCACACTATTGCACAGGATATTGAGGCCACTGGATATGGATCAATTTAGATTTCTGGCCAGTCTTCAATGCTGTCTTTATGTCCTGATCTAGGTAGGGCAGATATGGAGGCTTTCTCCACGGGTTTTAAGGGGTAAGTGGAAACTCCATGCAATGCAATTGTTTGTCTAAGTTTACTTGTATAGTTCCTAAATTGTATGAAAGGTTCTAACTAATCCTCCGCAGCAAAAAATTTACTCTTTGTCTAAAAGCTAAATTTTCAAAATGGCTCCACAAATAGCCACTCACATTTATTGATGTAGGCCATTTTAAAATGCTGGCTACTGAAGTGCCCTCCACATCTGAGTTCCCACTTTGAAGCAGGAACTTAGCCACTTTGTTATATACTGGTATTAGAATTTATCCTCCCCCAAATTACAGTACGTTCTATTTGGGCACAAAATGAGTATTGTGAGATGTAAGTAGATTACAAAATTACTGAGTTAAAATTTAGTAAAAATGGATCTTTAAGATGATGATTCTCAACCTGTCACCCACAGAGCTGTCATCTGGCCCATGAGGCTCCTCACAGGTCTAAATTTGATGGTGGGGTAGCAGTGTTAATTGCCGTAGCTCTGGGAATGTCACTGACAAATTTCTGGACCCACAGATGACATGGCCCCATATGATGGATCATATCAGCATACAGGGTTGCACTGCAGCTGGTCACTCCCCATGGACCAACCCTGTGTGCTAACCTCACACTAAATCAGGCCTGCAGACTGGCCCTATGTCACTCAGCTGACCTATGGGTTTGAATAAGTTAAGCACCATTGCTTCAAGGCATTTAGTTCTCAGTATTAAACCACATTATATCCCAGATATTGTAAATTAATATTCTTTGCAGTTTCCACATAGCCAATATGTTATTAAGATTTACCTATTGTGTGTGTGTTTTTTTTAAAGGACTAATGGTTGTTCAGAACTCTACTTTCTAACCAAGTCTCTTGTCCAGTGAGGCCTGGGGAATGCTCTGCTACAGAGAATTCCACGAAGAACTGCCCTCTTAAAATGTCTAACATCTCTCTCCCTGTTTTTATTATTTCCTCAGTGAGAGTGATGCCAAGGTGCATGAGAGAAAATAGTGGCCCAACAACTTGCCACCATTACCCCTTAGCTTGACGCTATGAGATGGAAAGAAAAAAAATATAATTTATTTGTAAAAACGTTTGATCTTGTACTTGGAGATCTTAGAAGTCAGGGTAAACAGATGGAACATAATAAGAACAACAGGGAGATTCAGCAACAGAAAATTCCTTTCTAGTCTCAAAACAATGCCTTTTATATTCACTGAACATACTTTGAGGAGTTAATAATGTTTGGTTGGCATGGTTGCCTATTTCTGTATTTTAACATGTTTGGATTTCTTTTCATTTTAATCTTAACTCATCATTTCCTGGATTTGTAGCCCTTTGTTTTGGGGAGTTTATTATATTTAAAAAAAACTCCTATGTTTTAATCTAATCAAGCTTAATGTTTTTTGTTGGAAATATAAATAAATATGTGGGATGACAGGAATGAATGTTTACTATATAAAAAAACTATTTTTTATAGATGTATTGCTTTATAGGTACGTGTGCATTTTCTTGTACCATTTTTTTTAAATAAGCAGTGTTCACCTCTTTTGGTGCTGTAATTTCATTCCACAAAAGCCACATTAAACAATTACAGTTCTTGTAATTAACCAGTAGTCTAATGTACAGTTTTCTTATCCTAATCTATTAACAGCTGCTCAAAAATGTAGTAATTAATGGTTTCATTTATTTTTGGCAAACCTGCTACACGACAAATAGTTTCATATCTGCTGCAAATTAGGACTCCTTCCCAAACAACAGATGACATGGTGGGAAAAAGGGAGCAGACAGAATCCTTGCACATCTTTGTCTCTTTAGAAGATCAAATAAAGAGCAGCTGTAATTCTATTTGTCACATCTGTGTAACAAAATATAGTGATCTGTATCATCAGAAGAAAACGAACAAGCTCTGTTCAAATCTAAATAGGGACTTTCTTTACAATAGGTTTAGATACAAATATTGAGTTCAACTTTTTTTTTTTAATCCCATCACAGATTTTATTTAAATAGCTGCTTATGCTAGGTGTCATTCTTCATGTTTTAGGAGCCTTTGTAATATGCTAGTTTAAAAAGAAAATGAAAATAAGTGAAGTTACGACAAAGAACGTAACTGAGTAATTCCCTCTTCCTTCTCCACCCCTTACTTGACAGGCCTGAGCCTGTCTAGGGTACATGGGGTTACAGAACATGAAAAAATATAATAGATGATATTCTGTTGTTTTCTTGACATTGATCACCATTTTAGATGCATTTGACATTTTCCCTTTATACTACCTACTAAGTCTCCTATACCAGTTCCTACTGCCTCTAGGCAAGATATGGCTTCAAAGACTCCATACCACCATAAGAAAGTATTGCAAGCAGGGGACAAAGGAAGAATAGCAGATAGACCTGTTCTCCCACTACCTGAACAGCTGTGTGCTCGGTTCATTCTTTTTCAAGAGGTACTAATGGCAGCACTTCTACCTTTTGGTTACGTCCACAGTGAATGGCAATTAAGTTCCATGTTGCCTTGGCTATACAGGTACTTCTCTCACAGGTACCCAGCTATATACTTTGAAGCTAGCTCCAATATCTCAGCACTACATAAACTGCCCTAGCAACGGCAAAAAAAACTAAGGGCCTGGAAGTTCAATTAGTCACTTTTCTTAAAAGACTGGAAGATAGTGCACAACCTTTGAAAGCTGGGAAGGAATTGTCAAGTTGTTATTTTAAAACATGTCTGGCTACATGGCTGTAATTCTTGCTTTAATTTTTCCATTCATCTTCCTAAAATGGGGAGAGGCAGGTCTTTCCAAAGGGCAATTCAGAAAGCCTGGAGACATCTAGAGGCAGCCAATAGGAAATGTCAGAAGGATGTACCTGAACTTCTGCCCCACTAAATCAGGCTGCACATTAAATACCTCTGTTCACTTCAGATACTCTATGCAGCGCTTTACTCTTGAGGGAAGGCTCCTAATACTTGGCTGACAGTGTCTTTATTTTGCTTGATAGCCTAGAGGTCAAAGCCTTTGCCCAGGACAGGGTTGGGGAATTATATCAGCTGGAGGGCCGCTTAGTGAATTTTGGTGAGCTGTCGAGGGTAGCAAGGGTAATTCCGGCCCTTGACAGGTGCCCTGCCTGCTGGTCACCATCTCTGAACCAGAAGTCCCACTCCAACCCCTGACCTTTGCCACCGGAAGTCTCTCCCCCTGCTCTGGAAGTACTTTTTTTTGGGAGGGAAGGCACTGCCATCTTGAAACAAAACAAATCATATAATAACCCCCCCCCCCCCCAAAAAAAAAACCACTCCCATTTACTACAACTTACTTTAATTTTATTTTTAAAATATTTTTGTCCTGATTTTTTTATGTTTGCATAGTGTATCTAGAAGCAATTGCATAATAGTTTAAAATACAGTCTTACTCTTGTATATTGTATGTGGGGGGAAGCAGGGGGTGTATGTGGGGGTGTGTGGTTGGGGAGTGCATGTATGTCTATGGTGGTGTGTGTGCATGTGTGACATGGATATGGTGTGTGGGGGACATGTATGGAGGGGTGTGAGGTATGTGGCTGGGGTGGGGGTTGTGTACGGTTATGGTAGGGGGTGGGAGGGTGTGTTTGTAGGTATGGTGGAGGATGGGGAGGTGAGGGAGTGTGTAGTAGCTGTGAGAAAGTAGATATGTATAAGGTTATGACTGGGAGTGTGTGTGGGGGCTGTGCATGTGTTTGGGGTATATGGTGGGGGCCCTCACTTTAGCAGAAAGGCAGGGAAGGTGGAAACAGCCATGGGGTTTCCTGCAAAAACCTCTGACAGGCAGAGGCATCTTGTGTCTAGTGGGCCCCCCTAGCTCGGCGTTGGGGGCAGGTCAGGTTTGGGTGTGGGGGGTGGTTCAGCTGGAGCCTCACCTCCTGAAGGGACATACTGGCTTGCAGAGGGGCAGCCCAGGGTCAGGGCTTACAGAGGGGTGCCGTGGGCTGGATGGAATTGCCTCGAGGGCCAGATGCGGCCCATTGGCTGCATTTTGCCCATCCCTGGCCCAGGATTTGGGAGGCCTTGATTCTAGGCCAGCAGTTCTCAACCAGAGGCCTGTGAGCAGGTTTCAGTGGGGTTGCAGATCTGGTATGATCATGATCTCTGAGGTCAGCTGGGGGCAGACAAGCCCAGGGTGAGCCTGCCACTGCTGCTGCCACCAGGTTCACAGAAATATATGGATTTTTCTCCTTTAAAGGAAAAAACCCAGAAAACCATGGATTTCCCCTTTCAGGCTGGCAGTGTTCCATACATATCTAACTTCTTTAAGACTTACGTTTCTTTGTCCTGCACAACTGCAGAGAAGTTATCTTAATGTGTCATGCAGTAATGGACAGTACAGCATAATTTAAAAAACAAATCAAAGAAGACAGTCAGGTTTGCAAACTAAAACAGATCTTTTTTTTAAAACGGATCATAGCTCCACTTCTTTTTAAAATGTGTCAGATGTAATATATCCAGTATTTTGCATAGCTATCCTGTATGGTCTATTCTGATTCTGGTGTTTGTGTGGTGTGTTGTGTGTTTTTTATGGAAACCTCTTCTCTGTGCTCTTTATCAATGGGCATATCACTCGTGCTCAAAAATTTAATATCTCATAACTTCCCATTAATAAAATGGTGAAGCTGTTTTTCATAGGGTTAATTTTAGACCATGTTTAATATTAAGAATTTGAAACTTACTTTTGTCTTCAAATGTTAATGTTGGTCATCTCTGAGGAGCAACCCAATATAGTTAAGCTCATTAAGAAAGTACCATCAGTACTGTACAGAAGAAAAACAGTAACAGGACATCAACTGAATGCTTATCTCCTTCTTACCTGTACAATACGGTTGTGGAGTAAATTATTCCACAATTCATTGATCTAGTGCAGTGTAGGTCTCTAACCTTTACTTTTTTCACATGCTGAGACAAGAACTGCGGTCACTCATCCAGAAGGGGTACGAAAAGTCAAGGTAATATAAAAAGTATTAATAGAAAATGTCTTTCAGAATACCAAATCACAAAAATATATATGTTCACATGGCTAGAAACATGCCTGTGTGGCAATTATGCAAAGAAATGCATTTAGCAACTGCAGTCTTGCAGTAAGAGCAGCACACAAAGGATAAAATTGAAAGTCTTCTGGGTAATACAAGCCTTCAAATACTTACCACTTATTCTACATTTAACAATAAACAGAAATGTCTTGTCTTTCTATCATAGATATAAATGGTTTAAGCGTTTTTAAAAGCATGGTAAGCATCTGCATTACAATATCCTTACATATTGCCTACACATTGAAAGCAGGCAAAAAAATAATTTAGAATCCGTGTTTAGAGTACTTGAGATTTCAGTGTAGAATGAACTCTTACATTCAACAATGTAGCTGTATATTCATAGTTATCTAAAATACAAGAGATTTATTCATTTAATTTTAGTTATTTTTATAGTTACTCTGAAGAATGGGCCAGCACTTTTTTTCTAGGTATAAATTTGTGAAGTACAACTAGCTTCAGGGGAGTTTTGCTAATTTACATCTTTTAGATGGATCTGGCTTTAAGTTAAAATCTAAAAGTCTGTTTCCATTTCAGGCCTCCCAGATGCACAGTAATGAGACTGCACATTTACCAGAAAGGCATAGTTCTCAGCTTGCCTCTTCATTAACTGTGGGTACATCTACATGTGAAATTAAGGTGGAGCAATAAGCTCAGTGCACAGCAGAGTCAACTGCTCCCAAGTGCAGTGTTTATACATGCGCCCAGGACCATAGCCCTTTGAGCTGGGGCAGAGCAGCCCTGGACTGGCAGGGAGTACTCGGGATCAGCCCCAGGTTCCAGGTGGTGGTGTCCAGCAGTGGAGAAATTGGTTGGGGCACGAGGATGCTACTGTGGGGCTAGGTGGTAGGCATCTCCTGCATTTTAGCATCTTTGTTCTCCAGCCAGCCCCTATCACCATCTACACGTGCATTGCAGTGCACTTAATGACTCCACCATTTGACAGTACTGTCCTAACAGTACCCTCTTATGGTGGAGTTAATTTACTGCTCCTTAATACCAGCATGTGTAGATAGTGACATTTACTGCAGAGCTAATTAGTCTACTCCACAGTAAAGTGTGTGTATAGATACACCCAGTGTGTACATGATCTGCTTTTTCAGAATTTGAAAGAATTTTTTTTTCCCCTAAGAAAATGACTGAGGCCAGGAACATTTGAGTGCAGCAGTGAAGTAGTCAATTGCTGTCTGGTGAGACTGGCAACTTTAAACCAAAGCAAAGTCATGGGCAGTCCTCCTAAAAATCCCACTCGCTGAATTTACATTGGTAACTTAAAATAAATTTAATTGGTAGGAAAGAAAGACTAGATTATTGGTGTGTTGCATGTGTTATATGTTCCTCGACATCACAGACATGCATACAATTCTTTCAGTTGTCTATAACAACTTTCAAAAAAAGGTAAATATTAAGTTGTTGAATGTTGGATAGTGGTAGGAAAGCCATCACCAGATCATCTATCTGCTGTGAAAGGAAAAAAACATGAGGTGGCAGCTGATTCTGAGTTTGGCTGGAAGGCTATACAGTAGTTCTGCAGTTCTTTAACTCTGGTGTATGTACCCACCAGTGGGTTAGACTAGTAAGTCTCAGGTAGTCTGTGGAAAAACCAGAAATCATATGCATAAGCTTTCTTCAATTCCAGGTGCTAAACTTCATTGTAAGGTAGTTAAAATATATTCAGTTCATTCTGTGCAAGTAATTATAGTAGTGGCCACTGGGCCATTCAAGGATAATAGGCATTTCATGTGATGTGTTGTCATTTTATCTCAGAATAGGGGGCTATACATATTGTGTTTTTAATATGACATAAGTTTTGCAAAAAAGTCAGTCCTACTCTTGGGTCCTGAATCCTATTGTTTCCACAAAAAGACTGCCAGGCGTTTTTTTGGGACAACAGTCTATTGGCTCAGCACTGACTCAGAGTAGGGAGAGAGAAAAGATCATCTGAAATATTTAAAAAAAAAAAAAAAAAATTGTTTTAATCAAAAGTTTATCTACTTCCATAGGCATCTTGTTTTATTCTGCTACTATTCCTATCATTTGGAAGATTTTCCTGAGATTTAATCTACAGTTAAAATCTGCTTTTAAGTGCATCTAGTTACTGTGTCCATAGTATTTGTGCACTAACCAATCAGAGGGTGCAATATGAACTTGCACACAACATTTAGTATTTTCATATTTGGTACTCATATGATGAAAGTAAAATGTCTCATCTCACATGCCAGTTATTACTTATAGCTAGTACTTCACAACATGAAATAACATGGCTATCCCAAGATAATTTCAGATCCTAGATACACTGTGTGGCTTGAAAACAGAAGGCCAAGTATTTTCTCTTACTCAAAAGTATGGTACTGTTCCAGTCTTCAAATGTATTATTAAAAAACTTATGTGCCATCCAAAATAATACATCTACAATCTCCCATTTATATATACACAGTAAATGCTGCACACAGAAAAATGTTATAAAACAATTTTGTTACAGTAAGGGTCAAGGAGAAATCGGGTATGGTAAGCATATACATGATCTTTGAGCACAGACTTAACAGTGAGCTTTGCCTTTAATCTTTTGTCACATCTTATCAGCGTAATGCCCAGCTTTTTTCCCCCCTAATGATGGATTTGTTTCTATACATGTTGCCAATCAGTTTTTTCAAGGACACTACTGTACAGATATCTAAGTGTTAAGTCCCTTTCTATTGTTTTTTATCATTAAAAAGTGTGTGTGGGGGGGGTATGTAATGCACATTCTTGACTCTCTCAATTATATGCTGTAAGTAAGGAACCAGGCAAGGTCATCCATATTACCCAGATGTTTAATAAATTTATTATAATCAGAGTAAATAAATTGGAGGGATAAAAACACCAGTGAAGTCGCATACAAAACATCAGTATAGTCTTATGTTACACAGAAAAAGTCCATAAGAAAGGGAGCACAAGAAACTATCCAGAAACAGGGGTGGCATCAATCTCTTCAGAAAATATATGGGGATAGTTAGGGATAGCTATGTTATGATTAAAATAATTGGTTGTAGCTTAATCTTACCTGCTAGCTGTTTTTACTGAGCTGTTCTTCTTGTGTCCTCTCTCTGATCGGTTATCCCGCAGGTGCTGAAAATACACAAAGTACACTCAGAACAGTGTTGAAAGCATAGTCTTTTTTATTCTAAGCAACGTCATTCTAATTTGATTATCCTCTTGTGTTAAGCCGCTTCTATGTGTTTGATTTTCAACAGTGACATCTCACATCATGATGTTCAACTAGGGCCCCATGAGATCCCATAAAGGGTGCTATGACACCTGTCCCCTGGGTGAAGAGGTAAATGCTCTCCTGTGCCTGCCCCAGCTACTCAGCAGGGCCTGCAACTGCTTCTCCCAGAACTGCTGCTGCTGCCCTCTTCTGCTCTCCCCCTGCCCCCGACTGCTTCCCCCACACTGACAGACTACATTCTGGCTGCCCCTACACTTCTGGAAGCATGGTCTGCTGTGGGCAAGCAGATGGACATATTGCAGCCAAGCTTGTCACTGCTCCCATACTTCCAGGACTGGCAAGAGGGGCTGTGGGGACAGTTGCTAGCAAGTGAGACCCTGCAGGAGCAGCTCAGCAGTGGGGTCTGCCCTTGCCCCATAAGGAACAAACCAGGGGTAGGAATGGGACCATGGAAAGGATGTGACAGGGTTAGATACTGCCCCCACTGTCTTGACCTTGCACCAGGTAAATCAGTAGTTCTTAACTTTTTTGGCCTCAATGCACTGTTTCATGTTTTCTGAATTTAGATTGTAGCTCAGTGATTCTCAACTGGGGTGTTGACAAATTCAGGAAAGTTATACAAGGCTGCCTTTAGGCTCAAAAGGTTCAGAACCATTGCCCTAGACTGTTTTTTTGCTTAAGATGCACCATGAATGCATTTAAAGAAATATTTACAGTTAGTGACTCAGTACATTCTTGATAAAGCATGATCAGCCATTACAGCCTTTTAATCAAATGTTGTTAAGATACATGTAGAGTTAAGCACATAATTACATTTACACTGCAATTACTACATTAACAGAAATTTGAAGTTATAGAGAATATACTTAAAACCCAAGAAATCCAGACTTTTACAAATAACTTCACCCTTATTTTAAACTGTGAAAAGCATAGAATCACTCACTGCAATTTTATTTACATCTTCTAGACTGTATTTTGAAAGGAAAGCAGAACTGCTGAAACCTAGCAGTTTTCATGAGACTCAGTTTTAGCGTAAACAAAAACTAAATAACAAACCTTCCTAAAATATCCAGGATACTAGGCTCCTTTGGGAGAAACAGAAGTGGTGATATTCTACACCACACTTTTTATGGTTGGTTCAAAGTGAAAAAAGACTCTTTGTTAATCAAACTACTTCAGCCCACAATATGTGTCTCCCATTGATTTGCCAATTCCACATGTGAGGATGATGTGGCAGTGATGCAGTGAAAACTGGCTGCCAAATGATTACATGAAAGTGCAAATGATCATTAAAAACTAAAAGTCATATTTTGATAGGAACCAAAGCTTCAAGAATGGATGCAAAATGTTGAGAAGCAGATTGCAGATTTAGCTATACAAATGGCTGCACAGATCTAAGGAAGAGGTCTGCTGATGGGACTCAGAAAAGTATCAGAGGAGGAACAAGGGACCTTTTAGTGCAAGAGTCGACTGATACACCTTTTTAACCTATTAGTGCACAGTTTAGCAATCCAGACCTTGGTCATGTACCTGAGCATGGATGTCAAAGCAAAGGACAACATTTTAATTGTATCTGTAAAACAAACTTAACTAAATATATTTTCCTAGCACATTTACAGATTGTTTGTTTGTTTTTTGAATGAGAAACATTTTCTGAGTTGTCTAATTCCTAGACTGAACAAAATAAGCACACTTTAGCTTTCAAAGGTGACTTAAAAGATACCTAATGAATAACCTGGTTTCCTTATGCCAGGTTTTGCACTGAAGTTTTGCAAAAGTGTTTTTTTTTTAATTTTATTTTTATTAGCTTATGATTGAAAGCATACTCCTCACCAACAGGGGTCCACTGATAGAGATTTTTGGGGGCCGATACCGATACCTGATTTTTAAGGAGGCATATCGGCTGATACCAATCTGATTTCCGATACAGCTACGTGCAGCTGGTAAGTTGGTTGTGATGGATGGGGAAGGGGGAGGGAAGGGGCATGGGGGGTAGATCAAGGCCCCTGGTGAGGGAGGGAGTAAAGCTGGGGCAGGTGCTGCTCAGTCAAAGCAGGGTGGGGTGGGGTGCCGGAGGGAACCACAGCTTGTCGGGGGGAGGTGCAGCTCCTGCTGCTGAGTGCACCACAGGAGAGCAATGGGGGAGTGTGTGCCTCCGGATCTGTACAGGGGCTGCAGCTGAGGGCTGGGGCCAGGGCCATGCTGGACTCTTCCTGGTGCATTGGGGGAGGAGGGGGTTGGGTTGGGTCTGCACTTGGGGTGGGTGGCAGTGGCATTGGGAGGGGACTTATGGGGGCAGCTGCAGCCACCCCAAACTTCACCATCACCCCCCCCCCCAATGCCACCAGAGCCTGCCCTGAGTACCACCCCCACGCATTGGGAGCACAGCCCCCATGCACCACAAACAGCCTGGTGTAACTCCAACCCCAGCTGACAGCTGCAGCCCCCCCCCATGTAGATCCGGGGGCACACACTCCCTGTGTTGGCAGGAGCCACCCACCTTCCCCAGACAAGCCACAGCTCTGCCCTGCACCCTGCCTTGCCCTGCCTGGGCAGCACCTGCCCCAGCCCCTGCCCCTGCCCCACTCCCTCCCTCACTATGGGGGGGCCTTAATCTGGCCCCCCACACCCTTTCCATCCACTTCCACTGCAACAGACTTACCAGCTGGATGCAGCTCTCCGAGTTGCCCAGCTGTGTTCCTCATTGCCCACTTGCTGTGCTATGGCTGCGCACATGCATGGGTATTTATTGGCCAAATTAATGGCCACACCAGACCAATTTCTTACACAATCAATTGTTTTTATATCAGTGCTGATACAATTATTGCATTGGTGCACTTTTACTCACCAACAGTAATAATTAAAAACTTTATTTTAAACAAAAAGATTACAAGGAGCAGTCTTGCTGCTATTTAGTCCATCTTGCTGATGTCAAAATAAATATTAATTACAATTATTGCATAAGGAATGCACAAATAAAGATCGTCTGCCACATACTTCTATGCTGATTAAGCAATTACAAACGCTTTATTTTAAATTAAGGGGTCTGTCCTGGGTAGGGTACTATTCAAAATTATCATTAAGAGTCTGAGTATTGGAATAGAGAGTGCTCTTTTTGAATTTGCAGATATCAAACTGAGAGGGGGCAGAATCTCTTTAGAGGGCAGGATTAGAATTCAAAATTATCTTCACAAAATGAAAAAATGGTCTGGAATGATGTCGAAATTAAATAAAGACTATTGTAAAATACTGAACTCAGGTAGAAATAATCAATGGTATAAATAAATGGGAAAGAACTGGCTAACTAGCAGCTCTGCAGAAATGGATCTGGGGTTATGCTGGATCAAAAATTAAGCATGAATCAATGTCTAATTGTTACTGGGGGGGGGGAAGCAATAGGGGGTGGATCACTAAGCGTATTGTAAGTAATGGATTAATCCTTCCACTATACTGGTAAGTCTCAGGGGGAACATGATACTGTGTCCAGTGTGGGGCACTACACTTCAAGAAAGATATGGATGAACTGGAGAAAGTCCACAGAAGAGCAACAAAAAACAACAAAATAATCAATTTTCTGGAAAACATAACTTATGAGAAAAGTTGGAAAGAATTGGGTTTGTTTGGATTTGAGAAGGTGAGTCTCCAGGTATATATAAAGTTTTCAGACAGGCAAAAAGGAAAGTTGTAAACTATTTTGCATTAGGGACAGAACAAGAAATAATGGCTAAAATTGCCACAAGAAAGATTTAGTTCAGCAATCAGGAAGATCTAAGTGTAAGGATAGTTAAGCAGTGGAAAAAGTTACCCAGGGAGGTTGTGAAACCTTTATCAGTAGGCTTTCAAGGTCCCTTCCATCTCTATTTGCTATTCTATGAGCCCTATCTGATACTTCATGATTTTTTAAATCTCAAAACATCTTAACTAAATATTTAATTGTAGAATTGCAGTGACAATTATAATTATTTAATATGGTGCTCCACAGCTCTAGACCTTTCAGAAGATAAGTTGCTTTCATAATATAGATGTATCTTTAAAATTAACGTTTCCCTCCTTCTTTTACAGGTCCTGAAGATTAGACCCATTATGGATTGCCAGCATTTTTCCCCATGCAATGGTAATAAATTGACTACAAAATTCAAGTTAAAAATGATGCAAGTACATGCTAAAAAATGATGAATTTCATGATCTCTAGATCATCTCTACAAGTATAATCTTTTATTTTATGACCCCAAAGGTGTAATTTAAAAAAAAGAACTACAAAACATGTTGTTTTTGGGGGGGGGGGAATACCAATTCCTTTGCTGTTATAGGCATTGTTCACCCTACAGCTAGGTTGCCTAATGGTTGCTCAGCAGCACAGTGCCTGCTGGTACATCACTTAGCATTGAAACCGGTGTGGCTGGTCTGAATTTCAAGACCTTCAAAACACGTGAAAGATTTCAAGTTAAATTAATTACTAAGTTATTTGATACTTAGTAATCAGGATATCAAATATACTTTTCAAATACTTTGATACTTAGTTTTCAGGATATCAAAAATACTTTTCATTTTATTTTTACTGGTGCTCAGCAAGTGTCACTTATTACAATTAGTAAATGTAACAACTTTGACAAACAGCAAGAAGCCATGCTGATGGGAATCTTTTATCATGTTTATTTCAGCTGAACTAAACAAGTGTGCTCACATCTTTTTTTCCTTTAATGCATCTCTTCTACAAAGTATAAAGTTTCAGAATGACATGAGATAAATGCAAATCACAGCAAGCTATCTGTTTTGTTAAGGAAGTCTCTGCCAGCATAGAATAACACCTAGTATTTTCACAATTTACAGCTAAAAACTGTGCTTAGTTCTTTTGTTATTCTGAAAGGCTTGAGGAAGTAAAGTGATTTTTGAGAAACATTAAATCTTATGCTCAAATGTTCTTCAGTTTACTCCCCCATGTGCTTCTGGCTGTAAAAACGTGTGCCATTGCCCATGTCCAGCCCCATGAACCACTAAGCTCAGGAGGACCTCTTACTTTGACTTTTTTTTATCTGAGCTACAAAAAGTTAGAACATCCTAAAATTATGAAATTTTCCCCAACATATCTTTTTTTTTTTAAATATTACTTATTGCTTCCATATTTAAAATCTACTTCCTAGAACTTTAAGCTTGTGTGTAATTGGTACAGATTTGGTGAAATCAACCAAGTCACAGCAATTTATGCCACCTAAGGAATGTCCCACTGAGCTTTTACTATAGCATCTTAATGCATAACTGATGTACTCTCGGTTTTTTTAACTGAGTATTTGTAAGCAGCTATTATATTTAGAAAACAAACTTATTTTAAGATAAAAACAATGGATAATATATTCTGGGTGACCAGTGTGTTTCTGCAATTCCATTATATTTTACAAAGTCTGACCAATGCTTTACTGTTCAAATATAAATGTGCCCTACACAGCAGGTTTTAAGGGAGTCCCTGACGTAACATTATGCCTTTCTTCTGTAATTCCTGCCGCTGGCAACTTCTCACCTGATACAGAGTTTAATGACCCCTTTATGTTGCTTTAGCCCCTTTTCCTGGTGATCAGTAAGGGCAAGTCTCAGTTCTAATAGTTGTATATATATATTTTTTTTAATTTCATGAAAAAGTAAAGTATTCCCTATGTTATAGAAGTAGAAACCACGTTGAAAGAGAAACATAGGTCCCACTATTAATGAGAAACTAGTTGTAGGATAAATATACTAAACATTGAAGTCAGCAGTGAAAGTGAACTCTGATGCTTATCTAGCATAATGTGACATGTCAGCTTATTAACCAAAAGACTGGTTGAAATGGTCATCTGTTCAGTTTACTTACTAAAGGAAACATGATCTTATTTAGGCTGCTGTGCTTTTCATGACTTCAAATACTGACCCAAGAGCTCTGGAGGAGAGACAGTTAAATTCCTTCTTGTAATATGAAGTAAACTGTTTTTTGATCAAAGTGGTTCTTACCTGGCTATGCTCCTTCCTAGCCCCAGGGCTAAACCAATGGCTGTGGGAGAAAGGAGAAAAGAAGGGTTTAACAATATAACTAAAGCACGTGCTGTCATATGACCAGTTTGTGCGTGCTTTTGGGCATTTCATTGTCTGCCAGGAAAATACAGCCTTTGGCTATGCTTTATTTTAATGGGATATTTTATGGAACTCTCAGTCTGTAACAGTTTTGATAGGAATGCATCTAGCTTTGCAAATTCACTACTTAGGAAAACCAGGCACTCATTAACTTTACATTTAATTATGTTCTATTAATTCAATTTAGTAATGCATAAATGCTAAGATTCTGCTTGTCTTAAATTGTGTATATTACAGTGCACCCTATTAACCAAAACAAAATACAATCCTTTTTACTGAAGCATAAGCAGTTTTTAATTATAGCTGAAAAGCCATCTAACTGCTGTGAGCTAACTAGTAAATGTTAACACATTAGCATTTCACCAGTAGAGGCCAGGGTTTGAGTTGCAACTCAAACAGCACACAAACATAAACTTGCACCTCAAGGCTGCCACACCATTTCACACCACTCATAATATTTTCCTTTACAAAGGCAAGGCATTGGTCCAGAAAGTGGGAAAGGAGAGGAGGTAACGTGGTGCCTTCCTTCAGCATAACCAGCAGCAATTATGATAGACCTGTCTGAGATTGCAGCAGCATGTTTACAATTTCCCTGCAGTCTGCATTACGTATGGACCTAACAACTTCTCCAGAGTGGAAGGGGCAATGTCAGTACTGGGAAGAACAAGAGAGGAAATAAGGAGACTGGTATTGGGTTCTGCTTCTTTAAATATGGCAGTGGATTTTGGGGGAAGGTCAGAATAGTTCAGCCTATTTAAATAACAAATGGAAAGTCTGCCACATTGGTTGGATTGAGCTCTATAAACATATATCATGTTTTGAGCTGAAAATTGAGAAAATAGTAATGATATGCTGGAATATCTAAAGGAATCAAAAGATATTCCCTGTCAGAATGTCCTCAATTCAGGTCTTTGGTTTTGTGATCTTTTGAGGACATGAGTCTCCACAGGATATTTATTATACCAAAAAAAAACGAAAACCAAAAGAAATACAAAACAACAGAAAGTATTTCTCTTTTTGCAAAGCACTTAGGCAGTGCTGAACCTAGTATGCTTTTTTACAAAAACTTAATTATCTTGGACATGATGGCTAAGTACAGGCAGTCAAAAAGCCCAGTGCTGAATCAATTCAGTCTTCACAGGGTAAAGCTGGGGGGGCTCTAGAGCACAGCTCCCAGCTCAGCTGGAGCAGACAGCTTAGGCCCAGGTTTGCCCAGCCATCCTGCAAGAAGGGATTTTTGCAGGGGAAGTGCAAAACATCTCAGGCTGCCAGGGGACTGTGAGCTAACTTGAACCTAAAGGGGATCTGGGACAGAAGTTCAATAAATCAATTTAATCCAAATCAGTTAAGTCTGATAGTACATCCACCCAGGTTCATCTTAAACTGGTTTTGGCCATTTTGAAAGCAGTTTGTGCGCACTGAACTTCTGCTGTGTTTCAGGTTTGAACTGAGTTCTGATCACTCCTTCTGGTTTATGTGTAATTTCTGTCCCCAGCCCAAGCACTACGGTAATACCAACACACTAAAAACAAAGACAATTCCCACTACTGGTACTCACTCATGGTGATGAGAATCCTGGGACAAATGCACCGCTTTTTTGTTACTGCCTGGGCCTGGAGCAGTAATCTATGGGGAAAAATGGTCTGAATTAGAGCAGTATTACATGCACACAATATTTTCCAGCAATGACACTATTTTTTTTTTTTTTTATTTGCCAGCATAAAAAAAGATATACCAAGTATAATATATACCACCAATAATACTTTTGTTTTCTAACTCTTGGGTAAAATTTTCAAAAGTGTGTCAGTGAGAAGGATTGTACTTTTGAAAGGTGACAGGTACTTAGGAGCCATAGTCTCACCAAGGATCTGTAAGATTTGGAAACCTTTGGGTCAAATTTTCAAAGGTTCTGAGGTGGCTAAAGATTCAGATAAGCGCATTACCGTATTTATGGACTTCATCTAGGTAATTATTGCCATTGCATTTCAATAGCAGTCAGATATCTATCTGCTAAGTGATTTTGAAAATTCCACAAAACACAAATTCACAGGCACCTTTGAAAACGTGATGCTTAGATGCTTTTGAAAATCTCATCCAGAATGTACAAGGTGTTAAATTTAGAGAAAATACCATTAATTAATTTAAAACAGTATATCAAAATTGAAACTCGTTTGGGATTTTCAAAAAGGGCCTTAGGCTCCTTTGAAAATCTAAGGTGCATCCTTCAAGATGGAGCAAAGTACTTGTGAAAATAACACGACAAAAAATGAAAGACACAAAAGATTCTGACTTTTATAATTGTAATCATATTCCTTATCATTTGCCATAATATAAAAGGAACAAAATGTTTAATTTCTTAATCAGTTATATAATTCTCTTTCATACTCCTTCATGTGGGACAGGGTAAACATGAGGAAAATACATCTTTATGGGGTTATATCATACTACAGCTGAAGTAGCCTTCTTCATCTGCAGGATTTGTTTGCTAGAACTTGCTTGTTCACATATATATGAGATGGAGTTAGGGATCACCTGCTAAAGATGCATATATGCTAAAGATATTGGAGCAAAGAGCAACAAGTCCTCATAAAAACTCTGAATCCCCAGGGGATCAATAGCTGACCAGTGATGGGGCTAAGGCAGCCATGCTGTCAATGCTGAAGGAGACCGGGAAGCCAAAGAGATTAAACAGCTGATATGCACATATTGTCTGGGACCAGTGGGTTTTAGGTTATTTTTACATAAGGGTTCTCTGTTTATCCACATTTGACAGGCCATCACTCATTAGAAGAATGATTCATTGCATTTTCAACAGCAACAAATTACTGTTTATTTGTTTGTGGTTTTAAAGCAAGTTTCCCCTACTTTTATGCAGAAAGAGAACCAAAGCATGTTAAGATCTAGTTCAGCAATGCCCATATTACTGGGCAGCGATGATTCAGAACAACTATCAAAACTTGCTACAGAAAAATTGTAGCCATACCTACTGCTTGAAAAGTAGAAGTTACAAAAAATGTGTAACCTGCTGCTTTGAGAAAATCCTGGTCATATACAGGCATTATATTTCTACTACGAGAATCATTAGGTGCCTATACGTGTGCTATGGGGTAGGAAGGACACATTTTAATACGAGTGGCTCTTGGGAGCTGTTCTAATTAAAATACCCACAGTGTCTTGTGTATTCAGTGTCCTGTATTTCAAAATAGTGGTGAGGTGCTTTAACTAAAGCTCATTCGATGAGCTCTAGTTAAAGTGCTCCTACTGCCATATTAAAATATGGGATGCTGAATGCATGAGACACTGCAGCATGCTGGAGCATTCTGATTAGAACACTCCAGGAGACTTGATTAATCGAGATTAATCAGAATGTGTCAGAGCACATGTATAGGCACCCACTGTTCTCCTGATGGAGAGACTATGAGTGTAGAAGCATTCAGTGAATTTCTCCTGGGGAAAATAAACCCTCCCCTTTTCCACACTATATTAACCTTGTTTACTGACTTTATCTTGATACAAATATCTTCTAGGTGTGAACCTGGAAGATCTTCCATGTAAGAGAAACTCAGAAGAATGAATGCCTTAACATTCCTGTCCCAGTCTGGTTGGGTGGGAGGGGAAGGGTGAGAAGCATGGTGGGGTGAAACTGTGCGATACTGCTGCCTGTGCTTCCCCAGATCAGGGACTGCCAGTGGGGAGAGGGGAGGAGGGGGCGGCAAATAGCCAAGGCATTGTCCCACTGCTCCTTTCCCCATCCTGGACTAGTCCCATGTAGTCCCAACTAGTGTTCACATTTCCTCAGGCTGAGGACATACCTACATCTGGGGAAGGGGTGGGGAGTCTGTTCCCACCTCTCCCATAGACCATTCCAGCAGGGGACAGGAGCACTAGTGCAAAGCCCCCTACTGCTTCCCAGACTGAGGCCCTGGTCTGAGGCAGCGTTGCCTGTTGCTCTCTCCACTCATCTCCTGGCCACTGCTCTGAGGAACATGAAGGGGATTTTGTTTGTTGCTCTAATCCCCTCTTTAGCAGTGTATGGGAGGGGAGTGGAGCCCATTCCCCAGACATGGGTGTCCCTTACATGTTTTTCACTGCTGCTCCACTTGCCCTTACAGAAATGGGCAGAATGGAGCAGCTGTTGCTTCCCACACTTCCCCCAGATTGGGATCACTCAGCTTTAGGAAGGCAGGGGAGAGGGTGGTTGTAGGCTGAATGCCTGTGCTGCTCCCTCTCCTGGAAACATTTATACCAGCAGAAATTTCTACTGTTAGAAATGAACACCTGTTCTTGGCCCCTGTCTACGCTCCAGTACAGGTTTCCCTCACAAACCATAGTTTTGCCAATCATGGTTTTGAGCATCTACATTTAATATTCTATACACCATTTTGGCTACCACGGTATACAGTTCTGAGTAACCATGGTTTTCTGTGGCTGTCAGCCCACCATCTGCCTTTTTCCCCATAAGGCTTTTTGTCTTGCCAACCATGGTAACTTTCAGGAACCTAACCCCAGTAGTTGGTGAGGGAAACCTGTCCATGGAGTCAGCAACACAGAGCTTCCATAGACTTAGACATTTGAAATTATCTTGGTTTTACTAGAGCAAAAGTAGTCTTGCTTATTCATTCAGTAATAAAGAAATTTCAGTGAAAGCTTTCAAGAGAGCTTTTCGTGCATTCATCTTACAGATTGAGCAACAGATATAATTCATAAAGATGTACTCTGGAATAAAAAAACTTTTAAATTTGCATGTAACATCCTGAGTAGAATAGTAATAAACAAGCTGTAGCTTGAACACCATAGGTAAACATGTGGCTTGGCTCTAGAGAGTTACATCCTGCATTAATCTCAAAATGAGGTTTTCATGCTATTCCAGTGGGTATCCCAGGAATATAGTAATCCATTTTCTACACTGTGGCTATAAGAAAAGCCGACTGTGCCTATGTCATGCTTTGTTAGAGGTTCATGATCACATTATCTCATGGTGGACCTGACACTTTTATTCAGTTTACAGTATGTTCTGTGTACAGGCAACTTATTTCCTTTGCCAGGGTTGCTGACAACCTTTTCCACACTATATTAATCTTGTTTACTGACTTTATCTTGGTACAAATATCAGAAAACTGAACTTTTTATCTCGGGGAGAAAATAAACAACATGTTGACAGAAGCAAAAGCTATTTTCTGGACTAAAATTGGTTGTTTACCTGCAGCCATACTTATGGAAACATGTTTAAGTCTCTAGCTCAATCGAAATACATAATCCAAAATTTAATAAGCATGGACATTTCAAGAAAACCACCTGATAAATTGTCAGATATAAAACAATATCTAAACACAAAGAAATAGAATTTATAAGTAATTTAGACTTCAATATAAACATACTCTCAATTTAGTCACAACTGATCAGAAAATATACCGATGGTATCCTATATATCAAAGGTGACTTCAGAGGAGATTTATGCAATTAAACATAACATACAAATACTAGTATGTATGCTATACTGATCATTATAAGAAGCCAACACTTTAATATATATTATAATTTCTTAGGTTTGCAACACTGTTTTGCTTAATGAAAAAACAGCATGTGATGTTGAAGTCCTTGTTAGCAACATCAGATAGAAATGTCTTCCAAGTCCCCTAAAAAAAGACGTCAACTTCTTCCATGTCTCCTCCTAGAGTCATTTGGCAGGACACAATGAGCAAGATGAATGCTTGGTCATTCAATTAGCCCTTCTACCCATTATGAGATACTATGCAAGCTGTTTTTATGCACTGAAGTTCCAAGGCTCAGGAATAAAATCCAAGAGGTAATAAATAAATAGTAATGGCTTTTCAGGCCAACAATGGTAAGCACAGAAGTAGCTTTCAAACTTTCCATGCGGATAGTTTCACAGGTATACAGATGATCACCTGACCCACGTACGTATTAAGTGCTTCCCAACCAAAATAGGATGCGCTACATTTTCATAACTACTACACACTATCCACGCACACGGGGGTGTGTGTGTGTGTGTGTGTGTGTGTGTAAATTAGTGGAGTTTCACTTTAACTGTGAAAAAACATGGATTTGGGGTTTTAAAATCAGAGAAACTGGTGGTTTTTATCAGAGAATTTGGGATTTTAAACAGAGAAAACCAGGATTCCCACTTATAAAGTTGCCAGACTTTTGCCGTTAGAACTGGAATTTCCATACCAGATATCTGCCTTCAGCTGAAACTTTGTTTCTTTTGAGTTTTTCAGCAAACAGTTCAACTTCCAAGAATGAGGTTAGAGAAAAATAGTACTTTTTTACCAATGGATTTCAAGTTGTGATGTCCATTTGGTTGAGAAGATCCTATGTCTTCATGCTTTGGAGCATGGACTAGAAATTTTAAAATTACTATTTGCACATGCCCAGTAAAGGTTTGCTGGAAGCTGCAACTATATTTTCTGAAGCTTCCATCTCTACTGAATATGCTCTAGTCAAAGACTTAAGACTTTCCCAGCAACTATTCCTCCCAGCAATTGCACTGTTCTGATGCTGAGTACAAAGGAACAGAGAACAGGATTGCCTCTCCTGTGGTCTCAATAACCTCCCTATTGGCATTTAGGTAATACGGAAGTGAAATGGGGAACAACCTGCTTTGAATGCATATAAGTGAGGAATAAGGAATGGCATGGAAGGGAAAAGCAGAGGCAAACTGGAGGAGTGGGAGAAATAACAGGGATAGGCTGGGAGTGGGGGAAGGAAGGTGTTCTATAACTACCAGAATTCACTCTCTTCCAGAAGCTGGAATGGAAGCACAGATTCTGAAGTCCCAATACGTCTCTGCTACCTACCTATGAATCTTACCGACTGTGTGCATTTCAGACCCCTCGAGTCGATCTACTTCACAAAAGATAACTCACTACAGTTGCAAGTTAAAGTTACTCTGTCAGCTTAGCTGGAAGAGATCTGTTATGTGCCACTTAAAGGCACAACATCTCACTGATTTTGAGAGTCATCTCATGGATGACTTGCACAGGACTAATATAGTTCCATGGGATGGAACTTCAGTTTTTCATACCGCTTTTAAAAAAGAAACCATTAAGTGATATTAAGAAATACGCTAAGAGAATATCAAGGTCTGAAATCAAGCAAATCACCTACACATACTTTAGTTAGCACCATTTATGAATATGCATTTTGATACAGTCTTTAATTACAAGATCAAATGCAATTTGTTTCCACTATGCCCCTGGACCACTCATTGTACGGGATAGACAGGGATTAGGGAATGAATCAAAATTGTTTAATGAATGAGGTTGTCTGGAAGACCCCTGTCTCATTCATCACAGAGGTTGGGAGATGGGTAATACAGCAGGGGACCACAACAAGAGAATGGATTCTCACCCACTAGAAGAGGAAAAAACTCTGTTTTTTTTATTGCTGCCTCTGT
Organism: Crocodylus porosus; assembly: GCF_001723895.1. Taxonomy (NCBI): domain Eukaryota; kingdom Metazoa; phylum Chordata; order Crocodylia; family Crocodylidae; genus Crocodylus; species Crocodylus porosus. The sequence continues at coordinate 65,702,028 of NW_017728943.1, forward strand.
TACAACCTTATACAATCCTAAGCAAATCAGCTAAACCAAAATTTTGGCAGGCAGCCATTTACTTGTGTGTTATTGAATGATTTCAGCATGCTAAGATAGAACAATGCTCTTTTACATCAAGTGTATGAAGTTTAGCTTTCCCAGGAGCTGAATGAGCTTTGGGGAAGAAAACTATAAGAGATTAATAAGTTGGCTAATATAAAACTCTAAACACAATTCTGGGCCACAATTTTTTTCTATGCGATTTGAGAGTAACCGTGTCCATATGAAATAGTGTTCAAGATGGATTCACCATGTAAGTCTTCATTTTCCTTTGCTATAGAAGTACCATCTTCTTTTGAAACCCCCGCCTTCCCCTCCCACCCAACCAGTAGCTTTTATTGAAAGGCAGCATGGGGAACAGGTTGCTAACAGCTTCCCAGACTGGTGGAAAAACACTGACACCCACCTTAAGGAATATACTTACTATAGGATCAGAAAATATTTTGCATCTGGTTAGGAAGGTTCTGGGCAGATACTGATGCTAGATGGAACCTTATGGATCCCATATAGTTATGCAAGATAACTGCTCAGTGCTCGGAAATGCATCACAACTCCTGTGAACCCTGTTTGACTCAGGGCTCCTCAGTGGGTTATTTGCCTAAATTTCTGCAGCTTCTTCAGTGGCTCCAGTGGTCTTTGCAGATCACAAACGGCACGGAGCTAAAGGCTGTAGCACGGAGCAGATGGAAGTAACCTTGAGATCTGGCATTTCTTAACTTTTGAGTACTTCATTTGGCAATTTTAGGCTCTCTGAAATAGTTTGACAGGGCAGGGAAGGAGATAAGGATCATAGAAAATTAGGGCTGGAAGGGACCTCAGGAGGTCATCTAATCCAATACCCTGCTCAAAGCAGGACCATCCCCAACTAGATCATCCCAGCCAAAGCTTTGTCTAGCTGGGTCTTAAAAACCTCCAAGAAATTCCACCACCTCTCTGGGTAGCCTGTTTCAATGCTTTACTACCAGCCTAGTGAGAAAATTCTTTCTAGTATCTAACCTAAACTTTGTTTGCTGCAACTTGAGACTGTTGCTCCTTGTTCTGTTATCTGTCACTACTGAGAACAGTCTAGCTCCATCTTCCTTTGAAACTCACTTTAGGTAGCTGAAAACTGCTATTAAGTCCCCTCTCAATCTCCACTTCTCTAGACTAAATAAGTCCAGTTCCCTCAGCTTCTCATAGATCTTCTCATAAGCCTTCTCATAAGTCATGTCCCCCAGGCCCATCACCCATCATTGCCCTCCACTGGACTCTCTTCAATTTGTCCACATCCTTTCTGTATACTGTGGGACCCAAAACTGAATATAATACTCCAGATGGGGCCTCACCAGTGCTGAATAGAGGGGCATAATCTAGGGGTGCACCGACAGAGATTTTAGGGGCCAATACCGATAGCTGATTTTTAAGGAGGCGTATCGGCCAATATTGATCCAATTTCTGACACAGCTGGTAAGTCTGTTGTAGTAGAAGAGGAGGAAGAGACGTGGAGGGGACAGATAAAGGCCCCTGTGGTGAGGGAGGAGTGGGACTGGGGCTGCCCAGCAGGGGCGGGGCAGGGTGCAGGATGGAGCTGCAGCTTATCTGGAGGGCATGGGGGGATGGCTCCCACTGCTGCACGCACCCCGGGAAGGCATGGGGTGGCATATGCCCCCCCAGATCTGTGTGGGGTGGGTGGCAGCTGCACACAGAGATGATCCAAGCAGTGTGCAGGGGCTGGGGCAAATCAGTCTGTGTGGGGCACCACCCCTGTGTGTTCCAGATGCGAAGAAGCCGGCGGTGGATTCAGTGGCGGGCCAAGTGGTCGGACGCGAAGCTGAGTTGCTCAACGTGGCACAGTTGCCATGGCCGCTCTACCCGACTCCATAGGGCCCCCTAAAGCATGGGGCCTGGGGCAGTCACCCCAATTCGTGCCCCCTAAGAATGGCCCTGGCTGTGGGTTTGGGGCTGTGCTCGGAGTTGGCTTCAGCCACCCCATATTTCGCTGTAGCTGCCTGTCCCAGTCCTGCTCTGGCCTCAGCCTGCAGCTGCAGCCCACCCTGCTGAGATCTGGGGGCACATGCCCCACCTATGCTGTCCTGGGGTGCACATAGCAGAAGCTGTGCCCCCCCCACACTCCCAAGATGAGCCGTGGCTCCATCCCACGCCCCAACCCGCCCTAGCTGGGCAGTACCAACCCCACATATTACTCTCTAAGCCTGATGCTCCAGCCAGTTTTCTATCTACCTTACAGTCTATTCTTCCAGCCCATACTTCCTTAGCTTGCCTTGGAGAATCTTGTGGGAAACTGTATCAAAATTCTTGCTAAAATCAAGGTATATCACACTGACTGGTCTTCCCACATTCACAAAGTCAGTCATCTTATTATAGAAGGCAATCAGGCTGGTCAGGCGTTGGTGAATCCATGCTGACTGTTTGTTATAGATGGTAGGGTTGGAAGGGACCTGAGCAGATCATCAAGTCCGACCCCCTGTTATGGCAGGAAAGAGTACTGGGGTCAAACGACCCCAGCAAGGTGTTCATTCAGCCTCCTTTTAAAGACCCCCAGGGTAGGAACCAGCACCACTTTGCTTGGAAGTTGGTTCCAGATCCTAGCTGCCCTGATAGTAAAGTAGCGCCTCCTGATGTCTAGTCTGAATTTACCCTCTGCCAGTTTGTGACCGTTATTTCTAGTCATTCCTGGTAGTGCTTGGGGGAACTCGGACTCCCAATGGCTGCTGGTCCCCCCTAACCAGTTTGTAAACACCCACTAGATCCCCCTCAGCCTTCTCTTGTGGAGGCTGAACAGGTTCAGGTCCCTTAACCTCTCCTCGTAGGGCTTGCCCTGCTGACCCACATTGCTGACTGAGCCGTGCGGAACCCCATTGCTCACATCTCTCTAGGTTGAAAATGACCCATCCACCACCACTCACTAGGGTGCGGCCCTCCAGCCAACTAGTAACTCAACTGACTGTGTAGGTGATGACACCCCAGTCCCCTAGTTTTTTTCATGACAATGGGGTGAGAGACAGTGTCGAAGGATTCCCTAGAGTCCAGAAAGACTACATGCACAGCTACTCCTGCATCTAAGGATTTGGTGACCTGGTCGTAGAAGGCTACCAGGTTGGCCTGACAGGACCTGCCTCTAATGAACCCATGTTGGTTGCCTCTAAGCATAATCTCCTCTGCTGGCCCCTCATGAACATGCGCCAGGATAACTCTCTCAAAAAGCTTACCCAGGACAGAGGTAAAACTGACTGGCCTACAGTTCTAATCACTTTCTTCTCTAAGTGCTTCAAGATGGATTCCTTGAGAATCTGCTCCATGATTTTTTCAGTGACTGAGGTGAAGCTGACTGGTCTGTAATTCCCTGGATCCTCCTTTTTCCCTTTCTTAAATATGGGTACTGTCTCTGCCCTTTCCCAATCATCCGGGACCTCTCCTAATCACCATGAGTTTTCAAAGATGATGGCTAGTGGTCTGCAATCATAGCCAACTCTATCAGCACCCTCAGGTGTAACCCATCTGGCCCCATGGACCTGTATATGTCCAGCCTTTCTAAATAGTTCATAACCTGTTCTTTTGCCACTGTTGGCTGCTCACCTCCTCCCCAAACTGTGCTGCCCAGTGCAGTAGCCTGGGAGCTGACCTTGGCTGTTCAGCCCTTTCTGCATCCTCTGTCACAAGGCTGGCTCCCCCATTCAGTAAGGGGCCCACACTTTCCCTGATCCTCCTCTTGCTACTGACATACTTGTATGCATACCCCCCAAACATATTCCTATGTATTAGGATTGCAAGTATGGTAGTATAGAACTTTTCCCCACAATGAACCATGAAATAAACCCATATTAAATAGTGGGTAGTATTACTACTCAATTTTCATCTATGCTGTATATAGTCCAGTTTCTGGATATTTCAGGTGAGGTCAATGATGGAACTCAAAATTGTTTTTTGTTGCTGCATAAAGCATGGAACCTATGCTGGATGCAGATATATCTTAATACTACTGGAAAAAATATTTTAAAATTCTATGAGCGGTGCAAAAGAACAATAACAAAAAACCTGTACAGATTAACTCTTTCAATAGATCAGCTATAAAATGTGGTAATTTTTGCAAGAGAATTATATTTCAAGACATTATTTAAATCAGCCACTTCAGTGACTGAAAAACTTACCTTAGCGAATTAGTTTATGTTAATACAGTGAACATGTCTTAAAATATGATGAAAGTTTTACTGAAGAACCTTATTAGAGATACTTTAGCTACTTTTTAAAATAGAAGACCTTATTTTTTCTCTTATAAACTGTCTCACATACGTTTATAATACAGACTAACAGGATGCAAAAGTTCATTTTAGTAAGCAGAGTGATTTTTAATTCCATAAGTTTTTAAAAATCCTTCCAATACAAAAATGATTGAAAGTTTGCAGATGCCAAGAGACTTAAACAAACTGATAAGCAAAACACTGAAAGGCATAAAGTAATTGCAAAACTGTTTTCAAACTAAGATGCTATGTACCAAGCTATGGCCCAAAACCAAATTCTATGATTAAGGTGACTAAGTCCAAAAATAGGAGTTTTTAATGGAAACTGATACAATCTTAACTATAGTATCACACTGGTGCTTCTATAATTCACAAGGTTTGTAATTACCAATTTATAGGAAATTCAGTCAAATGATATCAAGGGAAGAAATAAAACATCTATTCTTTAAAGTTTATTACCCCTATTAAAAGCAATTTCTTATTATTTTTATCACCCATTTATTATCAGTGATTTTATTCCCGTCCCCACTAGAAGGATAGGAGAACAGCTGCCTTTGCATCTAACTTTATTGGTTTTTTTGGATTAAATTAGCATAGGCAGCACCCTAATACAGAATTAGGCGATCTCCCCGCTGCATTCTTACTTCCTCTTTTTTTCTCTTTGATCCAAAACAATTATTATCCAGTCATAATATTGTATTAGTTATATCACAATAAAGAAAGATCTGAATTGAAAAGTGGTGAAGAAACTTTCAAGAGGCAAACAAACAAACTTTGATCTGTAGCTATCAAGATTTTTCTATTACGTTCTCCTCCACCCTTCCAAATGCTCTTGGTCCAGTGCCCATAGTGAAGAGCCACTGTAAAGAAGGGTCACTCTATTGTACAGCCCACTGTTCTGCCTCAGTGATGCTTGATCAGTTAAAACTTTGATCTCATAAGACTTTTTGTCTCCATAGTGTAATAACTCTGCCAATGACTCCTTGCCAGCTTGTTGAGAATCACAAGTATGCTGCTACTTGCTATGCTGTGCAACTTGGAAGTTAATTTTAAAACAGAAAATTCTATGCAAGGCCCCAACATGTCCAACCACTGTGCCAGCAAAATGTAAGTGATAAAGTATGAAGAAAATCAGCTCAAGAAATGCAGGTCTAAAGACATGGACTTTAACTCCAGAGCAAACAAACATCTCCATAGAGGGTCTCCTGCTTTGCTTGTCTTTTAACAAGAACATGCCGTGGGCAAAATAATAAACAACATTATTGTAATTCCTTTCTTCACTGGAGTAAAGTATCAAAAAAGATGCAAAACTGAAACTCCTCTTGACTTCTGGAGTTTTTTTTTTCCCAAGTTTCAGTTCAGACAATTGATCAAAATAACCTTTTCCCTTTGTACATGGTTCTTATTTGAAAAATTAAGCGAACAAATTTAATGTTTGTACATAAGAGACTAGAAAAAGGCTCACTGGTAACGTCTAAGCATTCCACAAAAACAACTAAAATATTTCAATTCTAAAGCAATTATATTGAGAACAGCATGAGCTCTATTTTACCTGATTTTTGCACAGGACATTTTTTGGTTTCTGCTACTTATGTACAAGAAGAGGTCAGATTAGCACTGCCTTCCCTATCTGAAGGAAAGGAATTGAGTAGTCATTACACAGCTGTAGAAAGGAGTGAAAGTGTGAAAATGCTGATTAAGGAAATTATTTTGTACTACTGAACAAATGAGGTTGAAATGACACGTTATACTCAGACCATACTAGAGGCACTTAAAAATGTGAGTGTCTGCATGTTAAAGCTTGTTAACTCATGCCAAGTGCCCTCTCAGCTTCTCAAAGCTAAGGTTCTTAGCTGAAAATGGAAACCAGGGAAGCCACATTTCCCACAGGAAACCACCTCCTGTTAAAGTGTCACACTAGTAAGACTCTTAGGCTGCCTACAGACATTCAGGTCTCCACTCTACTTCATGGCGTTTTACATAAAGTGTCATGAGTCAGAGTGCCCCCACTTCCCCACATCTCAACAAATGGAGGAGGAACTGGAGCCAGCCTGCCTGGGCCCCAGCTCTGGCCATTCAGCAGCCAGCAGTTCCCTCTCTTTCCCCCTGACAACCCAGGTGGTGGGGCTGGGCATATGCCCAGACCCCTCATGCAAAAAGTTAACCCAGGAGGGAACCCAAGTTCCCCAAGGTGTTCTGCTTTTAAGCACCTTCACAGACTCAAAGATTGTAAGGCTGGAAGGGACCTCGGAAGATCATCGGGTCCAGCCCCCCTGCACCAAGCAGAAAAGACAACTGGGGTCATGTGACCCCAGCAAGGTGACTGTCCAGTCTCCTCTTGAAGATTTCCAGGGTAGGCGATTGTACCACCTCTGGAGGGAGCTTATTCCAGTCTGGATATCCTAGCTGTGAAGGGTTCGTGTAATAATGTAATACCCGATTTAACCAGGGTTAATTTTTCATGCAATTTGTCAGCTCAAAAGTACTCTGCAGCCATGCATGTTAAGTTATGGTCGTACAGTCATAGATACTGACTCCATGGGTGCTCTGGGGCTCAAGCACCCACTGAAAAAAATTAATGTGTGCTCAGCACGCACAAGTCATTCACCTGTTGGGTTGGGGAGCTGGGGATCAAGCCTGCCTGCACTGACCCTCCTGGCCAGCAGGCAGTGGTGCTCTGGCAGCCTCCAAAAAGGCCGCTGAATTACCCCTCTCCAGCCCCACCATACCTCCCTCTCTACCCCCCTCCCTATTCCACGGTTGTCAACAGGGGGAGGGGGAAATGAGCAGAATGGAGCTGCTAGCTGGGCTTTGTCTGGCCTGAGTTGGATGGGGGGAATGGAACAAAGCCCCCCATGCCTTATGGGCTACCCCAGCTACCCTGGCAGGAGTATGGGGAGGAGCTGGGCTGGGTCCATGAGCTGAGGGGGCTGTTCTACACCCCTCCAATCCCAGCTCAGATCAGGTAAAGCAGCTGGAAGCTGCTCTCAAGAGACCTCGCCAGAGTGGGGGAGGGAAGGGGGGAAAGTACAGTGCAATAGAGCTCCTGTACTTTGCAGGCCCAGCTAGGCTCCCCCAGTACCCCTGCCAGAGTATCTGTGGGGTGGGGCCCACAAGGCAAGGAAGCTCCATTCTGTACCCCCCTCCCCCCGCAGATCAGGCCCAGCAAGCTGGCAGCTCCATACTGCTTGCTTCTCCCTTTTTTCTGGCTAACACCTCTGACACCACATGAAGAAATAACCCTCAAGGAGCACAAGTTCCCCAAGGCACTCTATAATAGCAGAGTGTCTTAATTTAATACTTGATCTGCTGCAGGTAATTTTTTTGTGCCATCAGCCATTTTAAAAAATATGTTGTGCTGCTGATTTCATCTTTAACACGATGAAAATTTTAATAAAAAACATACAAAATGAATTAGACTCCTTATGGTTTAAAAAGTGAGTTCTTAATTGCAGATGGACAGATAATGCACAAGTAAAAAAAAAAAAATCTGTTGTGCAATTTCATCAGTTCACTTAGAAGTTAGAAACCATTTTTAGGTTGAGTCTTAGCCTTCTGGAAGTCAATGGGAGTTTTGCTATGGACTTCAGCAGTCAGGATTTCATTATTAATATTTAGTAACGTAATCATTGCATTAGAATAAGGGATTTCTTTTCTTCCATAAATTCACACTTACTAATGACATGCATCCAAATACCTAGAGGAAAGAAGGTGCACAGGATAAGGTATCAGCCTGAGATTCCAGAGAGATGTGGCACCTATACATGTACCCCACGCCTGCTCTGACATTCTAAATAGAATGCATTGGATCAGACTCGATCAATCTGCGCAGCAGACTCCAGATTAATGCAGTCTAGTGAAGCATTCTAATTAGTGACCCCATGTTTCAAAATGACAGTGGGGACACTAACTAAAGCTCATCTAACGAGCTTTAGTTAAAGCTCCCTGCCACCATTTTGAAGCATGGGGCACTGAATAAAGGAGATGCTGCAGGTATTTTAATTAGACCGGTTCCTGAGAGTTGCTCTAATTAAAATACCCCCTCCCCCCTGGAGCATGTGGAAATATGCCCTAAGTTGTCCCTTTTGGCATAGATGACTGGCCCATTTTTGTCTTTAATAAACTTGGGTAGAGGCAACAAAGGTGCCTTCTACCCTAATGTAATATAGCAGATTAGAGCACTCATCCAGGAACTGGGAGATGCGAGTTTTAGGTACCCTCCTACCCCACGCCGACATGACAGCGTTCAGAACTACGTGTCCCAAACCCCAGTTGAGTGCCCCAACCAGCAGGTTATAGGGTAGGTTAGGGCCAGAGTATGCTCCATTTCTCCTCTTCAGATTGTGTCCCTATGTAGCTAAGAATGCAATGTAGATAGGGGCAAGACAGTGTAAGACTCTATGGCTCTGGAGCCCAATTATGAAGACACTCCCAGGGGAGTGGGCAGTCCTGAGTTCCAGTCCCTGCTTACAACACTGTTTTGTATTTCATCCAATAAACTAATGCAAACTGCAGTCCAGGGAGCAAGGATGAGAACCCAGTACCATACCACCCCATTCCCAAGGATGCCCTCATGACTGGGTGCCCTCTTGCACTCTTTCGATCCCCATTAGGTATTAAAAGATATATATTTTAGTCCAGCTGATATGTACCATCAAAAAGCAACAGAATTTTCCCCTGTTGCTGAATGATCTATTAAAAGGAAAGAGGAAAAATATGTTATAAATGTGTTCACCGTTCAATCTTACAAACATTCAACACATGAACAGCTCTACTCTTGCATATAAGTAGCTATTTTAATGTGTGCTTGGAGGAAGAGACTCGGATTACAATTATGACTGTGTAAGTTTACCAAAAGTGGATAAAAAGACTTTTTCAATTTGGTGTCCAGCTTCAGTAGCAAGCTGTGAGTGGCCTCTACTGGCTGACCAAAGTCTACATAAGTCACTAAGCTCTTATGTATTTGACTGTAATATCATCAAGTGTGTAATAATAATGTAAAGAAAAAATATGTAAAGAAAATATACTACAGTATAAAATGATGCACTCAGACTAAGTTTAAAAGCAAAGACTACCAAAGTGGGGAAGGCAAATCATCTGTATAAGAGAAAATATAATTGTAAGTATATAGATGTTTCCACAGAGAATGTGTTTTCTTGTGAGATATACTGTAAATATATGTATTTGCCTGTTCTTCCTATTGTTGAGCAAAAAAAAATTACCAAGGTTAATTTAAAATAGCTTTAATGGCAATTACACTCATGAATTTTGAGTAATTTGAAGCTTATTTTCATCCCACATGTAAAAAAACAAATTATTTGGATTATTCATGTCAAACTTTTGGCTTCAAACAGCATAGTGTTCAAGGATTCTCACACAATTTATTGCATATCTGGGTCTCCTCACTTCAGATGCCCATTATAATCATTTTTATAATCATGTGTAATAATCTGTATTTCATATTTTTTCTGAGTGCAATATGGATCTAAGAACAGTAGTGGGAGAAAAAAAGATTTCTATAAAGCATGAAGAAATGGTGCAACTGGTTAAACTTAAAAAACAAAACAAAAAAAACTTCTCAAATGCGCTGACTTTAAGAAAAAGCTATCATTAACAGATCTGTTTTTGGAGATTATGTAATTTTAATATAGTAGAATCTAAGCTGGTTAAAACATAGCTTACTATAAATATGTACGAGCTTATTCCATGATAGTGGGGTTCAATTAAGAAGCTAATATACAGTGAAACTTTAAAAAAAAAAAAATTGAAGACCGCTAGGGAGCAAGTGAATTTCCACTTAGCTTTTTCAGTACAGGATTATGTACCTGGTTTTACCATTCTCCCTCATTTTAATTGCACCCTATTAAAAAGGATTATTGTCAAACATAAATGACTAATGATGCCAAAAGGTGACTGCCTTCCCAAGTAATATTATTGTGCTCACATATAAGAGTATTCCATGATATTTCTAGCTTTAGTTCAGAATCCTCTCTCATTTAAGAATTCAGTCCCATTATCTTGGCTGCTCAAAATTGTTCACAGGGTTATCTAGCTGACATATAAGATAACCCTCCATCTCACTAGACACCACTGGGATATGACATGCTGACCCACAGTAAGCCATGATTATTAGTCTGAAATATATACCATATAAATGGATCTCTCACCAAATACTTTGTTTTAAAATCTTCTAGTCTTATTTATACATAAAAAAAATGTTTTAAATATTCCAACAACAGTTCCATTAATCATATCAGAAAATAATGAATCTGGATATTTAGACATATTAATGTTACATATTTTTACAATTTAGAAGTAAAATAACTATAATCCACATCAATTTAAACAGAAGGAAGAACACAAGCAGTGCTTTCCCCCACCACACACACCTTAAATTGTCTAAAGTGATTTTTGATTTACAGGCCATAAATTAACAAAAAAACCAAATAGTCAAGGGCAGACACTAAAGAGAACACCCTCCCACCATTGTTTAGTAGTGAAAACCATCAGCTTATTTAAACACAAAACATGTCAACAGCGGGTGGAACCTGAAGATCTCTTTTATAAGCAGCGTTGGTAACCCAGCAGACTTGAGCATCTCCAGTGTTTCAGAAAACGTCTGGGATCAGGATCAGCAGTCATATAAAAAGGTAAAAATAACTGATTTGCTAGTGTAATCTACCCTATTCACCTTTCTGGGGACAGAGATATTCCATTTTTAGGCCCACAACAATTCTGTACAATCTTGAATCCTTCATCATTTATTCCAGGTAGAGACATTACATTTTTATTGGTATAAGTGTTCAGAAACTGGTACCGTAACAGAAGAGAAGTTTGGCACACAAACCCAGTCTATACCCAGAATAGAACAGAAGTTCAGCACACAAACTAGTTTAAAGATCATGTAACCCGGTCTACAATTTGCACCTGAGCTCCTCCAACCAAAGGGCAAATGTGTGTATGGTTTGCTACCAATCTAAACTATGTTGCTTATAGGAAACAAGGCAACTTGGATCAGTTCCACCTCAGGCTTTTTGAACGTCTGTAACTAGCCTTTGTATTCCGGTAAAAATATTTCTAACGTATATTGGTGAATGCTATAACTAAAATCACCTGGGGATAACATTTAGTTACTAGATTATTCAACAGAATAATAAGTGGTAACTAAATGACAACCCAGGTGATAGGTAGGTATAGCAGATGCTAGACTGCAGCATTTATAGGATTTTCACACTTAAAAGAAAATAACCACAACACGTATATTTGTTTGAACATTACTTTTAGACTGTCTTAGGACAGATGCCTTTTCAAGGTTTAGTTTATAAACCACAGGATTGCAGTATCTTAGCACCACTTTTAAAGCTAAAATAAAAACAAAGTTCTCCTCATTCATGCTGGAGAACTTTGATAGTGATCAAAAACACATTTTTTTTCCAGTTAAAATTTGCACTTGTGCCAAAGGACAACATAAGTCATACAACAACTTACAGCTTACTTCCTGGTTGAAATGGAACTTCAAGTTGAGGCCTAGGAAATTTCACTTCTGCCATATAATATTATTTATTTACTTAAACACAGCCACTATTTTGTTCTTGTTTTACTTCTGCTTGTTCACTTTTCTCTAAAATTGTGTGTGAGGCTAAGCAGAACTCAGTGGTATATCCGTAACCTTTTCTCCCCTTCTTAAGTCATAATCCAACTTGTACTTCATAAAATAATTTTCTCCACCACTGAATCATGAGCTAAGTACTCTGGAACAGAAGGAATACGTAGGAAACTTGACAACAACTTTCTATGGAATATTGTCAGGCCATGCTTGAGTCATAACTTTATGTCCTCACATATAAGCGACCTTAGAAATAAAGCTAAATTTATTTTAAAATACACTACAGTGAGTGCAATTGCTTCTCAATAAGACATTCTCCAATCTGTCCATCATCTAGTCTTCAAATATTAAATGTAAATAATTCATGAATTCTATTACTTTAGGCAGTAATAGAAAATTCTGAAGTGGTAATTCCTCTTTAGTGACATCATTTTAAAAAGGAGACTGTCAGGCTTCTTAAAGTTCATACTTATCCTATATAAGGTATCAACACTTCAGTAAGGCAGTTGGTACACTAATACAAGACATACTGACAGTGCATAAACTGCATATATTCATTAGTAGGTTAAGTGAAGTTGCTATCAACCAATGTTATGTACTGGTATCCAGCTTGGTGCTCATCTGTGAATGCACTTTAAGATTTTATTTCAACTACAGAAAAAGACCTTACTATATAATAGTAGTAGCTTACTTAAAAGATAGCCTGTAGCCCTTTTTGGTAACTGGTATTGCCAGCACTTAAAAAGTTAGCTCTTCCAAGACACTGTCTTGAAGAGAAAGACGGTAACACCTGGACCTTGGGAATTCAACACCTCTGACACATGCTAGAGGCATGTCTAGCAAACTTTTAAAGTGAGACTCAAGACTTGCATTCTGTATTACCAGGTTGCTGCTATTTGTGTTTCAGGTTTTCTGGGTATCAGGGTAAAGAACAATTT
>NW_017728943.1:65714951-65758646 GCF_001723895.1 Crocodylus porosus
TATGACAAATTTCATCATATGAGCTTGTTTGGTTAATTATTACACCTACTCATCTACTATACCCATTGTGGCTGTATATAAGAGGATGGGGAGAATTTTAGAGACCTCTGTGTCTGATAGCATCATCACAGTCTTCCTAGGTAATGCTTATGTCACTTTTAAAGTACTCAGTATCTGTGGATTTATGCTTTTAAATTAGTTATGTCAATGTTCTGAGGGACAAGCTGTGGATGATGGGTAATACAGTTTACCACTCCCTTGCATGAACCCTTTGAGAGGTTAAATTGTAGCCTCTGGGCTTCCGCCAGCCACTGCTTCCAACATTGCTCCAGGAGCAGCAGCAGGGATCTACAGGCTTCTCTGGCTGCCACTTTTTGGCCTGCCCCAGGGATTTTTATGGAGCAGGAATTATTAGTCTTTCCTGTGGGTAGAAGTTCATTGTTTCAGTGGTAGCAAGAATCATATCAACAAATATTCTACTACTTTCATTTATTTTTGATGATGGCTTAAAATGACTGTTGTCCACAAAGGCAGGCAAGGTTCTTTGGGTAGATGTCTTTTATTAGACCAACAAAATAATTGGAAAAAAAATTCTTATCAAGCTTTCGGGCACAGTCACCCTTTGTCGGGCATCTCTGCTGGTCTGAGACTCCAAGGAAAATTGTCCACAAACACATTTAATATACTGAATCATATACTTTAGTGAAAAAATTCTACTAGTAGATATTATGTCCAAACAATACCAATAAACAATTACCTTGGTGATGCTCCTTGTCAAACTTGCTGAACATATTTGGTTACCATTTGGCGACCTAGTTAACAAGAACATGTTCAGTTGTGACACACCTCATAACATTTTAAGCAAAGGGCGGACAAAATATGCCTCACGGGCCGGATGCAGCTCGTCAGGCACTTTCATCTGGCCTGCAGCACCCACTAATGAATTGTACCCTGCCTAGCTCTTTGGCTTACAAGAGTGAGCGAGGCACCCACGTGTACACCCCTCCCCTCCGCAAACATACCCTGTTGTGCCTCATTCTCACCCTTGTGGGTGGAAGGGCCCAGCCTGGCCAGCACACAGCTTCTGGGAATGGCTGCTGCTGCAGCCCCTGGAGACCTTCTCCGTTTCCCCTGCCTCCCTGTTGCTCTGGGAAGCAGGTAGGGAAGTGGAGGCAGCCAAGTTGCAGCTGAGTGGGAACGTGGAGCGTGGGGCTGGGGCTGGCAGCAGCGTGGGGCCCCAGGGGGTGGTGGCAGTGCAGACTACGGGTAGGCAGTGTGTGGGTGTGAGGGAAGGTGTGGGGTATGTGGACCCTCCTCATACTTCCTCCATGATGTGCAGCCCCAGCAGGCGTTGCCGTTGGCAGTGGCAACAGGTAGGAGTGCTCAGGGTGCTTGTGCCCTGTGCAGGCACTGCTGCCTGGTGACGTGCAGCTACGGCCAACACCGCACATCGCAGTGAGGGGGTGCAGCCTCTTCCAGGCCATCTCAGTTGCCAACACTCCCTGCCATGCATGCACAGCCCCTACACTTGTATGGCATGGGAGGGAAGCCCCAGATGCTGGATGTGTAGTGCTGGTCAGAGCTGCACCCTGCTGGGCACCAGTGCCTGCACCAGGCACGAGCACCCTGAGCGTCTCCGCCTGCTGCTGCTGTGCCATGGGGGGAGTGCAGCAGGGGTCTCCATGCCCCCCCATCTTACACCCCAAAAATGCCACACACCCTGCTCCTACAACCCTCCACATATACACAACCCCCCAAACTTACTCTATGCCCCCTCCACACAGCCACACTCCCTCACAATTCCCCCCACACCCTACCATACATACACACACAACCAATATACAAGATGAAATTTATTTTTGAATTATTATGCAATCTATATATGGTATGCAAACACAAATCATGAAAAAAATATTTTTTGTAATAAAATTAAAATATGTTATAGTAAGTGCCTGACTTAATGTATGATTTGGTTTTCTTCTGGTTCTAAGATGGCAACCCCCTCTCCCAAAAGAAGTATTTCTGAAGGGGGGGGAAGAGGAGGGACTTCTAGTGACAAAGGTCAGGGGTTAAGGGTAGGACTTTTGGTCCCAAAATAGCGGCCAGGGGTGGGGCAACTGTCAAGGGGCAGGGCTACCCATGCAGACCTTGACAACTCACCAAAACTTAAGTGGCCCTCCACCCAAAATAACTGCCTGCCACTTTTCTAACCATTAGAACTATATTAAGTTGTTGTACCTGAGAACCACAATCTTCTAAAGCTGCTGATGACAGAAAAAGGAAGATGTTCAAGGATATAACAGATGAAGCCCTGCTGTTGAATGACAAGCAGAGAAAGCTAAAAAAAAAAAAAAGAGGAAGATGCGAGGTTCAGACAGGAATACAAGATAAAACAACGTGGGGAAGAGAACTGGGTAAGCAAAAGATGTAAAGAAGCAGAAAATACAAAGAGAACTATGACAAGAATTGGGTTACCAGATAAGATAATTTAATAGGACAGGTGAGAAAGAAAATTTTAAGGAACCATACAACATGCAAAATGCCAAAGGTGAAAAGGGTCCTAGAGAAGCTTCCCAATATACACAGTGGAGATTAGATGGCAGAAGTCTTACAAGTAGCAGAAAAGATGGAAGTTAAAAAAAAAGGTCGGGGGGGGGGGGCGCAACCAAAAGATAGATAAAGCTAGGAAATGAAAAAAAACCTAAACCACTCAGCTCCTGCAAGTATGCAAGGATGTAAAGTAAGGTGGAAGCTGGTGAACAAGGTATCTAACAACATTTACAAAAAGTGATGATAATACTGGCTTATAGAAAACAAGGTAAGGGCAAGTGCGAGGACTACAAAGGAATTACTCAGTATGTCAGGAAAAACATTCATCAAGATGTTACAGAGGACAATGAAGATGCACAAGCAAGTAGCACTCGCAGAGGTTAGATATAGACCAGGGTGAAGTACAACAGAGCAGCTGTTTGTGATAAGACATATCTCAGAGAAGTACACACAAACATAACTGAACCTGAGTAAGTTATTTCATAGACTTTAAATAAGCTTTTGATAACATCTGGCAGAAAGGGATATGGCAAGCTTTGCGAATGTATAGCATCTCTGAGAAACTGATCTGGCTGATAAAAAATAGGCAGTAAGGCAATGAATGTCATGGGTATGGACAAGAAGCTGATGGAATGGGTCAGGATGAACACAGGATTGAGGCAAAGATGCATTCTCCTGTGAGATTTGTTCAACTTAGTTATGGAAATAGTAAAGGTTTTAGCATCCAGAGATAAAATGAGATGTATTATGCTATATGTAGAGTTGAATGCCTTGAGATTTGCAAGATGATATTGATCTTGTTACTCTGACCAAGGAGACTCTACAGAGAATAATGGACAAGGTATACAAGGAAAGCAGAAAATTCAGAGTGAGCATCAGTAAACAGAAGGCAAAAGGAAGAGGTAAAGATCAAAGTCAGAGACCAAGAACCTGAACATGTGGAAAAAACCTGTAATCGTAGAGAACTAGTATTGAACAAATTGTGAAGGTGACAAAAAGAATCAGCCTAGCTACTATTGTACTTAGAAAACTTTGCAAAGTTTAACAACAATATTTAGACATATATGTAAAATCATAGTATAAGAGATTAGCATTTGCACTGATCTTGTATGGACTGGAATGGTGGAATGTAAGGAAAGCCATAAAATAGATACTGTCAGTGAAAATGGAACATCAAACAAATGTTCTGAAGTGATTTAAGTAAGTGGTCTGTATTCTTAAATGTAACCTTTGCCAAATAGAAAAGGTTTTAAAGGAACTTCTTGTTCATGTTATATTAGCCATACTTCTTCTTTCCAATCTTCATCATCAGAGACCATTTTTTGTGACATCAAATAGGAGATATCAAGCAAACACTTTTCTTCTTGAATTTCAGCTTAGTATCTTGAAAGAGCTGGCTTTCAGAAAGGGCTGTTCTTGAATAGGTTGCTATATCCTGTTCTGTGCAATTTGCTCCCAGTTATGTGGCATACCTTGGCTGTGTTTACACATGCAATTAATGTGACTGAATAAACTATGGTGCACTCTGAGCCGGAGTAAACTAATCCTGACATCTACATGTCCATTAAAGTGCAATAATTTACTCCACCATTGGACAGTATTCGTATCTGACATGACTATCCTACGCCAGCGTATATTAATCTGAGCCCTAATTGTGGTGCACATGGAGATGGTGACACTTTACTGTGCAGTAAATTAGTCTATTGTGCAGTAAAATACACGTGTAGATCGATCCATTGAGTTGAGCATTCAGGCTGTGCTTAAAACATATGCAAGCCCTACCATAGTCTTATTTGACAGAGGCAAATCATTGTAACAGAAGCAATTGCTGCTTTGGTAACCAGTTGTTTCACAATCTGTCAACATCTTTTGGCTACATAAATTGTAATTTGGTTTACATATTCCAGTGAAGATCTTGCCAGTAGTCACAAGAAGGAAAAGACATAGCTAATGACTGTCACACTGTATAAGTACCTTCCTGCTTCTAAAAATGGGGAAGTAGTATGAATTCAATGGAATTGTTTTACTGAAATGCATTTGTTTAGTGTGTTCCATAACTGCTGCAAGCCTTATAGACTTTGACTAGGATTCCATCAGATCTTCGTGTTATGCAATTAGAAAATGTTCATATTACATTTTTAACTTCTTTCCTTGAAGCCTTCATAGTCAAAGATGGATACAACAGGTAAGCAGTTTCATGGAGAGGTATCATGGAGCAAAAATTCTTTTGTTAAGCATATTTCTAAATTGTTCAGCTCATCCTTTCAGGCTTTGTTTTCTTGAAGTTTTCTGACAAGTAATTTCTATGTTACACTATCATTTTCACTTTTCTTCATCCCTGTGGTTGGCAATTCCTCATTTCAAGGATGATCTGAATTATGGCTCATTGATAGGTCTTGAGATGATTTGAGAGTCCAATCCTTAAGCTATAGTTCCATCTGCACAAGTTGCAGATTTTCTGCAGGGGAGAGTAGGATATTGGCTGGGATTCCTCTTCTTTTTCATTCCTCTGCTTTCTCTTCTCTGTTTTGATGGCAAGACACTTCATCTTGAAATGTTAAGGTTGGTTGCAGCTGCAGGGCCACTGGAGTCTGTTAGCAGCCAGCTCTTCCTAGCATTTCAAGGCACAGCTTAAGCTAGCAGTTGAACACTTGTTTTGGGAATCAAGAATCAAGCATCAACACACAATGTTTGGTCCAGCGAAGTTGGTGCTTGTGGATCACTTACTCAATGCTGTTAACACCGGCTTCAGCAAGGATGCTGGTATTTGTGAGGTGATCTTTACATTTGATGTGGAGGATTTTCAGGTGCAATGTTAGTGATACCTCTCCATGCTCTTGAGATGATAATGATAAGTCATGCACATTTCATATCCATAGAACAGAGTAGGGATGATGACTACTGTAGGGCAGGATTTTGGTGTCTTTCTGGAGATCACACTTTTAAACTGTTTGGCTTAAGAGTCTTACTCACATAAAAGCTTCCTTAAACTTTTCCCAGTCGCCTTCAATATCCCAGCCATTGAGTTGAATTGATTTTCAGCTGTTTTACAAAATTCATGTTTCACAGACTCAGTTTTGAGTGAAGAGACATTGATGTAACTCACTTCCTTCTGAATCCTCCTGGTTGTTTGACTCAGGTTTAGCTCTGTCTGAAGATAACAATGATCTGGCCATCATGATTTTTCAATGTTACATTTCTAATATCTCCATGGTCTGAGGATGACCTAATCGAGTAACTGCTACTCCTTGGAACAAGGTCTAGCACTAGCAATAATCAAATTAAATTTGCCAGACACTGGAGGAGCAAGAGACCATTACTGCAGTTTCCTACACTGTGCTTTCTGATGATACTGAGCTAGGTTTCATAACCTGACCCAATGTAGGCACGGAAGTCCCTAAGGACAATCATTTCATCCTCTTTTGGAGTTTGTCTCAGGGTCCTCATAACATTTTTCCATCAAATGATCTGGGGTTGTCACAGTTAGTATGTAGGCACTCACAATGCAATCATGGCATTGCTTGGAGAAGGTAAACAAGTGGTCTACAAGCTGGCTACCATCTGAGAGAAGGATTTGTACAGATTCTCCTTCCCTCATCGTAGTCCAAAGCAAGACAACTCAAGAAATGTCTTGCCTATGGCTCCGAAGAGTTGCTTGCACATGATGTCTGCTTCACCCACAGCAACTGTGTCAGCTTGCAGGCTAACCTAAATTAAGAGCTTGGTGAGTGGACAGTCTCATTACTTTTTCCGTAAGTCTACCCTGGAAGCTTGAGTCTGCTAAGTGACTACCGGGTACTTCATTTGTTAAAGTGAAGCAGTAATAAATAATGAAAAACGTTAAGAACAGAAACCAGGCAAAAAGAAGAATCTTCTAGGTAATCTATATGAGATTCCTGGTCTTTGGAACACAGTTAATTCCACAGTGGCCAACCTGCAGCATATGTGTCATACATGACACAGGTGGCTTTTGTGTGAGATATGTAAGCCCTGAGTAAAGAGAGGCTCAAGTCTCTAGCAACTTGAAACATGGCACAGCTCTATGAGAAAGTGTCAGAAGTCATCACCAAGAGCTGGATTAACCCACCCCTAGCCCTGCAGCCACTGCTGAATTAAGGGGTTTAAATCCTTATTCACCATATAACAGTCTAGTGGTGGCAGGGACACGGAAGGCTTAACCTGGTTTTTGGTGGGGACACCTAACATCTCCTCTAACAGCAGTAGCTTGCCTTTGCTCCATCTTGTATGGCCTTAAGTTTGAGCACTTCTGTTTCAGTTATGGCACCCCAGGGCAATGAGAGCAGCATTTGGGGGGGTGAGGGAGAAAGAAGAAGGGCTTCATTTGTGGCACATCGGCCAGAAAGGATGGCCATTATTCATTTATTCACTGTGTTGTCAAACCTAAAAGTTTAGTGCAAGTGGTAAATAATTTAAAATCACCTGGTAGTTAGGTACATCTCACAACATTAATTAACTTTTTCATTTTTCTAAGATGTGTTTAAAATGTGATTTGTCCTTGTAGCAGATACTTGAATACGTAGAGACAAATAATCTTGCAGAAAAATCACTGATAGTCTTCAACCCAAAAGATAAGGCACCGCTGTCTTCAGTAGGTAAATCAATTCCTCCCCCCACACTCCTCTCCTTTTATGGTTCTGAAATGTATAGAGGTAGACGACTAAGAAATTGTTAAACTCTATTTTTATCTCCATGTGGAACTAGTTTTATCTTTGCTTTTCTATTAAAATATCTATATTGGGAAGAAGATGCAGTGCTATGAGAAATAATATGCAGATCTTAAGTAACACTTGCACCACTAAGGGACTTCTGAGTAGAAAATGGAGGTTAGGGGAGTTCTTTCTTTTGAGAAAAACAGTGGGAGGTTAAACTCCTAAGATCTTTGGCTGATGAAAATTTTCACAGCTCTACTAAATGTACCTGTAGTTAATAAACATATGAAAATTTTTACTATACTGTTTCTTAATACTCCTTTCCTCCTCAAATTGGATAAACTTGCAGATGCTGATTTCTGCAAAAGTAAGAGAACGAGTAGAAGATTGAAGGAAACAAGATTAGGGAGGAGAGGGAAGGGAGTCACCAGCACACTAACATGTTAATGCCATTGTAAGATTATCAATAAGCCAGAGATGTTGTTAATATGAATAAATAGCGTGGAAAAACAACACAGAATGGAACATCCCCAGTAATTTGTAAATTGGATATTTCCCGAATAGGAACCTTTGTGATTCACAATGCAAAGTTGGTAAAGAAGGGAGGTTCCTAGTGCCCTTTCCAACCTTAAAAAAGTTTTTGAATTTCATTAAATCATGACCATTTAATGGACATGTGCCCTGATCTTGAGTTAGAAGTTCTAAAATAGCATAAAGTAGCAAAAAGAGTAAAAGTATTGCTTTCAGCAAGAGAGCTATGATGTTATTTCAAAATCATACAGATTGGTGGTCACCAAGATCTAGCCCACAGAGGTGTCATCCAGCCCACAGATCTCTGCAAAGGTCTGAAAATTTGTTGGCGTGGACAGCAGTAGCAGTGTTAATTGACATGTGTTCTGGAACCATGGCAATTAACACTGCCACCACTCATCCTGCCACCAAATTTCTCAACTCATGGGTTGGTTCTGGACCATAGAGCCTGGTCATCTCGTCCACAAGCCTGGAAATTTGGTGGTAGGAGAAGCAGCAGCTGCTGCAGTTCTGCAAGCCACAGCAATTAACCTTGCTGCCTCTTGGGCTAGGAATTTACATGCAACCCCATGCTCCAGAGCTAGCTTGAGGGGCCATATGCGTTGGACGCTGCTGTTTAGACTTTCCTTAACTACCATATGGTAAGAGCCTTAAAACTAAAGGCAAAGATTAGTAGAAAGAGATGTAGCAGAAAATGTACTTCCTTTGATAGCATATAAATAGCAAGTTTTTCTTGCATTGGTTTAGAAAACAAACAGTGAACTTAAATATATATGACAACTCCACATTAGAACATTACGATTTCTTTTTTTTTGTTGAAAGATTCAATTGTAAATCCTTGTTTGACAGTAAGTACTACTACCCATTTAAAATGGCTTATGTTAAACCCTTCCAGAGGTAAAACCTGAATTTCTTATATACAAAACATGTATATATACAAATCAGATGACCCTTGTTAGAGTCTGAAGGCCTTGTCCAGGTCCTTAAGGTGAAGTGTGTATTAAGCTTTGCTTACTGAAACCTATCTTTCAGGCCACCATAACTGACATAACAGTTTCAAATCATTGTAACCTGTGCAACAAGGCAAGCTTATTTCGCACCAAATTCAAATTTGGATTCCACCTGCCTCTCTCTTTCATTAAATTGCTCATGGACATAGCAGCATCATAAAATATCTAGCAAACACGTTGTCATGCCAAATACAAACATTTAATTGCCAAGACACACTTGACATGCCGCACCTACACATCTTAAAGTTTTACTAAAATACTGTTCAGTTAGTTTAAATGGTTCAGGATATTTTTCAGAAACCCTACCAATTTACTTCAAGTGCAAGTAATTGCAAATGTTGCATAATACACCTGATATATATGTCATTAAATCATTTCTGCATTTATATACCTAAGAAAAAGTGAAAGAATGTAAGCAAAAACAATTTAAAAAACTCCCTGGATGTGCTTGTATAATTACATTTTGTAATCATATGGCACCATCGGTAGTAGTATAATGACTACATGCTTAATAGTGATATAATTCCTCTCAGGATTTAGTTTCTTTAAATTATACAGCAGATAACATATTTGTGTCAAATAAGACTTGATGCTTTATATTCAGTTAGTAAATTATGGAGATGACTTATATTGATGTTTCAGTTCATGTTTCTGAAACTGCATTAATAGAACACTCCAACTTCTATGCTAACAAGCTTTTTTTAAATCATAAGCTTCATAGCTGATGTAAATCAGCTTACTGCTCTTTACAAACTGAGCTACAGTGATTTACACTACCTCAAGAATTGGTCCAAAATATTAATACATTAATGTATACATTACCAATGTACAGCAGAAACTTTAAACTGGCTTGACAAAAGATAAAAAAGCATTATGCCTCAAAATATTACAGTAGCTATTGTTTTCTTCTGTATTGTTAAACCTTTGTAATGAGGAACTAGTTATTTCACAGCAAAAAAAAGGCACGTTGATTTGAGGATGATTTACATTTTAAAAATACTATAAGCTATTAATATCCTCTGGCCCTATCAGCAACATTGAAACAGACAGACTACTAGATATTTGAAAAGGGCAACTACCACATTGTTCCCTTGGTACTATACAATGGCAGGTCAAACTTTTGTTCCTCTTGTCCTACAAACAATTTTCAAGCCCACGCTCAATAAATAAATTTGGTCTCAGCACTCCCAATCAGGGCTGCACAATCCCCTCAGTAGCAGACCTATGATAAATGGACTTATTTTCCCAAATCAAACACTCGAATTTAAATTCAGATGAGTTAATGCAAAGGTCAACATTGTAATCAGTTCTTTTGATCTTTATAGAATTTCTTGAGTAATACATAATAAATCTGAAACAAGGCAATTTGCGGCTCTGTATGTGTGGCTGGTAATAAAAATCTTAACGATTAGAGCCTTTATGTACTTAGGGAACGTTTTATAGTAATAGCTATAGTGAGAGCCTCAATGCATGGGGAATGATGGCAATAGATAATACTGAAAGACATGATTGCTTGATTGTTTATATAGTTTATACAGCATGTATTTTTATATGTATACACACGTATCGATGGTACATATATAAAGCATAACTTTGCTGAAGATTTTGACACCTTTTTTCCTAATTTTCTTTTTTTTTCCCCTAGTCAAAAGCTTGGGATCTTAAAGATTTCATAGGTTGATTTTTTCCTCACAAACAAAGAAATGATTTGGGATATTTTAATTTAGAAAAGTAGAACACAGCATGCATACATTAAAAGTATTTTACATGATATTCTGGCATTCTTTTTTCATTTTAAATAAAAAAAATATTCTATTTAGCCACATTTCATGAGTAATACAGTATTCTAGTGTAATAGAATAAGGCCAACATTGATTAATGAAAAGGTACACCAGTAGAAGCATCAAATTCAGTATGCAGTACTAGACGTCTCATCAAGAAAAATCAAGATTCTCTATTCCACTATCAAGATGAAGTTTTTTCCTCCCCCTTTTAGATACTGTAATCTTGCCTCAAGTTTAGGTAAAATGCTTCCCGACATCTATCAAACCACTGACCCTGCAGAAGGCCAATAACACTTCACAGTGGCCGAGAGGTCTTTAAAAGAACAAAATAAGATGTTCAGGCTGTTGTTTTCACTACAAGGTCTTCCTTGCATATTATCTGCTAAAAAGTTTAGACAATTTTATATATATGTGGAAACAGTAATGGCAAGAGGGGGCCTCCAAACAGACAGGGGTACTGACAGAGGGCAAAAGGAATAGGAATTCATGGCAGAGATGATACCTTTTATTAGACCAATTAGATTTTTGGAAAAAAAGAAAAAAATGTTTTTAATTGCAAACTTTCAGGCACAGGCACCCTTCTTCAGGCATAGGAGAAAAAGTTGTAAAAGTTCTAGATAGAAATGAAAGTTCATATTTCATAGGAGAGTTAAAGGTATGGTAAAATCTCCTGTTTGGCACAGTTCATTTTGTGCAGGTTTGGCTCAGAGAAAAGTTGGAATAGTCTGTTTACCTCAAGGTTGTTTGGTGGCAAGCAAGATGTAGTCATAATTCCTTCTGGTTATGATGTTTCATATTTCAGAAATGAGTAAAAGGATGGAACTCTTCTGGGCAGAAATGTCTTATGTGGTGAGGTGTCTCTGGGCTCTGCAATAATGCAAATTACCTCAAACAAAGGCAGAAGCGGGGTCTCAGGTTTCTGGTGGCAAAACTTGCTTCTTCCTTGTAAAAATATGAAGATTTTGTTTTAAAAATTGGCTAAAATTTGGTATCTTCCATGTGTCAGGTGTCCAGGGTGTAGCCCTATTGGTCTAGGCAAAAGGAATCAGAACTCATGGTAGAGGTGATACCTTTTATTAGACCAACTAGATTTTTGCAAAAAAATGTCTTAAATGCAAGCTTTTGGGCACAAGCATCCTTCTTCAGGCATAGGAGAAACGATTGTAAATGTTCTCCCAGGTAGAACTGTTCCAAATAGGAGATTTTACCACACCTTTAACTCTTCTATGAAATATGAACTTTCATTTCTACCTGAGAGAACCTTTGCAATCTTTTCTCCTATGCCTGAAGAAGGGTGCTTATGCCTGACATCTCGCAAATATTTTGTTTTGCAAAAATCTAGTTGGTCTAATAAAAGACATCACCTCTACCACAAGTCTTAATTCCTTTTGCCTCTAGACCAATATGGCTACAACCTAGATACCTGACAGAGGGCAGGAATCCCTCCCTACCCAACCTGTTTCTCACCCACTGTCTGCCACAATTTGCATTTTCACTGACTGCCATTCTCACATATCACCTCCTGGCATCTATACTATCACATCCAGGAAGAGCACAAAACAATTGCAGATGCTTCCTCTTCCTGAAGAAGAGTGTTTGTATCCAAAAGCTTGCACAGAACAATTTTTCCAACTATTTTACCTGGTCTAATAAAAGATATTGGATTTACCCAAAGAACCTTGAGGGCAGAAATTGGATGTTTTGTGGTATAACTCAGTTTCTTCTTTTAGCACAAGAAACTGCTGCTGGGATTAGGGTTAGGAAGGGCCATTAAGTCAGCAACAGAAGTAACAACATAGGGTCCAGCAGGTGGGGAAGATTAGCTGTTTTTGGTCTTCTCCTATTCAACACAGTTAAATAAAGGAAAGGAAGATATATTTTTTATTAATTTATTTCCATTCCTCATGGGTCATGAATCTCTCTGGAAAAATTGTCATTGGAAGAGACTGGAAAAGGAGCCATCATTCTCCATACCAGATTTTATTGGCTATATAGGTGCACGTGGGAGTTACACGCTCAAAATGATTGCAGCTATAGACCCACTGAAATATTCATCCATTATACAGAGTACTCATGGTGCAAACTTGTGGCTCATTCACAGTAAGTACTTCTGGTGTAAGACCCTCTCTGACCTCCTCCCCTTCACCACTCCTGAAAAGTGCAGAGATAAGTGGCAAATAGCTCAAGAAAAAAACCATCAATATCACTTTTGAGGAGATAAGTTGGTTAACAAAGTGTAATAGTTTTGATGTGAAATATCTCTAAAAGCACTTGAATTGGCACAGAAAGACATTCTGAATAAAAAAACCAATCACCAGTCAAAAACCAACACGGCCTGTATTACCATATTTACTCAAATATAAGATAGTGCTGAATTTAGAAGACAACTCCCCCACCCCTAATAATTAGATTATATTTATGGTAACATTTATACATTTGTAATAATATTCCAGGTCAGTAATCCAATTACTGGAGTTTTGCCGTGGATTTGTCCCCCTCACATTGGTATAGCAGGGAAAATATATCTGGGGGGTGGGAGGGATCATGTGGCCCTCCTGTCCTCTAGCCCCCCAGATTTTCCCCTGCCCCCTTACTATCAGACCCTGCTGTTCCTGAGCACATGAAAGTGAGGGGCAAATCCGAAAACACCAACTCTGAAATAAATATGCATATGATCATTTGCATATAGGCAAGTTACTATAGGTACTCATAGACTTAGTTAATCCAGAATTCATGCATTTTATCTTTTTTTGGCAAAAACAAGCTGTAGCACAGGTACTCCATAAACACTTTGTAAAGTAGCACTTTTGCACCTACTTATACATTGTACAAATTAAGCATTGTATTAGCTCAAAGCCAAAAGGCTCAAGATTTATTATATACTTCATTGGGGTGGGCCTTTGCAGAGTCAACAGCATTTCAAGCCATGGTGATCCTACAGCCCACAAACCCCTCACTCATGACTGGAATTGGATGAGTCATGGATCCACCTGGTCAAGGCCCACCTGTGATAGGCTGAGAGAGGGGGTGACCAAGCCTCTCACCCACATAGAAGTTTGGTGATGTTTGCCAGACATTTAAAGTTGGAAGAAAACGGCCATATTGGCTGCATTTAATCAATGTCATCGTTGGTTTTCATTACTGAGCACATGCTGCTTCTGGCAGCAGTTTAATGGTAGACAACGTATTTAGTGAGGTTTTCTTGTATGTGACTATAAGACAAGGGGTTTCTCCTCCCTCTGCCCCCCATGCTGACTGGGGAGGGAAAACCTTGTCTTCCAGTCCAGTAAATATTGTATATTAAATGAGTTCAAACTGGACAACTCTGTAAAACTGATCTGTCCTCATTTAATCATCTACCATTTATTGTTATCTGTAAACTTTACCAGAGGTGACTTGGTTCCCTTCCACATCACTGGTCAAGATACTCAATAACACTGTGTCAAGAACAAACTCCTGTGGGATTCAACTAGGAATTTCCTCATTGAATGATGATTCTTCATATATAAATTACAGTATTTCAATTTATTTGGACTGTACAGGCAAGTAAATTTGGTCTAAATGGTTTTTCCACCGGAAATGACATGAGCCAGAACTGCTCATAGGAAGCTGCTGAATTTGCCGAAACATTTGTTGAAAATGATCTCTTTCAAGGATTTAATGGAATTTCTTCTTAAAATCAGAGAGCGAAAAATAGAAAGGAGGAAGGATGGAAAGTGGAGGCAGCCCTACCCACCAGTGCCAACACTCTGAGGTACCTGGCTAAGCAGAGCAAATTGGAACTCAGGTCCCTTATATACGGAGAAGACTGCCCCAATAACTAAAAGTTACTTTTCTGTGTGCGTCTCCCATCATTAAAAAAAAAGTGCTGAGTGATTTCTGACATGGAACAGAAAATCTCCAAAGTATTTTTAAGATCAGAAAAATCACTTTTCACCTCTAGTAGTAAGTTGGGCTCATTTGAACCTTAAACAGAACTAAATGTAAGGTCACATATAAGCAACAAAAAGAAAATATATACATGGCAGAATGTCAGGGCCGGTATTTTGGAAAGCACTGAATAAAAAAGAATTAAAAAAGGGAACTTAAGGGTCCAGATGAATAACTGATTGAATATGAGCTTGCAGTTGAGTGTGCAAGCTAAGAGTTCAAATGCAGTCCTTGGGTATTTAAACAAGGGCATATTGAGAAGTATGGAGGTACTTACAACTGTGTACAGCACTAATGAAATATCTGCATGTTGTGCCCAGCTCTGGTGGCTATACTTCAAATATGATATTGATTAATTGAAACACTGGAAAAGGTTTAAGAAAAAGAGCCACAAAAATGACTGAAGATCTGGAAAACCTGTCTAGCTATTTTCCTTAGCAAACAACATTTAAGGTCTGGCTTGAGCACAGGCTATCAGAAATGTTTTCTTCATGTAAATTAAGCTAAGTAGTATAACTAGGCGTGGGCAACAGAGGTAGAAGGGGTGCTGAAATTGCCCCCTATGCCATTAAGTCTGTGCCCCAGTAGCATTGCCAGGCTGGGAACTCCAAAACAGTTCCCAGCTGCTGTAACTTTTACAGCAACACAGCTGGGGCAGGCACATCATGCAGTGGAGGCAGCTCAGCTGCTGCTCCCTTGGTCCTCCTTGCGCTCTTAAATCCTGCCTACCCCAACTCAGAACTGACACCATGTGCTGGCCCCACCTACTCTCAGAACCTGCGCTCCCTGCCCCCATTCTCAGAACCATGTTCCTACCCCCTGAAACTCAGTCTCTTGCAGGGTTTGCCCTAAATGCAAATTTGGCTTTTTACACCACTGCCTCTAACCTATCAGTCAGCGGAATAACAAGAGTGAATGGCTGGAAGCCAAAGCTAGACTAATTCGAAGTAACACCAAGACACAACTTGTTTTTAACGTGAGCAACTAAACACTAAAACATAAGGATATAATGAGCTTTTTAAAAATCAATCTTTGGAATAGTTATAAAAAAAATATTCAGTCTTGATTTAAACATATTCTAGCTCAGTCAAAAAATTACCAGCTAGAAATTCTTTGGCTTGTGTTCTGCAGGAAGCCGGATTAATAACGGATCCTACTAGGTGGAAGGGCTCTGAGAATGCAGGATGTAGGTTTTGACAGTAAGGGAAGGGAAGGAGGAACAGAGGGTGAAGGGGGATGAGAGCAGAAGTGGGGTGCATGGGTTTTGAGCGCCAGTGTTGGGGAGGGAGGCACGGCAGCAGCAGCTTTACCCACCAGGAACTTCTGGCCTTAAAAACTGTACATATTTGACATGGCAGTCTCCAGGGTATATCAATCAGAATAGGCCCATGCACAAAAGGGCAATAAAGAGTTTTTACATCAATGGTGTAAGTGCAGAATCTGCTGGGAAACAACACTAGAAAAGCAGGATTTCTAAGAAGATAAGAAAGGCACTCAAAACAAATGGAGCAAAGCCCATTCTGTATCTGTTGTACATCTTGGGTGCTGGCAGATGTAGAACATCCCCCCCTCGAAAACAAATGTGATATACCAGAAGCAGCAGCACGTTAGTTTGACCTGGCTCCGCAGTGTCTGTAGAGATTGTATGCTCCAATGGGACTTTTTGGAGCTCTTATCTAATGCCAATTCCATCAGCTATTAGAGGAAAGTACCATAAAAGCCCCGCTGAAGCATCCGATCTATACAGACATTGGGTGAGCTTCTGGGCATGCACTAGATTTGGTGCAGGGGCATGCAGAGTTTAAAATGTGTTTTTTTGGGTGGGGTTTAATGTCTGCAACCAGCCTGTATGGCTATTTTCTTTGTTTCCTCAGCCTGAAAATTGAATCTATGCCAATACTTTACCAAAGGTTGATGAGCAGTTGGATATAATTCAAGGCCCTCTGGGAAGACACAGACTAGTAATAATGTTGCTCCTGAGAAACTCAAAAAGTCAATACATTTTACCTGCTCTGTTCTGAGGCTGTCTAGCCCAGCACTGGTTTCCATGCAAGGGGATCCACCTAGTTGGAAGACCAAGGGCTGGGCACACAATATTCCTCAGGACATCTTTTTAAATTTATTTTTATGATCGTCATGGAAGGATCTGTAATGACTATCCATTTGATAATGGGTTTTCCCCCCCTTTTGTGAAGTTTTATACCCCGCTAACCCAAGTCTGGTTACCTGTATCCAAAAGTTTGTTATCCCATACCTGACTTTACTGTTGGATATATTTTAACAAGAGAGATGCAGTCCCTTTGGTTTGGACTCTAGGATACAGATGGCCATGGTACTTTCTGATGCTGAAGTGGGCATAAATGAGAGCACAGAAAATACTGTTAGCAACTGTTTCATTTGGTTTGTCTTAGAAAGAAGTCCAGAGTCAGCCACTGAACTTTAAGTTTGTCTACCCTGCATTCAAAGGTATGACTGCAGAGTAATTAGACAGACATCCTAGCCCTAGTGTCTAATCACCATAAAAACAAGAATTGGTTTCAAGAGCCAGACCTGAAAAGTTTTTCTGCTATCAGTGCATATTATTTAGCCATCAGTACACAGAAGCAAAACAGTCACTTTTAGAACCATGGCTACATGACTGACTATTCCATCTAAATGCAACACATGGTCACCCAATGTGCATGCAAGAGAAGTTCCCTAGATAAACTTAGGAAATGAACCATACCCTTCCCTGAAACCATGCTTTACGAACTACCCATTTTCCCCATTGTGTAGTCTACACTGCTTAAAATGTTCACAATATTTTCGTAGACCTGGGTACAAAGAATCAAGCTGACAATGGAAGGGGAACAGGGCAAGATTTTAAGAATGGATTAGGATCATTTTAAAGAAATGGACATATTTCAGAGCATTAAAAGTGTTTACTAGCTTTAATACTAGCTTTAAATTAGCTAGCAATGATAATACTAGTAAAATACTGCAAAACAGACTTCAGTGCAGGCTGCACAAGACTAATAGAGCCTAGGATGTATACCCTGGTATGCCTGTACAACCCAAATTGAAGTCTGTGCTGCCACATCTACACTGTTACTGGGAGCTATGCTAGCTAGACAGTGAAAATCCAACCTTTACTGCAGATGCACAATGAATTGGAGTGTGGACACCTCCACAGTCATTACTATGTGTGGATCTTGGCTGGGATCGTAATATACTATGGCAAGGCATAAGGAATATCAGATTGGACCAATCCAAGACACCTCTGCTAGATTAGAAGTTCTGCCTTCACTAAACTTTGCATTACTTCTCGCATTAAATTAGGTGGTGACAACCTGGTTGCACTGCATTGCATACAGCTACTTGAATGAGAAGAAAAAAAATGAACTGAATTTTAATCCTATTACCTCTTGGTCCGGCAGGTTAAGAGGGAATTGTAGATGTATTTTCATTGGACGGACTAAAGTTTCACACCTTTTTCTAATATGTATCTATAATTTTGTAATTAAACATTCTGGTAATATAATTAGTGCAAATACATGTAACTATACAAGTAAGAAATGTAATAATTAAGATGTGCAATTATGTGATTAGTGTGTGTAATTGCATAGTAAAATCCTTCTGAAAACTACTGCTTGACATGATGTAAGACCACTTTAAGAGCTCCACATGTCATTTCAGAATTTTTTTTGTCATTACATCTGAACAATCAGTTCTCATTATGAACTTAAAGTTTAAAAAAAGAGAGAGAGACACAAGCCCCCCAAATGCAAACAGTATGTAAAACAGAGCAACAGGGAAACTTGAGAGATCAGGTATATGGTACCTTTCAGTTTAGGTTAAAATACATTCTCTAACCAGCCACTGGTAGTGGAGATAAGTTCACTTTACAGAGTGCAGTAGTATTGGCGCTCCTGCAGCACAGACAGAAGTTACAGAAGACACTCTGTTTTGAAACATCTTCATCTGACCCATCATGCAATTTTCACCTAATCAGCCAGTTTCAAAGCTGTCTGCAGCTGTGCACTTGTTTGGTCATGGCTATAAACTGCTTTCTGTGGTCAGATTGGGCAAACATTGTCACTTCTGTCTGCACCCCTGGACAAGAAGTATCCTATCAGCAAAACCACTGTACCCATTGAAGTATTCCAACGGACAAGGTGCAAGAGAAGTATTCCTATAGAAAAGGTGTAACTTTCGTCATTTCCATTTTTTCTGTGGTTGGATTTCTTTACATTCCAGTGTCATTCTTCCGTCATATTAAAAAGAGGAAAAAGGTGAGAGAAATCCACTTCTTGACTGACACTATTTACAATGTTTCAAAGCCTTAAGCACCTGTTTATCACGTAATAATTAATCAGGGGAAGCATTGGTATATGGAATAAGTCCTTTCTACTACAACTATAAAGCTAATGAACATACACAACTGAAAGATTTGTGCCATAGAGAGAAACAGATAGATGCTTTTGCCATAGATTAAGATATAATCATAATTTTGTGAAAGGAAAACTTGTTACTAACAATGTCAAGGATTGGTGCTCTTGTCTGCACAACTTTTTTCCTTTCATACACTTTTGATAAGAAAGAGGCTGAGGAATTTATGTCCAAAGAAAGAATTGATGAAGATGGCAAGGACTTCCCCATTCTGAAGAAAATGCCATATAAGGCACCTACTGAAAACCTGATGATAGAGAACAGAGAAACAAAAAGCAACTACCATAAAAAGGTACTGACCCTATCATTCATAAAACCCAGTGTATACTAGATTTTGAAAATACTGGCATTTTACATGCTTTCCTAAAAACCCATCACCATAGTATCATAATTCTAGATACTGATCTCAAATTTTGTTTTTTAAGAACACAATACATTCTAAGATGATTAAAGTGCTGTTTAATAAAGGTCTGGATCTGCGACTCAGACAATACCAGCTACTATTACGCTTTTGATTATGAAACCCATAGTCAATTGGCTAAAGATATAAATTAAGGGAGGGATATTGACAGCAGCTTAAGGGAAGTAGAGGAACAATTAAACTTGAAGGTTTAACACTTTTAAAGTTGACACTTCTAAATATCATACCCCTGGTGTCTAATCACCATAAAAACAAGAATCGGTTTCAAGGACCAGACCTGAAAAGGTTTTCTGCTATCAGTGTGTATTATTTAGCCATCAGCACATGGAAGCAAAACAGTCACTGTTAGAACCACGAATACATGACGGACTATTCCATCTAAATGCAACAACACATGGTCACCCAGTGTGCACCCAAGACAAATTCCTTAGATAAACTTAGGAAATGAACCACACCCTTCCCTGAAACCATGCTTTATGAGCTACCCATTTTGCTCATTGTGTAAATTCTATACCACTTAAAATGTTCACAATATTTTCATAGACCTGGGTAGAAAGAATCAAACTGACAATAGAAGGGGAACAAGGTAAGTTTTTAAGAATGGGTTAGGATCATTTTAAAGAAAGTACAATGAATCAGATCAAAGAAATAGACAAATTTCAGAGCATTAACAGTGTTTACTTAGTGCATACTTTTCACCCAATATCACTGAATACCTCCCTACCTTGGCAAACTTCTTATACCACCAATTTAAAATGTAGTGGAAAGGAGCCAAATAGGCCCAGAGGACAGAAGGGGTGGGGGGGAAGGGAGAGAGAGACAATGAGATTGAGATTTCAGGGTGGTCAGACTTATAGACTTTGAACACCTGCAGAAACAGTTTAAGTAGGTTATCCAGTGAAGAAGGCAAATCCTGCTACTTCCCAGTTCTGTATCCATGAAAAAAAGGAAAAATCTTTTTGAGTACAAAGAATCAGGGACAAAACCCGTCAATAACAGGTGCAGAAGCAGCTTCAGTAGGGACTTTAAAAAGATGATTATTCCAAATTGCTTTCTACTGAACAGTGTTTCCTTTATGATGATTAACTGCTTGCTGCAGACACTGCCTACCTTTTTACTCTGTTTCTTCATTTAAAACATATTCCCACTTTGTTACATTTCCAGATCCTTTCCAATCCTTTCTTCTTGCATCTACCTCCCCTACTGCCTTCCCTTTTCCTTTCAGCTAACCCTTTCCTCTATTTTCTGTTAAATTTGCTCTAACAATTTATATGAAAATAAAATACACAATATCTCTGTCAAAAGCAATTATAAAAGAACAAAAAGCGAGAAGTTTGTATCAGCTTGGTTCTGTTCCCTCCGCTTGGGTGTCATAGCAATTTCTCCACCTGCTATTTTGTCTCATCCATTTAGATTCTAAACTTCCAGGGGCATAACTGTGTCTTACTTTATGTTTGTGCAGCATGAGTACACCGAGACCCCAAGCTTGACTGGGGCCTCCAAATCTCTTCTACAACAAGCAGATACTACATTAAATATGTCAAATAAGTATTTATTTGGTTCACTCAAGCTGATGGCTTTAATTGACAGCATCATATCCAAGATGCATAAGAAATCCTCATCACACAGTGTGACAGCTCTGACTTCATGTGAGATGCTGATGAATAAAACTCCTATCCAAGTAAATACTACTCCAATGTACCTGCTTTGGGAGTATAGGAAGCAGCATCCATATCCAATAGAGGATTTCAGCTGGACAATGATGAAAAGTCCATATGTTGCAGTGCCACCATAAATTATGTTAGAACGTATGGTCAGGCCACAGAGGAGCTCCAAAAATAGGTTGGAAACAGTTCTCTGACTGAAAACAAATTGCCTAAATTCCAATATGAGAAAACAGTGTTCCTGACATATATTTTCATGTGGCTACTGCTGTTTCAAGCCAAGTCTACAGAGATGAAAGACAATATGCTTCAGCTTTAAATTTGGAAGTTGTTATTCCAGCAAGACACTAGAATGCAGAGAGATCTGCATGAGTCTAATGCCTTTAGGCTTTAACATTTATTGTGAAATACAAGGGCCGGGAAGGCCTGAAAGAGTTGGTACTGGGGGGGGGGGGGGCGGCAGCTATGGTCCCAAAGTTTAGAAAGATAGAAATTTAAAGCAAGACTTGACTTTAGTCATCCCAGGTATTACAAAATGTTTATAAACTAATATTCTGCCTAAGCTGTGGGGTGTATTTAAATATAGTAGAAATATAAACAAGAACAAATACAAACTAGAAGAATCCTGTCTAACAGAGCATACTACTTTTAAAATTAAAGTCAAAAGCATAACTCCCTGTACCTATAAATCCATTATTATTACTACTACTACTACTACATTTGAGATTTTTAAAGCAGGATTACCATCATAACAGTTTGTTCTTAACCTTACAACCTATCAGGAAGGTACATTTAGACAAGTCTACCAAACAAACATATTCTTGCAGTGTATGCAATCGAGAGACAAAATTTTCAACTCTAATGACAGTCACCTTTGTGTATAAATGAAAACATGTAAGGGATTTTTTTTTCCCTGCGAAAAAGTATCCTGGGCTATAAAAACAAAACAAATCTATGAAATGTAATTATATTGACTTCATAAATTACTATTCAATAAACTCAATTGTTCTATGTTCAAGAATTGGTATACCTCTAAGAGGAAAAATCAATCTGGGATTCACTGATTAATATGTTATGTTGATTAATCCTATGATCTCATTGAAATGTCTAAAGATCAAACGAATATTAGATAAGCTGCCAAGTTAAACTAAACTGTATTCAGTTTTCTATGCCTAGTGTAGTACATACTCTTTTTAAAAATAATCCTTCATGCTTGTCTGACAAATACATCTGAAAGCTACATGTGTGATGTAAACCCAGTAGAATTGTATTTAGCAGAGAAAAATATCAAGTTAAGATGCATTAAGACAATTAGGATTTATAGTCACTACAAACTTGCTTGAGGCTAAATAATCTCAGTATATCTACATTGGCATTTACAAAGATTTTGCATTTTGCCCATCAAAAATATTAAAAAACAAAAATGTATATGTATAAATGTATGCAGTATTTGGACTATAGTTTTAGTACTTAGCTAGCTCTGTAGGTCTAGGATTAACTAATTTCTTTCTGTCAAAGATTTAAAACATAATTAAAACATGATTAACATAACGATTAGTTTTTAATGCAAAAACCTGCATTTTTTGGCTAAAGTAATATAGAAGTTTAGAATGAATTAAAAATTTAGATATTTTAATCGCCACTGCTGTACCAAACAGCACAAAGCCATATTGTCCCACAGCATGAAGTGATCAGATACCTGCCCAAAATGATGGACAGCTCTGGCCCAGAGAACAGGCAAAAAAAATCCCATTTACTCGCTGCCAGATGGGACCTACTGGACGCTTCAGCGCAAACAACTCATCCTTCTTCGGACCTTCTTGTCCAGCTCTTGAGCTAGCTCCAGCTGATAATGATGAATATCAAGGCTACAGTAAAGTGGGTGACAACAGCAGCCTTGTTATAGCTGCCAGTCTTTCAGTCTTGTCATTATTACACATTGAAGATTTATTTGAGTTTATTGTTGTGCACTGGGTCTAGCCATTTTGCAATTCATCACCTACTACAGAAGGTTCAAGATAGTGGCCATAGCTATAATTGCCACCTTCACCTGCTTCTGGAAATTATGAGGTCACTAGCTAGGGCAACCCAGCATCCATAGAGCTCCACAAGTCATGACAAGCATCCTCTGCAAAATAGCCAGCTTTTATTTCCTACATGTACTTGGTGCCTTTCCTTCAGAAATTCTAAAATATCACATTTTCGAATGCATGACTAAACTAATTACAGCACACACAAATACATGCTACTGAAGACATATGAAGGCTATATGTTCAGGAACAAAGAAATGAAGATTTACTGCTGCTTTATTGTACTTATACAAACAAAAAATCAATGCAACAACTAACTTGAATTTAACTTGAAAAGCAAATGACTAAAAAGAACATTTTCTTTATCAAATATCACTTGTTAGGTTATTAAACTTTTAAACTTTCTGTCCTTAAAAACAATGTATACAGAAACCTATGCTTATCTGACTCGATACGTCAATAATAAAGTAGTTGAAACATTCTTTAATTTATAAAGCACAATTAATACACATCTTTGATATAGATGTGAAAATATATATTACAAAACAGTATTATGGTTAGCATACCAGTGGTAAAACAAGCTGGTCATACCCTCATTTGTATTTCTATCAGGAGCTTCCTCATAAGTCTCAGGAGTTTCCTCTGTGTGCCTCAAAGTTCAAATCAGTTTTAAAAAATTGAATTTCTGTGGTAAACCAGAAATCAAGATGTTAAAGAGCAAAGCTGTACTTGATAGAAGGCCCTAGTCCCTCATTAACATGCTCAGTAGTTATTACTGATGTAATATCAGTTTTCCAGTATAATGCCGTCATTGCTCATTTCTGTTTCCCACTGCTGAATGTTAAGTGTTTTATTAATAAAATTAAAAATTGTTAAAGCAGGCTTTTTTTGGTTGAGTTGCCTATAAAATATTCTTTAAGTTGATGAAGCAATCAGCTGGTTTATTAGTGAACAAACCTGCTACTCTCTGTATTGCTAAGAACTAGGCCTGTATGAAGTGGAAAGGATCCACTCCAGATTTGGTGGCAGAGTGATTCAATTCAGTGATTCGAATCATTGTCTCCATTTGATTTGGCCAAATCTAAATCCAAAGATATTCGGCCATAGACTATACAGGCAGACAGTGCCAGCAGGGGCAGCTGGACAAGCCCCAGGTTGAGCCAGCAGACCCGGAAGAAGCTGTGGCTCGTCTGGCTGTCTCTCTGCCGGGGTGAGGTAGGCAATGCTGGCAGCCCCGGGACAAGACACAGGGGCTGAAGGGAATGATCAGAGAGCTGGGGGAAAGCCCCTGTTTATTCCCCCAGACTGTGATCATTCCCTCCAGCTCTCCAATCATTCCCCCAAGCCCCCACAGCTTCTCCTGGGGCTGCTGTCTAGCTGCTCCCCGCTGGGGCAAGGTAGGCAGTGCTGGCACACCCGGAAGAAGCTGCGGGAGCTGGGGGAAATGATCGAGGAGCTGGGGGATCGAACTGGGAACTCAGAGATCGAACCAGGAGCTGGGGGGAAGCCCCTTTTCATTCTCCAAGCTCCTGATCATTCCCCCCAGCTCCCAGCTCAATTCCCCAGTTCAATCCCCCCAGCTCCCAATCATTCTCCCCAGCCCCCATGGCTTCTCCTGGGGCTGCCAGCACTGCCTGCTTTGCCCCGGTGGGAGGGCAGCCGGACGAGCCATGGCTTGAGCTGGCAGCCTTGGGAGAAGCCATGGGGGTTGTGGGGGAATGGTCAGGGAGTTGGGAAATCAAACTGGGAGCTGGGGGGAAGGGTCTGTTTGCTCCCCCAGCTCCCAATCATTCCCTCCAGTTCCTGTGACTTCTCCAGGGGCTGCCAGCACTGCCTGCCTCGCCTCAGAAGGGGAGCAGCTGGATGCACCACGGCTTCTCCTGGGGCTGCTGGCTCAAGTTGAGGCTCATTCGCCTGCTCCACGGATGCGCCCGTTGGCACTGCCTAGTACCTGCCTGTACAGTCCATAGCCAAATCTCTGAATCGATTTGGAAGCTTCTGATTCAGTTCAGAGAGAGTAATGGGTCTCCTGATTCGATCCAGAGATTCGTCCACCAAATTGGGTCGCATCTCCTCAGAAACAAATCGGCTACTGAAGCTTTGCACAGCCCTACTAAGAACATTCTGAAAACCTAAAAGTTGACGTACTGAAACTAACAGCAGTTCTTCTTTGTTTGCTACAAGCACTCCTTTAAGGAGGCTTCATGGTCTGAAAAGATAAAAAGATTCACCAAGAGGTTCCAATTAGGTGGCTTCGTGAGTGGCACTGTGCAGTGTGCTGCCTGGGAGCTGGGGTGGCTCTATGTGTGAGCCAGAGCCCAGCAGCTCACAGCCCGTGGCCGCAATTTCCAGGCAGTGTGCAGTGCCCTGCTAAGCCATGCTGCACCCACATCATGGCGCAGCTGCCGCATGGGTGCCGGGGGGGGGCATCCTTGATGCCCCGGACTGCTCGGGGAGAGGGAAGGGCTCTGCCACAAGCACCCAGAGCCCCCACAGCCCTTGCTGCAGCCAGTGAGTGGGGACATTTTTTTTTTTTTTTTTTTAAAGTGCCGGGAGGCTGGGGCCAGGAAGGGGATGTGGCCAGGCAGGGCAGCCATCGGGACTTCTCCCATGAATCCCCCTGCTTGGGGAGAGGCAGGCACAACTGGAGGAGATGCAGGAGAACCTGCAGCCACCTGGCTGTGCCTGCCTCTCCCTGGCCTAACTGAATCTGCAAATCTCTCCGAATCAATTCAGAGTCTTCAGATTCCATTTGGAACTTCTAATGGGTCTCCTAATTCTATTTGGATTCGGAGATCTGGCCACCGAGTCAGGTGGAATCTCCTCTGAATTGAATCAGCAACTGAAGCTTTGCACAGCCCTAGTAATTACCAAGCTCCAGCAGACTCAATTAATTGAGCCTCCTCCAACACGCTGTAATTACAGTGCATTGGAGCAAGCTCAAAGTATGTGTATAGGTGCCCTATTTATGCAATGAATACAGGAAACAGCCCAGAATAAGACAGCTATTGGAGACTTTGTCAGTTAAGGCAGGCACCCTGAGAGATGATAGAGTTGGTCAAAATGATGCAGTAGTGTGTGTGAGGCTTTGTCTCTGATACACTCCTACAAGCCCTACCTCCTCTGCTGGGGCTTGCAAGGAGGAATGCTCATGGATGTTTACTGAAACAGAACTAGAGCTTCTGGATTGTTCTAGTTCTTCTACCTGGTGTAAAACGAACAAAGCAAAATATGAGAATCAAGTGAAATTATATTAAAGCTTCCTTGTCTCTTTAAAAAGGAGAGAAAAATTGTAAGGGGCAAAGATTTCTTATGGTGGTATCTTTTATTGAACTAACTGCATAACTGTGCTAGATTTAGACATTCTTCAACAAGTGATTGCATTCAAAAGCTTATTTTAACTGAAGCCAAACTGTGCAGTTTTTCTAATAGAAGGTATCCCCCTAAAATCGTTGCCTCTCACATAATTCCTGGACCATCACAGTAACAACACCACTCTGACACTAAAAATAAAAAATCATTAAAAAAAAAAAAAATACACACACACACAGAAGCCCATATAGGGAAGTTGCCTCAAATATGATATGGTAATTCTAGATATGGTACATTGTTTAAAAAGCAATTGTGAAAGTTACAGATGTGGTTTAATTTTGTTTTTATCATATAGATGTGGTAATGTGTTTTTTTCACATATGAAAAATAGTTCTGAATCTTTTTTATTTTCAAGTATTTTTATAAATATAAAAGCTTCTCCTCATCTGTAAAATCAAACCATTTCTCTCTCTCTCTTTTGTTTAGAAGGACTTAACAGAACCAAACGTCCAAGAATTTAATTTCTGATTATGACTGCAAAATTAAGTCATCATTAAGAGATAGTCTAAACTTTTTCAAGAACATGGGGAAAAAAAAGATTTAAAAAAAACAAACTGTTAAGCCTTTTCAATTTATGCACTCAGGTAAGACTGTCAAACCATTTAACAGATCTAGATTCTTATACCCTACCTTAGTTTCAACAGTGACTTACACACTTAGTACCCCTCATCTAAATTCAAGACATCTCAGTACCTAATTGTCATTTTTGAAAGTGTGATTTAGGTGTTAGACTGTATTTCTTTAAACATACTTTTAAACTTCTTTACAAAAGATGTAGGAAAAACTTGGAAATTTAAGTATTTTCTAAAGTACATGGCTTCTGCTGGTAAACATTTAACCACTTTTTGACAAATACAATTGCCCAACTATAGGGAAAGAATGGGAACTGGCTATACATACTTGAACCGCTCTGCCATGTAAATGTCCCATTGATATACAAAAGAACTGACAGCAACAAAGCAAAATGGCTGGTATAGGTCTCTCCTCATGTGTTCTAAGTAAAGGCATGTCAACTGGATGAACATGAAGAATCTTTAAGAAATACATGCATAATTAATTACTGTTTTTCTTTGCATCTTTCAGAATAATTTAGTGATAGAAATGAAATGTTCCAAATTACTAAAATAGCTAGAAAAGTTTTTTTCACCCCTAATTTGACATGTGATAAAAATCATCACTTAAAAAAGATAACATTGTTTGCAAATTGAGCAAGAGGACCCAATGATAGCCATATATAATCAGTTGTCACCTTGCAGCTCAATTAGCCCTCATGTAAAAATGAGGCATGTAAGGAGAAATGAGGTTTTGACATTATCTCTGCCAGCAAGATAATTACACAGCCTTCATTTAACAGTAGGGCAACACTACTGTAGCAACAAATTAACTCAGCTCCATTTGCAATTCATGGTGTGTTTTCTCATTTAATACCATTTGTCTTACCCCAAGTGAATGTTTCCATTAGTTTTCCCCAGCACAGCAAAATACTCCATTTGACTTCACACATTACATCACCAGCTACTTTAGTTCCAGTAACTTTGAGAAAGCTGCATAAATTTGATTAAATGCTCCCCTCCCTACCATCTTTAACTAAACCATTCTTTTTTGGTTTACAGCCAAATAATAATACAGCAGGTGCTTCTGGATTTAATGAGCAAGGAACTGATTTCATTCTACATTCATTTCACTCTGATAGTTGATACCGAAAGCTTGTACCTTACGGCTAGGTACAGACATTCAAAAAAGCCCGAGGTAAAATTGATCTAAATTATGTGGTTTTCTGTAAGTGGCGTAGTTTAGATCGGTAGTGAACAGAATACACATTTGACATATGGTTGGGGGGGGGGGGGACAGCGCAGATCTTGGACTGGGTTCTGCCATTTTTAAACCAGTCAATATGTGGTGAGCTTCTGTTTTGTGCCAGATATAGACCAGTTTTGTGTGCTGAACTTCCATTCTGTTAGGAGGTATAGACCAGTTTCTGATCACTTACCTCTGTAAAAGTATAATGCTTGTACCTGGATTAGATGCGTTCTTTAAAAAAAGTATACTTTTATGCTAGTTATCAGCATAACCAATAGCAGATTCTGAAGTTTAGAAATCTAGCATAATCTAGCATGGAAAGGCAATGCTGTACACTTAATAACACTTTTCTAAAGTGCTGTTAATTAGGACAAGCATCAGTACGTAGCTGAGATGCAACAGTCCTGACAATGAGACATTTAATTTTCCCCTAATTTTCAAATAAAAATTGCACGTGACCTTGAGTCTAAGAAACCAGAAAGCATGTGCACACATGCACACTGTTGGGGCACAATGAACCCAACCAGCAATTACGAGTCAGCTCTTCTTAACTTAAACCTGGGTAAGTGCTTACGACTTCTGTTATTGAAATATCTAAAAAATGGGAAGAATAATACATGTGCATCTGGAGGAGAGATAAATATATGTGCAGAATTTCAAAGACCAAAGTGCTAAAATATTTCAGCTGCAAGTACAAATGATAAGAATAATGTCTGAGGCAGCAATCAAAAAGCTCTGCTCTCTGCACATAGTTTTTTTCTAAGTTTAAGGAATAATCAACAGTTACCTTTCAGTGGCTTCACTGCAATTAACACAGCAGTGAACAGCATAAATGTCGGAGAAAATTACAGTATTTTGTGTGCCTAAGGGACTGTTTACTGTGAACATTATTAAATACTCTTTTATACATATTTTAATTGCTAAATTGCCATCTTTACCGAGTACATAACTATTAAATCCTTTTTACCCTAAACATTAATAAAACACTTCTAAATCTGTTAGAAACACGACTCTTCTTTTCCAAGAGGAAAAACAATTTGCATATGAATTTAAATTACACTAGGAACCAAGGAATGCTGTTTGGACTATCTCTGCCCTAGGTTACTCAGTAGAAAATGGAATAAAGAATCACTTTTTCATGTGCAATTGCACATTTCAGTTGCCAGTTTTTCAGTACCTTCATTTACTCCATCACTACAACACTTCCTTTGTACCCTTAATCTCCTTTGTTAATTATGCTAACCACTTCAGCACCAGTTTGTGTAGAATACTAGATCATTGCACTACTTATTAAGAAGACAAAAAGCTTTCAGTTTTCTTGTGCTGAAAAACATATAGAGGTGGTGGTAAAGGATAATTCATCACAATGACAATCCATCATAAAAATAATCCACCCAGAACACGTAGGCCTAGAAATTTAGGATGGTGACTATTTCTATTACAAATTGTGCCACTTCAAAATGGTCAGTTTTCTCATATGTAAGCTCCTAGTGCTTCTGTCTGCAGCAGGCAAGGCTTCCTTCCCCCCTGCCCCCAAATAAACAAATTAAAAAAAAAAAAGATATATTTTTTAATCAAATACTGTAAAAGATTAGCTGTTGTCTTTTGCACCAGTGGCAGCTTTGTTATCATTCTCATCATATTGAAAGCTTATCCAACAGATGTCCTCTCCTTACCCTCCACTGGGTTCTTTGTGCACTCAGAATTAACCCACTATCACAGTGTTTTTCTGTATTAAGCAATGTAAGATATTTGGAGAGGTCTTTGTTGTCATAAAATAAGGAAAGTTGCATTAAAAGCATTAAAATAATTGCATTCACTTGGAAAGGAACAAGAGCAAAATACACTGCCAGCATTTTGTATGAAGGATTCCATGCAAAGCTAATTAAAGGAGTTGAAAACATACTCTTTTTGACATATTCTTTTGAAACTTTACTTCATTTAAAATCGACTAGAAATGGCTAGGTATGCTGAATGTCACCCTTCTCTAGTAAGAATGAATGACCTCTCTGATAATCATCTAACTCACTTAAAAATGGTTATACTTCTTGAATTATTTAACAAAAATGAACTTTGAGCTTGTCAAAGGAAAGCAAAAACTGTTTTCCCAAATCATTAAATAGAATAACAGAAATAACTGACAAACAGCTGATCTGTCTAACTTAAACTTCACAAGAAATATTTAGCCTATGGTAAAAGAAAGGGTGTCACGTTCTGTTACATGATTCCAAGGTGACTGCTTATATTCTGAACTGCCAGGCTAATTCTAGCCTGAGCACAAATCTGTCTTTTATTTCATAAT
This sequence comes from Crocodylus porosus, assembly GCF_001723895.1. Taxonomy (NCBI): domain Eukaryota; kingdom Metazoa; phylum Chordata; order Crocodylia; family Crocodylidae; genus Crocodylus; species Crocodylus porosus. The sequence goes on from NW_017728943.1 coordinate 65,745,444, forward strand.
TAATTCTCAGTGTCAAAACTGGTAGATGTCCTTTTTTGTACCAACGCACTGTGGCTGTTAATTATACCACAAAAAGTATGCTTGAACAACATTAGTGATATGACAGGCTCAAAACAGGAAATACAAGTTAGGGCGAAACAGATGAGTAATATGCATCCCCTAACCCCATGCCTTACATTTCACCCTTGTTAATTAATTTGGATTTTTAAAATACTTCGATCTGTAGTATTTTTACAGGCATAAAATGAAATGCCTACAAGGGCTAAAAAATGTAAAGAATTCCAAATTATACTTTGAGATTTGTTAACAGTATTAAATTTTAAAAAATAGAGATTGTAGTAATAATACTTGCCCAAAGCACTTATATATTTGTAATGTAAATTTTAAAATAAATGCTGCATCTAAAAAAACCCCTTAAATAATACATCAGAGCTATATCCTCAGCTGATCTGAACTGATCTCGTTCCAGTGAAGTGAATAAGCTGTCAATTTACACCAGGCCAGACACCAAGTAGAACTCCAAGTCTTCCAATATACTCATCTAATTGTCTCAAGAAAGAACCTGTGAGTTTGAATGAAATTTATATTTTACTTGACAAAAAGGGAGGATTAATTCAAAAGATGACCCATCATTGGGAAAGTGACCTCCCACCATCCCTTTTCTAGAGACTGTCAAGAGAACAACATTAACTAATGATCCTAATTGTGGTGACATCACATGGAGAGAAAGATAGTCCTCAAATAGTTAAGACTTAAACCATTTTGAGTGCAGACAGAAATGCAACTCCCCACTGTAACTGAGAATGCTTTGCAGGAAGTGTTCTGAGTCACAACGATCCTCTGGAAGAAACAGAAGTTCACTGCTGGGTTGCAGGGAGGGGAGAGAATCTAGCTCGGGGCGGGCAAATATTTCGGGTGGAGGGCAGCTTACTGAGTTTTGGCAAGCCATAGAAGTTTAGGGGTTCCCCAGTCAGTGCTGAAGGGTGGGGTAGGTGAACTGGAGCCCCAGCCCACTTTGCGGGGCTCCAATACCCCCATCTCACCCTCCAGCAGGGGGCTGAAAGATTCTCACACCAAACTCCCTTCAGTCACTTTTGTTCCCCGCTCCCATTTTGAAAACAGCAACAGGCTGGCAGACAGCACAGACAGAAATTACAGTAGATGCTCTGTTTTGAAACATCTTCACCTGACCCCTCATTGCCTGAGGAGTCATGTTCACCCAATCAGCCATTTTGAAGCTGTCTGCAGCTGTGCGCTTGTGTTTGGTCACAGTTATAAACTGCTTTCTCTGGCCAGATCAGGTGAAAACAGTCGCTTCTGTCTGCACCCTCAAGGCTTATGTCAGAGACCAGCACCTTGATTCTTATCTCTAAGGCCCCTTGCAGACATTACGATTAACAGTCATCGTGTCTTAAGTGTATCTTAAATAGTAACTTGGTCATATGCTCAGGCAATTAATAGCACCAAAAAAGTGAACACAGGGCAAAATTATTCCAAAAAGTGTGCGCTAATTTTGTACCTGTTTCCCATTGCACCTTACACTGAACGGGTGGCTTGGTCCACTGACATGAAGCCTGATGACAGCTACATGGTGGGGCTTAGTTGACAGCTCCCCCAGCTGGCTCCAGTGCTGTTCCAGGGATGGGACCCACAATCAGATGCTTGTTGATTCAAGCTTGGGAATTCCACCAGAGTCTCGAATCAGCTCCAGTGTGGTCCTGGGGTCAAGACTGACAATCAGCTGAAGGTGGTCCCAGTCTCTAGCTTTTTCCTGCAGAGAAAGCTAGAGACTCCAATGAGGTCCCAGAGCTGGGACCCCCAATCACCTGATTCTGGGTTTCAGCCCCAGAATTGCACAAGAGCCAGTTTTACACTACAAGGAGGTCCCGGGCTAAGACTGACAATCAACTGACTGTGGGTCTCAGCCTTGGCACCAAACAGGAGTCTCAAACTGAGTCTGGTGCAGTCCTGGGACTGGGACCTACAATTTGATTGTTGGATTCAGCCCTAGGACTGCACCAGAGCCAGTTCAAGACCCTGGTGTGGTCCCACAACTGGAATTGACACTCAGCTGATTGTTGGTCCCAGCCCTGGGACTACACTGGTTTACCTGGCACCCAGCTTTCAACTTGCTAGTGGAGGGGAAGTCCAGGATCAAGATCCTGCACTTCCTCTGAACTGGCAAGTGTCAGTAGTGTAATTCGGATCCAGTCCCTGATCCCAAACCACCCATCCTACCATGCATGTGTGGGATGGCACGAGGAGCAACTGTTGGAATTTGGGGAACAGACTCCTTCCACCATTAAATAAATGTGTGCCAGGGGCCTGATGGGACTGAAAATGTGCAGATTTTGTAGCACAGTGTCTACAGGCTGATGACTCGCACATTTCTCTACCCTTGACTTTTGTCCTTTCATCCAATTGACATCTCAGCTCATTTCTCTGATATCTAGAAAGAGACATCTAAGTGTCAGCTTATCCTTAACATGGTCCAAAACTTCTCAGGTGCTTATAAAACCTTTGTATTCCCCTATTTCAATCAATATAATTGAAATCAAAATAATCTGCACTGCCTGTCATTCTTGTGTTACCACCTTTGATTCTCACTACTGCTTTCCTCACCATAACATCTGGTTCATGCTTACTATCCTTTCAAAGTCCTGTATAAATTTGTCCCTCTATTTATATGCTCTTATTTTATTTTACGTCACTTCCCCATTCCTTTGATTTTGCCAATGATGCCAGCATTGTCAGCATGTTTTGTTACCCATTTGCACAAGCAGCTCTTTGCCTTCTTTCACTCTATGCCCTATGCACAGAATGCCCTTCATGAGCTCATCTGCCAGGCTTCTATCCTCTCTCTATTTAAATCACTCCTGAAGACCCACTTCTGCCATGTTGCCTATGGGAAATCCAGCTGATTTATACTGACAAGTTAATTAAAAAAATTAGCTTAACCTTATTTTACCAAGAGACAGTCAAGCACCCTATTATACTACTTCCCCTAACCTCCTTTTGTTTGTCTGTCTTTAATTCCTTGGGGCAGGGGCTGTACTTTTTCTGCTTGGAAAGTACCTATTGCACTGAGACCCCTCCAAAAATAAATGCAAGTACAGGACATTCATAAGGAGCTAGGAATAAGACAGTTGTTACAAATGCTGTTGTTATAAATCCCTCTAGTTAAGGAAGCAGAAATAAAAACAAAGCCAGGTCTTTTGGGTACTTTCCTTCAACCTTGGTCTTGTCTAACCTGTGCTAGCCCCAATGTGCCCTACTTCCTAAGCCATGCATAAACTGCCCATGAGTTGTTCAGAGAAGATGGAAATTCCAGATAGTTTCAATCTACAAAGTGAGACGTCAGACCCTATTTGGCCCTTTTGGCCTAACTTGAATAAAGATAAGATGGAATCATCTGAAGCCTAGAAGAGTGACTTTTATCTCGCTCTTCACCAACCAAAACCCCAATATAAAACTGAATCTTTCCAATACAAGTTCTAACTCAGTTGATAAAGCCTAATTATCACTGACTGAACAATAGTAAATAATATTGCTTTTCATAAAAAAGTTGAACCAAACAACAGGTTTTAGCTATTTTTTAATTTCTATACTATTAGCTTTTAGCAATGTATAACCTAGAGTACAAGTAGGAATACATATTCAAGAAGTCAAAGCAAGCCATGATGTAGCACTTTCCAACATACGGTCTTATAGCAAAACTGAATTATTAGGCACAATATAAGAACACTACATGATTAGCCTTCTGTCTGACACAAGTCAAAGAGAAAAAATAATGAAGTGAGGATTTGTAGAAATGGATGTGGGACATATGAGAAGAAAATGAAGATTTGAAAAAAAAAGTTTCCTAATCACTGTCTCAAACTTTTTTAGTTTTAATTGCACAAAATGTTATTTATAAATATTCAGAATGACAACTGAATGGTTTAAAGCAGAGTTACCATATTTCCAGTTCCAAAAAGAGAACCTGTCAGAGGGGGGTGCCCCTCACTCCTGACCCACAGCTCCCTGGCCCCCATGGTGCCTCTCATTCCCAAACCACAGCCCCCTGTGGGCCCCCCCCCCAATCCTGTCCAACCTGACCAGAGAGTGACAGCTCTGGCTTGCGTGGGTCACAGTAGAGTGAGTCCAGCTCCAGAGCAGGCTGGAGAGAGGAGGAAGAGAGGCCTGTGGCACTCCCTGCCCTGGGATGGGGCTCCCATGCACAGCCAGGCGGCCTGGATACAGGTCCCCCATGGCAGCATCTCATAGATGACCCACCCATATGAGCATGGGTACCAGCCCTAATGCTGCTGGCCTAGTTGCACAGCTCACTACCACCCCCAAAGGGCTCCTCCATGCCCTTCCCCCTATGAAAGGGCAGATATTTCCCCTCCCGCCCCCCCTGCCCTGCTGCAGCCCCAACAGCCAGCTAACATTTCCCAGTGCTGGCAGGCACCAGCCTCCCCCCACATCCCCTCCACACAGCCCTCACACAGACACACAAACACAGCACCCACAGACAATCCCCAAACCTTGGCCCTCCAACCCCTGCCCCCCAAAGACCTACCTGTATCCAGCTGCCAGGGCTGCTTCCACCACCCTGTCTTCTGGCTGTATGCCAGCCATGTGCATGTACGTGTGCATGCGCAGATGCATGTAGCACCCTCTTTCAATCTCTCAAGCTGCTTCTTGGAGGCTGGAAGGCTACTAGCCTGCAAGGGGAAATCCATGGTTTCCTCCTTTAAAGAGGAAAATGCATGTTTTTTCCACAGCAAAAGGAAAACCCAGATCCCTGGTAAACACACACATGGCCACGGCAAGCCAGGCAACGTAGTTCTACCAGCAAAATCCCAGACATTTGCTCCCATTTCAAAAAACCGCCCAGACGGATCAGAGAACCCAGAAAGAGGACATGTCAGAGAGAACCTGGACGTATGATAACCCTATTTAAAAGTGCTTTGTGTTAACTCAAAATCTCCAACATCTAAATCTAACGCACAAAGAATTGTGGCCCCATAAGTTGGCAGGTGACCCTAGGCCAACCATCATTCCTTGCCACCAACTCCCTCTCCTCTGGGGAAAGCCTGGGCCAAGTCCAGGCACTATCTTGGCCACTGGGAAGAAAGAAGTACCTGATCAGCCTGTAAACACTACAGAGCTTGCAGGCTTCTCTGGACACCCCCTGGCATTGCCCTTCAGTAATGATCAAGGTAATGCAGGGTCTTTCTTTTACTTTTTGTTAGGGTTCTTTTGAATTCAACATTGTGTTTACTGAGCAGAGAAGCAGCTAAGTGTGTTTTTTTGTGGTGGAGGTGATAGCTTCAGCTCTGTGGTGGGAGATGGGATGCCAGCTTAGAGGGGACACTGGGGGAGGATCTCATCTGGAGGTGAACTGGGGTGACTGGGATGGATAGAAAGAGATTTTTTTCTCTCAATCCAAGCAGCAACTGGAAGGCATCACTGGAACTGGCAGGATGGTTTGTATGGGGGGGTTGGGCACAGAGGTGGTGGCTTGGGGGGAGGAGGGTGGAGTTCTCAGGTTTTGGGGTACTGTTTAGGGAATCCTGTCGATTGGTTGTTTGTGTACTGCAGGCCACGCTGAGCCTTTTGGATAAGGAAAGATACAATATAAATCCAACAAAAACAGAAATGAACGCATACATAAATTAATGTGGCAGTGACAATCGCAGAAAAAAAGGAAACATTTTCCCGAAAGAGCAATGTCAATTCAAGTTCATCTTAAACCTGCTCGAGACCTCTCTTATTTGTTCAATTAATCGGATTACAAAATGGCTTAAAACCTGAAAGATTGTCTTAATACAAAGATAAAACATTTTATTGCTATTCATACTGCTATACACAACCACAATCATTTGGCTAATATAATGATACCATGATGATTGCAATCATGGGTACTGAGGTTGGTCTTGTTCCTAAAACTAGCAATATCTAAGAAATGGTTAGGAAGTACTATTGGACTGAGAGCGAGTCCTTTCAAAATAAAATGGACTTACATGGTTTGCACCAGCAAAACCCAATTTTTAAGATATCCCCTCTGCCAAGCTACAAAATACTTAATTTTCTTCCTGCCTATCACACAGGCAAACACTTAAGGACGACAAGTAAATATGTTAAGACTGACAGCACTGTTAATGCCAGTTAGCTTCATTGTAATTGATCAGAAACTCCACTAACACTGATGTAGGATTTGGTCAGAGCATGAGGGAAAAAAAACTTCTGGTTTCAATAGGCAGCAGGCTAAGAACTAGACAACTCAGTAGATTCTTACAGGATAAATGTCCTTCATTGTTTTTTATATCAGCAGTTCCTACTGTAGTTACTGCTAGTATGCAGAAGCAAAGCTGTTGAGTAGCTTCTATTTAGAGGGTGATACTCAAATTCAGACATCTGCCCAACTCATAAAATTTTTAAAGAGTAGGGCAAACCTGTAGTATCAGCCTTAATAAGTAAATGAGAAACAGGTATAGGCAGGACATTGAAAAAGAAAACCTTACACTTGTGTAAGTAGGATAAAAACTCTGCAAGCTATTAAAAAAACAGCATCAGTTATGGACATGGACTCTGAATTCTGCTGTTCCCCCTTTCCCCTCCATTGTCTCATACAGTATTAGGCTAGAAGCATCACTTCCATGATCACAGAACAGTAGTTATTCTTATAAATTTGTTCCTACTGAAGTTAGTGATTTTACTGGTACATGGTCAGCCCTACACAAAGCAGGTAGTTCATTTTGGTGAACTATCCATTTACAAAATGTGTACATTTGTGGTAGGATTAATTTTTAATCCCAGTTAATTAAAAGGAAAACAAGGAAAATAAAGGGGACACAATTATCCTCAAGCCTTCTGGAAGCAAGCTGTTAGTTAAGTGTCAGCAATGCCTGAAGGAAATGCTTTCTAGATCTGCTACCTTTAACATATGTGAATAAAGAGACAAGATCTGAGATTCTGTGAAAACTCAATGCTGTTTTTAAATATCAGGGACCTAACATTGTCTATTTTTCATCATCATTATGTTACTATAAAACCATGAGACAGTTTAGAGAAACATGTCAGCAAACAAACAATAATGTCGTTTTCACTCAAAACCCAATGCAGTTAATATTTCAACTCTGGGAGCTGCTCTTCTGAATTGGTATTTACTGAATTGCAGCTAGCCAAATAATTCGCATGCAGAACTACCTCCCTTTGAATTAAATGAATTGTGTTATAATGGAATGAGTGTGAGACTTGAAAGAATTGCTTACAATTGCACATACTAGAGAAAAAGATAGCTAAGTCTAAATTAAGATGTTGGCTATGAAGTTTCCAATAGGACCTTGACATGACTGTTGACCTACTCATGACATGATCACACCAGTAAGGATTTGGAATTCTATTAGTATTACCAGAGGAAAAAAGTCAAGGAGTCATCAGGAAAACAAATCTATATCTGCTACTCCATCAGCCAATTACTGTTGTTAAAGTGGAATTAGATGGGTATTGACAATGCGAAGAGGATAAGGATTAAGCAGATGACTGAGTATACAGCTAGCACTGCTATCCTGTTTTTGCTGCAGAAAGTTTGAAAAAAATCTCAGAAAGGGAAGGAATGTGATGTATGGAATACAATATTAAGACTCTGATCATGCCCAGGTATTCAGATGACTCTTTCAGCCAATCATACAATGTACTTCAGGTAAAATACCGTACTGTGGTGACGTTCACTAACTGAATATTATTATGTTGCTATTAACTTATGTATATAGTTAAACTGTAAAATCCAGTTATCTGAATGCCATGAAGAATGCTGAATATTTTTTAAAGGGTTTTTCCCCCCCTCAATAATATAATAAAAAATACAACATGTTCAATAAAGTTAGCAGAAACATGAAACTGAGTTCCAGGTAACTGAGATTTGGATTAAAGACTCTGCACTGTAACTGAGCACACATGGTTCTTATACGGTGCTTTTTATCAACAATCTCAAACCAAATTACATGTTATACTTAAGGCGTAATTAACCAGTTAATATGCCTCAAGTTGTGATCCAGCTACATGTTCACCCAATTAATGGTGTCATAAAACAAGCAATAAGCTATGAAGTTGGTTATTCCACAAGATGTGCAATAATAGTGGCAGCTTGTCTTAAACTGGCCACGTTCTGCTTGCTGTCCCTGCTGAGAGCCCCAGACCTCACGAAGCAGTGTTTTCCCCGCAGTAAGTGTCACAGTTGATTATGCTGCCACTGCTGAGACCCGAAATTGCCATTGTTCCTCTCCTCAAAAGGAGAGTCATGGTTGATACTTTTATTGTTTAAACCAGGGGTGTCCAACCTTTTTGAATATGGGGCCGGATCTCATCTGGAGGTGAACTGGGGTCACTGGGATGGATAGAAAGAGATACATACTAGAACTTTTTATCACCCAGTGGGCCAGCGAGCCATATTTAAAGACCTCACAGGAAGTGATGTCACGTGACCTTTGACACCAATGAAGTTGCAGGAAGTGACAGTGAAATGGGTCTGGAAACGTGGTTTAAAATCCAAAATAAAAACAATATAAAAGCAAGAATGAAATAATACCAAACACTTGACTAAAATAAACACTTTTGCTTCTACTCACTTCTCAATGAATGAAAGAAGCACAATGCAAATCGACAGATCAAATGTGGAAAATATATCAGCCAGAGTGGAAACTAATCAAAGCAAAAAAATATGTGCGTTTTTGAGCATAATCTTCAAGAAGATTTACTTTTATTGAATTAATAACTTGTTAGTAACACATCTTTAACAAGTAGTAACAAGTTAAACCCCCAATCCTGCACAAAGAGAAATAGAAACAAACACAATTCAAACACTGGACAGTATTTTTACAGACCTGGTACCCAGCTGGCCTGGTGCCATGCCCGGGTTGACATGGTGCTGCAGGAGCTGCCTGGCTACGACCAGGTTGACCTGGTGCTAGAGAAGCCATGGGGCCAGGCTGGGGCTGACCTGGGGCCCATCCGGCCTGCCGGTGCCATGCCCGGGTTGACATGGTGCTGCAGGAGCTGCCTGGCTACGACCAGGTTGACCTGGTGCTAGAGAAGCCATGGGGCCAGGCTGGGGCTGACCTGGGGCCCATCCGGCCTGCCGGTGCCATGCCCGGGTTGACATGGTGCTGCAGGACCCGCCTGGGCAGAACCAGGTCGGCACAGGCCAGGAAAAGCAGCATGCAGCTGAAGCTGGCTTCTCATGTGCCGCTGGGGATGGGAGGAGGCTGGCCAGGTCTGCACCAGCCAGAAGCGGCGGCGGAGCTGTGTGCCGCTTGGGACTGACCAGTGCAGGCTCATCCCGTCCCAAGCAGCACACAGCTCCGCTGCTGCTTCTGCTGGCCGGTGCAGACCTGGCTGGGCTCCTCCCATCCCCAGCAGCACATGAGAAGTGGCTCCCTCAAGGCCTTGCATGTGGACAGCCTGGCCTAGAGAACTGCAGTGCCTGGGGGGAGACTGGCCGGGGGAGCAGGCGCCACTTTGCTGTGGGGCAGGGCAGGGCAGGGCAGGGCAGGGCAGTGCGGCTGACTTGAAGCGGGCAGGCGAGGAGGCAGGTACAGGTCGGCAGTGGATTGAGAGCTCTTCACTTGGGGATATTTTTACTTTAAGACCAAATTATTCAAAACAACTATTCTTGACCTCCAACATGTTGACAACTGCACCATCCTTGCCCTACTGAAGGAAACCTTCTGACCATGCTAAATCTGCTCACAGTAACCTACTAAACTTTGGGTACCCCTCAACACTGAAAAGACTCAAGTATTCTAATTAGCCTGCTGCAGGCCTTGAATGTGACTTTCTCTCCCATCAAATTACCACTGAGGGAAAAATGCTGGAGGTAGTCAAGCACTTCCCCTACCTCAGCAGCCACCTCTTTGAGAGAGTAAACATTGATGAGGAGAGCCAGCACAGGATCCAGTGTGCACCGCCATCAGGAAACTGCTTTGGCATGGTTTTATTGATCGCGATCTCCATAACAACATCAAGATGCAGGTCTACAACACAGTTATGATCTCCATTCTCCTCTATGGATATGAACTATGGATGACCTACCATCATCGCCACAAGAGCCTGGAGAGGTATCAACAATGATACCTCTGGAAAATCCTCCACATCAAATAGGAAGATCACTGTATAAATGCCAAAATCCTTGTTGGAGCTAATGTTACCAACATTGAGCTGGTGATCCTCAAGCACCAACTTCACTGGATCAGACATTGTATGCAGATGCCTGACTCTTGATTCCCAAAACAAGTGTTTTATTTCCAGGTTTAGTTGTAGCCTGAAATCTCAAGGCAGCCAGAGGAAACACTACAAGGACACATTAAAGGCATACCTCAAGAAAATGAATGCTGACATCAAGAGCTGGGAGAAGCTGGCTGCTAACCAATTCTGATGGCACTGCAAGCTCAACCAAGTGGCAGCCTGCTTCAAGGTAAAATGTCTTGACCTCAAAGCAGAGAATGGAGAGTGGAGGAAGAGAAAGGAGAGAAATCCCAACCTATGGCCCACTCTTGCCTGCAGAAAGATCCGTAACTTTTGTGGATGTATCTGTAGTTCAAGTACTGGACTCTTAAGTCACTTCAAGACCCATCAATAAACCATTGTAGAGATCATCCTTGAATCAAGGGACTGCCACTGACAGTCTAATTAAAGTGCAATAGAAATAAGCTGCAAACATATTCTGCATCTGGCAAGAAACGTTTTTATGGCTGGATGACCATTTTTATGTTTCATTCTCACATGATAAAGTGTTTAAATGCGTGGTATGTTACAACTCATTGTTCCATTAACACATTATTTGCACTTCGTATGTAACATCTGCCAGAGGCCTTACAAATATTAAACTATAAAAGGCACATGCTTAAATTTCAGAAAGGCTAATGGATATATCATTGGAGTAGCTAGTCCATTATACTTAGAACTGGCTGAATTGGATCCCTGGGCACAGGATCCTAGCTCAAACAGAAAGACTCCCATTAATTTAAATAAGTTTCCAGTCACCAGTGAGGTTGTGCTGGCCACTTCCTAGAGAATTATTTTTGAAAGTCCATCAGAGGGAATAAAAACGGTTTTGGAGTAGGGAAAACAAGACAACTATACATAAAATCAGATGGGACAAATGGTGTTCCTAAACCACAGTTATATCAAATGTAAATTTTCTTCTTAGCAGTTATTTTAATTGAAGAACTCAGTTCAACTTTAGCTGCAAAATTCTACAACTTAGATACATCAAGTGATGTAAGTAGCAGAATATCCATTGTTACTTACTGCAGTGCAGGGCAACCCAATATTGGATTAAACTAGACCAAACACAGTAGCTGGTGAGGAAACTAAATTAGCAGGACAATGGCATCACATACAACAGTTTAAATTTATTCTTAAAGAGCAATTGCAAATTTTTTTTATAAAAACTCTCAAGAAAAAGTGCAAAACAGTTTTAAATCTTTAGTAAATAAGTGGAAAGGACAGACATTTCACTGTAAGTTGCATGATGGGATTTACCTTTTGTCAGTCTTGAGGGAACACTTTAAACATCTGTAACACCGATTAAAAATAAAGGGCAAAATAACGAAAATGAATACATGGCTCACAAATACACAAGTATAAAACCTAAACCAATCCACTAAATGTAACCTGCCTTGCCAGATATTTTTAACTTATTGGACAACTCACTCGACTTAATATTGACACAGAGATGTGTAAATCAATACATTCAGAATGAGCAATATATTTTAATTTTAAAATGTTCAAACTGCAGCAGTAAATCTATGCACTTAGCACATATAAATCATCAAAAGGGTTTGCTTGTTGGCGACTTAGAGCCAAGACATCACAGAGAGGTAAGCTAAGTTTAGGCACAAGCAATGTATCTGGCAAATTTAAACTCTTTCATTATAAAAACAGGACTTAAAAGTGAAGTGTCTTGAAAGGAATCCTTTTCTTATCATTCATCTCTGACTAGTTTAACTCTTTTGTCAAAACTTGCAGTCCAATGCCTGGGAATGCTCAGGTATCTGTAAGCGTATACACATATTTTGCAATCTGTGCAGCACCTACCTACTGCTGATGTGAAGCTCAGACAATTTTCATAGAAATATTTACAAAATGTAGAAATACAAAATGAACTGAACAGCAATGCTGATTCAATAAAACCATGATATTTTAAAAAAATGATTTTGGAGTAAGGAAAAACAAGAGAACTATACATAAAATCAGATGGGACAAATGGTGTTCCTAAACCATAGTTATATCAAATGTAAACTTTCTCCTTAGCAATTAGTTTAATTAAAGCCAATATTTTTAACAGTTTCTTTGCCTCTGTTTTCCTGAACAGGGACCAGAACATTCCTCCTGCCAGACGTAGAGACAATCTCAGGGATAGCTCTGTCAGGCCTTGGGTCAGACCAGAGGTAGTTAGGGATCTTCTGGAAGGGCTGGACATTTTTAAGTCTGCAGGTCCAGATGCCCTCCACCCAAGGGTGTTGAGGGAGCTGGCAGGGGTCATCACGGAGCCCTTGGCCCGGCTGTATAAGCATTCATGGTCATCTGGTCAGGTGCCAGGGGATTGGAAACTAGCTAATGTGGTCCCTATTTTTAAGGGAGGAAGGAGGACCCAAGTAACTATAAGCCCATAAGCCTCACCTCGGTCCTTGGGGAGATCTTGGAGAGAATCATCAAGGAGCACATCTGTGGAGTGCCAGCACGGGAGATCATGCTCAGGGGCAACCAGCATGGGTTCATCAAACGCAGGTCCTGGCGGACCAACCCGATTGCCTTTTATGACCAGGTAACTAAATCCTTGGATGATGGTGTCACCATAGATGTAGTCTTTCTAGACTTTAAGAAGGCTTTTGACACTGTCTCTCACCCCACTCTCATCAATTAAGTGACTGTGGCACTGATGCCTACACAGTTGGATGGGTAAAACACTGGCTGATGGGGTGCACCCAGAGAGCAGTGGTGAACAGGTTGTACTTAACTGGGTGAGATGTGAGCAGTGGGGTCCCCCAGGGCTGTCCTCAGGCCCGCACTGTTTGACATCTTCATCAGTGACTTGGATGAGGGGGTTGAAAGCACATTGTCCAAGTTTGCTGATGACACTAAGATGTGGGGCAAGGTGGGCACACTTGAAGGGAGAGAGAGAGGCTGCAAATAGATTTAGACAGACTATAA
>NW_017728943.1:65759157-65789668 GCF_001723895.1 Crocodylus porosus
CCAGCATTCATTCCTGCCTGTGGCAGGGGGTCAGGATAGATGACCTGTTCACGTCCCTCCTGACCCTAGCTACTACGAAACTATGACATTAGAGAATGTGGAAGAGAAGAGATAGAGGGTGTGGGGAAAAGAACATCTTGATGGTGTTTTATAAGTCTTCAGTGTAGTCAAGACTCTCTACTTCCCTCCCCCGATGGTATAATACTCACCTATTTTTCTCTTATTAATTTAATTTGCCTTGCCAGCTTTTCTACTTTTATGATCTTTTCTGTATGTTAGTTTTAGCCAAGTTTACACAACAATCAAAAATTAAAAACAAATAACAATGTTCTTAATTTCATATTCTAATGCTTACATACTAACATGTCCCTATATGTATGGCCCATCTTGAATGGTAACAACTTAGCTAATTTACATATAGCTGAATTAAAAGTTCTCTTAATACATCAGGGCAACATGATTACGGTAATACTTGTTCAATATTAAGAATATCTTAAGTGAAGAATAGGAGGGTTCTGACATTATATATCCTATACTTGGAATGTATTAGTCATATATCTAAAAAGCATTCTTTTTGGGGAAGAAAAGTGATTTTACTTGTTATAATTTAATACTAATGGATTGGATTAGAAATATGATCTGAGATTCTTAAAATTTCCCTTGATGGCTTTTCTGCTTATGAAATTATAATCTTAAATTTATTAAACTGTTTTAGAAACAAGTTTAAAAAATATTTTAGTACATATACACCAATCAAAGTTATAAGCAGAAACAGAAAAAAACAAAGATTATATATTATGGTATAGAAAATAAAGCAAACAAAAACCCAACAGAGTGACAGGGGTAAAGAATAAATTTCCAGATGTAAATATTGCTCATCTTTACATTCTCAATTTCAAACTGAACCAATAGTTTCATCATACAAATTTAGTGCTAATGATGCTACTTATTTGTGAAGTTTAAATTAAATTTGTGATTCATGCAGGAGTATTATTCTTATTTCTTCATATACAAGATCAGGATTGAATACAGACCCTAATAATTTAGAGAGAAAGTCCAATACCAGTTTTCATTTTTCCCCCCACACAAGTGCACACTCAAGCAAATATAACCACCATTTTCTTTTTACATCTTCTCAAAACCTATAAACCTCTCAAATTATTTTAAGATTATCAATGCAGACTTAAACTTTACTAATGGCAATACTTTAAAGGTGTATTTTCAGAACTGGAGGAATAGCAGAAAACACTAAATCTTTTCCTCATTCCATTCCACAATATTTTTTAAAACTCAAACATTCATCATCTTCCTTCATGCATTTTCACAGATAAATGACAAACTATATTAAAAGGCAATTCCAATTTTGTGTCATATTTTCCTTATTTCTCTTCCCACAAGAAAGACTTTTGTTTCTAATAATGGCATCTATTCTTGCTTGCTATCCTCAACATAAAATGATTATATGAATTTGTGGCCTCAAAAATAGCTGCTGTAGAAAGTTTCTGAGGCCCAAACTCACAGACTTATGATTTCAGATTGGGTATAGGCAGAACAGATTAATATGATAAACAAAGGTCTTCATTTATATTTATAATCGCATCTAAGATTTACTATCAACTACAACCTATTTAAGCTCCTATGTCAATTAACATACGTCTGGTATTTTAAATGCAAAGCTCATTATCATTTCCAACAACTGGTTTCTTCAATAAAAAGGGACCATCATAACTGCTTAATATTTAATAGTTGATTAAGCACCACTCTTTAAAAAACATTTTTTGTTTTGTTTAAAACTTTAGGTTATATATCTGGTTAAAACAAATCAGGACTCTGGAACATTTGTAATGTCTTTTCCATAAAAGGGAGGTCTCTGAAAATAAAGGCAGTTACAAGTTTCATATGTGGTTTAAAACTAAAGCACAAAGCACAGCAAAGTTTTGGGCAATGGATTAATTTATAATCTACCAAACTAGAAAATAAACTGATGGGGCAGAAGCAACTTCACAGTATGATATGACTATCAGTGGGTTTGTTTTTGGGGGTTTTTCATGCTCAGACACTCTACCTAGGAGCTGCGAGTAGAGTAGCTGCTTGAACAGTTAGTTTCATTTCTTACATATCCTGTATATTTCAACTGCCCCCACCAAACTAGTATGACAAAATTATTCAAATTATGATTAACAGACTCAGCAAACTAATGATTTTAGGACTGTAGCAAATGACAAAAGCTTAAACTTTCTGTCTTGAGTCCCCTTTTTGGCAAAATGGAGAAAAAATATACTGTAGAAGCAAAGCTAAAATACATCGAATTGTAAAGAGAAGATTGAATACCACCATATCCTTTCAATCACCCCATCCCATAATCTGATGTAAACTTTAATTCAGTCTTCTCTCTAGGATTATGGTAGTCTAGACATATAGACAGATCTAACAAACATTTTGGTATCAAAAGATACTGATATAAGCTGTTATAATGCAATCATTTTGAATGACCCTGTAGTAATACAAACATAGCAAAATTGTTATAACTTTAACTTTGTTTCATTCACAGTCAGAGCTAAGGTGATTTAGCTAACTGGTATACCTACGGCCTCTGCCAGACATGCAGGTACAGACATGATAGCTTCTGATATGCGATCCACACATTTATACTTCCTGCCAGGCCACACATGCATGGCAGGAGGTGTGACTGTGGGATCATGCATAAAAGCCAAGTGCACCTTTTTGCCTTACAGGGCATCTATACATGTGCCCTGGACTGGGGGGGGGGGGGGGGAAGGAGGTGCTTTAATTAGAGTGGCTTTGAGAGTTGTTCTAAATAAGGAATGCAGAGCCTCATGTGTATTCAGTGCCCCACACTTCAAAATGGCAGTGGGGGTGCTTTAACTAAAGCTCATTTGATGAACTTTAGTTAAAGCGCCCCTGCCACCATTTTGAAATCTGGGGATGTTGAACACATGTGATGCAGAGGCTGCTGGAGCATGCTAATTAGCACAATTAATCAAGTCTGCTCCGACAAGTGCTAATTAGAGGTCCGTCACATGTATAGGTGCCCACTATTCCCATCTCTATTTTACTGAATTAACTGTGCAGACATACAGAGGTAGAAAGGCAACTCATGTGCCTTTTGTTGCTTTCAATATCACTCACTATATATACTGCCTACCTAGGTTGTAAATTCTTCAAAGCTGGGAACTTTTTGGTTTGCAAGTACAGTGCAGACCTATGGAAACCAACAAAAATTGATCATATAGTTTATAATAGTTATCCTACATTTGTTACAATTTTGTGAGGATTTTTTTTTAATCTTAGAAAGTTACAATAAAGATTTCTTACCTTAGAAAGCATACTTACAGGATCTAAATCTCTTAAAAGGTCATTTACCTTACAAAGAGTCTATCCACTATTCATTTAAATGTTATGCTGCCTTCTTAATGCATAAGAACATAAATGTTAGAAAATGTTCACACAGTACAAAACACCTTTCAGACTGTATCGTGTTTCAAAAATAGAGTAACAATAGCATAAAAAAGAGAATAAAGGTATTATAAAAAAGGCATTTTGGTAGGATATAAGTATAGATCCCAAAGCAGTTGCAGTACAAGAGAACACTGCTTTGAAAATAAAATTAAAAAAAGAAAATAACCCAGACTAATAAAAATGCACCTACCTTTAATGTATTTTTGTGCTCCATGGACAATGAGAGATAATATTTAAATTCATCTCATGTAAAAGGCATCTTTTTAGAATTATTTATGGTTTTTCAAGTTCAATATATATACTGTTCTGTGTGTGTGTGTGTGTGTGTGTGTGTGTGTGTGTGTGTGTGTGTGTGTGTGTGTGTGTGTGTGTGTGTGTGTGTGTATTTAATATTTTAAAGCAAAGTTACACTTTTTTCTACTTATTTCTAGAGAGAAACTGCAATCAGAATAATAAATAATACACAATAACCATTTAATCTAATATTGTAAAGCCTTTTAAGTACAGTTTTACTTTGTTTTTAGTAAATACTGATCTTTTCTTGTATTTTCTCTATATCAGAAGCACTTTACTCTCACTTCTTATACCACATGCACTATAAACCCTATTCTGCGTCACCGATTTTAAATTTAGTCCATAAAAATCATTTTACATATATTACAAATAACAATACAGCCCCCAGTTTGAATATTGAGGCTGTAATTCAAAATCTCAAGGTTCTTCTGACAGGATTCCAATATCATTCTTTTTAGAAGGCTAGCCAGATCCTTCTCAGTAAATTCACAAACTATTGTGGTAAGGGATTCTACATATTTTGAGGAAGATAAGCTACAAAAAAAAACTTTATGCAAATTTTTGCTATTTATGCAAACAGTTGTCAGTAATTTTCAGCAATCTGGTACTACTATATAATAGTCCTGTATATGAGTAGGATCTTAAAAGCCCTCTTCTATAGGTTTCTATGTTCAATCTGTATTATATACACAGCCTAATGTACTTTGCTCTTTATTATGCATATTCTTCATATAGCCCTACCATATGGAAAGCATAAGAAGGGAAAAAGGTAAGATAGTTTTAACTGTGGAAATGCAATTTAGACATAGAGGTGAGCACATGTAACACTAAGAAGCTTAGTACACAAATAAAATGCTAAGCAGTTCTCACCTATAATCATACCTTTCACCATCAACTTAATCACAACATTTGTGAGGGGTTTTTTTTTACATGGCAGCTAGTACCAGAAACTATTATGTACTAATTTTACAAAACTGATTAGATTTTAAATTAATGGAGTAAACTACATTTAAGTAAATATAAATCATTATCTATGTGACGGAAATGATAATTTCATAACTGACAACTTACTTTTTTCAAGATATTGTACAAGCACTGGAAGTCTATGTGGATAATCCTCCCAACAAACACAAAATTATTGTGGCATCACTCATCCCACACAAGAGATACTTAGTATGTTCCACTCGAAATATTTAAATATAAAAGTACCAAACTCTCTAAACTAGACAGAGAAGAGAATCTGTATTAGAGTGGTCAATAAGGATAAATTTATCTTTGGACCTCAGCACTATTTTTTTTGTAACTTGTAATCTCATTATAAATCATTTTTGACTGACAGACCCTAAGTACAATAGAAAAATCATTAAAAAAAGAGTTCCAAGAGGGGGACACACACACACAAAGTGAGGTACTTAGTATGACATAAAAGGACTAAGAGACTGTAATTAACAAATAAAATATTACCAATCTTGCTATACTATGAGAATGTATGTAGAGACCTTGAAAGATTCAATAGCAGTTCCCAGTATCACCAATGAGACGGTAGTAATAGGCATCTGTCTCTCATGAAACAACAGAATTACACCAAGTGAGACAGCAGCTCACTAAATGTAATCCTTGCTTGGAAATAAAGTGAAGCTGGAGTAACCTCCCCAGGGTACGAAAGCCCGGGCAGCGTATATGGAGACATTGTGCATCTACACTATGGCAGTGTATACAGATACACCAGTGTTCCCCTCTCAATCTTGCTAGCTTAATACAAAGGAAAGGCAGGTGCCAGTATATCTGGAACCAGCCTGGACACAGAAGCTTCCAGAGCAAAGGAGATTGTCCATTTGTTTGGGGCTTCACTCCTAGCCTGCCTGCCAACCAGGGTTAAAGATCCTAGTCTTTATCATGGAGTGGACTTTAGTTCCACAACTTTTTGGTAGTATTTCCTCTGCCAGAAGTAAGACTAATACCTGCCTCTAAGGTGCTCTTCTGTAAAAAGCTATTGGCACCCTAGAGGTTGCTAGATTATTTATTTAACTGCTGCCCACAAACAGTCAAATATATACCAAAGCCTCATTCTCACGGAATGAAGAACAAAGTGCTGGTGCTAATGCTGGTCAGGTCAGGATCACCTGCTACCATAAGTTACAGAGAGACAGTAAAAACCTAGAAAAACATCACTGATTACAATGTGCAAACGCTGCATACTTCAGGTAGATCTACACAGGCTGATAAATCACTGCAAAGAGGTGAAGATGTACATCTGGATGCTCAGGTAGCTGGCTGCTCTCACAATTTTAGGGAAAAAGCATCCCTTCTCTCAGCAAATGAAACATGAAGCACTACTCATGGAATGAGATTTGATATGAGAAGTGCATCCTAAATTTCTTTAATGCAATCACAACTGACACCGAGAGGCACTTCGGGCGACCAAAGAAAGCAAACTTGTTACTTGACTGACAAAAGTTGTTGCCTGTTACAGAGGACTAAAGAACACAGAGATATTTTTTTGAATGAGCTTCACTTCTGATCTTTAAAAGACAGGAATTTCAAAGTAACGTTAAACTTGAAATAACCCTAAAGCAGTTTATTACCTACAGATGTGTTGTGCAAATCCAGGGCACGAGAACGTGAAAGTTTAAAAACAAATAATAGTAACATCACAGGAAATCACTATTACCAAACAAAACCAGAACACATGCGGCATATATACAAAGTACAAAGCATGCAACAGCAACATAGTCCATTTGTATTTGAATCTGATGTGGGGAAAGGAAACCATGTCAAAGGTAGGAAAGAAAAAATATAAGAAAAAAAAGAAAGGTATGATATAAAAATGAAGTCCGCTTAATTTTTTCATCTGGGTGACTTTTTCTGTTTGTTTATTTTAAAAGACATTTACCTGCTCCAAAAGACAAAATATAAGGTAAGTTTGTAGTTACATAAAGTAAGCAGTACATTAGGGTATGGCTATATGTGACAAAAAAGTGTGTGTACAAATAACTGAGCTACTTTTGAGCACTGAAATCAATAAAGTTGTGCCAGCATGGTGCTAGGCCCAGGTTAATACACTCTACTTCTCAGAGCTCACTAGGTTAGGTTGGAGTGCTACAGAACTGCACCTACGCTGTTCAGATTATCCGGCATCTCCACATTGCACCATATAGATTTACTCAGGCTACGTTCAGACAATCATGGCCGTGTGGTATGTGGGCCACAAACACGACTGTGGAGCCATATACCAAACATTTAGATGTTCTCCATGCTGCAAGGGAGTCAAATAAACCTGGGTGGAGGGGTGGAAGCAGAGCAGTGCGCATACAGGCAGCGCGCGTGCCCCTCAAAATAGAGCCAAGCCATCAGGAGCCATGCACCAGCTGCCAAAGCTTTCCAGGCCCAGCCTTTGGACATAAAAATGGTTGCTGAATGAATATACTGCTGCTTGAGCTTATTCAGTATTACTCCACTACTTCTCATATTTTACATGTTTAAATATTCATATGCTACTGTTCAAATAGACCTAGTTTTCCTGGTTTGCAAAGTTCTGAATGACAGAGTGCAAGTATTTTGCTACTGTTTTTTAATCATTTTCAGCATTTAATCAAGGATATAGTTCCACATAAACACACAGTTCTGAGCCTCTACTCTTCTCCATAAGAACTGTCTGGATATCTAGATGCATACTACCAACTTCCTCAGAATGACTGGATAGTTACAAGGTGGATGTTAAAGAAGGCGCTTAAAACTTTAAAGAAATCTGCTCAAAGTTCATCTTGCCAGGCATTCTGGCAGAGACCATTAATAGTTTCAATTATTCCTTCATCAGACAGGGGCCTGTAAAGAGAAATCCTCTGTTTTGAGAGGAGGTTAAGTGGTCAAAAGTTCCAGCTTTTTCCAGATGTCAGCCCCTTACCAATTTGATGGTTCTGAAAAAAAAGAGAGCTGTAACTATTTATTTTTAATTAGTCTGGTGCCAGCAGAGTATCTGTTAACTGGCAGTCCACTTAGGATTGTGCTCAATTTGGTTAGTTTTGCTAACAGCCTACAAAACTGGTCATCTCACCATTTTTGTGAAAATTAAGGATATCTGAGGCCTCTAGGTAAAGCTTACACACACAGAGCAGAGTTGGTCACTTCTACTCTTTCAGTGTAGCAAAATAAATTGAAAGGGATTCAAGTGTACCAGTTCCTCTAATTAGTTTTCTCTCTAGAGCAGTGAGGGCCCACCCATACCCTTGAGTGCCACTCTTATGCCCTTTCACTGTTTTTGCTACTTTGCTTTCTGCTCCCTCTGCTGCTCTGCTTTCTGCTCCTTGCTTAGTGCTCCCTGCCTGATCTGCTACTCTGTTTTCTGTTCCCTGCCCTATCTATCAGCGTGCTGCCCACCTGCGCTGATCTGCTGCGTGCCATGCACAGAGGCTGCTTGTGCCATTGTGGCACATGTGCCACAGGTTGGCCATCCTTGCTCTAGAGGTTGAAACTGATCTCAGATGTAACTTATCTTCTTCTGGAGGCATAAGAACTAACTGCCCTAGCATGCTTTGAAAGTGAAGTACAATATAGTAGATAATATCTCAATGACTTGCTCATCTAACCCTATCCCAACTACATACTTGGTCCAATAAAAGACAACACTCTAAGATATCCTTGCCTCACATAATTGCTGGACTATCATGCCTACAACATCACTCTTATACTACCAAAACTTAAAATTTCCTCTGATCCACTGTAAAGTAGTCCAGGTCCAGGTCTGATTATCATAAGGAAATTCTGCAGATTTTATCTTTTTCTTCCCAAGCATTTGAAAATAGGAGGGAGCTGTAGGATGATCTTTAGTTCAATCACCCCACCACCATTTCAAAGCACAGGACACTGAATACATGTAACACTCTGAGAACCACCCTGATTAAAGCGCCTCCTGCCGCCGGCCCCCCCCCCCCCCGAGCATGTGTATAGACACCTGTAACGAGGATTAACTGCTAGATAAAAAAATGTATGCTTTGCTGGCATAATTTATCATCAGATTATAATCCACTGAATTTTGGTTATAGTTGGCTATTACTTTTGTTGTATTTCTAGGTTATGGCTTTTTTGTGTGCATACATTTAAATAGGAAGAAAACCCACACGCTACAACTTTTCAAGAAGTGATCTATTGAAGTAATTACCTCTTTTTTCTGATTATGAATAAAAAAATCATGATTTGATGCCTGAAACCTCGTACTAAAGGGTGAAGAATTGATATACAAAGCACAAACTAATATTTTTCCACTGCATTTTTGTTCAAACCACTTCCTATACCTAGAACATCTTCATTTTCCTTCCAATATTTTCTCAAAACTCACTTGGTTTCCATGATTCAGTCTGTTCAGGTGTTCTCCATTGCTGCTTTATGCTGATCAGGGTAGGAAGATTTCAAAACAATTCAAAACCGAGTAACTCGCAGAAAAAAGATAAATGCGCCAATAGCAGTGGTTGTCAACCAGGGGTATGTGTACCCCTAGGGGTACTTTAAAAGGTCATAGGGGGTACACAGAAGGAATGTACAAGTATTGGCAATCGGCTTTTTTTAGCTGATGTAGCCAATAATGTGGCTTAGAAATGCCCTGTGCATGCACACGGCCACAATGCAGCACACAGGTGGCCAGGAGCACAGCCTGGCAGCATGGAGAGCAGTTGGGTCTGGCTGATAAGTCTATTGTGAAGGATGGGGCATGTGTGGAGGCGCAGACTGAGGACCCCACAGCAAGGGAAGGAGTGGGGCTGGGATTAGGGCAGGTGCTGCACAGCTGGGGCAGGGCATGGGATGAAGCTGCAAGCAGCTTGTTCAGGAGGTGCAAGGGGGTGGCAGCTCCTGCCAATGTATGCACCCCGGGAGGCCAGGGGAGCGTGTACTACCAGATCTGCGTGTGAGGCAAGGGCGGGCTGCTGCTATGGGCTGGAGCTGAGGCAATGCTGGGCTCTTCCTGGCAGGGGGTTGGGCTGGGGCTGTGCTCGGGGTGGGTGGCAGTGGCCAGGAACATAACTGGTAACATTAAAAACAATAAAAAAATTATAAAGGGGTACATTAGCTGAAACTTTGAGACAAAAGGGGTAACACTTATTAAAAAAAGGTTGAAAACCTCTGGCATACAGCATATATCTCCTTCCTTGTTGCATCCTCACTGTGCTTTATGGACTTACTCATGTGTCACCTATGATATGTACTGATCCTGAAAAGAGTCCTACATATACAGAACTTACCTCTCAATACAGTACAGGCAGTCTTTGATTTATGACTTTGAGTTGCAACGAACGTCGCTTATGACATTTATAAACTGACATCCTGTTTTGACATTCCGAAGTGGGTTTCATCTTTACGACAGCTGATACCGCCGTGTGCAGCTGTTAAGTGTGTTGTGGTGGAAGGGGACAGGGAAGGGAAGGGAACTGGGGGGGCAGATCAATGCCCCCCATGGTGAGGGAAGGACTGGGGCTGGGGCAAGCTCTGCCCAGCTGGGGCCAGGATCCAAGGGCACACACCCCGCCCCAACCAGCGGTGGGAGCAGCGGCAGGAAGCACTAGTCTAGCCAGCAGACTAGCACTGTGCCGCGGCAGGAGCCACTACCTCTCCTCCCTGCACCCACCTGGCCCTGGCTGGGAGCCATTTGCCCCAGTCCCTCCCTCACTGTGGGGGGCATTGATCTGCACCCCCCCCACTCTTTCCCTTCCCCCTCCTCTTCCACCTCAACACTTACCAGCTGTACACAGCTGTATTGACCGTCGTAAAGGAACCAATCCCCCATTTGTAACACTGTTCCTATGGGAAAATTGGTTCTAAGTTATGACGTTTTGACTTAAGACACGGTTTTCAGGAACCAACTGCGTCATAAATCTGAGGACTGCCTGTACTACTGGGAGTCTGCACAAAAATAAGGTTTCCACTGCAAACTGCCTGAGGTACGGTTAATAACATGCTGTTCATATGTGACTCTGATAAACAGAAATAGAACAACTGGATAACAACAATTTTCTAAGAAAAAATGGTAGTACTAATCTAATCAAAATGTTTCCATTAAATCATTATTTGAATACAACTGTATATAAAGGCTAAATCTATAACATTAAACTTCCATTTCAGAAAAAAAAAAAATCAACCTTTCAAAAGACACCTGAACATATTGACACTATTTTTAGATGAAAAGGTAAGACCTGTAATTAATGTTTGATCTCTGCCTAAGAAAACATCTGTTTTCTTCACTGTGTAATTAGCAAAATTAATGAATTCCAATCCATCCACACAAATGATTTTTTACCTCTTAAATCAATCATTTCAACACCCAAGATGCTATCAGCTAAACAAATTTACCAATAAATGATACAGTAGATCAAGTTCAAATTATGAACATGTCACTTTTTCTCCCCAATTGTGTTTGAAGTGTTTTCTAACATTCCCCCATTCTGTCAACAAATTGACATTTATAGTATAAACAGAACATGCTCAGGTATTATAAAACCAACACTTTAATAAGACTGGCAGTAATTATACATAAAGCCATGCTTTTTATCTGCAGTTTCTGCCAGAGTGCCAAATGGGAACTATCACAGGTTGTGCTACTAGGATGGGAAAACAAGAGAGACATGTTTACAGGTGGATTTTTAAAGATAGCTTTTAACCATCTTTCTTGTAACATTTTTATGTTTATACAGAAATGTCAATTTTACTTCGCTTCAAAATGTGAACATACTGGAAGTATAAGTCAGAAAAAGCATAACAGAAAAAAATTAACTCATCCTGTAAATTATCTGATTAATCATTACAGAACACATGCACAGCTAAACAAATCAGTACTCCTCTGTATCAGTATTTTTTCCATTTTTTTATGAAGGACATGTTTTTAGGAAGATACACATAGGAAAAAACATAAAAATATAGTCAGTGCTTTAGTTATGTATGGGATTCTCGGTTATCTATAGTACTATACTAGTAGTCTCAGTCCTGTGGAAGGACAACAAAAGGAAGCTTCTGATATGTTGCTCTGTATGATCACAGCTGGAATCAAATTCAAAGAGGCACTTCTGCTTGTCTGTATTAAAATCCTTTGACTAAAACCTACATGTTTGCTCATTTGCCATAATTCTTCCAATATTTCCTTTTTGAATCAAGAAAGAGATCTGTGGTAATCACCTAACAACCTCATACGTACTTGCTTTATGAATCTGGCCCATAGTCAAGAAGTTACACTGAAAAGTCTTTTAATCAACTTCTGATCAGAATTTACTGGATTGTATCTAAGTTCAAGTTCAAGGGTATTAAAATGTGTAAAGGAGACTATGAAAAAATGGCTGGGTTATAGATTTTAACTTCTTAAGTAGAAAATTGACTCAAAATAGATTTTCTAATTTACAATGAATCAAAAGAAAAAACATTAGACCATAGCAAAAGTGGCACAAATGTATCAAAAAGCAAATGAATAAACATTTGAGAAGATTTATTATTAGAAATTGTAATAAATTTTGGAAAGATGAATTGATTTTAGTTAAAAGGTATAACTGACAATTTATTGGGCGGGAAGATGCATTATTTTCCAATTGTTATCCACCTACAGTAAAACTGATTTGTGTCCCATTGTATTTTATGGAAAAGGAGAGAGCAACTTTCAGTGATTTAGATTAAATGTATTAATCATAACCAGACACTGTGAACTATATATCTACTATTAAAGAAGATTTTTGACATTTAATTCTGTAGCAATATTTTGGCTCTGTACCACTCTTCCTAAATCCAATTCCTGCTACAGTTGGCAGATTTCTCCCTTTTAATTTTATGAGGCTTAAAGTAGCATTTAACCACCCATGCGGTAAATAATGCAGGATTAGAAATATTTAGTGTTTTGTTTCCCTTTCAAGAGTACTAATCCATCAAACCCCAAATATTTTAAATGTTTGTATATATTTTAGGAATACTTAACACAAGATACCATAAAAATGATAAAAATAAAGTCACTCAGATTCAATGTATTTGTCTCCCAGAAGAATTACATTAAAAATTAAAATAAAATAAGAACTATGCATATGTAACCCTGAATAAAAGAACTAATAATATAGGTTAAGATAAACAAAAAAAAATAGAACAGGATTAGTTTACATAGCAGAAACAACTTATAACTCTTTAATAACATATTTAACATAATAAAGAATATAAGTTGCACTAGTAAAAATGGTAGTGTTAGAGTGATGCTGTAGCCATGATGGTCTAGGAATTTTGCAAGAGGTAACAATTTCTTAGAGTGATATTTTTTTTATTGGACAACTGCACGACTGGCATAGTTAGACAAGTCTTGCAGTCAAAAGGTTGTCTAACTCTATCCCAGCTACACAACTTGTCCACTAAAAGATACCACCCTAAGAAATCCTTGTCTCTTGCATTAATAATAACTATCTACTCTTATTTTAAAAAAGAGGCTATTCTTCTTATTCTCTCGAACAATAAGTCTAAATGTAGAGCAGGATATTTAAATATAATGAATACAAAATAATTTTCCAACTTTTTGAAAAAAAGATTTCATAAAATTATTATTCTCTTCTTGCTGCTTACATTTAACATTTTTCCCCAAAACAGGAAAATCTGCCTCATGGTAATCTCCTTCAGCTATTTTATAGTACACAGAATAAAATCTAAGAATTAGTTAGCTTTCCTGTTTCATATAAAATTTTATATAAATACATTTTTAATTTGTTTAAAAAAGTTCATGCAAAATGGTAGCCTGAGAAAAGTGACACTTGTGTCCAAACCATGAACCCAAGAAAACTATACTAGGAGGCTTTGGGGTGGTGAAGATTTTTATTTTCTCAGTTTGACTGGTTAGTCAATTATCTCATGCCAAATCAATCTTGCACTAATAGTTTTTCAGTGTATTCAAAAGGACAGTAGGATGTTTGCCTAACAACTTAGACATGACCACTCAACACAGTGGTGATGACAACTCAAAGAAATGTGACCATAAATTGAAAAGAAGAAATTATAGATCTTTCAATATAAAAAGGCAGGATGCACTCCTATTCACTGATATGCCACAAATGAGAAGGTATATTATAGAATCATCAAAAATTAAGGTTGGAAAGGGCCTCAGGAGGTCATCTAGTCTAACCCCCTGCTCAGAGCAGGACCACCCCAGCTATATCATTCCAGTTTGTCTACCTGGATCTTTAAAAAACTCCAGGGATGGAGATTCCACAATTCCCTGGTACAAGTGCTTTACTACCCTTTTAGTGAGAAAGCTTTTCCTAATATCAATGAGCAATATCAATGATCCTGATATGTTGCAGTTTTACATCAGCAGACAAGTAGATACCTAAAATGGCATTATATTGAATGGGTAGAAGGTATATTACTAAAATTTACAGATGATGAGATGGAATGAAACAGACACCAGACTGCTCACAAATGAAGTTGGAAGGTGTAGCCCCAAGAGATTTAAAAAATTTAGAAACCCTCCTATATTTTCTCTTAACAAAGCATGTGCAAGGGTGCAGAAGCCCATTCCATGCTCCACTTCCATTGCCTGACAGCTGTGTAGAACTCCTGCTGCAGACCAGACAGCACTGCTTCTTTCTTCCTGTGTTGCCACTCTCGCTCCCTTCTTTGTGCATGGTGTCCTCCTGTGTTCAGAAGTTAGCTGTGTTCTGTGGGTGAACTTCTGTCATCCATACCTCCAAGTAGTAGTTTGTGATAATGACTGCCACATGCCACTGGTAACTGGGATGGCTTGATGCCAAACTACGTACACAGAAATCCTTGGATGGATGTCTAAGGGTCATGGAGAGGCACCTATCTCTTACTTTCATTCACAAAAAGGCTACCCTGGCAGTTTAGAATTTTATTTAGTTAGGAAGCATTGCAACAAAATTTTATGGACAGCAAAATAATTTAATACAGGCAAATCAGAAACTGCAAGCCATCTACTAGAGCCAAACTCCAATATTTTTGTTCATCATGGCCAAGTAAGGAAGATATTCAAGACGGACTTAGATCAGATCTTCCTCACTACAATTCAAGTGACAAACAGATTGATTTGATCTATTCTAACACTTTCTCTATCCTGCTATAGCCCCTGTGGTGACAGGTGAGAGGCAAAGCAGCAGGGGTAGATACACTGGGAACTGCACTTGCAAACTACACACAGGAAGGTCAGGGTTACCCATTATTGCATCAAGGCAGCAGTGGTGTTCAAGAACCTCATGGGGTACTGAGCGATGCTTTTTTAAGGATCGTGCCGCTTACCTCCACATTCTGAGGAAGGGCCTGGGGGTAAAAAATGTATCCTATACATTGCCTGCTTAACTTCCATTGTGGTCATACAGCTGACAGTTCTCCCACCATAGTGATAAACAGTTTTCTGACTGTTTTGATTACTCTAAACACAGGAACTTGGGACACATGAACATTATGGGCAGTAGTATTTCTAACGGACTAGAATGACTGCATTAGTTGGTGAAGAATTGATCAGATACAGAATCCACCTAGCCACAGAAATTGAAATCCATCTTGCAAAGAAAGCCAGCTAACATGTTTGTGACCAGCTACACTTCTTTTCGTAAGGTTGATAATCTTCTCTGGACAAAAGGCTAGAATATGTTTTGCTTTCAGATCCACTACTGTTGGTAAAATTAGACTTCCCTTCAGCAGGAACCATTTAATAAGCAGAAGATTAATATTTCAGGGAAGCTCTATATTAGTCTAACGACTAATGGGGACAAGTTCATTATACTAAACAACTTCAATTGCCATGCTGGTTCAGACCACCAAATCTGACAGAATATTACCGGCAAACATGGAAAGTGCAATGTACTAAACACAAACAACACCTCAACTCCTGCACACCGCCCATAAAGGAAACCTTTTTGGCTGCACCCAATTCCAAACACTGGCATTTGTGTGACATGCTGTAGTCAATGAAACATCAGTAATGTCAGGATCACCAAATCCATGGAAGTAGCTAATCACTGGATTAATCTCACCTGCCCAAACTTCAGCAACAATACCAAACTAACAAGCCAAAACGCTCAAGCAGCAGCTAATATTGAAGGCTGATCATACAAAACAAGAGCTACTTATGGTGGTAGAAAGCTATCTGGATAATTACTACTATACATTCTGGCAACACCAAAGCTGACTGAAGCACTTTGAGCTGTTTACAAAGCTGCTTTGAATACCCTGGGTTAACAGTTGGGAAGCATCAAAATTTGTTTGCTGGGACTGCCGAGAATACAAGACGACTGACTGAGTGATGAGTAAGTTCACATCTACATTTATCTATCTTGTACAGCTGATAAAAGCTTTAACATTCAAGAAAAATGTTTTTACAAGACATATACCACTCTTCAGTTAAACAGAGCATTGTGTGAGATAACATAAGACAAGAAAACAAACCAACCAGAAGTCATTTTGTCTGAAATGACTCAAAGTTTTAGGATGCTGTTATAACAGTTCATGGGCCTCATGTAAATTGTTTTACTTCTCTTAAGAGCTCAGATGAAAATGCTCCTCTAGCCAAGTTCCAGGAAGGCAGGCTGACCTCTTTAAAACTTGCTCAACAGGAATCTAGTACAAGTAAAACTACTGATCAGCAACCTCAATGCCAACAGTGAAATTCTTACTACCAACCCTGTCATTTCCAAGACTGAAAATAATTGTACTGTTCTTAAATAAAAAGACAAAAAAGCACCTCGTCTCCAATGCTGTTATGCCTGAGAAGTAGGGAACCACTAGATATTAATCCAACATTTCACAAAGCCCTTTTTGGCAGTCAGTGTGGAATCCTTAAGAATATATAGCCCTTATTTAACCACTGGTAATCATTTCATACGTGACAAGCACTGAGAAATATTCTTAATAGTTGCTGGCAGGATCTTGCCATAGTCACAAACAATTGTTTTACTTGCCATATACCTGAGATTTTTGCCACTAGATAAAGTGGTTTCAGAGAAAGGAGAGCAACAATGGGCACAATTTTTATTGTATGGCAAATACAATATCAATGTAGAGAGTACAGAATCTTCTACTGTGTCTTTACTGATTTTACTGTATCACCTGGCACTGTCAGTAGGGAAAGCTTATGGAAATTTCTGCAATGAATTGGTCAAGGCAATAGTTAAACAACTTCAGGATGGGATGACAAGAATGGTTGGAAGATGAAAAAATCTCCATTCCATTCTCAATAAAAAATGGTTTAAAATGAGGCTGTCCTCATATCAACATTTTCTACTGTTTTGTTTACTGCAGTGCTAGTTCTTTCTGTGACCACAACACAGGTATTCAGATTAGACTCATAACTGATGACAAGCTGTTTGATGACAAGCTGTTTAACCTCAGGTGACTGCAAAGAGAAAAAAAATAATCAATAGCACTTGAACTTTTCCAGGAACTTCTGTTTGCTGATGTCTGTGCCTTGGTTGCCCATTCCCAGTACAGTATGAGAGTCAGCATGGATTACTTTACAGCTGCAGGTTCACGATTTGGACTCTAAGTCTTAAAAAATAAATAAATAAATCAGTATGCACCATCCTACTCCCAGTAATCCCTCTATACCAGGGGAGTGGGGGGGAGGGGACAATGCAGGTGCACGCAGAATGGGGCAAACAGCAACAGGGCATCGCCTTCGCTTCCAGCACTGCTGCATCTGCATCCCGTCCTCCACCCCAGCTGGGCAAGCAGCAGCAGGGCATAGCCCACCGCTTGCCCAGCCAGGGCAGAGGGCGTGGGATGCGGGCGCTGCCGCTGCTTGCCCAGTCAGGGCAGGGGAGCACAGGATATAAGCACTGCCACCGCCTGCCTAGCCAAGGTGGGGCAGGCGGGTGTGGGATGTGGGCACAGTAGCATGGGGAGTGGGGGCTATGACCTGCTGCCACTTGCCCCCTTCTGCCCAGAGTGAGCTGCGCCTGCATCGTGCCCTCCTCTACCTCTCCCCACTCCAGCTAGGCAAGTGGCAGCAGGACATAGCCCCTGCTCCCAGCAGTGCCACGCCTGCATTCTGCACCCCCTCCCCCACCCCGCCCTGGCTGGACAAGCAGCAGCAGAGCATAGTCCCTGCTCCCAGGGCTGCTGCGCCCACCTCCCACAACCCCCTGACCCCCTCCCTCAAGTAATGTGCCCTCCTGCCCCAGCTGGGCAGCTTGTCCCAGCCCCAATCTCTCCCTTGCTATGGGAGCGTTGATCTGCACACCCATGCCCCCCCTTCTTTTCCCCCTCCGCCTACCGCAACAGACTTGCCAGCTGGAGGCAGCTGCGTCCAGTGTCCTTGAGGACTGCTGCCCGTTTAGTCTATGGCCAAATCTCCAAATTGGGCCGAATCCTTTCTGAATCAATTTGGAGGCTTCCAATTCAATCCAGACCTTTTAATTGGTCTCCCAATTTGATTTGGATTTGGAGAATCAACTGCCAAATCTCCTCCAAATCAAATCGGCTACTGAAGCTTTGTACAGCCTTATTGGACATCCAACTGCATGCTACAATGCATCTTATGTCAGGCGCATTGCATCCCACTCCACTCCCAACGGTTACCAGGCTTCAGTAACATTGTTCCGCCTCATCTCTACCACACAAATGCTGAAGTAAACCTACTAGCCAGACTCCATGATAATCCTGCACTGCCAGTGCATTGGGACATATTCCACCTACCAATAACTCAGCTCCCCTCAAGATGTCCAATATTGTCCACCCTTTCAAAATCCTTTGATTTTTCTTTGGTTACTCGAAGACATGAAGAATGGTCAGCATAAACACCGATCAATCACCACATCATCTCTGACCCTACACTCAGTCAACCAGGATTTAACTGGCCACACTGTTACTGGGCACTTCTTAAACATTTTCAAACTGGACAGGGTCACTGGGCCTCAAACCTATACCAATGGCCTTCACAATGTCAAAAAATGCTCTTGTGGACAAATTCAAACCATGCCCCACATTGCTGACTCACATCCATCTACCTGGTGGCCTTCAAGCTCTTCACACTGGTGATGACATTCCTTTACAATGGCTGAAAAAATATGCCAAAAACGCCAATGCCAACTAAAAAAATATAACTTATGTCTGTATGAATCTGTAGTGATACAAATTAACTAACGTACTCCAACTTGGATCCTGAGGCTAGATACAGACATTCAAAAAGCCTGAGGTGGAATTGATCGAAGTCATGTGGTTTTCTGTAAGTGGCATAGTTTAGACTGGTAGCGAACAGAACACACATTCGCCTTCTGGTAAAGGGGAGGGAGAAATCTTAGACCAGTTGTTTTGCCATTTTTAAATCAATCTATGTGTGCAAAACTTCTGTTTTATTATGGGTACAGACTGGTTTCCAATCACTTATACTGATAAAACTGTAATGTCTGTACCTGGCCTGAATGAAAAAGTGTTAAAAGTTGAAGTGGCTTGGCTACACCTATATCACTACAATGATCAGAACTTCAAAGTTACATCTTATCAGAAAGTTGGCACCTTATCCAGTACAGTCTGCCCAAAGACAAATACTGGGCTGGAAGAAGAATAATTACCGATGCTTCTTGCCTCAGTGTTCCTTGGACATCAGTACAAACTAAGTTAAAGATGAGCTAGGTTACATCATTTCAACCTGCCAGTATTTAATTAATGTAATCAAATAATTTTAGTATTTACAGTAGTATATCCTATAGTACTGTATAGGGTAAATGCTGACAGTTAACATGGAACAAAACTAGAAAGGGATATCTGCTCCACGTAGAATTGTGAAATATTATGAGTATATTATCAATACACATAAAATTTTACTTTTTTTTCAGTATTTGGGCAAAAAAAGCCTTCATATATAAAACACCACACACAGAGTTTATTTGTTTGACATATTTATATCAGTGGGCCTGAAAATTTAAAGAGGAAAAAAAATTCCAAATTTTCCAAATATTCAGATCCACTTGATCTGCATCTCCCTTGGATTGAACATGAATGAGCTGCTGGCTTAACATTTTCTAGGGAAGGGTTTACTCCTTTGACACTCACTTCCCTTGTTAATTTAACAAAGCCCAGGTTTGTCAATCTTTCAGACATGCTGAAAGACATTTATTTACTGACATGGTTAAGGGGGAAAAAGAAAAAGGTTTAGAGCAAGAGATACTTATTTGTACTTGATGGTGAGCAGTAATTTTAAATCAAAATAGGCAGCTTACTGCCCTGTGTATTATTGACTACAGTTATTATACTTTAGCTATTGGCAACAATGGCAACTGGATGGGCATTTCAACAGTTTATAAGAGAGGGGAAAGGGAAGAACCTGAATTAGGTCTTTTACAAAATTCCTGTTATTCAATTAGTTTACATTTATCGCATCACCTTTATTGTTCTGATGTGATAAAACAATAAATATTGTGACTAACAATATTACACTAATTTTTAAAAAAATCAAAATGTTTGTACATTCTAATAAGATTCAATTAGTAGAGTTCCATGGGTTTGAAACTTCAGCTGACTACTGCTTAAACTTATTTACCTTAAAAAAAAAGTAAGAGAAATGGATAAAGCAAGAATATCAAAATATAATACAATCTCTAAATCATAGCTAGATATAGATGTAGATAGATACACACACACTCACGCCAATTACCTATTAAGAAGGATGGAAGGGGGGTGGGCGGGGGTGGAGCGCCACCACCCGCCAGCCTGTGCTGCCGCCACACTGCCTCCGACCCCAGGCACCCCCGTCTGGCTCTGTGCGCCCACCCCTGCCACTGTACCCCATGCCGCTGCTACCTCCCAGGTGCGGGGGAAGGGGGAAGCTCGCATGCAGCAGCTGCAGCCAGCACCCTGTGCTGCCACCACTGCATATCCAGCCATGTGCAACCCCCTCCCACCACCTTGGCTTTCCTCCCTCCTTCCCAGCTGTTCTCAGGGCCCAGCAATGGCAGGGCGCCACCACTGTGCTCCCTCCTCCCTTTCCCTCCCCCTCCCTGCCAGCTTTTTTTGGGGCCTGGCGGTGGTGGCGAGGCTGGAGTGGGGGGAGGCAAGGCCAGTGCTGCACCGCCAGCACCCTAGACTGCCACCTCCCAGGAGCAGGGGGGTGCTGAAGCTTCCCCCGCGCTCCCTTTGGCCAACACCCCGTGCTGCCACTGTCTCCAGGAAGCAGGGTGGGAGGGCAGTGGTACTGGCCTCGCTCCCCTGCTCCGTCAGCTCTGTTGCTGTCATCATGGCAGCACTCTGCCACACCGCCGCCTTCCATCTGGAATGCTCTTGGAGCAGTCTAATTGGTTGTTTTAGACAATCAGAGTGTGAATAAAATGTTATGGACAGACAGAAAGACAGACTGAGGCTTTTATAATATTAGAATCTCCTTTGAATCCTTGGGGGAAAAAAACCCGCACACATGCCCCTACAGTACCGTTGTTACTGCACCATCATTTAATATTTCCTACACCAATGCATACATACATACGTAATTTGAAACTTCTGAGAATTATTTTTAAATTAAGTATACTTAAGCGTCAGTTTTTATAAGCCATTTCTATTTCCCACAAATCTAATGAGTTCTTATGTTATCTACTTTCATTTCCACCCCCTATCTCACCCCTCAGTTTTGAAGAAAAATGGCAACCCCTAAAAAAAATCTGATTGTATATGCACATGCTAGATAACTTACATGTATAAATATTGAACTTGAAAACATATCTTCCTATTTTTAAGGCACATAGCTTAGATGGAAATGGATTAAGCAAAAAGCTTCATATACACACCCAGACACACACACACTTTTTCCTCCTCAAAACTGAGGGACAGGGTAGGGGCTGTAAATGAAAGCAGATGACATAAGAACTTATTAGACTTGCGGAAAATAGAAATGGCTTATACAAACTGACACAATTAAGTGTACTTCATTTAAAAATAATTCTCAGAAATTTAAAATGCATTCTCACAAAGAAAATGACAAACTTTAAGTAGCTTTGAAGCTATTAACCACATAAATATTCTTATATAAAATTAAATTATGAACTCTGGTTCATCTGAACAGGAGATTGCTAGAAATCTTTTTCCTTTCAGCTTAGTACAACTGAGCCAGACCAAAGGAAAGTACTGGACTTAATACTCCCGGACCATCAATGCTTACAATTTTCAAGATTTCTTATATTACTGTTTGACCACCAATGCCAATCAAATTAACTCAACAAATCCCAGCATTTTTATCAGAAAGTCTTTTAGGTATGATCTAAGCAGTGCCGGAAGATGCAACACCTGAGTCCTGCTAGGAGCGCTCTGGCTGCAGAGTGGCCAATTAGCAATAGACTTTCAGAAAATTACTATTTTAACCAGCAAAATAAAAACACAGAAAGCACAGCAAAGTGAACCTGAGAATTTTTAAGAAGCCAAGTGACTTGGAAGATTTCATAGCTTTAAATGACAAAAAGCTATAATGTAATATTAGTTTCAAAGCAAAATATAGAAAATACAATCCTAGCTCAGAGACAAACTGAATTTACAGATAATTAAAAAAAATGTTTTGCTAAGTAGTCATTCACAGAAATCTTCTGACAGAAGACAGCACAAAATTTCAAAGAAAAGAAAACATATTTACAGTATTGCATGGTCAGTGATGAACTTAAATGTTTGCATTAATATTTATTAAAGCTGAAGTATGCCACTGTTTAAAAGTGAAATTTAAGAGTACAGGTAGAATTCTATCATATGATTGGCTAGATTAAGGTGATTTAGGTGGTTGGCAAATTGGTTTAGGGGTCACACCCAGACAGTGGTGGTGGATGCGTCCATATCGACCTGGAAAGATGTGGGCAGTGGAGTCCCAGAAGGCTTGGTCTTTGGACCGGTGCTATTCAATGTCTCCATCAGTGACTTGGATGAGGGCATGGAGAGCACCCTGTCCAGTTTCGCAGAGGATACCAAATTATGGGGCAAAGTTAACACACTAGAGGGTACGGAACGGATGCAGGTGGATCTGGACAGGTTGGAAAAATGGGCAGAACGAAATAGGATGCAGCTCAACGAAGACATGTGCAATGTTCTGCACCTGGGCAAAAGAACCACCAACATGCTCATAGACTGTGGGATGACCTTCTCAGCAGCACAGCAGTGGAAAGGGATCTTGAAGTCATAGTTGACTCCAAGATGAACATGAGTCATCAATGTGACAAAGTGATCAACAAGGCTAATTGCACTGCTGCAGTTGGAGTACTAGGTCCAGTTTTGGGTGCTGCACTTCAAGAGGGATGAGGATACTCTTGAGAGGCTTCAGAGGAAGGCCACTCATATGGTCAGAGGCCTGCAGGCAAGGGCCTACAAGGAGAGACTGAGGGACCTAGATCTCTTCAGCCTTTGCATGAGAAGGCTGAGAGGTGATCTTGTGGCTGCCTATAAATTCATCAGGGGAGGGCAGCAGGGAATAGGAGATGCTCTATTTACTAGGGCACCCCCTAGAGTAACTAGGAACAATGGACACAAATTGACAGACAGCAGATTTAGGTTGGACATTAGAAAGAACTTCTTCACAGTAAGGGTTGCCAGAATATGGAATGGGCAGCCAAGGGAGGTGGTACTCTCCCCTACCTTGGGGGTCTTCAAGAGCAGACTCGACAAGTACCTAGCTGGGGTCATCTGACCCCAGCGTTCTTTCTTGCTCATGGCAGAGGGTTGGACTCGATGACCTACTGAGGTCCCTTCCAACCCTAACATCTATGAATCTATAAAAGGAAAACTGTTTAGACCAACAATTCATAGCACTTGCAACTATGAATAAATGTAAGATATATTTAAAAAAACAAAACAAAACAAAAAGTACAGTTGGTATTTCTGGGTGCACTGCTGGAAGCAACTATCTTGTTGAACAGTGAGGCCATCTCTGGCACTATGTTTGAAGGCAGAACACCTCAAAGAAGAGATTTTAAGCAACTTTTAAACTTCCATTAGGTTGGACTGATAGAAGAAAGATTAATTAAAAAATAAATAAACTGATTATCTTGACAGCTGAACTATGCTTAGCATATGCAACAAACTTGTCTAAACCTAGCTAAGCATGCAGTTGGTCCAATAAAATATATCAGTCACAAAAATCCTTGCCTCCAACATAAATTTAACTTCTGTGAAAATGTTGACGGGTTTAATAACTGTTATTATCGACATATGACAAGGGTAGGTAAACTTTTCTGGCTGAAGTCTTGAAGGACCCACCCTAAGTTAGACGTAAGCAGATGAGCAGATGCCAGAACCCGGCTATCACCAGCATTTGTCCTCATGGCCACATGGGGAGAGTGCCTGTAGCTGAAGCCCTTTGCTCTTAAATGTCACCACAGGTCCCCTCCATACATGCAGGCAGAGGAGCGATGAGATCAAATGCATGATTCACACAACCATGCCTCCTGGCATGCCACATGTGCATGGTAGGAGGCACAATTGTGAGTTTGTGCATTAGATACCATTGGGTGAATCTACTTGCGTCATTAAGGTGACAGGATAAATTCTGGCACAGTTTGTGCTGGAGTTTATCTCAGTTCCTTAACTGCACATACAGATGCTCAAACTGCTGTTGTCCAGGGCACACATGCAGATGCCACTCCTAGGACTGCAGCCGTTTGAGCCAGGGCAGAGCAGCCCCGGGCTGGCAGGGAAACTGAGGGGGTAAAGCCCAGGCTCTGCAAGGTGGCATTCAGGGCTGGCTGGGGCATGAGAATGCCCCAGTATGAGGAACCCTGTGGCTAGGCAGCAGGCAAGGGTCTGGCCCCCTGCTGCTTGGGTTCACTAGACACAATGTACACCTGGGTCAGCATTTACACGTGCATTTAGGTGCAGTCATTTTTGCTGCACTAAAATCCTACTGTGGTGAAAATTAGTTTGCTGTGGTCTAATAGCCTAGACTGTGACAATTAACTGCACAACAGCCTAATTTGCTGTGGTGTAAAGTGCATGTACACCCATCAAGCATTATTGCCAGAGCAAGAGGAGCCCAATCTCAGGCTCCCTCTGCACCAGCAAGAAGAAAGCTCCCGGAATTGGGAGCCCTATGCACCTCAGTTGAGGGGCTTCCACCCACAAAGATACCCCATGCTTCCCCGGTTTCCCAGCACCCCCAGGGTAAAGGGTGGGGAATGTCCCTGTGGCAATCCTCTGGCCTCAGGGCTTCCCACACTCCTGAGCTCAAGAGTTTTATGCGGGGTATGGTACACTCCTGTCAACTGACAGCCACAGGATACACCTTGCTACATGTGCAAATTAAAACTCAAAAGCAACCAGTTATAAAGTTAGTACACATTTTCAAGGTCTAACTTTATGGTCAGTTGGAGCTCTGTATGGCATGATAGCTCCTTTGCACATGTACCTGGTCTATAGGTAATTGAGCAAGACCTGTAAATATGTAGAGGGAGCTGAAACTTTATAACCACTGGCTGAATGACATGGTTCTGTGGTTGGAACTAGGTTGAGGGCTAGAGGCTGCTGACTGCTGGTATATGTTTAAAGAGAGATTTCTCTATTTTCTAGTGTATGCATAGAGTCTATTTGTTTTACAGGGTAAGAGAGTTGCTTCCTGTACACAAAGCAGAAATTGACTGACATATTAGCAATACTTACTTTAACTCGTTAAACACAGGTGGTATAAAACATGGCTGTGAAATCCTTAAAGATATTGTCCACATTGAGGCATTTATAAATGTAGACAGACACCGCACAAAATAAGGAAAGTAAACCGAGGCAACTTGGCAGAGTTCTAAGAAACCAAAAATAATACCCCCCCCTCCTCCAAATCATTACTTAACTTAATGCGCTACACTTCCTTGGTGATCTGAAATTATAGTACATCCCAAGTTTATGGTAAATTAGTGCCAAGGTAACCATAACTGTTCAGAGATAAATCTCCAACAGTAAAATCATAATTAGGTTTGATACATCTAATAAAAAGGGCTGGCGTTAGTAGTGGGAGAAGATAAATTTGGCAAACATAATATTGTTTGAAAGAATACTTCTCCCAAAAATTATTAAAATGCCTAACATTCTAATACATTAAGTTTTCATATCCTAAGCTTTCTGAAGTACAATAGTATATCCCCAAAACTAGAAAATTATTTTTCTAATTTTACACCTGCGTTTCATTCTTTTTCTCCCATATACAGTTCTTTGTTCCAGAAAAGATGGCTTTAATGCAAAGAATCAAACAGAGATTGGAAATAACTAGCAAAATGGCTTATAATGAAACTTCCTATGTAAGTACTTTTTCAATTTCTTACTAAGTTAGATGTCATTGTGTAAATGGACTATCTTCACAACAGTAATAACAAATGGAGACCACAGAGGGAAGTCTATAGCAGAGAAAAAGCATGTTCCTTTCATCACTAACCAGCTTTGATAACCCACTGAAAAATCAGGTGAGTTATGCATTAATTTTGTTATCTTTAGTTTTATGATTTTTGCTATGTTTTGGTCACTGCAAACAAATGTTGATTTGCCAAAATCAACATTTGGCATCTGACATATATATGTAAGCTTGGCTAATAAACCCTGATCTCAGGGAGGTAGAAAAAAGATAAAGGAATTTGTTTTTGGCCAAAGTACTTTTGTTGGGTCATTAGCAAAGAGAATGTTATGGTTTTCTTCAAACATCTCCTTCACAATGACTAGAAGAGGTCATTGTGGACAAAGAAGGCCAACAGACAAGGCAGAAGGTTTTTTGGATGTAGGTATGGGGACAGAAGGAGGGGTTGTTGTTGCTTTTACTTGGTAGAGATAGCACAGACCACCAAAAATTCAAAGTATTCATATACCATCTTCATTATTTTAAAACAATATAGTTATAACAGCTTCTTATCCTCAAAGCATACTTTAAATTAACGGTACTAATTAAATGCAGCCTATATAACCTAACAACATGTAGTAGTTTGAGAAACACTGATTTTTATGGAACATGATGCATTTATAATTAAAAACTATTTTATAGCAGAAACACTAAGCTATTCTATGAGCGTGTTAGGAAGAAAAAACAAATATTTTCGATCTTCCACTGGGCTCTTATGATACAGCCAGAAATAACATCTCTGAGTAGCTCAAAAATGCCTAAGGAGATACAAGAAAAAAAAAAAAACATTTCTAACTTACTAATGGAAACAAGTACTCCTTACCTTGTACAGTACCATGCTTTAAGTCCAAGAAAAATGTGTAGACTTCTTTTAATTGGGTCATTTGAGATGCAGGCTATGAAGAGTTTGTAAATTTATGGGGGAACAAAATCAGATTTCCTCTATTTAGGCTGCCAATACTTTTCATTTTTGAAAGTCTTGGAAATCCAAGAGAATCCCAATCTTGATTCTAAGTATGTAAAGATTTGGGAATAAAAAATATTTAGCTAAAATTGACTTAAATGACATTTAATACCAGTGACACTTTATAGGTTTTGATGTCCCCCACCCACGGGTATTGAGACAGCTGGCGGGGGTCACTGCTGTGCCCCTGGCCCAGCCGTACAAACGAGTGTGGTCCACACGCCAGGTGCCCAGAGACTGGAAACTAGCTAATGTGGTCCCCATTTATAAGAAAGGGAGAAAGGAGGACCCAAGAAAATATAGGCCCATAAGCCTCACATCAGTCTTGGGGAAAATCCTTGAAAAAATTATCAAGGAACACATCTGTGAGGGGCCAGCAGGGGAGATCATGCTCAGGGGAAATCAACATGGGTTCATCAAAGGCAGGTCCTGCCAGACCAACCTGATTGCCTTTTATGACCAAGTACCTAAATCCCTGAATGATAGTGTCGCCTTTAAGAAGGCCTTTGACACTGTTTCTCACCCCATTCTCATTAATAAATTGAGTGCCTGTGGCATTGATGCCTACACAGTTGGCTGGGTCAAAAATTGCCTGATAGGGCGCACCCAGAGAGTGGTGGTGGATGGGTTGTACTTGACCTGGCGGTATGTGAATAGTGGGGTGTCCCCCAGGGCTCGGTCCTGGGGCCTACACTGTTCAACATCTTCATCAGCAACTTGGACGAGGGGGTGGAAAACACATTGTCCAAGTCTGCCGATGACACCAAGATGTGGGGAGAGATAGGCACGCTCGAAGGGAGAGGGAGGCTGCAATTAGATTTAGACAGACTACAGAAGTGGGCAGATGGTAATAGTAGATAATCTAGATAAATGTAGATAAATGCAGGGTGCTGCACCTGGGGAGAAGGAATCCACAGCATACATACAAGCTGGGGAGCTCCCCCCTTGTGAGCACAGAGGCAGAAAAGGATCTCAGAGTCATTACTGATTCCAAGATGAGCATGAGCTGCCAATGCCAGACCGCAGCCAGCAAAGCCAACTGTATCTTGTTGTGCATCCAAAGATGCATCTCAAGCCGGTCCAGAGATGTGATGCTCCCCCTGTACGCGAACTTGGTCCGGCCTCAATTGGAGTACTGCGTCCAGTTCTGGGCACCACACTTTAAGAAGGAAGTGGCCTGCCTTGTGAGGGTTCAGAGAAGGGCCACCTGCTTGGTTGGAAAGCAATAGGGCAGGCCCTATGAGGAGAGGCTGAGGGACCTGAACGTGTTCAGCCTCAGCAAACGGAGGCTGAGGGGGGATTTGGTGGCTGCCTACAAACTTGTTAGGGGAGATCAGCAGCAAATAGGAAGGGTCCTGTTCCCCCCAGCAGCACCTGGGGTGATGAGGAACCATGGTCAGAA
Source organism: Crocodylus porosus (assembly GCF_001723895.1). Taxonomy (NCBI): domain Eukaryota; kingdom Metazoa; phylum Chordata; order Crocodylia; family Crocodylidae; genus Crocodylus; species Crocodylus porosus. Next base: position 65,787,583 of record NW_017728943.1, read on the forward strand.
GCTGCTGGAGAACAGGTTCAGAGAGGGAGGTTAGAGATTAAGGAGGCACTATTTCACTGTTAGGGTGGCTAGGATCTGGAACCAACTTCCTAGGAAAGTGGTCCTTGCTCCTACCTTGGGTAAATTCAAAAAGAGGTTGGATGAACTCCTGTCTGGGGTCATGTGATCCCAGCGTGTGCTCTGGCCAGTGGCGGGGGGTTAGACTAGATGATCTATTTAGGTCCCTTCTGACCCCTAACTACTATGAAACAGAAGCTGTTCATCTAAAATGCCGAAAATGTCATTTAAAGAAAGAAATAAAAAGTCAGATGGTAAACTTCAGTCATTCTTATTAGAGAAAAGCAATCTTATCTAATTGCAGGCATCCCGTATATTCAGATAGAAAGACCATTTCATATTATTGGACTGAAATTAATTTGAGAAGCTACAATGTCACTGCTACTGGTTTTTCTTTCAAGACCCTCTTCCAGAGTTGTATACTCATAAACTTTTAGTTCTTCAACTGAAAGTTTATTTAGCTACAACTGTATCAAAAAGGAATATTCCCTTGAATGAGAGAACTAATTACAGCCCTAAAACCATTTCACTTTATTTTCATAATTTTTTAAAACTGTCTCTGAAAAAAAAAACCTACCAATTTTACAAAAGGTTCAGAAGTTCAAACATTTAGTTGGCTTGTTTAGTTGTAAGGTAGCCAGGAAAAGTGAACATTATCCTACTTTTGAAAACTATGTTAAAACATTTGACAATAGTGAATATATTCCATTTCCCACATGTTTGTAGGTCTTATTTTCTTTCACCACCTGAGCCTTTTACAAACACATCAGCAACTGAAACTAACAAGAATTGAGAAGTCTGGGATCACCGCACAAAGCATTTTTAGAACAGAATCCACCTACTAATGTATTCAAAATGTACAATGGGAAAAAGGAGAAGCATTATTTGGAACAGTATTTCTAACAGGGCTGTGCAAACCTTCGGTAGCCAATTCGATTTGGAGGAAAGACAATCACCTGGTTGAGGTCGTTTGACCCCAGTACTCTTTCCTGCCATGGCAGGGGGTCGGACTTGATTTGCTCAGGTCCCTTCCGACCCTACTAAATATGAAACTATGAAATTTGGCCCAATTTGGGGACCGAATCTCCAAATCTGAATCGATTTGGAAAAGCTTTAGATAAGTCGGCCAGTTTAGAGATTTGGTCACAGAGTAAACATGCAGCTGACACAGCTGCATCCAGCTGGTAAGTTTGTTAGGGTTGGGGGAGGGAAGGGGGTTGGGGGGAGGGATTGGATCTGGGACTAGCTGCTCAGCCAGGGCAGGGGGGCACATTACTCAGGGAGGGGGTCAAGGGGTTGTGGGAGGTGGCCACGGCACCCCGGGAGCGAGGGTTATGCCCTGCTGCTGCCTGCCCACTTGAGGCAGGGGGGAAGCAGGCATGACTTATTTCAGGCGGAAGGGAGCAAGCGGCAGCAGGGGATAGCCCCCACTCCCAGCCCTGCCATACCTGCACCCATCTGCACTGGATGGAAAGCAGTGGTAGGGCAGAGCCCCTGCACGCAGAGCTGATGTGGGCACAGTAGCGCTAGGAATGGGACCTATGCCTTGCTGCCACCTGGAGAAAACTGTGCCTGCATCGCACTGCCCCCTCCCGCCTGCTGGCTGGGCTGGGGCTGGGCAGAGTAGCTATGGGGTCTTCTCCCATGGATTCCACCAACCAGGGCAGAGGCAGGCACAGCTGGAGGAGCCGCAGGAGAAGCACCCATGGCTGCCCTGCCCAGCCTCAGCCTCTAGACACTTAAAAAGCAGCCCCACATTCACTGGCTCTGGCATCAGCAATCAGGGCCTCTAGGGACTTGTGGCACAGCCCAGCCCCTCCCCACACATACAGCCCCAGCTCCCAGACTGCCCTCCCCCCGCCTGGGCCTAGTAGTCTGGGAATCCAAAAAAAGTGCGCTGCACTCACCAGCTGTAGCAGGGGCTGTGGGGGCTCTAGAGCCACATGGCAAAGCCCCCCTGCACAGCCCCCACTCCTCAATCTCCACCCCCACCCAGTCCCATCCCAATGGCCTCAGCATCCTGGCACTT
>NW_017728943.1:65789853-65824389 GCF_001723895.1 Crocodylus porosus
TTACAGGTGTGGGCGGATGAGAATAGGATGGGATTCAACACTGACAAGTGCAAGGTGATGCACCTGGGGAGGAAGAACCAGCACTGTACCTACAGGCTGGGGAACTCCCTTCTCATCAGTACAGAGGCAGAAGAGGATCTTGGAGTCGTCATTGATGCCAAGATGAACATAGGCCGGCAGTGTGGGGATGCAACCAGGAAGGCCAACCACACCCTGTCATGCATCCACAGATGCATCTCAAGCAGGTCCAAGAAGGTGATACTCCTCCTTTATGAGGCACTGGTCAGGCCGCAGTTGGAGTACTGCATCCAGTGCTGGGTGCCGCACTTCAGGGGGGATGTGGACAACATGGAAAAGGTCCAGAGGAGGTCCACTTGCATGATCAGGGGGCAGAAGGGCAGGCCCTAGGAGGAGAGGCTATGGGATCTGAACCTGTTCAGCCTCCACAAGAGAAGGCTGAGGGGGGGATCTAGTGGCCTGTTACACACTAGTCAGAGGGGACCAGCAGGCATTGGGGGAGTCCCTGTTCCTCCAAGCACTACCAGGAGTGACTAGGAATAATGGTCACAAGCTGGCAGAGGGTAGATTTAAGCTAGATAACAGGAGGCGCTACTTCACTGTCAGGGCGGCTAGGATCTGGAACCAACTTCCAAGCAAAGTGGTGCTGGCTCCTACCCTGGGGGTCTTTAAGAGGAGGCTAGATGAACATCTTGCTGAGGTCGTTTGACCCCAGTACTCTTTCCTGGGGGTTGGACTCGATGATCTGCTCAGGTCCCTTCCGACCCTACTATGAAACTACAGCAGAGCCACCCCGTGCAGCACAGGGCAGTGGGGACTGCCAACCCCACTTGGCACCTGCACGGCAGCTGTCACATCGTGTTGGAGCAGCATGGCTCAGCAGCGCATCGCATGCTGTCTGGGAGCTGAGGTGGGTCCAGCAGTCAGCCGGAGCATGGCACCACTCAGCCCCAGCAGCCCAGGTCTCAGACAGTACATGGCGCCCTGCTGAGTTGCACTGCACCCATGCCATGGGACAGTTGCCGTGCAGTTGCCAAGCGGTGGGGGCGATCCCTGTTGCCCCCTGCTGTGAGAGGGGGAGGCTCTGCTAGGAGCCCTCAGAGGCCCTGATCCCCACTGCTGCAGCTGGTGAGTCTGGGGCTTTTTTTTTGGCTTGTTTTGTTTTTTTAAGTACCAGGAGGCTGGGGCCGGGGTCAGGCACAACAGCCATGGGGGCTTCTCCCGCAGCTCCCCCTGCCCAGGGAGAGGCAGGCACAGCTGGAGGAGCCATGGGAGACTCTGCAGCCGCTTTGCTGTGCCTGCCTCTCCCTGGCCGATCTGAACCTCCGAATTGGTGCCAAATCTCCAGTTCTGATTCGGCTGAATCAAATGGGAACAGTGACTTGAATCATCAAATCAAATCGCTGTCCTCCGAATTGGCAGAATTGAATATTTCCCTATTCGCACAGGCCTAATTTCTAACCATGTTAAAAGCATTCTGCTAAATCACAAGATCTCTTCAATAACATGATGGGGATCCTAGAGACACAGTCTGATGTGTCTTGACTTAGCATAGCTAACAATGTACTGTAGCCTGAAAACCTTTAGCATTAAGAAACAAGCATCATAGTGATGTCACTAGTCAACATCACCTTTGAATTTTCTTGCAATTGTCAAAGATCAAAGTCTTTGATTTCAGATGCTGATGGCCAAAAAGTCAGATGGCAAAAGGTCAGAAGCTAACACAGCAAACTCTGTGGTTGTAATTTATCCCTCTATATTAACAGTGCTGCATATACACACCCCTGTCTGTGCCTCATTTCAAATTACTTGAGAGAGAAACTGGCCTTGACAGTTCAGCACGAGAGATATCGGTACCCACAGTGACCAGATAAAAATCAAACTACTTTAATGAAGTTGTAAAATTAAATAATATACTACACGTGCCATCCTGTGACCAGACAGAACCACTACCACCCTAGTAAAAATAACCCCCCTTTTTTATGAAACCTAAGCAAACAAAAAGAGCACAGGTGCCAACTCATTAATTATTTATGATTAGTGTATAGTAATTGGTCACTTTCGCCTAATATAACTTTGAAAGAACTTCCGCCCAAAGCAGAGAGCAGAGAACTGCGTATACACTCAAGAAGAACAGATCGTGCATCTCTCAGCCTATGTTATCTTTCTGGCGTATCGCCGTCTTGCCGGCCCGTCTATCTCTCTATCTCTGGTGTTATCTTTCTTATGAAGAGCTCCCAGTAATCTGCAGACTGCAATGGCTTATGTGAATTGCTCAGAATCTGAAACAAGCAACTCTCTTACCCACCCTGTAAATGCTGGGTAACATGATATCTGCATGCTGTAACTGAATAAATCAACTCCTCTGCCTACACTGCAGCACATCAGCAGCGTAAGTAAAATAAACCTTTTCTGTGTAACCACCATGCTGTGTTTAAATCATACGGACTCCTGCTCACCGTTATCACCCACCTGCCCGGTCATAAATCCCCATCCTTGCGCCAAGCCGGTCGTGGCGACCCAGGCTCGCAGGTCAAGGGTGCACCGGCATTATGGGGCACAACAGCAATAACAGTGGTCTGGATTTATATAATAAGACCATGAAAAAACAAACCAAAAAAGAAATCCAAGTATGCCAAGTCCTATAAGATTTTATAATATAACATTGTCAAAAAAATCTATAGTATCAAATATTGATATATTGTAGGAGTTATAACAAGTTACTCCCACGGCTTTAGAATTATCTATTACATACCCACTACAAATATGGCATATTTAAGTCTAATCAAAAGAATTGTTCAGGAAATTTGTAGAGATAAATATATGCAAACTTTAAAAAGCAATCAAGACACGCAATGCCAAAGTTAAGGTTGTCTGCTCAATTTTGTTTTTACCTCTTTGCATTTACATATTGTACTAAAATAATTACATGACATGAGCATATATTTTTTTCCTGGGACCTGTGTCTCATTTGGCATATCGGTTAAACAATGCATAGCAAACAGACAGCTATTCAATGCTTACTTTTAGTCCTATCATGCATGCTTCTCTGTCTCCTTCAGTTTCTCCATCTTACCTGCCTACTTCACTAGATAGCAATCTTCATTCCATGCGTCTTGCTAATGTAAAATAATACACTGTTTTGGCAACAATACATGAACCAAGCATGAGAGGGAGAGTTGGGTCATCAAAAAAGTGAATCTGTCAACAAACTGTATGGATTCTTGAACAAGTTACAAGATAAGCAGGGACAGTTTGAACTTAGTATCTCTGGCACGCTTTGGTAACTGATTATGTACAAGTTCCTATCCCACTTTCACTGAGGGGGGTGAAACCACCTCATTTTTAATGCAAAGTAGGACAATGCACATGGCTATCTAGAACAGAGCAGCTGTTAGACTATAAATTCATGCCCTAGCTTACCTTGGTGGGAATGTATTTTTATGTCCATACTCAAAAGCAGTTTAAAGACAAACACAACTATAGCAAAATTGTACTTAAAGTTTTTTTAAACACAGCTAAATTGTTCTATTAAAATATGTTTGACAAATAATCAGGCAAAATATCTGTTACAATACATGGTTTGCAAAGGCAAATATGAAATAAAAACTACTGACTGACCCACAGAGCACAGCTTTTGTCCCAGAGTCTCAAACTTTCATTACTGGTAAAAGAAACATGTGGAAAGGCAGATACCTGTATGAGTAGTTATTGCCTGCTAGATGCAAATGGAAAGACGTATGACAAACTGACTAGTTATGTTACAAGAAACGAAGTGAACATTTATGATAAACTTTAATTTCTTGTGTAGATGATGATCATGTATCAGAGCTAAACACTTCTGCCCCTCCAAAACAGGTTACATTTTTTCAGGATTTTACCACATTTGTTCTGATCCTGCAGGAGAATCCTTAATTTGAATGTGCAGAGTCCCACTGTGTTCAACTGAACTCTGCTCGGGTGCAAAGCTCAGTGCACATTGAATAATGCCTTGTAATCTTATGCATAAGATTACAAGGCATTATTCTTTGATTAAACATAATTACTAAAATGGGTACACTATACTCTAACATTCCTTAGAAGAGAATTCAGTTTTCACAGACTTTGAAAGGGAGAAGAGGTATCACTGCTCTTGAACAGACATCACAGCCTCATCTCCATTAAAAATGAAAGAATTAGGTCACCAGCACAATTCTGTTCAATGGGTTGAGTCCGCAGTGTTCTTCTTTGCTCAGGATATTAATCTTTCTAAAAGCATTCTTGCACTTCACTGTAACAATCTAGCAGCAGTAATTACTTCTTGTTCTGCCTTATCAGATGTCACAGGTATTAAATGATTTTTTTTTCTTTTTGCCATTGAATTGAAGTATTTAAAAGATTTTCTTTGAAAATTGCTCACTGATAACAAACAAGCTCATGAAAACTTCCAAAGTGGATGCAAAGTGCATGAATGTAGAAATAAATGAGCACCAAGGATGCATGCAAGTCAAGAGATTCTGTATGCTGGCAGCTTTCTGTCCAGTATATTTTTCTTCCAAATGTGGGATTCTGTAGGTAAAATCATTTTACCGTTCTTTGAAAACATGCTCTCTTAGAACATTCTATCCAGTCATAATGCTACACAATGATAAAATTATTATTTAGATAAATTATTTTCTTTAATAGATTCAGGAAGGAAACCATATTGTCAACATACTAGAGGAATTTTATTTGGAAAGGAATGTTGTTGCTTAGGAGAATGCAGAAATTATACTAGAAAAACAGTATTACTCATTATGTGCACGTGCACGTACACGTGCATGCACGCACACACACACACACACACAAATGGTATCTCTCCATCAACTGAAACTTAATCACCTTTTTACAATTTAGAGGGGAAATGCAGTTTTTAGGGTGGTTAAGCCATGTATCATCAATACCATGAAGCTAACCTATCAGTTGTAATAGCTCCTATAAAATACCAGAGTGATTGCAATAAGCCTAGAAAATGGGCTACAAATCCCAGATATGCTCAAGCAAGCAGTGAACCAAAAATAAAAATAGGTAGATCTGAAACCAAGAACTAGATAGCATTCATCTAATTCATGACCAGAGTTCACAGGCCAAGGTTTTAGTGTGTTATTCAGCTCTGAGTGCCAATAATTGAATGGAGACTTCGATTATAAAATACCACTCTCAAAAAAGGGTAACTTTTCAGTAGACCTTTCTATGCTTTGCACATGTAATACCACTTCCACTTCTTGCCACCATATTATTCTAATTAGGTAAAAAAAAAAATAAATCAACAAATCCATTAATAATGAAGAACACTAAGCTGAAGGTCTATGTATTTATTATCCCGTTATATAGTAACTATCAGACAGAGAGAAGCCTTAAATAATTATAGTGAAATGAGTTCTGGCTTTCGCTTTGTCTCTCATGCTCGGTTTTGAAAAAGAAAGGATTAGATCCCACTTCTACTAGTAATTTGAATATTTTGTTTTGAAAGCTGCTCTTCTCTCACTCATCCTCTCTAGAAGGAGTATTCTAAAAGCTGAATTAAGCATACAGAAGGAAAGGGGGTGATAATTGGACTTTCCTCTTTCCGTAGGAACTAAAATTGAAGAAACGTATTACCAATGTTTGCACTCAAAAGCTCAAAATAGTCTGAAGCAGCCAGGGGATTGTGCGATGGGTATATATGAAGAGTATCAGACCACTAGCCTCATTTTAATTCGTGGCAAAAACCCCCTCAAAAGCATGAAAGCTTGAGGGTTAAAGGGACACAGAAGCACCTTGGGGGGAGGTGGGGGAAAGGGCAGAGGAGAGAGACTAGTACATTAAACCTGGATGCCACACAGCCTCACTAGAATACACTTAGTACCTGGTACAGTTGATTAAAATCAGTTTTGACACCTTTGGTATGAAATAAATGAAAGAGCAAAAATTATTTTTGTACATACCTGCATTGAAAAAAACAATACATTCCTTTCTCTTAGAGAGCTCATAATATAAGCATAAAGGAATAATCTGTTTGAATACATATGCTAGTCCATTACAATGGCATATTGTAGGAGAGGAGAGTTAGAATTAAAATATCTAAACCAAATAGCCAAAAAGTGGGTGTTAAAACTGATTTATAGTTGCATCTTACCATAGCAGTTTGTGCTCTATTAAGAGAATTAACCATTTCAGCAATATATAAACCTTAAAATTTCAATGAAAAAGGAATATGGAAATCTTTTTTATTATTGTAGTTTCCCTAATTAAAAGAATAGTTCAAGTTAGTTTGCAACAATAAAAATCATGCCTACCAATGCTGCCTGGTTTCCTGAAGCCTTTTTGATGTTCCTTGCTGGCATTCCACGAAGATGATTAAGTCTATTCTGGAAACCTACAAATCAGAATTATATCTCTGTTTAGAAAACATTTTTATACATGCATGAACAGGAACCATTTATCAACTTAAGACAGACAATGGGCATCATAGGTAATTGCTTACAGACACTCTCACAGTGGTGGATCTACAAGTGCTAATTCTATTCTTTGAATTATGAAAACAATAGGCAAGAATAGAGAAATTCTTTTGCTTCTGTACCCAGCACTTTTAAAATGATTACAGGACCACTTTTCCCCAGGGGTCAGCAACCTACAGATCAGATCTGTGCCACAGAGCTACTGGATCTGGCCTGTGGAACAGAAGCTTGAGTAGCACTTGGTGGCAGGTGGGCAGCAGGGAGAAGTGGCAGCAGCAGCAGACGGGTCCCTGTGCTGGCCCACCTTCAGCCTGAGCTGGGTTGTTTCAGCTTGACAATGTAAAATGTCACTGACCCCTGCTTTGTCCCGTTCTGGTGTCCACACTTCAAAAAAACCATGGAAACACCAGAGAAAATGCAAAAGTAGGCTAGAAAATGATTCCAAAGGGCAGGAAAACAAGTAATGTGATGCAAGACTTTAAGTTCAATCTATTCAGCTATTAAAAAAGTCTGAGTTGACTTGAGCATAAGTTTTCCTACATGGAAAAATACCTGCTAAAAAGAGGATATTCAGTCTTGTAGAGCAGGCATGACAAAATCCAATTGCTGAAAGTTGAACTAAGGGCAAATTCAACCTTGAAATAAGATACCTTTCATTTTTAAAGAACTGTAGCAATGTTGGAACAGGTAGAAGAGAATGGTAGGATTCACCCTTGTTTGGAGCCTTTTGAAGATAAGAATCAGGCATCCTTATAAAATCTATGCTGTAACTCAGTTTCTGGGGAAAAAAACCTTGTGTATGCTATAAGTCAAAGGAGATCAGTGTGGTCTTTTCTGGCCAGTGTCCTTGACTCAATCTACTTACACAAAATACTAAAATTATTGGAAACCTTGGGAACAAAGAAGTCCAAAGATTCTAGTTGAACATTATTGAACATTTGTATTTATTATTGAACCTACATGAATACCATTTTTTGCTTCTAAAATTATTTTCTTAAGCCATTAAAACTTTTATTACAAAATGCGCAGAATTATCCTGATGTTTTATACATGAATCCAATGAAGTCATGACAACTTCTTGCAGAATACAGATTTAAAGGATCAGGCAACAAAGGTATCTTTCATATGACTTGACCTTTATAATCATTGTCAGGGTTTTTTGTCCCTTTTTATTGCTAGTCTTGACGATACTCTAAATTAAAAAGTGTATGAACTCTCAACCTGATGATGCCCCACGATCAAGACTGATAACTTCACACTGTATATCTCAAATACAGGCCCACAGACATCTTTCCATTGAAACTAGGCTATTAAGTAAGCTGCAAAGTATTACTGACCTCTCCTCCCTGAATGGGACATAAGAGGGAAAGCACCAGTTAAGATACTTTCAAAGACTGGATCAGGTAATTCTTTTTCCAATTCTGTAGAATCCTCCTGTTCCCACCAAGAACTGATTCCTGTGATTCCACATGCGCCGCCAGATTCATTTTCATGAAACCAGTCACTTTGCTCATCATCACCTGTGTAAATATAGTAAACCCCACACCAAAAAGGAAGTGGGGAGGTCCAGGTTTATTACTCACAGAAATCACACTACATCACAGTAACTTCTTTTGCTTTATAGCAGTACTATAATTACTTGTATATAGCGGCTCTGTTTAGAGAATGGTTTTTAATAGCATGACAAGTACTGCCATCAATAAGAAAACATAAAATGTAATGTTTTAGAACCAATTTAGAATTGTGAAAAACAATAATAAACTGGTTAATCCTTTGGTGATAACTGCAGGGAAATCCATTTAAGTTACTGCACTTTCCACATTAACAAAAAACAAGCTTTAATCTCCTGCAGGGAATTAAAAGGTATAAAGCTGTGAAACTAGTTCTTTGCAGCTGATAATGGTATATAATTAGCTTAATTTCATGATTTGTATGGCTTGTAAAAGGGGAAAACAATCATGAACAGATGTGACTAAATGAAATTAATCTGATTAAGAGTTCATTAAGAAATAAGTTTTGAAAAAGTTGATTTTAAATGAAAAGTGACAGTACCATGTGATATACTGAGGAATATTACCTTTGCACTATGAAGCTGGTCAGCTTTAAGAATAATATTTATGGACACAGTTTTTCAATTAAAATTAGAGAAAGCCTCAATTTCAAAAGCAAGATAAAAAAACCCAATGGAAGTCTTACCTTCAACTTACCTAATAGTATGCAAAAATAAATACTCACAAACATTTAATTAAAGATGAGTACTATACCAGAAAAAACAAACCTGTGTTCTGTATAAAAGGTATCAAAAGAGAAAATTACGAAAGAAAATGGAGTACTGTCTTTTAAGGAAAACAAAAGATTGAGATGATCATTCTTTCCTGAACTGCTGATTCTGCAATGACTGCTCAGTTTAGTAGGAACACTTAAATCTGACAGCATCCCTTTAAGAGGTCTCTCTAATTGTCCTCCTTTCATCCTTGAGTTTTAAAACTAAGCTATCCAGACTTGATGTTCCTGATATTGTATTGTCTGTGTTATATCATTGGATTTGTCCACAACTATTTTCATGTATAAAACTTTTTTCAACTTCGTGTTTCACATTTTAAAGATGCAAGACTTTGCAAAAATAGACATTACATAAATGTATGTTAAATAGGATTCAATAAGTGAGGGCTTGAAACATTCATTTATGCTAAACTTCACTGTCACTCAGACAAGAGCAAGAGCACATCACCTGGATAACCCAAGCAGACTCTTGTGGGAGAAAAAAAAACAGGTATAACTCTAAATAAATTACTAAACAAAAATCCATATGAGACAATTCCACAGTATTAAGCTAGCACAGTACTAGAGGGCTGAAAATGTTAGATCTGGTCTGAATGACTTCAATGTTACTGGCACATTTAAAAGAATCAAAGCCCCTCACTGGACCTTTATAAATTTTATGAATTATAGATATAGATGAATTATAGCCTTAAAAATCCTTAGTGGACACAACTAACATCCAAATTGATATACTGTAGAACAACCTTTTCAGACTTAAGGCACCCTTAATAGACTCAACACATCTCTCAGAAAATGTCAGCTCTTAGCTTTTACTTTTAACAAAAAAATAAAATAAATAAAGCAACTCTCGTATTGTGAAGAACTCAGAAAGACCACAACAGATCAGAATGTTTTAATGCTATGAGTTCCTATTTGAAACCTCTGGGTTTATCTTGTAAATGATGTCTGAACACCTAACAGCGCTAACATTGTATGACATCCTGCAGCAATCCTGAAAGGTTCTCAAGGTACCCCAGGAAGCTATAGCACCCTGGCTGAGAATCACTATTTTAGGAAGAGGCAAGGAGAAAAGAGAAACCTGTAAATGATTAGTAATGGAGGGGGGAAGGGGCAACTGCAAAACTTATTTATACTACAGTATAAATTTGTTGGGCATATTTCAGGTCATTTCCAATTCATACACTTTTCCATATTTATGCTGCTGTGACTTTTTACGAAGCCTGTCCCCTATTAATTCTATCCTTGCCAAGGTCAAGGTCAGTTTCTATCTATAAAGGCAGTCCCTGATGGTCCACAATAGAATTAGAGCAACAATAGTGGGAGAGTGCATACAAACAATTCTGCTAATCATGAATTACATTTCAATTACCTATGTTTTTCATTTAGTTATCACAAACTTTTGCCCAAGTGAAATTTACTCAACTACTAGGTCATGGAAAGTCAAATGTAGCCTGCTAGCAGGGATTTATTTATCAAGAAATGAAATTTGTGAACAGAATGAGGATCAAGTGATACTAAAACAAATTACTTGTAATTAATGGGCTTTTTTACACGTGCTGTGGGACACAGTGCCAGGAGCTTTAATTAGCTCAACGCGCTAATTAAAAGTGCCCATGTGTCATGTGTATTAGTGTCCCTGTGCATCCTTGCGCAGAAAAAATGGCGGTGTGGAGCTCTGAACAAAAGCTCACTGAACGTGTTTTATTTCAAAACGCTGTTTTTTCAGCATGGAGACACGCTGGGATGCTGATACACATGATGTGGAAGGCTGTCAGAGCATGTCAATTTCTGTGCAGATTCAATTAATTGAGTCTGCTCCAACACACAAGCTACACACATGTGTATAGGAGCCCGATGATTCCACCATCTCAAATGCCCAGGCACCAGAATCTACTATTTTTTAAGACAAGCAGATTTGCTTGTATCCAGACACGACTGAAAAAAAAGCAAATTTATGAGATGGCAAAGTTGTTTGTAAGTTATCTTTAGCTATCACTTACCCAGCCACATCTGCTGTGATCATAGCAGGTACTGTACATTTTCATCAGGCTAACAGTAAATAGACTTACTGCTGGTGCCGTTTAGTTTAAAGAACACTTTTATTAAAGATCTCAAAAAGAAGTTTAGCTTAATAATTCCCATTTTACATACGGGGAAAACGGAAGTACCAAAAGTTTGAGTAATTTGTTCAAAGTTATATAGAAACTAAAAAAAAAAAGAATGAGCACTAAGCCAGTAGGAAGAGCTATTACAGGGTTTATTTGTCTACCTACTCCCTATCTACAGTTTTGACTCTTTAATCTTAATTCCATGTAAACGAATATTTAGGTTATAATCAAAGGCAGTTCTGTTCTGTTCTTTTAAGGACCTATTGAGGTCCTTTCCTTGAGTCTACCTGGTCTGCATGTTTTTAGTCTGTAAAAGCAGTTACACACATCTGCACCCCCATTCTATTTTATATAAAGTAAAAGTAAAAGGTAAAACTAAACAGAACATTACAACGATGCTGTTTTGCTGATTCTGTTTTGAGAAAAACCAACAAGGTGACAATACAATTTTTTAAATCTTCCGAGACAAAACTGGACATCTCGATTAGTGGGAAGAGGAAATACCAGCTTCAGAAACTACTATTCACACAGATGAACATCATCTGTTCATTATTGCTTATTAAAAGAGTTCTCAACAGCCAGTTCAAGTAGTCTTGGACAACAGATTGCATTGGAAAAGACAAATTTTGTTAGAAATTTAAGGGCTGGGGTGTATATGAACTACTGAATAACTCCAGGGTTCCTTCCACCTAATGTATGTTTGATATATTACCTGAAATGCTGAAACTTTTATTTGCTGATGGAAATACTGAACACAGTCAATTCATTTTTCACTTGTCTGAAATGGTTTGGGTTGAAAAGGCTCAGACCAAGATGGGTTTCTGAAAATATTGTCACAGTATGAACTGCCTGAGAAATATTCCTCTTCGATTCATTGATGACTGACGACATGCTTCAGTGTTGTCTCACTTTACATATAAAGTCTTGACTGGGGGAAGTGGAATTATCGGCTTGAAATTATGTGGTAAATAGATCTAAGTGACATTTATCAGCTGCCTCTGTCACATATTTTTAAAAACCTAAGTTTGCTATAGAGGAACTATTTGTCCTTTCCGGTATACAATTACTCTTTGGAATCAGAGAGTTTGTATGATTAGGGCACACTTGTACAGTGGTATGGATAAAGTGGCTAGCTAAGAAAATGAACCTGATAGACATAAAATGAAGAATAAGACCCCCAGTACAGTACTTAGGCACCTCATTGTAGACCTACTACCACCAACTGGGGGTTTAATCAACACTACTGAACTCACGATAAATCCAAAATGATTACCCAGAATAGGTCTACTCAATATTTTTCCCCAATTGTTGTGATCTAATTAAATGAGGCATGCTAGTGAAACTATTAACTATTTACTTAAATTGTAATACAGCTGGGTTCAGTGTCACTTGGTGATTTCAATGATAAAAGAATTAAATAGAACTTTTATAATCTAACATTGGATTGAATAATAATATAATCTTGCATTTAAAATATACGTGTCTATCCATATCAATAACTCTATTAAAACATTTGGGTCACAATGCTCTGAATAGCCTTAATCCCAAAAAGAAAACAACGTCTGAAATTTTTTCCTTGGCAGCTTTTTCTACTTGGGTGGCCACACTTTTTCACTTCCCTGAATGGGTACTTAATTCTCGTTTTTCCTTGGCATTTTATGCCTGATATGCTTGATTCTCACTTAGTTGTTTCTAGCTCTTCTGGAATGCTGTCCTCAGATGACTGGTGAAGCCTCCTGTATGAGCTTCTTGTGCAGATGCAGGGAGTCTTGCTGGTTTTTGCTGCATGAACACTGAACCGTGAGCCAGAGCTGGCGCTGTGCGGGGCTTTTCTTGCTGGGGGCTGGACTCGGAGCAGGCTCCAGCAGCACTGGGAGAAGGCTCCAGCTATGCCAAATTTCACTGCAGCTCTGCTCCCAGCCCCACACTGCCAGGCAAAGCCCCAGCTAAACACCCCACCTCCACTAAGCGCCAGAAAAAGCCATGGGTGTGCCAGGCGGCGGCACAGGGCTGGGAGCAGAGCTGCAGCAAAATTCGGGGTGACTACAGCCTCCTCCTAGCACTGCCAAAGTCTGCACCAAGCCCAGCCCCTAGCAAGAAAAGCCCTGCTCAGTGTCAACTCCAGCTCTACCCAACAGCTGCAGCCTACCCCACGCTGCATAGATCTGGGGGCACATGCCCATCCTGCCTCCGCCCTCCCAGGGTGCAAGCAATGGCAGAAGCTGCCCCACCCCACAAACCACAGTTCTGTCCTGTGCCCCCCTGCCCCGGCTGGGCAGCACCTGCCCCTGCCCCCTCCCTCACGATGGGGAGGAGGATGTTGATCTGCTCCCTTACACCCTTTCCCTTCCCTCCCCTTCCGATTTACCAGCTGGATGCAGCTCTCCACACTGCCGGTTCTGCTCTGTGCTGTACTGTGACTGCATGCAGCACGGGCATTTATTGGCCAAATTACTTGCCCCATCTGGCTGATATCTGATACAGATAATTTTCTTTGTATCAGTACCGGTGCAATACTGGACCAATGTATCAGTGCACCTCAGTTCTCTACTTCTACACTAGATGGGCAACTCTGACCTCCATCTTTTTATCTGAAGTTGCTGGCAAACCTTTTGCAAAAGCTAGAATTAAAATTCCTTCCCTGATAACTACAGATACAACTTAGTACACTGAACCAGAATACTATGATGTTTCATCAATACCATCATAACCTTTATATTTCAGGGGCTCTACTCCATAAACTTTAAGAAGGGTATTATATGCTACTATCAAACATCAATTTTCAATAGGTGTTTCTTGTATCAGGCCTCAAATTAAATTCCTATGAACACCCCAAGCCTATCAGAGTGAGGATTTCCCATAAAACAGTATTGCCTTTCCCTCTCTCTCCTTGCACTTTCTTATCTTACCTGTCAAGAAATTTTATGGATCTAACATTTCTCCGTAACCATGTCCAGCCAAAAGATCTGGTGGCTACCTGGCTCAATGTCTTATACCACAGATGACTTACTCTTCCACTATCCTGAGATACAGGCAACCCCCTGCTTAGCACTCTTAACTGGTTCCTTAAAAAAAAACAGTGTTTAATGAAACCAAGCATTAAGCAAAACCAACTTTCACTTTCTAAAGCCACCAAAATCACCAGAATCAGGGCTGCAAGGATCAGTGTCAGTTTCAGTGCCAGCTGTATGATGCCCGTGAATGTTATAACAAAACTTGCTGAGTGCTAAGTGAATCAGGTATCAATGTAAAATGAGCGTTATAGCAAAATAGTGCTAAGCAAAACAGCATTAAGCAGAGGTTGCCTGCTGTCTTCTGTAAACTTTCTTTCAAGACAATCCTATTACCTGCATACAAGTGGCAGCAATCCCTCACAGTTAAGGATGATCACTCCCATGGGTCAATTAAAGGGTTGTAGGTGTGTCGGTTGATTGTTAAGGCAGCCGATCCTAGAGCCACAGACTCTGGCAAACACCACAGGTGGCGATTAAAGAGAGAGTCAGACCATTGATTTCTTGGTCTTGTTTCCTTTCCTTCCATTACTGTCATTTTTCTGCCTCCAGGGTGAAACTCTTTTCCTCAAAGTAAAATGTACCTTCTCTGACAAGGTGTTGCCATGGAGCCCTGTCCTGGGCTATTTTTTCCCAATTTGTGGTATCAGTGCCACACCTTCTTAACGTTTGCTTTGAGGATGCCCTTGAAGCACCTTCTCTGGCCCCTGCGTGTCCTTTGTCCTTGGCTGAATTGGGAGTATAGTAGTTGCTTCAGTAAATGTACATCAGACATGAGCATACAATGCCCTGTCTACTGAAGCTGATATTGAATAATCAATACTTCCATACTGGTGGTGTTAGGTAGGTGAGGACACTGGCATTGGTGTGATGATCCTCCCACTATACGCTAAGGATCTTCTGGAGGTAACACTGGTGATGGTGTTGCAGGCCTTTCAAGTGATCCCTGTATGTCAGCTGAGCTTCAGAGCTGTAGAGAACAGTTGGGATCACTATACCCTTATATAGTAACAGTATAGGGGCTGTGTTTGAGTCCTGATGTCATGATCATTGAACACACGATGATTCAGTCTTCTGAAGACAGAGCTGGCACATCAGATCCTATACTGAATCTCTTTGTTGCTGTTGGCTGTCTCTGAGAGATGGCTGCCAAGGTATGTATGGTGTTCAATATTCTCCAGCTCCTGTCCATCAGTGAGGATCTCTGCCAGGGGAGTTGACTGGCCCAGAGCAGGCTGGTGAAGCACCTTTGTTTTTATAATGTTAAGGATCAGTCCCAGGCACTGGTAAGCTTGAGAGAAGCAGTTAAGGGCCACGTGTAGGTGCTTCTTGGTACATGCAATGACAGAACAATTATCAGTGTACTGAAGTTCCACAATTGAGACTGAAGTAACTTTGGTTTTGCACAAAGGCAGGAGAGATTGAAAAGTGTCCCATCCAAACTGTACTTGATGCCAACACCATGTGGCAGACAGTCATGGATGAGCATCTTGATGACCACAAGAAAGATAGAAAACAGAATTGGTATGATCACACAGTCCCCCTGCTTGACACCAGTTTGAATGGCAAAGGGCTCCATAGCAGAGCCACTACATAAGACGGAGGCAGCCATCTGGTTATAAAAGAGTCTTAGGATGGTGATGAAGTTCCCTGGGCAGCCAAACTTTGATAAACCTCTTATCTAAGTTTGGCTGCCCAGGAAACATACAAACACAGCAGGAGCCAAATCAGGGGTTAATCATTCCTAAACTTGATGTACACCTTGCTGGGGTCGTTTGACCCCAGTACTCTTTCCTGCCATGGCAGGGAGTTGGACTAGATGATCTACTCTGGTCCCTTCCGACCCTAGAAACTATGAAACTATAAACTTCATTCAATATTCCCAGTCTAGTTTCCCTGGGTAGATCCTAGTGCACTTCAAGTAACTGAAGAAATCTTACCACAAGTCACTACATGATCAGTCTGGGGATGTAAATATCATTTTAAAAATGACCCACTTAACCTCTTCTAACCCTCCTCCTGCTCAGTTGAGGGCTTGCCCTGGTGCTGTGCATCCTAGCAGAGGATGCTTAGCTCACAAGTGGATGCCTCAGGTGTAATCCCGCATAGCACATCCAACCATCACATGCCCCCAGGCTGTGACCATGGGTCCTTGGAACCACCATGGGTCCTTGCCGAGCAGCAGCTGCCAGAGCCTAGCAGACAGGCAGGTGGAAGGAAGGCACCACCCAGGGCTCTGGTCGCCCACAGACTGAAGGCACTACCTGGGCACAGTTCCACGAAGGCAGGAACCTCTGTGGGTTCTATGGAGGTTGGGGGCACCTGGTTCCATGCAGCATGTCCCTGGGGCACCTAATAGCAGCCCTGCTACTGTTCTCACTCCTATTTAAGCCCTTCCTGCTCCACTGCACAACTTTGCCTGGCTCCACTCCCCCAGGTAACTGCCAATTACCTCCCTGCCACAGCAGCTGCACAAGGCTGCAGACTGGATCTATGCCACCTCCCGGGCAGCCCCTGTTGCAGGCACTCCTCCAACACCACTGGGCTAGGAGGTAAACAGTAAATGTTAAATGATATAAATGTAATTACCATTTAACCTTTTACATCCTTAGATCAGTTCTAGTCTATTCTCACTGCCCTGGTTGAATTCACACACTACTACATTTGGTTTCTAGCTGTACAGTGAACTTATACAGCTAACTGGCAGTAGGTTTTCCATGTTCAATGAAGTTGTTCTGAGTTGAGATCCAGCTTATGAATGGCAAAATTAAATTTTTAGTCACTCCAGTAGCAATCATTTCTTGAGGAGCTCCTCTAGGTACAGAGCAGGGGCAGGCAAGGTCCAGCCCGCAGGCCAGATCTGGCTAGCAGTGGACTGCATTTCCCAGCAGCCCCTGCCCAGGTGGATAGGGCACTTTTCACGGGGACACCAGTAGCAGCTGTGCTGTGATAGTATGGAGCCAGGGTTTCCATCGAGACTGGCCCCAGAAGCACTGGCAGGCAGTAGCGGTGACAACCTCATCCTGGTGGAGGAGGAGCTATGCTGTAGGCGGGAGTGGGGTGAGCTCAGCTGCTGCCACCTGTGCAGGGCAGACAGCAGTGGCACCGCTGGGAGGGATGGACAGGGTATGGAGAATATTATTATATTACTATAGTACTATAGTATATACTATTACAATATACTATGGGGGGGGCTATGGGGAATTTTGGACTGGCTGTAGCCCAAGCTTCCCCCTGGCCACTCCTCCTGGCAGGGCATACGGCAGGGTGTGGAGCTGCTCTGGAGCCAGGCTGGGATCTTGCAGCGGTGACAGCATGGTCTAGAGCCAGGGCAGAGCTGCGATCTGTAGCCTGCATGCCCCAGGCAGGGATGTGCAGGCAGTGGATTGCAGTTCTGCCTCAGCTCCTTGCTGTAGTGACAACACAGTCCAGAGCTGGGGAAGAGCTGCAATCTGCAGCCCGCATGCCCCTCGACCATGCTGTCATCACCACAAGATCCCAGCTTGGCTCTGGAGTAGCTCCATGCTCTGCCACGTGCCTTCCCAGCACTGCTGGGGCCAGTCTTCACAGAAACTCTGGCCTTGCACTATCAAAGAGCGGCTGCTGCTGGGGTCTCCATGGAAACTGGCTTTAGCCATGTGAGCAGGGGCAGCTGGGAAATGGAGCCCAGCTTCCAGCTGGATCTGCCATTTTGCCCATCCCTGGTATAGTGGAATGGCCCTGATGCTTGGAATTTACACCAAAGATCTAGCAAAATTTCAATGTCGGTTTCCACATTAGCATATTATATACTGTGGTATCTTTCTCTAACATCAGGTTGTGACATTATACAGCTTTATAAAACTGAAAGCACATTGGACACAGGCCCTTCCACGAGCTGTCAGTTCTAGATTGAGTATCACATATCTGCTTCACTCCAGGTCCCTCTTGATCAGGATGGTTCATAAATCCCTAACAAACTGTCTTCTTGTTGCATGAAAATAACTGCATAAAGGTGCCTCTGCCTCACTATCTTCTATTTTTTTCCCAAAAGTTCTAATCCCCCTTCAAAGACAGCTACGAAGAACATTGTTAGGATTGCTAGCAGATTCACAAGTCACACTGAAAAGTTGCTGGTAAAAATATATATATATAAATAAACAAAAACCCACTGCTAGGTACTATTCTGCTCCATCATCAATTTACTTATTATACAGACCTCGGCTTCCAGGAACAAGCATTTTGTAGAATTTCAGACTGCAGACAGATATAATATTGATATTTCAAATGGCTTTGAAACAGACATATGCACCAGATAATATGCTCCAAAAGTGGACAAAGTATGCCAAAAAAGTACCTGGATTTTATATAGTTTGGGTTCATGTTATGTGATCCTTCAGGTATCCCAAAGTGCAACATCACTTCTCTAAGGCTTCTGGTGCTCTGGGCGCTGCTGTTCCTAGCAATCAGGCTATAGCCCTGGGCATCGTATGGGCAGAAGAATCAGGGGAGAGAACAGAGTGCTTCCCCAAGTCAGTCAGGCCTTAGCAGAGCATTCCCATAGTTGGGAGCCTAGGGTCCCTACAAAGTCAACAGCAAGAGTCCAGCACCTCTGAAAAGGTGATGGTGATTCAGAGAGCCCAAAGATTAAGATGCATGCATGCAGGACTAGCCAACAGGAAACATTAAGCACAAAAATAGGCTGAAATAATCCTGCCCCTTTTGGGGGTTTAGAGGTCTGACTCAGGGATACACAAGGCACTTCTGTTCTCTGGGGTCTTCTTTTAAGAGTAGATACCTACCTGATACGATGGTACAATCTTTTATGTGCTAGTCTAGCAGATACAGAACATGCCTAGCAAATGAGAGATCAATGTTAAAGGCTTTCCTCAGTCCATAAAACTCAAACCTGTATCTCACTCCAAGTAAAGTACCCCAAACTCCAAGCTACTGGCTATGCTGGAGCTGGATTAGCGAGCAGAAAGGAGAGTGAGAACAAGACAGAAAGAGCTGCCTGTGTAAACTATTGGTTATGACACTTCCCTAGGATGGTGAGAGGGGCATGTGTGTGTTGGGGAAGGGTAAACTGGGTTTTAATTTCTGCTCTCAAGACTATTTTCCTTTTTTAAATCCACAAACTGTTTAACATTAAATATAGTTTGTGCAATCTGGAGAACAGGTATGAGAACCTAGATCACCCCATCCCTCTACAAGCTGTAGTTTCTAACCCCTCTTGCTCACTCTCCTTGTGATGTTATGATGTTGTGTTCTTCACTTCACCTAGTCTCAGATGCAACAGGAAGGATGGAAAATATCCACAGCATACTATATCCTGGTGGGAAAGGCAGGTTTGGGAAGCATAACATAGAGGCCTCCTACTTCTTAGATAAGTGCTCTAGTATCTTGGATGTTATGCAACAGGCAGCCACTACAACAAACCATACCACTACAAGTTTTTGAGTGAGAAAGCCTGGCTTCATCTGTTGTTCTGAACCAAATGGCATGTGCAAGAGCCTAAGTTTAGATTCCTAGTGAATTTTGTGTCCCAGATGCACAAACCAAATGACTTTAGATGCTTGATGAACTGGGGGTTTTGGAAAAAATTTTTGCACGTAGGTAGAATTGAGGTATCTAAGTACCATTTTAGGCTCCTGAAGTGCCTCTCTCTTGATCATGTACATAGTACCAGTTTAAAGACAGACTGTATTGGTCAAAAGTTACATCAGACCACTGAAATGGAAACAATAAATCCGACTGCAACAACATTATAAGAACAGTTATGAAGTCAGGAAATGCAAGTTTTAAGATTCTAGAATTAAAGTATTATAGCCAACATTGCACATCCTATATATTTTATGATAAATATTTAGCCCATGGCAGTATTTTACTATACAGTAAAGCATAAATTAAATAGCTAGTAGCCAGAGATGAATAGGCTGATGCTGCTTGCGTGTGAGCAGGTCCAAAAGATGGCACCTTCTTTTTTCCAGGATGATTGGATGAAAGGCAATTAAGTCAGTCATTTCATTTTCCAACTTTGTTCTAGCTACTCAGGTTTAGCTTTACCAAAAGATGATATTTCAAAGTGCTTCCAGGGGTCTATAAATACTTAGGTAACTTATCAAAAATAATGAAGTTTGTATCTCTGTTGTGTTGCATTATAAACATTACTTACAGAATTATCAACATTGTGTTCTAATACTATATTCCTTACTTGCCCACTGTAGAATTACTTAGCCAATCTGAAGAAGGAGTAGCCTAACTGTAGTATAAATGGATTAAGAGCTGTGGGATAATCAAAAGAAGTCCAAGTAGTGCAGCCAAGGGTAGAAAGATCTGTAACAAAGATAGCATATACACTCCAGAACTGAATCCATGATTCATGGGTCTGAACAAGAAAACCTACTGGCAACGTATAGCTTTCATCTCCATGTAGTGCCAACTTCCTCAAGATACAGCACAGCATTACTATAAGTTGCTGTGTGAGATCACATGGCAGAGTTCGATGCTGCGGACAGCCCTAAGGATGGCTTGTATTAAGGTCATTTGCACAGATGCCTTATGAGTCTTTCATTGTGAGATGATGTACTGGTTTTTCCAGGACAGCCTCTGCCTCATTCCAAAGGCTAGCTGTTGCTTAGGGTGTCTGTATAGCAAATAGAGCCCATTTCCTGGAATAACCTGGCCTTATTTGTTGCAGAAATTGAGGCACACAGTAAATAAAGCAGAGAAGGAGGGGAATGGAAAGGATGACCTAAGCAATTGAGGGCCAACCTTTAGGACTGAATTCTACCCCTCCCTCTAACACAGTTTGTATGTGATACTGGGCAAATCACTTTGACCATGTTCACAGGAGGAGATGCATGTTCTATGTGAGGTAGTTGGGGCCAGAATTGAAAACAACACAATTGCAAATGAAATCAACAGAAATTCTGTTGTGACACGTTATAGTCAGACTGCCAAATGTGACTGGAGAGGGGGAAAATCAGTTCCTAGGCATTTCAAAGTTGACAACAAAGACTGGTAGGCAGTCTATACCTTAATAGCTGCGCAACCTCACAGATGGTTATAAAGATCAAAACATTAGATCTGTCAGTATTCTGTTACTTTTAGTGGTGACTACCTAAGAAGGCTATGACACTGTAAATTCTGTATTCAAAAAAGTTGGAACAAGAATGTGATCACCTTTTAAAGGAAGGTAAAATGAAACAGGACTATCTACTCATTTGGTGAACACTCTCCTTTACACACTGAAAGAGGCAGGCATTCTGTAGAAAGAGATAACGTGTGATAATATAATTAAGGACTGTGGTAATGCAATTAATGACTGTATCAATGGAGGCTTGCAAATGACTCAATAGAGGGTGCACAGGCACATTTAATTCTGGCATTTCTTAATTTTGAGTGATTTATTTTCTACCCAAAGCTTTTTTCACTTTTGTTTTTGTTTTTGCATGTGCTGACCAGAGAACCATTGCCCTAAAAAGAACATATTTGGGCAATGTAAGAAGTTTAGTGAACATTACAAAAACAAAATAGGTTTTCCCCACGGCTAAAAGGCTTTCTTGTTAAGAGTGAACTGATCTCTGTTTTAGTTTTTTCAAAAGTACATTTTACTAACAGTAAGTACATCATATTTTAACTTTTATTGGGCAAACTCAGTGCTGAAGTCTGGGTTAACAGCTAAAATTCCAAGTTCTTCTCTCCAGAAATGTATGTGCTCCAGCTGCTCTTACTTCTTTCTGTTTATATACTTCTTTTTTAACAGCATTATTGGAAATCATATCCTGTAGTGGAAATCCCTATTTTTGCTGCCTTCTCTTTTCCACTTAGGGTGGAAACAGACGTTGTCCATCTCATGTTACAAATGCTGAGCAAATAGACCAGAGGTGGTCAATTATTTTGGTTGGAGGGGCACTTTAGGAATTTGGGTGAGCTATTGCAGGCTGGGGGTGAGGGGAGGCTGAGGGCGGGGTGGTGACCCAGCCCAGGACAGTCAGGCAGGGAAGGGTGCTGACTTGGGCATATGCAGTGTTGGGGGGGGGGGGGGGCGGCAATTGATACTGTCAGGCCCAGGCCCTTCCACCCCACACTCACCAGCAGGGACGCCAGATGGAGCAGGGTCTTCAATGACCGGCAAGGACCCCTTTGGCAGTGCCTACTCTGCTGGGTGGATCAGATGGGGCTGTGGGTGTGAGGAGAACCAGCATCTGGGAGTTGGGGCTGAACCCAGAGTCACAGGGTAGTGTGAGGGGCAGAGGTGCTACCTGCTTCCCACATGGCAGGGATGTGTGGGGTATGGATAGTGGATCTGCCCTGTGCTCTGGCTCTGCACTCTCACCGTCCGATGATCCCAGCCCCCATCTACCCCACTTCCATACCCTGCCCACCTGTGGGGATCCCAGCTGGTTTTCATGGAGACCCTGTCCACCTACTCTGTCTGGCACCCACGGTGGTGGATGCAGGGCAGATGGGCCAGGGTTGCCTAGGCAGTGGAGCCAGGTCTGGCAGCAGCCAGAAGGAGCTGTTGCTAGGGCTGCTGAGAAGTGGAGTCTAGGCACCATGCCACACTGCCCCTGCCCTACTGCATGCCCAGGAATGGTGGAACTGGCCACATGCACCATGGCCCAGGCTGCCCCCTGCACTTGGGCCAGGGCCGGATGGAGGGCTAGTTCTGGCCCACAGGCCATATTTTGCCCATCCCTTAAATAGATGCTGAAACCCATTCTTGTGCCACATGAAAGGAAAATCAGTGGCACAATAAAGGTAGTAAGAGAATCTGTTGCTTTATTTTGGCAGACTTCTGTTACCTCTGTGGTGCTTTCCCTGCTCAGCCAGACCTGTAGCCCAGGTCTGGCAGGGCAGGGTAAAGTTCTTCTCCATCCAGTCATGGCTGAGTGGGGAAGTGGGGCTTTTCCCTGGCCAGCCACTCATTTCTCTGCCAACACAAGGAAAAGGCTCTGGCTCAGTGGGGAAAACCACATTTTTCTGGGTCTGACTAGGTGGGAAAAGTGAGGAGGTCATATTGCCTCTTGTCTCACACGATCAAAAGGGGGTGGGGACAGGGACAAGGGGTGATGTGTGTTTTGCCCAGTGAAGAGGATGATCTGTGTGCTTTGACACACTGCAGCAAAGCTGATCCATTTCATTTGGTGACATCTATTTCTAGTCTTAGATATGTTAACTCCTGCCTTCAGCTGATGCATAATAACATGCTGATTTTCAAGAAGTGCCTTTGTACTTTTTCCTCCCATTTCCCTCTCAGGTATGAAAGGAGCTCCCGCGAAGCACCTAAGCTCAGTATATTTCTCCAAATTCCTCCTTAAAATTCTTCTTCTCCTTGGTACTTACAAAAGGCCTGACAATTGTTAGACCACTGATTTGCTGAGACAGCCAGCACTGTTTCCTTGCAATTCCGCATCTGCCTGTATACAGCTCGTCTCTTGCCAATATTTACCGTATAATCTCTTTGGGATAGAAACAGTGTTTTTTCTTTAGCAAAGAAGGGCCATGGCCATACCTACAGCTCCTAAGTGCTACAGTATTGTAAGTAAGGGACATTCTTAATAGTTACATTTTATATAGACAAAGTTTTATTGTCTGTTTCCAAAATTTTAAACATCAATTCAAAGTTACCTAAAACAAAAAGTTAAAGGACACAAAACAATAACTTTGACACTAACAGGAGACTTGGAAATACCAATCATCAGCAAATTTAAATGAGTCTAAAATGGAAACAATAACATTCTTCCGAACTAAAAGACTCCATGGCATTAAATTAGATTCAGAGTAAAAAATAAATAAATAAAGTAAAAATAAATAAATAAATCATCAAAATAATTAATTCGCAAAATATAAGGTAAAAAACAGCAAACTTCTGGCTTACCTTTTCTATGCAAAAGAACAATACATAATTTTAACTATTTTTTAAGAATCCAATTTTAAAACCAAGACATTCTACTAGAAACACACATATAGAAAAAGGTACAAATTTCAAGAATCAAACTGAAACAGAAAATAAGAAAAACTACAGCTCTAACAAAATAGAAATCTAGTCTTCCTAATGTTAGTTATATCTCCTTATAACTGTAATTCCCCCCCCCAAAAAATCAAACCACACCAATACAGATTGAAAAAAGTAACGTTATATTATTAAAGTTGCCATTTACTCATCAAAAACATACAGGGATTTAACAATTTTAGGTTGTGGAAACATCATTTAAAAGAAGTAGGTGCTTTTTGGTATCAGTTACATAAAAATATATGCTGAAACACAAATATCTTTTATTGCACAGGGCAGATATTTACAAAACCATAACCATAATGCAGGGCCACTAGCAGACAGGTCCAGGAAATTGCTAGATAATCAGATTTCTTTGATTAAAGAACAAAACAGGAATGTAGTGTACCTTTACAGAAATATAACTGGGAAAAGAAAATGAAACAAGTAATTTCTGCAGATGATTGCAAAGATATAGTACAAACCACTGTGAAAAGCTTAAGTCTTCACACCAAAAAAAATACAGACCTGATCATGCTGTCCATAAAAAGGTAAATTTCAGATGTATAAGTAATGCATTGCAGAAAGGGAATGCCTCTACATGTCACTGGTTTTTCACATTTTATCATTCTGGGATGGCAAAGAGACACTGACCTCAATTACTTTTTTCAGAGAATAAGTTTTCAGTCAATGAAAAGTTCTGTAAATTTAGTTACTTTTGTACTTTTCCCATATTTGTCTTGGATGTATTTATTTTAATACAAAGGATAATGTAAATTGCTCAGAAAAACTACCTAATATGAGCTTTATATACAAGCTTTCAGAGAAACACGGGATTTAACAATTTTAGGTTGTGGAGACAGAACACCATTCTATAATGTTTAAGAAAGCAGAAGCAAGTTATACCTTCAACTTGTTATGAAGAACATTAAAACAACTGGAACAGTCATCAACCTACTAACTTGCAATTCTTATAGAATTTAGACTGATAAGTTGGAGAAAAAAAAAAATACATCACTACCTTGTCTTCCCTCATCATTGGTAAACAAACCAGCATCACTGCTGCTCAGGCTACTGGATTCACTGTAATAAGGAAAAAAAAGAAAGAAAAACAGATCAAAAGAACAATTGCTCTCTCAGTCGTAAAATTTTGAAGTGACAAGGCTATGCTCAGATAGAACTTAAGCTCAACAAAAGATCTGATAGAAAATAAGATGATTTTTTTTTAAATCAAACTGCAAATATCCTAGTTCCATTAACTACAGAGCATATTATTTTTGGTACATAAAACCACAGGAATCTAATGGGACCCTGACAGTAAGCCAGATGCGACTGCAACGAGGTGCTGACACAATTGATGCATTTTATTATCTGCTTCCATCAAATGCTCACTGCTCCTTTCTTATGCTGTGCAATTCAGCTTGATCCTAGAACACCACTGCTCAATAAAATGGGAAAAATCTCAATCAAAAGCAGTCTAAGCCTTTCTTCAGCACATGAAATACAAGTGTGTGGAGATGGAATTACTTTTCTTAACAACATTTGCAAATACTCTGGAAAATGCATTGCTTAAGGATTCACTACAACTACATTACTCGGAGAGAAAGAAAAAAGTTTACAACAATGAAATCTATTAAATCAAAGGAAAGGTCACCCTGGGAAGAATGAATATGATCATGACAGCAAAAGAAAATGCAAGTTACGATTTACTTTTCTGTAACTTCTGACATGGCCTTATAAACAAGAACGCGTTTATATAGTTATTCACAATATATAAACACTTCTATAAATAAATTTGAAGCCAGGGAGGAAGAGAGGAATTGTTTTCTTTTTGTTGAACCCAATGTAAATCACACTATTTGGTAAAATTAAAAGTCTTAAAAATTGTCTCCTATATTTAAAATACAGCAAAGATCAAGTGTGTGTACACACACACATACCTCTCATTTGACAAAGATGTTTTGTCTCATTATTTTATATTATATACATAGTACAATATTTTATACTTAAAAATATTATACTTCTAAGGCACCAATTCTTGCGATAATATATCCTTTAGTTTACCACCAATGAAATAGGGGGAAACTTTTTAAAATTACAACAGCTCACAAACTGATTCAGGGAAATGGTATGTATGTCAGGTTTATTTTTAATGTAGTACATACATTATACAAATGGAAGTTAAATAACTATTTTTTCCTATTTCAGGAGGCACCCCTCACATAAAAAAAAAACACTAGTTCACATATTTCAAATGATATAAATTCAGTGTTGAATTTCCGTACGTTTATTCATATGGTCAATTTGGATCTTGTTTCTTTCCAACTTAGGTGCTTTAACTATTTTTCAGGTCTAAAATGAATTATATTACTTAGAAAATTAAGGAAGAGACAAGGCGTTGTTTTTTCCCCCTAATCCCAGTCTCATAAAAATAAACTTGAAATTGTTTATTTGTCCTGGGCAGTAAACATTTAAGGGCTTGTCTATTTATTTATTTATTTATTTATTCAGTCATTCAGTTTATATGCCACCCTTCCCAAGCTCATGGTAATCTGCATCTTCCTTTGGAGGTGTTCTAACAGTTTGAAATTGGGACATGTGTGGAAGTGATACAGCGGTTTGCTGAGGCACCTGTCCCATTCTTAAAAGTATAGGCAGAGCTGTACAAGAAGAGAAGTTTTCTGTTGTACCTTCTGCTTGAACATATTCTTATTTTACACACTTACACTCCATCGTTTATCTGCAAGACAATTATAAGGCCCTGTCTACACTTTACAGGTATCATGCAATTAACTGGTTAATTGCACAATTATCTGGAAACTGGCTACACATGCAAAGTACTTAACACACCATAAAAAGCTCCAACCAGCTATAAAGTTAGACCTCAAAAATGTGTAATACCTTTATAGCTGGTTGCTACTGAGCTTTAATTTGAATTTGTAGCAGGGTCTTCCCAGTGGCAGCCCTGTCTCCCCAGCCAAGGCTGGGAATCTTGCAACTAGGGGAACTCTCAGCTCCAGCAGCTGCAGATGCTGGGTCCTGGCAATGTACCTCCCATGCCAGGACCCAGGGGGAGGCTATGATCTCTTAGCCCCAGGACTGAGAGTTTATAGCTGACACAGTCTTCCAGCACCAGGGCAGGAAGATCACAGCTGCCATGATCTCCCAGCCTTAGGGATGGGTAAAACACCCAGGGTTGGAAGACTGCAGCTGCAGTGATATCCCAGCCTGCAGGGCTTCACTCACCCCTGGGAATGGGAGATTGTGGCAGCTGCACAGGGACTCATGGGAGCTGCAAGGGCTTCCAGCTGCAGGAGCTTGCTTTTTGCTGGGCCAGGGGGAGCCCACCATTGGGCTCCCCTGCACCAGCAATAAAGTGTGATGGGATTTAATGTGCAATCCCACAATGCCACCTCCTGCCATGCATGTGGCACAGCAGGAGGTGTGACTGTGTGGATCGCGCATTAGATCCCATTGAGCTTTTACCTGTACAATGAGAAGGAACCTAAGGGACTTAAGTTCTTAACCTGGATATCTAACCCAAATACAAAGATGACAACAAACCTCATGAGCTACATGAGTAAAGTGATCTTTAAAGCAGAAGGTCAGAGCTTGAATATTAGAATACTATAAACCTATGCCCATCCTAGTATCCCATTTTTACTTTTAACATTCTGATGTAGATAGGTGCGCGAACCTCAGAATTGTACAGATCCTACAACTTCATAGCTGTTTGGCTGAAACTTCATATCTCTAAGGGCATTTCCTTTTTTCTTTCCATTTTTATGGGGGGGGGGGTTAGGTGTAGGAAATCCCTTCAGCCATCTGCATTTTGAGAAAACAGAGATGACAACCACACATTCTTCTCCTCACCACATAATTCCCCAGTTTATGAATATTTTACTCTCTTCTCCTCATCGATGTGTACCTTCTTGATCTGTTCAAAGAGAAGCGTATAAACATTTGAAAGTTTCTTGAAAGTACATCCAATGGCCATTTTTTAATGCTAACGTTATGCAGCCAAGCCTCTTTCATGGTCCCAAAAACACTGTTTCTGTTGGGTACATGGTTCTCCAGATGCAGGACTCTGATAATTGTAAGTGTGGAAGATAAGCATCCAAATGAATCTATGCACAGGAAGATCCTTCAGAAACTATGTCTTGAGGATTGGAACAAGTGAAAATTAATAAGGTGATTGGCATGGTAAGTTTTAATTCTATTATTTTAACGTGACTATCCATCTTTACTGCATACTCATTTTTTTTTTTTTAATAAAAGCTAGCTTGTCATCACAACAAAAGTTGCATGCTAGCCATGCTTTTTTATTTACTTTGTGTCATAAAGAAAGTTGGAGTTTATCCAGGAGTACAAGGCTTTTCTATGAATGCTAGATGTGAACCTTGGAAGATTACGGTCTTTGAAATTAAAATGAAATTACAGCATCACAAAACTCTACAAGTAAGCAATTAAGAAAGGAAGAGATTTCCATTGAACTAGTTTAACGATCACACAAATGCCTAATTAAACACATAGAGAAAGGAAGTCAGTGGCTAAGATTTGGCATCCCTTACTTCCTTCAGTTAATGTGCAAAAGCTTACAATTCACATTCTCACTTCCCAAAATTATCTCCAACAAAAACAACCAGGAGGGGAAAAAAAGTGGGGGAGAGGGGGAAGGAGGACCTTAGTATTCCTGATATTGCTACAGAATAAAGCAAGCAGGCAAAATGCTTGGCAAGATATTTCCTGCACCGTAAAGCCTTCATTGCTGTAATATACATCAATGAAGCAAAGTATGACACATGTATTTTGTTATTATTTATTTTTAGTGACCCTTTAAAAGTCAACCTTACAGACAACTATTATGAGGCAACAAACAAAGCTGACTCCCTAAACCCTAATCATCAGTGAGCAGCCTCAATGGAATCATTTAAACACTGACATTTTAAAAGCTAGAGGGTTCTTTCTTCTACCACTGCCCCATTGCTGAAGTATTAAAGGCTTACAGTTAAAAGTCTAGAGATCATTAGTTATATTTCCTTTATTTTCTGACTTAACATTTTAACTGTGCAGTTTCAGTAATGCAGCAAAAATATTACATTAAAAAATACTTTAAACCTTACCCAGGCCTATCTGATTATAGCTTAAAAAGCTGAGGTATTTTACTCCTTTTTTAGGTTTACGTATTTGGATTGATTAAAAAAAAAAATCTTTGCTGCTGAGAGTTTAGGTTAGAATTTATAAAGAGACTTTTCAAAGCACTGTGTAGATACAAACATACAGGTACTCATTTTCATTTACCCTGTGCATTTTTATTCTGCGTTTCATTTCCCTAAATGAATCTAACCCAAGGTGTTTTAAGTAATTCACTATTTTACATCTCATAGACTTTTAGGGTAATATTTTTATCTGCTATTACATGCTAGTAGCAGAAACTTACTACTACTTGTTCCTCCAGTGGGATAAGGTGGTGGAGCCAAGCAGTGATAATACTTTTGAGGAATATTATATTTTGCTAGAAGCTAGGACTTTTAATTAAACCAGGTGGAAGGAGTGGAGAGAAGGGGTTGGAGGGTGGGAAAAGGGAGGGCAAGGGAAAGATACCTGCTAGCAGCTGAGGTCTTTTTAAGTCAAAGTTTTGCTGAAGGTTTAGGAAAACAGTGCCAGGGCACAGGGCTTCTAGTCTATGCCACAACACCAAATTCAATTAAATTGAAAGTGTGAGGTAAAAGCTGTTAGGTGACACATCTTAACACCTTTGATAAATGTCGCGGTTTTGCAGCGACATTTTAAAAAATGCATTTCCCCTACACCCACACTCTGATTCCTGCCGTTTGAAACACAACCCAGAAGAAAACAGCAGAATGAAGTAGGGTGGGGGGGCAGTGATATGCTCGTGTCCTGCCCTTGCCCCTCACTCCCAAGCCACAGCCCTATTGCTGCCCCTGTATCCTGCCCCCCAGACCATGCTGGTGCCCCAACCTGCAGCACCCCTGTCCCTACTGACACGCCTCACTCTCAACCCACAGTCCCCTTCCCCCCACCCCCTTTCACCATCTCCCTGCCCTGCTGCAGCCCTAGTGCCATGCGCACACATACACACACACTCTCTCTTACCTGCCTGCCATGCCTCTAATCACTTTCCCTCGCTGCCCAGACATTTGCTGATATTTAAAAAAAAAAACAACCCTCGGATAGAGATGGGAGGACTCAAAAACAGGACATATCTGGGAAAACCTGAATGTATGGTAACCCTATCCTTGTAGTATTTGTACCTTTGCATGGTACATTTTAAGGCATTTTAAAATGACAGTTAAAATTCAAGACCATAACAGTTTACAAGCAAACAGGACAGACATAGTGAACCCTGAATGAATTTCAATCACAAAGGGCCCAGTAAGGACTGCTTTTGGTCCAATGCAATTTTAAAGATAATAGGGGGGAGGGAAAATTCTTTTCTATAAATATGTGACTTGGGATTCATATGGCAATTTAAACTGTCAACAGTTCTTAGGAAGCAGACCACAAAAGTATATAGTACTTTTTTTTCCTTCACAATTATTCAATAACTGGAGTTAGTCATTTAACAATACTTCAGTTATTGAATAAATAAGTTATCATCTTCCCCTTGGCAAGCATCTATGTATGTATGTGATATCTGCATTTAAACTGAGTGCCTAATAAGCACAAAAAAAATCAACGCACTTCAAAAGATAAGACAGCTACTACCAAGTGGGAATGTTGTTGCTGTCAAGCCATAAGACTGGCCAGAACTTATGTTTTAATAGGAGTTTCCCTGCTGATATTTATGCGTTCAAAATCTTATGCACATGATCGGGCTCATCAGACCCTGCAGGTAACATCACTTGTATGTTGTGGAAAAATGACTTACACCTTTCTCTGTTGTCAAAATAGTACTTTGGAAACAATTACCATTGTGGCATGCCTGCTGTCTGGAATGGATGGATGAGGCACACTGCCAGAGGGTCATCATTCCCCCATTTTTCTAATGGCAAGCTCAGGTGTTTCTGAACTGTAAATTGGTTTTTGCATTTCGTAAATGATGTGTACTCTCAGCAACCTGCAGACTTTTTATGCCCATGACACAGGCACAGACTGTGTAACTGGTGCATCTAAACACTGATAACCTTCTGATGTATAGCAAAACCAACCATACTACCAGTACCTAGAAGTTAGAAAATCTGAGCTAATCAATTACCTTGCACGAAACTGACTGAAAACTGTCACTAGTTGACATACCTAGGATAAAAACAATGATCAACTCAATTTCCTTAATTCTGAAGTGATTTGTAGGGATTTTCCCTTGAAGTAAGTATTTGTTTTGTTGCTATCCTGTCACTTATCAGGCTTCCCCTTGCATGGTATTTCAACCAAGCGATTTGACACTGTACAACATCTGAAGTAGTATTACTGAGTAAGGAAAGACTCCTAGAATTTACTGATTAAAAAAATGATTGTTATAGATTGTATTTTAAAACATCTGGAATAAAGGAATCAAAGCTTGCCAATACCTTCACTGTGAAGAAAAATAAAACAAAAAACTTTCATTTGGTACAAAAGAGAGATAACACACAACCTGTCACTCATGTTCTCATCTGAGCCCTTTTGCTCTTCATACTCCATTTTTTCTTTATTTGCCTGGTTCACTTCTTCATTTTCTATGACTACTCCTTCATCCAAGATTTCTGGTCCTTGTCTAGTTGCAGCTATTTTTCTTTTTTTCACTTTGCTCTTGGCAAACTCTTGATGTTGGTAAAATCTGTTGTCACTGTCCATTTCTTGATCCCTGATGTTATCCTGCTGCTGGGTCAATGTCAGCGTACTTGCAACTTCTGGTGGTGGATCTATTGCCATGCGTTTCACTTTTCTTCTCCTACGCAAGGTTCTGTTTCCTAAACTGTCCATAGCCAGATCTGATTCATGCCATAGAGGTCTTTTGCCTCTAACATTATTTAAGTTTGAAGAAGGCCTCCGTTTAGCAACCAACAGCTGGTCATCAGAGTCACTGTGGTCTTTCTTATTAGCATGATTCTCTCTGTAGTCTTTACTCAGTTCTTCTGGACTGGAATCAGAACCTTCACTTAAACAGTGACCAGTCTCCCAAGGATGATGGGTGGTAAATGAACGTCTTTTCCGACCCCTCCTTTTTCTTGCCTGACGTTTTAGAAGACAAGACACACTACGAGAATGATCTCCAGTATCAGCAAAACCTCCTCTGGCTTGTTCTGAACTTTCCTCCAGTGCTGAGACCAGATCGTGAACTAGCTCCTCCATAGTCTTACTGAAATGCCTACATTTGCAGAGGGAAAGAATACAATAAATAAATGATTACTGCTTTTGAACAGTGAAAAAGTGGTATGTATCAAATTCAATAACCCATTTTATAGGTCAATACTAGAGTCACTGAAAGCTAGTTTTAATGCCAGGTTTTATAAAGCAATTGAAAGATAAAAAACAGCTAATTTTATATATTTTTTGCCAGGTGTATTAGGTCTCTCCCCCCTCTCTCTCTCACCCAATTTCCATCTCAATGACAACAGAAATTTATATTTTTGTGGTCCTACTAATATTGTTTAAAAGTAAAATTACTGCCTCATTATCAGGGGTTTAGTCTGCTGGTGTGAAAACAGGTTATAACTTGTCAATATAACTGTAGCCAAGTGAACATACTCTAAATATACAGAGTAGAAACTGAACAGTGTATATTATGGAGCAGTTTAGAAGTTGCCATTAGGGTAAAAATTGTCAAAATATAATTGTCTGTTGATACTACCTAAATGTCAACATGATACACTAAGTCCCACTCTAGACATTACAGGGATCACAAAATTAACTGGTTAACTGAGCAATTACTTGGAGATGAGCTACACATGCAAAGTACTTATCAGGCCATAAAAAGCTGTAACCAACTATAAAGTTAGACCTCGAAAATGTGTCCTAACTTTACAGTTGGTTGCTACTGAGGTTTAATTTGCACCTGTAGCAGGGTCCTGTGGCTGGGAGCCCCATTAGCTGATGGGGCTTCCAGACAAAAGGGTGTGCCTTGTCCAGTCTGGGCCATGAGCCCTGCAACCGCTTGGGACTCTCAGTTCCAGTGGTTGCCAAATCCGGGCCCCAGCAGCACGGGGACTCACAACCCCCCAGCTGAGGATGGTGGGGGCTGGGATCTAACTGGATTTCAGCAGTTGGGAGGCACAGCTATCCCATGGGCAACTGGTACCTCCTGAGTCAGGGGCAGCATGTGCCTCCCCCGACCGGCCAGGCAGCACAAGCAGGGCACCTGGAAGTGCCAGCAGCGCTCTTCCTGGTGCCCCCACTCCCCAGATGGCACTCACGGGGGGGGGGGGAGGGCACTGGCGCTCCTGCCTACCCCCTCCCCCCACCTCTCACCTAAGCAGGGAGTGCTAGCTGCAAGGGGGTGCTCCAGCGCTCTCACGGGGTTCACATGCACACCTGTGCACCCCCTATACATCATCACTGAACTATCCTGAGGGCACATGAGAGCCCTGACCCTGTAGCTGCTGCAGTCTCCTAGGCTTGGGGGTGCATGAAGCAGGCTCGTCCACCATGATCAACCAGGCCCAGGGCTTTCGCACACTCTTGAGCCTGCAAAATCATGGCAGCCACAATCCTGAAGGCCCGGGGGTGCATGGAGCATACCAGCTGCTAGAAGCTCCTGAGGGGGGTTTCAGATGTGAGAGCTTGCTTCTTGGTGGTTTAAGGGAAGCCTGGAATTGAGCTCCCCTCTGCACCAGCAATAAGGTGAGATG
The DNA here is from genome assembly GCF_001723895.1 of Crocodylus porosus. Taxonomy (NCBI): domain Eukaryota; kingdom Metazoa; phylum Chordata; order Crocodylia; family Crocodylidae; genus Crocodylus; species Crocodylus porosus. The sequence continues at coordinate 65,823,502 of NW_017728943.1, forward strand.
GGATCTAATGCATGGCCCCACAATCATGCCTCTTGCTGTGCACATGTGGCATGGAGGAGGTATGATTGTGTGGTTGTGCATTAGAGCCCATTCCGCCTTTACTTTATGTGTAGAGGGGGCCTAATTCTTAGAGGGTGTGTGTGTAGCTGGCGGGGGGTAAGCCCAAGGAACAGAAGATTTCAGAATAAACCAGTACTGTATATTCCTTACAGAAATAATGCCTCAGCTCCATTTTGGCATTTAGGGAGCATCAAGAGATAATCATTCTATGACAACCTTGTTGTTATATTTTTTTAAAGAAATATATATTAAAAAAATAGTGACCAGTTCTGTCTTACTAAATTTTGTCTCTTTATATATTTTAAAATACTGAGATAATAGAATGAGATTTAGTTGACAGAGACCACTCTCCAAATTCTATAAGATTCAAGGCAAAGTTGTCTACTAGGATCTGACCAGAAAAGAAATCAGGATATCTAAAACAGAGACGCACTGTGTAGTCAGGAAGCAAGAATTTTACTATAGCCTAAAGCTACCTTTCACTACCGTCTAGCATATTTGTCACCCAGTATATTTAAATAAGTTCATCCGTATGCATTGCAAACTTAATTAAGAAAAAAAACCTATATACAAACACCAATTCCTGAACACCTGGGAGAAGCTATCAAAAACTAACCACATTTTCACACCAAAATATTGTCAGCATCTTTTTTCATGTGCTAACAGGAGGAGTTGCTGCTCATTATTACATTATGCCTGTTAACATGCAGTGAAAATATGGTCAGTAACTTAACAAGTCAGATGTTCAAAAGAGGTTCACAAGGTGGTCAAGGGCCCCAAGGCCCGCCGCACCAAGGCCCCTGCCCCGCCGGAGCTTAGCAACAGGTT
>NW_017728943.1:65824738-65824837 GCF_001723895.1 Crocodylus porosus
ATGGCAGAAAAGAGTACTGGGGTCAAATGACCCCAGCAAGGTGTTCATCTAGCCTCCTCTTAAAGACCCCCAGGGTGGGAGCCAGCACCACTTCTCTTG
>NW_017728943.1:65824937-65880885 GCF_001723895.1 Crocodylus porosus
CTGACTTCCTGCCCTTTGGGCAGGGGGCTGGACTCGATGATCTCCCGAGGTCCCTTCCAGCCCTAATGTCTATGAAATCTATGAAATCTAAAAGTGTTCAGCATACCAACATTTTTGGCCCTTTGTACACTAAGAAGGGAGAGGGGAAAGGGGCAAAATGTTTCTGCTTGTTTAGTTAGTTTAATATTACCAGAAAAAACTCTTTAATAGCCCTTAAGTTAAGATATAGCTTAATATTTTTTTCAGGCTCACATGATAGAAAAGGTATTAAACCATGTCTACAGAGGATAAAGAGGACTTGCATCTCAGTCTTAGACTACAACTTTATTTTTAATCAGCATGTCGCTAGTTGTAGATGAAGTTCAGCACTTAGAAAAAAAATATTGATGCTCTGTTGCTGGCACAGTGTTCTATACTGAATTTAAAAAACAAACAAACTACTTATCAAGAACAAAGTACCTTAAGGAGCTCTTTGATCTTCATCTCATTCTGTCTCACCGCACCAAGCAATTTTGTTTTTTCTTTATTTGGGGCTTGTCTATATGGGAAAGCTGCCTGACAGAAATAGCAGCTATGGTAGGTGTCATGAACCTATGTTCTGGGGGATTCGTGGGATGTCACATGTGGTTTCTTGCAGGTGTTTTACTGATATGGCTTGTGTAGTCTCTACCAATAGATCGCACCAAGCTGTATTTAGCTTTATTGTTCCATGCTTATATGCACTGTGCTAATTTGCTATAAAATGTGTTATAATAGGACCAGGATTGCACAATACGATAATAACTTTCACGTGACAAACAATGAATTTCTTTGGCACCTGGGAGAGGCTCAGAGCCTAAATGGCTGGAAAGCAGTAATCTGTAAAAATTTACATCTGACAGGAGTATGTTTACTCACAAACAGGCCCTTCCAGACAATGACAAACTTACATATTAAAAGGAGAAACCCTACCATTGAAACAGGAAGGCTATTTGCTCACTGTATGGAAACAGAGACAGTATCTTCGGGAAAATGGATTAGAAATCTCCATGCCTGAATGGATGCAAATATTCTCCTGGTTTTAAGTAGATTAGGAAGGATTTTTAGCCTGGTAAGCATGCACCTTTCAGGGAAAGAAGGGTGTAAGAAAATATATGCAGTGTGGGCTCCCTGAGAATCCAATGGGGGATGCATGTAAATGATCAGATAAGAAATCATACTTAAGCTTTACCCTGAGTAAGGTTTTGTTTCTAGTTTTCCTAGGTATATAGGGAAACACTGTAGAGATGCTGGGTAAAAAAGGTTATTGGTCTAGTGTCCCCTCTACTTATTCTTCGTCTCTCTCTCTCTCTACACATGGTTACAGATTTCTTATGCTTGTTCTTGCTTTTTTATATAAAAGTTTTTTTAAAACTCACTTACTGTCAATGATAATTGATAATGAAAACAGGCAAGCCTCTTTTTGGAGCACATGACTGGATAAGGGTGTGATTCTTATAGATGGCGAAGTCCCCTCTGCTAGGTGAGGCAGGTAAAACTAAAGTGCCAGAGGTGAGGAAGGTGACCTTTGGAGCATCTCAGTCATCTCAACAGGCAAGAAGCAGACAGCACAGAAGGGGCTGGGACAGAAGGGCAACCCCAAAGGTGTGAGAACACTCCACAAATGCACACATGACCCCATCCAGGTTCAGGGAGTAGGATACAGCATGCTGTTGTGCCAGCACAGCTCCTAAGGGAGCCACATCAACTTAGTACAAAATACAGTGTCCACACAGATATGCCAACACAGCTCCAGCAGTATAGTTATACTACCACTAATTCTGCTGGTCAGTTTCCCTCATGGTACCTAATATCATCTGATGGTCAAGGGACATCTACATAGAACAGGGGCAGGCAATTATTTTGGCTAGAGTGCCACTTACCAGATTTTGGTGAGCTGTCGAAGGTTGCAAAGGTAGCCCAGCCCCTTGACAGGTGTCCTATCCCCTGGTCACCTCTTGGAACTGTAAGTCTTGCCCTCTAAGCCAACCTTTGCCAACAGAAGACCCTTCCCTTGCCCCTGGAAGTACTCCTTTTGGCTAGGGGGTCTGCCATTTTGGAACCAGAAAACACCAAATTATATGGGGTGCACTAATAAAGATGTTTTGAGCTGATACCGATTGCAAATTATTAATGAGCCACATCAGTCAATACTGATCTGACTGCTGATAGGTAGCTGGGCAGCTTGGAGAACAGCATCTGGCTGATAGGTCTGTTGGGGGGGGGGGGGGAATTGAGACCTGAGTGGTGAGGGAGGGAGTTAAGAAGGGGCTGGGCTGGGGCTACCCGGCAGGGCAGGGTGGGGGCACAGAACAGAGCCATGAGTGGCTCATCTGGGGGCCACAGCTCCCATCACTGCATGCACCTCCGGGGAGGTACAGGGGGTATGTGTCCCCCAGATCTGTGTGTGGGATGAGGCTGGACTCCCTCTACCCGCTGGGGCCAGGAGCAGTGCTGGGCTCTTCCTGGTGGGGGGGTTGGGCCAGAGATGCACTCACAGCAGGTGGCGGCAGCACGGAAAGGGAAGCTGGGGAGGGGCTAGAGCCACCTCAAAATTCACCATAGTTCCCCTTCCCAGCACTGCCACCACCTGTTCCAAGCACAGCGGTGGCCCAACACCCTTGCCAGGAAGAGACTGGCACCAGCCCTGCCCCCAGCCCATGGCAGGCATCCCACCCTTGCCCTGTGAACACATCCAGGGGGCACGTGGCCCCCATGCCTTCCCTGTCCCATACCCCACCCCAACTGGGCAGCACCTGCCCCAGTCCCACTCCCTCCCTCACTGCCGAGGCCTTGATCTAGTCCTCCCCCACAACAGACTTAACAGCTGCTCTCCAAGCTGCCGAGCTGGCAGCGTGCATGCTGCAGCTGTGCACATGCACACAGCATATATCAGCAACATTATCAGCCACATCAGCCAAAAAAAACGATTACCAATGTTGAAGTAGATTTATCCAGGCCCCTCTAACTTGACTATAAATTTATCCAGGGCTCTATCCAACTATAGATTTATCCAGGCCTCTCATTGATTAAGAAAAAAAGTGAAGCAAAATAAATGGTCTTGCTTCATATTTTAAAATGTTTTAAAATAAGAAAAACTCTTCTGCATATTATGACTCCATGCACAGTTTTTTTGGAACAAATGTTCTTCCTTTCCTAAAAACAAAAAGGTGATAACAGTTTTCAAAACAAAACATGTTGCTGAGCAAGCAACTGTTACGATTTACCCCTTTCTTTTCAAGGATGCTTTGTTTAAATCATGTCTGTTTTCACAATATGAAGTATAAAAAGGTATGTTAACTTGTAGAGGGAGGAAGTTCTGTTAGATCTCCTCCCTACGATTGTATGGTAAAGTCGCCAATAAACTCATACTGAGTCCGTGAATTCTAATACCAAACACAACGCGAAGTTTGATTTCTTCTGCACCAATGTCAATTTTCCTTTTATCAGTGCTGATATAATATGGACCGATGTACGGGTGCACTTCAACAAATTATATCTTTAAAAAAAACAAAATAAAAAAACCCAAAACATACATTAATTTTACTTCAAAAATATTTTTCTCCTGATTTTGTGTGTTTGTGTAGTGTACATACAGGCGATTACATATTGGTTTAAAAAGAAGTTTTACTTTTATATTTTGTAAGGGGGTATGGGTGGGTGGGTGCAGGTTTGTCTATCTGGGTTATGTGTGGGGTGAGGGAGGGTATTGGTATGTGTGTATGAGGTTTGTGGGGGAATGGATAGGTGTGGGGGGATATGGAGTTTGTGGGGTGCTGTGTGTGGGGGAGTAGTTGGGGGGTTGTGGCATGTGTAGAAGGGGAGAGGGGCTGGAGGGTGTGAGGTGGTGTGGGCCCCTGCTAGCCTGGGCTCCATGCTCCTGCCTCCTTCCCCTGGGCTCCTGCCAGCCCCAGCTGCGGGGCATCAGCGTGGGCCCCATGTTTCTGCCCGCCCACTCACTGCCACTTCCCACCCGCCTGCCATGGGTCTCTTTCCCTGGCCGCTTCCCTTTCTTCCTTCCCACCCACACCCACTACTCCCCTCCCCACTCACCTGCTTGCTGCATGACCAGGACCGCAAAATGCAGCAGGAGCCAGCCCACCTTCCACCCCAGTTCCCAGCACAGGTTCTTGTCTCTCTTTTTTCTATAGCATTACATCAGAACTTATTAACCCCTTTACCCCAGGCTAATGTAGGCAGGATGGCTAACAGCATGCGTAACACATGCTTCAATTATGTACCTATGTAGCCATGATGTGTGGGGTCCTGTAATATATTCCAACTTGAAAAAATGATTAAGAATCACATTTCCAGGAGCCCAGCAGGTAATACAATGCTGAAGGGCAACCAGCAAAGGTCACAGCAGGTAGATCTTGCCTGACTAACCATTTCTTTCTATGACCAGGTCACTAAAAGCTTAGATGCAGGTATCGAGGTAGATGTCATCTACTTGGACTTTAAGAAGGCCTTTGACAGTTTCCCATCCTATTCTTATAAGCAAATTGAACGGCTGTGCCATAGATGATTACACAATCATGTGGGTGGCAAATTGGCTTAAGGGTCATACCCAGAGAGTGGTGGTGGATGAGTCGGTATTGGGGTCCTCCAAGGCTCAGTCCTTGGGCTGGTGCTGTTCAATATCTTCATCAGCGACCTGGATGAGGATGTGGAAAGCACACTGTTCAAGTTCGCAGATGACACCAAACTATGGGGCGAAGCAAACATACTGATGGGAAGAAACTGAATCCAGGCAGACCTGGACCGGTTAGAGAAGTGGGCAGAGAACATTAGGATGCAGTTTCACAAGGACAAGTGCAAGGTGCTGCACCTAGGGAGAGTGAATCACCAGCACATCTATAGGCTGGGGGATGACCTCTCAGGAGCACAGCAGCACAAAGAGATCTCAGAGTTGTTGTCGACTCAAAGATGAATATGAGTCATCAATGTGACAAAGCAAACAGCAGAGTTAATTTGCCATGCATTAGTAGGCGCATCACAAACAGGTTCAGAGAGGTGATGCTTCCTCTCTGTGTGGCACTGGTCAGGCCACAGCTAGAGTACTGCATCTAATTCTGAGAGACACAATTCAAGAAGGATAAGGACAACCTTGACAGGGTCCAGAAAAGGGCCACTTGTATGGTTAGAGGCCTGCAGGGAAGGCCTTATGAGGAAAGGCTGAGAGCCCTGGACCCTTTCAGCCTCTGCAACAGAAGGCTAAGGGGGGATCTTGTGGCAGTATACAAATTCACTGTGGGGCAGCAGGGAATAGGAGATGCTCTGTTTACCAGAGCACCCCTTGGAATAACCAGAAGCAACAGTCACAAGCTGATGGAGAGTAGGTTTAGGTTAGACATCCGAAATAACTTCTTCACAGTAAAGGATGCCAGAATCTTGAATGGCCTTCCAAGGGAGGTGGTGCCCTCACCTACCATGGGGCTCTTCAAGAAGAGAAAGGACAAGCACCTGCCTGGGGTCACATGACCCCAGCATTTTTTCCTGCCACTGGCAGGTCCCTTCTGACCCCAGTATTTATGAATCTATGAACACTATAAAACCAAGTAAGAACAACATTTTTTAACATTTTCTCATTAAAGTTTTGAGTCTTCACAGTTCTTCTAATTATTCCTTTAATATTAATGTTTCAAGTCTCAAAAAAGAGGAGTCCATGTTTCATTAACATTCCTGAAACAGCCTTCTCTCCCTCAAATATTTATCGCTATCATGTACAATTTCTCTGATGGCACACAGTTACAAGAGAAAACCTGTATGAAGTGAACATATTTAGACATTCATGACTTTCAGGAGGCAGAGGGCAGTAAGGCATTCAATTCCCACAGAATGTCAGGTTTTATGAGTCTCGTGTGCTCTGGCAATTAATCAAGTACGCTTTCTCTTTGTATATTAATCTTTTCACTGAACCCAATGCAACAGAGCCTGAACCGCTTGAAATCCACTCAATGAGCTTGTCTACACTACCACTACAACCATGCTCACATAGAGATTTCACAGACATTAGGGCTGGTAGGGACATCAAAAGATCAAGTCCAGCCCCCTACCAGAGGGGCAGGAAGTCAGCTGGGGTGATAGGATCCCAGGAAGATAGGTATCCAATTTTCTCTTGAAAGTGCTCAATGTAGGTGCTTGAACCACCTCCGATGACAGGCTATTTCAGACCTTGGGGGCTTGGATAGCAAAGAAATTCTTCATAGTTTCATAGTTTCTAGGGTCGGAAGGGACCTAAGTAGATCATCTAGTCCGACCCCCTGCCATGGCAGGAAAGATTACTGGGGTCAAATGACCCCAGCAAGGTGTTCATCTAGCCTCCTCTTAAACACCCCCAGGGTAGGAGCCAGCACCACTTCTCTTGGAAGTTGGTTCCAGATCCTAGCCGCCCTGACCGTGAAGTAGCGCCTCCTGATACCTAGCTGATATCTTCCTTACGTCCAGCCTGAAACAGTCTTGTAGTAATTTATAACCATTCAACCTCGTCATCCCTTGGGGAGCTCTGGTGATCCTGATGAGCAACCCGATAAACTTACAGATGGCCACTAGATCACCCCTGAGCCTGCGCTTTTCCAGGCTGAAGAGTCCCATGGGTCTCAGCCTCTCATCATAAGGTCTGTTTTCCTGACCTCTGATCATGCATGTGGCTCTTGTCTGGACTCCCTCAAGCTTCTCCACATTCTTTTTGAGTTGTAGGGCCCAAAACTGGATGCAATACTCCAGCTGCGGCCTCACCAAGGCCGAGTGCAACTGGAGAATGTCGTCCTGGGATTTGCTTGAGAAGCTTCTATGGATGCAAGCCAGCATTTTGCTCGCTTTACTAGCTGCAGCATCGTATTGAAGGCCCATGTTCATCTTGTGGTCAATGGTGACTCCCAAGTCTCTTTCTTCCATAGTGCTACCAAGCCTATAAGGATGCTGCAGGTTTTTCCTCCCACGGTGGAGAACCTTGCATTTTTCGGTGTTAAACACCATCAGGTTCTAGTCCACCCATTTGCTGAGCCTGTCAAGGTCAACCTGGATGGCCCTCCTCTCTTCAGGTGTGGATGCTTTGCCCCAAAGTTTGGTGTCATCAGCGAACTTGGCCAGTCCACTTCTGACTCCAATGCCCACATCATTAATGAAGATGTTGAACAACATGGGTCCCAGGACAGAGCCTTTGGGGGCCCCACTGGTCACAGGGCACCATGACGATTAACTTCTTTCAATGACCACTCTCTGGGTCTGACCACAGAGTCAATTTCTCAGCCAGCAGATCGTGGTGGACTCAAGGCCACAACTAGCCAGTTTCACCAAGAAGTGACCATGGGATACCAGATCAAAGGCTTTTTTAAAGTCAAGATATACGACATCAATCTTTTCTCCCTTGTCCAAGTGATAGGTCACCTGGTCGTAGAAGAAACTGAGATTGGTCAAGCAAGACCTACCCACAACAAGCCCGTGCTAGCTATCCCTCAGGATGTTGGTACTGGCCAGTCCATTAAGGATGGCCTCTTTAACAAACTTTTCCAAGGCCTTCCTCAGGATAGTCAGGCTGATGGACCTATAGTTTGCCGGATCCACTCTCCTCCCTTTCTTGAAGATCGGCACCACATTGGTCTTCTTCCAGTCATCGGGCACTACACCAGAGCACCAGGAGTTTTCAAAGATCCCTGCCACAGGCTGGGCTATGATGCTTGCCAGCTCCTTGTGTACCCTGAGGTTTAGATCGTCAGGGCCAGCTGACTTAAAGGCATCCAGCCTCTCAAGGTGTTCCTTCACAAGATCAGCATAGATGGAGGGCAGGGGATCTCCCTCACCTGGACCTCCCTGTCCCGTAGTGGGCATGGGCATCCCATGAGACTGATGAAAGACCGACACAAAGTACCCATTTAATAGGTTGGCTTTTTCCTGGGCATCAGTTGTCCCATTTGGTTTAGCAGGGGTCCAATGCTGCCCTTGCTTTTCCTTTGGCTTCCCACATATCTGAAAAAGGACTTGTTATTGTCCTGGATACTCGAGGCTAGTTGGAGTTCAGTTGCAACCTCGGCTTTCCTGGTTTGCTCCCTGCAGGACCGGACCAGTGCAGAATATTCCTCCTTGGAGGTGAATCCCATACTCTGCAGGCCTTCTTTTTAGCCTCAGGAGGTCTGCTAGATCCCTGGCGAGCCAGGGGGGCTGCTGTGCCCTCTTGCTGCCTTTCCTCCCAGATGGAATAGAATTAGCTGTGCATTGAGGATCGCTCCCTTGAGGAGCAACCACTCTTCCTGAACTCCCCTCCCCCTGCAGTTGTGGTCCCTTAGGGCCTCACTGACAAGCCTCCTGAGCTTGTCAAAGTCGGCTTTTCTGAAGTCAAGGACTCCCATGTTGCTGACTGACTTGCCAGCTTTACGGCAGATGGTGAAGGTGATCACCTTGTGGTCACTGTCATCCAGCTTCCCATTGATCATTACGTTGCCGATTAGGTCATCCCCAGTTACCAGTACCAGGTCAAGCAGCAGTTTACCTCTCGTTTGCCTGTAGACTTCTTGAGTCAGGTAGAGGTCTCCATGCACGAGAGGAAGCCTTGTGACTGCTCGGATTTTGCTGAGTGATCCTCCCATGAGATGTCATGGGTGACTTCAACTACCCAGACAACCATGGTCCTGGAGCGTGCGGCCTCAGCCAGTTCCCGGGCGAACTCCTGGTCAAGATCTTGGCTTTGGGTGTGAGGTCTTTAGTAGACGCCTACTGTTGCGTCCCCTGTGCTGTGTTCCCCAAGGATTTTAACCCAGAGGGTCTCCAGTCATCCACCCTGGTCGCCAATATCAGCTTGCAGGGACACGTAGCTTTCCTTAACATAGACAGCTACACCGCCACCCCTTTTACCTACTCGATCTCTGCTGTACAAGGTATAGCCCTCTATACCCATGGTCCAGTCATGGGTGGGGTCCCACCAGGTCACCGTTATCCCTATAATGTTATAATTATTTGTGTTAAGCAGGAGGACAAGTTCCTCCTGCTTATTCCACAAGCTCCTGCCATTTGTGTACAAGCAGGCAAGTGTCCCCTTGGGGGCTCTTGCCTTGTCCACAGATTGTACCAGGCCTGGGGCACGGGTAGGCTCCCTTAAGTCCCTTGGCCTGCTGGCTTTGCAAGGGTTGCTCAGCAGGCCAGCAGTGGCGATAGTCCCCCCCATCCTCTAGCAGGCTTAGTTTAAAGCCTGGTGGAGCAGGTTAGTCAGTCTGGCTGAGAAGAGCCTCCTCCCCAGAGGAGAGAGGTGGAGGACATCTCTTCCCAGCAGCTTGCTGCCTCTCTCGCTAAAGAGCAGGCTGTGGTCATAGAAGCCAAAGCCTTCCTGATGACACCAGCGTCACAGTCTTTGGGTAACTACCTGGATCCTCCTCCCCCTCCTCAGCCCATACCCCAAGACCAGGAGGATCAAAGAAAACACCACCTGTGCCCCCAGACCCTTTAGCCCCACTCCCAAATCCCTGTAGCGCCTCATGACCCAGCTGGGAACACTCCAAGCCATGTCATTGGTGCACACATGAATAAGGAGCATGGCTGGAGGAGCTGAGAGATCTTCTCTGCAATGTCTTGGATGTGGGCCCCCAGGAAGCAGCAGACTTCCCAGGCTAGGGGGTCAGGACTGCAAGACTCTGTTGACCGTTAAAACTGTTTTGCATGAAAAGATCAGACCAACTCATACTATAATAATCTAAGCATACTCACTTTGCATGATTAGTCAAATCAGGGTGCTAAAATCCCATTAGATTATGGCTAGAATACAAACCATGTTGTATCTAAATTTCTGAACATATCAAGATGTCATTTATTAAAGAACAGGAAAACACACCTAATTGATTCAGTAGTTTTCTTATTTCTGCCTGTACAAATCAAGGATTTGGTGGGTGATACCTTTTATTGGACTACCTGTATAGTTCAGAGTAGCCTTCAGGCTCAGATCTGGGAAACAAGCAGACAGTGTGAACTAAGCAACAGATAGAACAGTGGCCTGCATATAACTCAATATAAATAAAAACAGTCTGCTTAAAAGAATGGAGGAGAACCTACTAATCAAGAAGCGGGAGCAGCAACTTATTTATTTTTAATTATATAATCTAGTTTCTAAAAAGGCAGCAGTACTTTTTCAGCATACCAATGGTTCATCAGAGGAGCTGATATTGTTACTTTTTACATTGCGCACACCTGAAAAATTAGGTGTCCACAATATTGGACATATTTGAATTGGTCCTTTTTCCTAGAGTTCTATCTGCAGGGGCTGTTAAAAATAACCGTCTGAAACAAGATGAAACATGCACGTGTTTGCTTTCACATTTTGGAAACAAGGATATATTTAAAAATATATCAACAATAAAAATGGACAGCATTTACTAGGAAAAGATCATATTCAATGGTTGTAATATAGAATGTGTTGTTTAGAACACACTGGCTAGACATTCTCTCAAATATTTTTAAAGATTCTATAGCTTAGCATGTCTATAAAAATCAGTTAAAGCAACTATTCGTTGCTAGTGATAAAGTGTCTTTTCAGAGAAGGTGTTACTGCACACAGTTTGCCTGCAATGACCTTTACATTTGTCTAAAACATTTTTAATGTAGTTCACTAAATATTGACCCTTCTCTGTATCCATTTCCAGAAACAACTGTAAAAGTTACATTATGTATATCCTACAAAGAGTAACTGCTTTCAAGTCACTCCAACTTTAAAATACTTAAAATAGCTTTTGTTTAATATTAATATTCACTACTGAAACTACCATTCTATTACACTCAAAAAAATAAGGCTTAGCAGATGAAATATTGTGCTTTGACTTTCCTTACGCTAAATATGAATTACATTTTGAGAGTGACAATTCACAGTATTAAAAAAAGCCCTTAACAGAAAGAAACAAAAAGGAACACTGGAAACAGAAGGGACAGCATCTACCTCACAAGGACAGGTAAGTCCCTGGTTGCGGTCAGGATTGCCGATATTCTGGACAGGGCTTTAAACTAAGATTGCTAGGGAATAGGGATAAACAAATTCAAACATGTCTAGGGACCAACATACAAGGAAGCCGTGCAGATAGGGACATTGGGAGAGTCACTCTTGCAGGAGCTGAGGGAATAGTTCTCCAACAGCAGGACGGGAAGACGAGGGTCTCAGTAGGAGGACTTAGTTGCCTATATACTAACACCAGGAGCATGGGGAACAAGCAGATGGAGCTAGCCCTCCTACTCTCCAGTGTGCCTTATGATCTAGTATGGAATATAGAGACCTGATGGGACTTAGCATATGACTAGAGTGCAACTATAGAGGGCTACACCCTACATAGGAGGGACAGGGCAGGGAAGAAAGGTGAAGGCATTGCTTTCTATGTGAAAGAGCAGTACACCTCCTTGGAGGCCAACATCAGCTCCACAAATGGACAGGCTGAAACCCTCTGGGTCAAGTTGTGAGGGAGAAGGGGGTGGCAGTGAGAGAGACCTAATTGTAAGTGTATACTACAGACCACCAAACCAAGAGGACAAACTCGTCTGGAGTTCACCCGAGAACTGACTAAGGCCACACATGCACATGACATGGTCATCATGGGCAATTTGAATTATCCAGACATTTCCTGGGAGGAACACTTGGCCAAGTTGGATCGGTCGCAATCCTTCCTGACTTGTGTCAAGCAGCTGTCCTTCTTTAAGTACATAGGGAACAGAAGGAAAACAAATGAACAATGGCCCCACACTCTCAACTCAGGAGAGCTGGTTATCAGTACTCAGGAGAAAGCTGAACTCCTGAATGACTACTTCACCTTGGCCTTTCACCAGACCAAGGGGAAAAGCATGCCAGGTAGAGTAGAGGATGAGCACAGTAGGAATAATCACCTTCTTACTATTGCCATAGAACTGGTGTATAACCAATTAATAAAATTAGATGTATACAAGTCACTGAGACCAGATGATCTTCATCCAAGAGTGCTGAAGGAACTGGTCAAAGTCAATGCGGAACCCCTGGCAAAACTCTCCCACAACTTGTGGTGTTCTGGAGAAGTTCCTGAGGACTGGAAGAGGGCCAGTGCTGTGCCCATCCACAAGAAGTACAGGAGGGAGGATTCAGGTAACTATAGGCCAATCAGCCTAACTTCCATCCTAGGTAAAATCCTAGAAAAGTTCATCAAGGAATCTATCTTTCATAAGCTTCAGAAGGTAAGGTTCTGAATGGCAGCCAGCGTGGCTTTGTCACAGGCAGGTCTTGCCTTACCAACCTCATCTCCTTCTATGACCAGGTAACTTGCCACTTGGACACAAGAAAACAGGTTGATATTGTATACCTTGACTTCTAAAAGGCCTTTGATCTAGTATCCCACAATGTCCTCATGAGAAAATTGGAGGATTGTGGGCTTAACCCCAAGATAGTCATGTGGGTGAGAAACCGGCTGCAGGATAGAACCGAGAGTCGTAGTGAACGGATCTGCCTCAGCCTGGTGAGAAGTGGACAGGGGTGTCCTGCAAGGGTCGGTGCTTGGTCCAGTACTTTTCAACATCTTTATTAATGATTTGGATGCGGTGTGAAAAGCTCACTGGCCATGTTTGCAGACGACACCAAAATGCTCACACTTGAAGATAGGCTACAGATGCAGGCAGACCTAGACAGGCTAGCAAGTTGGGCAAATTAGAACCTGATGAAATTCAACATTGAGAAATGTAAAGTGCTCCACCTTGGGAAAAACAACCCCCACACACCTACAGGCTTGGTGGCACCAAACTGACAAGTACCACGAACGAAATGGACCTGATGGTAATAATAGACCACAATACAAATATAAGCCAGCAGTGCAATGCCCAATAGGGTAAATAATACTCCGGCATGCATCAATCGATGCACCTTCACAAAGCCAAGGAGGTGATTCTTTCGCTCTACTCAGCACTGGTGAGACCACAGCTGAAGTACTTCATCCAGTTCTGGGCACCACACTTTAACAAGGATGTGGACAAGCTTGAGAAAGTCCAAAGAAGAGCCATCCGTATGATCAGTCCTAAAAGGCAAGCCATACAAGGAAAGGTTGAGGGATCTGGGACTCTTCAGCCTGACGAAAAGAAGGCTGAGAGGGGACCTGGTAGCAGCTTACCACTACACTAAGGAAGTACATCAAGGGCTCGGTGAGCAACTGTTCATGAGGGCACCTGAAGGCAAAATCAGGAATAACTGCCACAAACTCCTAGAAGACTGATTCAGGCTCAACATTAGGAAGAACTTCTTCACAGTCACGTTGTCCAGACTGTGGAATAAGCTCCCTCCAGAGGTAGTGCAGTCGCAATCTTCAGAAGGAGACTAGACAGTCACCTTGCTGAGGTCACCTGACCCCCAGTTGTCCTTCCTGCTTGGTGCAGGGGGCTGGACCCAATGATTTTCCGAGGTCCCTTCCAGCCTTACAATCTATGAATCTATGAAAAACACCTTTAGAAAAACTATATACATGCCCTAATTTATTTCTATTTGCTATCTAGTTGTCTATTAGTGATTTCCGTTTTCCACATATAAATACCTGTTGTATATTTTATGAGAAAGATAAATTTGTACTTATCACACATACGGGTTTTAAAAATATGATGGAAACCACTAGCAACAACTTGAAAAGCATTGTAGCTGCCTTAGAGTGTTTGGTCTCAACAAATATAATGCAAAAGGCACAAGAAAAAAATAACACTGCTTTTTCACAAAACAGTGAAATACAGCTACAATACTTCATTACAGAGGGCTAAACAACTGAAAAAAAGATTTTGAAACACATGGGGAATAACTGATGAATATACAAAACAGAAGGAAGAAAACCTGGCCAGAAAGAAAGAACAGTACTACAGCATTCAAACATGGTTCTTCATGGCTTACCATTCTCAGCTGTACCCAAAGGACAATGGACCAGTTCTATGCCAGTCAACTAGTTACAGTTTCAAGGGCCAGCAGAGGACAACTACAAAACAATGACACTCTGGCCATTCTGTCTTTTGGCCATACTAATGAATGAATGGCATAAAAGCAAGGTCAGGACTCCCTGTAACAGCTCATACCTTCCCCTTTGTTCCAGGTACAATGCTGTGTTCCCTGCTCCACCCTTGCTGCCCATTTCTTCCTAGGTGTCCCTACTTATCTCACCTGCCATGTCTTACGATCGTAGGAAAGTAGGGCGAGAAGGGACCTCACAAGGTCATGCATTTCTGCTCAAGGCAGGAACATCCCTGACTAAAACATCCCAGCCAAGCGTCTGCCTAACCAGCTCTTGAAAACTTGCACAGATGGAAACCACAATTTCTCTAGGTTCCAATGCTTGAACACGCTCATAGTCAAAGTTCCTCTTAATCTCCAACCTAAATTTGTCCTGCTGAACCTGGAGGCCGTTGCTCCTAGTCCTGTCACCTATAGACAGAGAGAAAAGCCCATCTCCATCCTCTCTATAATTGCCCTTCAGGTATTTGAAGACTTAGCACACTAAGTAACTCTAGCTCTTTTAACCTTTCTTCATAAGTCTCGTCTCCCAGGCCCCTAACTATCTCTGTTGCTCCATGCTAGATTCTTTTCAAACTGTCTACAACCTTCTTTAATGTGGGGCCCAAAACTGGACAGTTCTCCAAGTGAGGCCTCACCAGTGCTGAAGAGCGTGGAAGAATCACTTCCTTTGACCTGCAAGTGACACTCCTGTTTATATAACCAGTATATTGTTACGTGTTTGTCTGTTTGCAACAAGAGCATGCTGTTAGCTGATATTCAATTTATAGTCTACTGTAAACCCCAGGTTCTTCTCTGCAGTACTGCAGCCCCAGCCAATCCCAGCCTGCACTGTGCCTGCTATTATTCTGTCCCAAGTGCATGACTTTGCATTTGTCCTTACTGAATTTCATTTGGTTGATTGTGGACCATTCTCCAGTCTATCCAGGGCATTCCAGAACTTAGACCTACCTTCCAGAGTATCCACCCAGCTTGGTGTTGTCTGCAAATTTACTAAGGGTGATTTTACTCAATGGGCAGGTAGCTGAAGGGGTATGTGTAGTTAACAGGGTTTCTGGCTTTGCTAATTCCCCTTGTATGTCATATTTTACCTTGGATTTCCTCCCCACAGTAAGCTGTCTGGGTTCTTTCTTCCCAAACCAGTTTCCTCCTTTTGAAGCTTCTAATGCTTTCTGAAGAGGCCTGATAAGCCTTCTTTGTGGCTTGTCAGGCCTTCCTCTATTTTCCCCAAGCTTACCACAATCAGTTCTCCTACATTTCCTTTCTTTCTAGCACAAGCAGTGCTCTTGCTTTCTTAGTTAGAGTCCTTTGCTGCTAGGACTTTTCTCCTACTGTTCTCAGGGATATAGCTTCCAGCATGTCTGATTTATTTTTCTTCCCTGCAGTGGGGATTGAAGAGGCTCTGTTGCACTCCCTAAACAGGAGAATTTCACCTGCTACCCTGCTTCCTTCAAACTACAACTGCAAGCTAAAAAGACTGGATGGTAATCATGGGCAACTGGTGCCTCCTGAGTCAGGGGGGGCACCTGCCCCCCACAGTGGCCAGTCAGCGACCAGGGGGAAGGAGGTAGGGAGGGAGTCCCCCCCGTGTCTGATCATGCTGAGCCAGAAGTAGCAGCAGTGCTCCACTGGCACTTCCAGGCACACTGCTGGCACTTTCGGGAGACCATGATCGGCCACTGGGATTGCTTCTCCTGGCACCCCCACTCCTTGGCCAGAGCTCTCAGGGGAGGCACTAGTGCTCTCACCTGCCCCCTCTGCCTGGAAATGCTGGCTGTCAGGGGGTCTCAAGGCATGCATGTGCATCCGGTATGCATTGCCATGGATGGTAACCTTGGTCATCATCTTCATAACAAGCCTAAAGTCCAGAGCAGGAAGACTCCATGAGAACCAGGTGGGAAGGAAAAAAAAATCCTGAAGAAACTGAACACAGAAGAGAAATGGATTTTCATATCAAGAGAACTACAAAACTGTCTATTCTGAAAATGGATTATGATTAAATGTGCTGTAAACAAGATATTGCATTGCTTCAAAACATCTAGGTCCTTCCTGTTCCTGAAGTTGCACATTATTTTGTTGTTTAATTACAATATCACAAAGTTGTTTCCTTTTTCTTTTTTAAGTGAGTGGATTTATCAGAAGAGGCATATGTTTATATGTCTAATACCATAAAAGTGCGATTATTTGCACAAAAGTCCCCTGTAAAAAGGTACTGTATTGTAAATGTCAAGGTCCTACTTGTAACCTTTGGTCAATGGGAAGCAAGCCTAAAACCAGAAGAGAAAAAAATATTTCCTCACGTATTTCAGATAAGAATTAGAACAGAGAATAAGGCTGGAAGGACTCTCAATATACTATTTAATCCAACTCTCATGCTCAAAACAGGATCATGTTTAAAAAAATAAAGTTTAATCTAGGCAGTCCTAATGTGAAATGGTTGAGAAACCATTACCCTAAGGAGATGGGACAAGAATCCCAGTAGGGCTAAGACTGCCTTATACCAAAAGTTTGATCCACGTAACTACAGAAATACAGTTAGTTGTGTTAGCTTTAAATCAAGGAGAAGGCAGAGCAGATTTGCACTTTATAGACTAACCAAAGTAGATTATACATAACTAGATAGCTTCTCATCTAATATGAGACAGAGAAAACTATCTTATCAAAGCAGTGGCTGTTGTATATGGTAAGAAAGATGCTGCCATAAACCATAAGACTCAAATCCAAAATAATTGGTCAGCCAAAAATTAGATTTAGAGCAATTTATCAGGAAGCAGCAATTCCTGTAACCCCATTGCGGCCATTTACTAATGTGCTTGCCCTTTACTGACCGTATGACTTTATTAATTGTCCAGGTGGACAGCCTACATGAACTGTCAAATGATGGTAATATGGTGAAATGTTGAAGTCATTAGTAGAACAAGTAACATGACAGTGCCGAAAACACGAGCTCTCTCTCAGTATTGGTATATACTGATCAAATACTTGAGAAATAAGAGTGAGCAAGCCTTAACAAAGATAGATATCCGACAGATAAGAATTATGTCCTTGATTTTTCTTTATCGCCTTTTAGAACTCTGACGTGTCTAGTTGAAAAATAAATTTCCTCAGTTTCCTTTTTCCTTCCTCACAAGTGTTACTAAACAAGGTTTCCAAAGGACAGCTTCCTAGATTACACGAGCGCAAAGTAAGAGAGGAGGAGCCCTAAGGAGTAGCCTTACATTTACTCAACAGAGCTGAGAAACTAGAATTCCAACACGTAATTAGACTTTGGTTTCTTCTCTCTGTGCCAGGTTGGGTGATATATATGGGCAAATACGGGCAGTATTATTACAATCCTTATAACACAAAAATATTTTAAGTTCCACAGGGAACAACATCACGTGAACAGTTATTCTGGTCCGTGAACAGTTTTGTTTTTTTTAATTCCACCATAACCAGTATTTTACAGTGAAGCAAGATGATACACCTTAATAAAGTACATGTTACAGGCCAGACTTACTAAGAAATATTTGTCAGCATAAAAATGTCAATTATGGATGAGGGTTTCTTTTGCAATATTTCCCTTCCAACAGCAACAACAACAATATCCTAGAGCAGGCGTTCCCAAAGTTTTTATGCCATGGCCAGGCAAACTGTGGCCTGGAAGCGATTGCAGCTCAGCAAACCATGGCCCAGCAGTCACAGCTGACCGTGGCCAGAATTTCCAGCCGGAAGACAGGTAAGGATACCCCCACCCCTGGGTAGAGGGGTGGGCAAAACCCTGCACTGCTGCAGGCCCTGCAGAAGGACCTGTGGCCTCTCCGCCTGGCTCTAGGGGGCCACAGTTTGCCAGTCCGCGGCCACTTCTGGTCCAGCAGCTGACTGTGCCGTGGCCGACCACCGGGCTGCGGCCTGGGGACTGAGAAGCCCTGTCCTAGAGTATCCATAGCTATACTGACATATAGATGTTGTGGTCAACAGAGCTTATTTCACTACCAAGCAAACATAATATACCAATAAAAGCAACTTATTAGTATAAACGGCATTTATACTAGAAAGGTTTACTGGTATAGCACACTTTTCCCATTGTATACTTGGGAACAGCACCACCAAAGTATATACACCTTCTCCTACCATAGGCATGTGTATATTTCCAACCCCTCTAAAAAACCAACCTTGAATCTGTAAATTTATCAGTTGTTAGTAACAACCAGGGGTGCACCGATATATTGGTCAGCTATCAGATCGGCACCGATAAAAGGAGAAATGACATTATTGGCTATCAACTTTTTTTGGTCATTGCAGCTGATAATTATTACTGCGTGTCCAGAACACCCTGGTGAGCATAGTTCAGACCTGCACGTTAATGCCATGTGCGCAGCAGAGGCCTGAGCACTGGGGCTGCTGCAGAGACATTGGGTTGTGTGGGGACAGGGTAAGGCACCATGTGAGGGACATTTCACTCTGCCAGGCACCAAGCAGCTTTACAAAAGTGGCTTCTCCCTGGTGGCCATGGGAGCTCAGCTGCACGGGCCCATCGGTGCTGAGGAAGCAGCAGACTTTGGGGCTCCAGAAGTGCTCAGCACCACTGTCCACATAAGGGTCTGCCCCATCAGCCAGGGAAGACAGCATGGGCTGTGTGGGGAGTGGGGCTGTAGGTAGGCGCCCTGCGCGAGGGGGTGATGTGCATGGGAATAAGGCAGTCATCACCTTCCTCATCGAGGGCCAAAGCAGGCAGAAGGTTGCTCCTGGGCCACAGAATGCCCAATACAATGTTTTGAGTTGCTCTAAGAAGCTCTGAATAAAAAAGGTTTATTTATGTCAGTAATTTAAAATGCCTTTAACTATTACTATATATCGGTTATCAGACTGGCATCAACCAATATGGTTGGTTAATCATCAGCTATCGGTACCGGTCAAGAAAATCTTTATTGGTGCAGCCCTAGTAACAACAGTTACCAGCAGGGATAATTAGTGCCCTGATCATATCAGTAATAGAAGCAAAGGTCATATGACTTATTAATCTTAAACAGAACATTTATTAATTGAGGCCAATTCATATTAAACAAGAACATTTTACACAGTGCACACTCTTTTGGAATATAAATAGTTCATGACTTCTATGAAGAAAGAGTAGTTTCAAATACATTTCTTGCAGAAGCTTTGTATGATGCCAAAGATGACAAAGCTTTTAATTTAAATCGTTCTAAACTGTTTCAACTTGGGTGCCAGTTTTACACAAGTTTGAGCATAAAACCTTATTTTTGGTCATTTCTCTGGGGCCACAACATATCATCAAGAGAATATATAACATGGTCACTATTGAAAATGCAAGTAGAAAAAAAATATATAGAAGAGCCTTCATTATCTCCTATCACTAACCCAGTAATCCTAACACATTTATCTGAATAAATCAAGGAGAGAGGTCAGTTCCAGGCTAGACTCCCTATCAGCCTCGTCTGGTTAAGGCACAGCAGTTCCTGGGACTAACAGAACACAAAGGAGCATTGCTTCCATCTGTCTTTGACTCCCCAGTCAAATGACCAGGTATTCATTTACAGCTGGGGAATTAGGTATGGCTTTTGGCAGAAGTCTAGAATGAGGCTCAAATATGCACCGCTGAAGCTGCAGCGAAGCACCTTAATTACTCTGCCATGCAATTGTTTCTGCACCATAAGCTGTCTTTTAGGATGCAGAATATTTTCAACCATAAGGCCTTTGACATTTCCTGACAGTCCATCAAAGCATCCATAATGCTTCAATTATTCAATTATAGCAGGCACTTCAGCCACACTGTCATATCACCAGTGATATGAGCAGACCACATGCTCAGTCTGGATATTACCTGTTTTGTTTCCTGGGTCTATTCTTTTTTCTGTGTCTATATGCCCCTGCTGCTGTCAGCATCACTCTCCCCGACTCCATGGCTTTCTGGCCTCCTCACTTACTTTCATTCTCTTCTCTGCATATTCATTTTCTCTTTCTTTTCATTCCTATTCCTGTACTCAAATTCTCATCACCATTGAGTCACATGCACACTAATCTACACACAATTTATTTCTAACTGCCAAATGAACCCAGTCAAAAACTGCCCAGTTTGAAACAGCTCTGAAACCAACCAGGTTCTCTCAGTTTCAAAGCTGCTCAAGGAGCTCCCACAGCTCCATTACAAGACCTAGGGCACATTCTAAGTATTAGTGTAACTAGTATTAATGAGATGTGGAAAGCTCAGAGCTGGTTGTTCCTATATGAAACAGCAGTGCTTTTAATACCAAAAATCAATGGGATTTGCTAAATAACAAGTGCAATTTGCAGGATTTCTATAACAGCCCGCCATACCCAGTTGATACTGGATTATTGCCACTACTGGATTACTGTCATCTTCGCTCATCTTCTGTATTGGCTCTAGCACCCTCCTGTCAACCTTCAAACAAAATTTTGATTTGTTAATGAATCCAACCCATGACATAACAGATATAACATTCCAAAATACATCCCAACTGCCCCAGCCACACACAGAGACACACAAAGAGACAGCAGGATCAACGGTGCTACCACAATCCAGACCTCCAAAAATCTTGTTATCCCTCTTCTGCTCCCCCCCACTGCACATTTTTTTCTTCCTTATTCAGAGAATCAGCTCAAAAGCCCCCAAATCCATTGATTTAGCCTACTGTTCACTCATTCACACAGTAGGGAAGGCCCCACAGGCCACAGGCCAAGTCAGATTGGATCCACTCTCTTTTCCCCCATCTCTACATTTGGAAAGTGATGAGAGAAACAAGTTAGCTGTGCCACTTTGCAGTCCGGCTGCGGGCTGGGCTGGGCTGGGCCGGGCCAGGCCGGGCGGGCCGACAGGAGACACTGACGTGGTTTCTGAGGCAGGAGCTTTGGCAGGCGGTAGCTGTCATAGTCCTGGGGGGAGTGGGCTGCAGCACCCGCGAGCTCGAGCCAGGTTTGAAAGGGCAGCGCCGGATAACTGCCCACGTGGGCGCCCTGGGTGCAAGGCTTGGGATGCCCCGCGCAGGAGGGCGGCAGGAGCTGCCCCCGGGAGATATCACTGGCTTGCGGGGCAGGAGACGGAGAGGCGGTGTGTGCATGCGCTTGTGTGTGCAGCTGCGTGAGCATGTGCGCGTGTGTGCGCGTGTCGGGGGGCAGGGGGCTCCCATAGTACTTCCAGGGCCGGAGGACGGCGGCCACCTAGGCACTCCGGCCGAAGAGCCTGCGGGGGACTCAAGGGCCAGCCCCACCCGCCCCTGGGAGAAGAGAGGGGGAGGGCCCGCTTCCCCCACAGCCTCACCAGCTCGGTCTCGCTGCTGCTGCTGCCGCCGCCGGAGTCGGGCTGGGCCCAGCGGCCCGGAACATGAACCCGGCGCCCGGCCCGGCCTGGCCCGGCCGCTCCCGGGGAGACGCCGCTCTGCACCACCCGCGGGCCCAGGCGGCCGCGCCAGCCCCTCCCCCCTCCTCGGCCGCGCCCGGAAGCAGCGGAGGCAGCGGCAGGAAGCCGGAATAAACCATTTCGGCCCCACCGCCCCGGAGGCTGCGCGGCTGGTTTGGCCCAGGGCTGCCGCCCCGCTTCCGCTCCTCCTCCCCCCCCCCATGCCCCCGCGGCCCCTGCCAGGCCACACCACGGTCTGGCAGAACGCGCAGCCCCCACTTCCCTCGCCCCCCCCCACTGCCGGGCGAGTGGTACGGCCCGGTTGCCATGGTGACGGCTTGTACACGAGCGGGCGGGGGCGGGGCTGGAAGCATGGCCGCCTGGGCCGGGGTGCGCACGGGCGTGCCCGAGCTGCTCCAGGAGTGTTTCCATAGCAGCAGGTAACGCCCCCCCCCCCACCGGGCCTTGTCCGTGAGGTGATGGCTGCTGGGGCCCCAGCGAGGCACTGACCTGGGGCTGCATTAGCATGGGGCTGCACTGGCCTGGGGAGAACCCTGCCCTCCTGTCACGTCACTGCCCCATTCCCCCTTGGCACTGGTGACAGCCGTCCCTCTGCCAGCCCCACCTTCCAGCACTCTGGCCAAGCAAAGCAAGAGCTACTGGCACCCCAGAACCAAAATCCAGGGCCCAGGAATGTCCAGTGGCTGGTAAGGGACAGCAGCATGGAGGCCAAATGTCGCTTGCTATTTTGGGGACCCTGTGACGCGGCACCACTTGCCCACACGTAGCCAGATCAGGAGCAGGTTTTCAAATTTGGGACAAAAGTCTCATTTCCAGACATGTTTGGTACTGTCCTGAACATCCAGGAGGAGGGGGTCCCTTTTTAGGTAAAAGGGGCTGGGACAGGGTATGAGATCCGTAGAGTACAGCAATTTTTGAGCTTTCTGGATGCAAGGCACCCCTCACTTAGGCTTGCCAACCCTCCAGGTTTGCCCTGGAGTCTCCAGGAATTAGATATAAACAGGGATCCTGGTTTTTTCTGATTAAAAAAAAATCCCCAATTTTTGGATCAAAAAAGTAACCTAAAATCCACATTTTTTCCATGATTAAAATGAAACATCACTAAAATATATTTCAGAGAAATATTATCAGAGAAAACCAGGATCCCTGGATACTAGAAGACTGCTGAGAGTCACCCAGAAGATAAATGATAGGGCATTCATTAAAATAAATATTAAATGGTTGAATCTGCTTTATTCAGTAATCCAGTGGGTTTTTAAAATGTCATAGTAATGTACGTTTGCCTTCCTGACAAAGTCTACGCACCATCATCCATAATTGATATATGCAAGCGTGTGGGTGCGTTTGTGGTTGTAGGGACATTGGTGTTCCAGGGACCTTCCGAAATAGATTCAGAGTTGGCAGGCCTACCCTTGCTAGATGCGAGACACTCCTCCGTAAACTGTTGTGAACTAAGTGGCACCCAATTTCACCAACCAATTTATATATTATCGTGCTGATTTCCTGACTCAGGGTCTGGGCACTAGGAGTGGGGGATCATCCAGCCAGAGACAAGCCTGAGTCTGGCTTATTTGCTCAGCTTAACTGCTTTACCCCCTCTCATCTTGCTTATCACCTCACATCTTGCAGCACCCTTCAAATTCAGAAGATATGGTGGCAACACACAGTGCCCAGGGACCCTGATTAGGAATCACTTAACTAGCAGGAAAAATCCACAAGGCAGGTCTTTGAGGACCCTCTCCCAACTGTTACTGTAGTAAGCGTGCTTAGTGCATTCTTATGTCTTAAGTGTAGCACAGTTTTGTAACTGGCTCTTTCGCTGGTAATTGCACTCACAGTAACATTCCAAGGCCAAATTCTGACCTTAGGTCTGCTTAAATGACTTCTACTAAAATGAGTGGGAGATGTGCATGGGCATCAAGGAACATAATTCAGCAGCTAGACCACTAAGCAGTCAGGTTGAATGTCAAACCAATCAGTATGCCATCTTATTGAAAGATAGCTATCACTCCCTGTAATTTAAAAACCAAGCAACTGATAGTGTTTGATAGCAAAACTAGTCCCATGTTTTTGGGACTAGATAATTCCTAATTCAGCAAGTAGATGAATACTTGCATTTTTGACTGTCAGATCATGAATTAAATGCTAACACTGAATTAGTATGCAATAGTGTGTTCTACTGCCTTTAATTCTGCTGTTTCCAGTTCTTCAGCTTTGTTTATTGTCTCCCTTTGCTCTTTGTCCTAACCCTGTCCAATTAGGCCTCTCCTACGTCTCAACTCTGTATCTTTCCCCTAGCTTCCTTCCCTGGGTATTCCTTTGCCATCTCTGAGCATTTTATATTACTCTCATCCCCCTTTCTTCAAACTTTCTAAAATACTAGCTTCCAAAAATTACAGTTATCCTGAAAGAGGCATTAACATATTCAAGAACATGCAATTTTTAATGACAATAGGATGCTAACAAGATATATATTTAATGCTACTGTTCGTTGACAAAAGTTCTATTTCCTGAAGCCCTTGGAGATGTCTTGGAAAATCTAAGAGGAAAGGTCCCTTTTAGGTAACAGGGGCTGGCAGTATATTATGTCAGTGAAGGCTTGGTGTAGATTACAGTGGTTCTCAATGTTTTTAACTTGCACACAGGAGCTTAATAGATCGACCTACCTGCTTAAAATGTCATCATTTCAGAGAAGGCTAGAAAGGGCCACTAAATCATCTAGAGTGGCCTCATACATATCACAGTTGATTCATATGAGTTTAATGTGGGTAAGGAAGTGCGTGCAGGATTTGAACACTCCATAGGCAGCATAAAATGCAACACCGAAAAATAAGGTCGCTAAGTAATACAGCTGAAAAGTATAGTTAATTTCAGTATACTTACCTTGTTAGTTCTGTAAATTCTACTTGAATTCTCTTCGTTAAAGCTATACCATTGACTTCTTTAACATCTTTGGGACTGGGGGCTAAAGTTTTGGGGTTTCAGTAGAACTCAAATACTGCCTAATTTGTGCAAGAATCATAAGGCCTGATCCACAGGCCACACACAAGTCTATGGAAACTTGTCAGTAACTTCAGTAGGCTTTAAATCAGGCTTCCTTTCAGCCCAAAGACCTTGTATTCATAACTAACAGTAAAGCCACTTTAGTGATAAATACCAGACACTTTGCAGTTTGCTTCATACGCTACCACCTTTTTTCACTACACATTTCCCATGCAACAATAAAGTTCTTTGCAATATGTAGTGGGTATTTGAAAAGCCAGAGCTAACTGACAATTTGTCTTGGAGTTGCCAGCATGTTGTGTAATTCTACTTTTTTTCTTCCAGAATTACCTCATTTGGAAACATTTCAGTCTTTAGAACTGAAATAATTTTCAATAGTTACAGTGGATATTTTCAGGTGGTTATATGAGTACTGTGATCATCTAATATTTTCTTAAGAGAATTCTAATTCTTTGCAGTATTGGTAACACATTTAGGACTTGATCCAGGCTAGCTAAGTGGAATTTTCATTTAGTTTCACTTGACTTTCAGTCATCAGGCTTTCTTTTCTATCACTCTTAATTCATTGTTATAATGCTGATCATAGTGAACACATTTGGTATTCATGGCATATTTTATGGCTTGTGGATTCTGTGTGGATTTCTATTGTAATTCAGCACTAATTAATTCATCATTAAGATAAAATGTTACTTGCATTTTTCACTTAAAACACAAGAAGTCTGTAAGTTTGTGACATTTGGCATGAGTACTCAATATCTTGCATCTAAGAACTATGTTTCTCAGGTGATGGAAAAAACGTAAAATTAATAGAAGTCAGCTTATGAGTTACAACTCATCTAGCCCTGCTGTCTTTCTTTTAATATTTTCAAGTTTTAAAAATTAGAATTCATATGGAAAAAAAACAATAATTGAAGATATTTGTTGTTCCTTTGCACCAAATGAAAAATAGCATTCATTTGCATTCCTCTGAATTTATATTTTGATTGTTTTTGGTGCTTGATTACAAAACTGTTAAAATGGAGCAGAGCTTTTGCACTGTGCTTCTAGCAAGATTGGGGCCTTTGTTATCATGTCAGTATTATCCAGTAATGATGTGATACATTGTCTGACATCTTGCTTAACTGTGAGAGTAAGTTAAAATTAAAAAAAAGAACCAACAACAGCAAAATTTTAAAAGAATAGCCCTAAAACCACCCAAGTCCTATTAAGAAGAATATATGGAGGGTTTTTTGTGGTTTTTTAAGCTTAAATTAATGTATTGGAATGTTAAATTGCTAAAAGATTGTTTTTAAAATGTTTCCAGATTTGTAGGTCAATACAGAAAAACAGAACATGCTGCTGCTGTAAAAATCCAGAGCTGGTTTCGAGGATGCAGAGTCCGAGCATACATCAGGTATTTGAACATGCATCAGACCAAATCATTGTTTGCTCTATTTAGCCACTATTTTCCAGAACTAATTTATTTCCAAAATTTTTGTCTATTATACTTTACTTGGTGTCTCAGTCTAAAAATTACTGAAAATTTTCAAGAAAAATTATTCTAACCCTTCCCTGGCCCCACAATCACAGCAGCAATCAAGGATCTAAAGCCCTTGGGGGAGAAGCAATATGTTTTATTAGACCAACTAAATAGTAGCACAAAAATTTCTTTCTTTGCAAGCTTTTGGACCCAAACATCCTTTGTCAGGCAGAGAAGAATTCAAAGATTGTAAAAGTTCACCCAGGTAGAAAAGAAACTTCATCTTGAACAGGGGAGTTAAAGGATGGTAAGGTTCCCCTGGGTTTCAAAGTCCATTTGTGAAAAAGCTGCTGTGTAAGTATGTAAATTAGGCACAGACAAGGCTCCAGGAGGCTCCTTCCCGGAAGGTGTCAGATGTCAGGCAGGGTGTTGAACTGAAGTGACTATTCAGTTGGTCTAATAAAAGATATTGCCTTTACCTCAAGAGTTTTGTCTGTCCATGCTTTTTAGGCCAACATGGCTACAACCTATATCCCAGGATCCAAAGCCCTGAATTCAGCAATAGCTGCAGGGCCAGGGAATGACTAACCTGGCTCTTGGTGATAATATCAGCATCCCATGCCTGCTCAGCTTCATGTGGCCTGGTTGGAGGCTTAAACCAGTGGTCACCAACCAGTTGATCCCCCAGACTGAGATCGACTGTCAGGCGCTCTGCAATTGGGAGTGGCCAGGATGTAGTATGGGAGTGGCAGGACACAGGAGATGCAGGATGCATGTGGCTGGGCTAATCCATGCCCCCTGCTGCTGGGTGAGTGGGGTCCTGGCCGGACTGGGCCAGGCCAAGGGAGGGTCAGAGCCCAGGTGGCTCATCCAGGCATGCAGTGGGGCTCCTCCCACTGCAAGCACCTGCCTCTATCCAGTTCCTTCCTTTACTGAGCTCACATGCCACAGGCAGCAGCTGCCTCTGTCACTTGTGGCTACTCCTGGGAATTTCTCACCACCCTCTTCCAGCTGTTTTCCACTATGCTGCATTGTCTTTTACTCCTCAGACCTGAAGAATGTCTTGTATTCAGAACCTTGTCTAACTCTGTCCCAACTATACAGTTGGTCCAATAAAACGTGTCACTCTAAGAAATCCTTGTCTTTCGCATAATTCCTGGACCATCGCAGCTACATCACTCTAACACTACAATCTGTGGTGAACATTCTTTGTGTTGACCACCCCTGCTTTATAGCATGCTCTAAGATATACTGAAGTGCTACATATTATTTGAAAAGTTGGGTATGATCAGGTACTAGGCTTATGTGCATACCACACACACACCTTTTTTTCTGAAAAAGTAGCCATCCAAAATTGGGTTGTGTATCTTAGGAAAGGAAGCTAATTTGAGAGCTGGAATGGAGGCAGGGGAATACTGGAATGGCAGCAAGGCCTATGCACAATACCACCCCAGCCAGGGCTCAACCTTCTGTCTGCACAGAGCAAGGACAGAATCCTGTCACCAGCATCAGTTCTCTTACTCCTGCCAGAGAGCTGACTGCTGTAAGTTTAACCCTCTTGCAGCCACTGCTAAATTGACTGTAGTTGTTAGTGAAGCAGCAAGGAGAAGGAGTGATGCTGGTGATGGGAGCCTGCCTCAGCCAGAGGGTTGAGCGCTGGCTGGACTGGTGTTGTGGCAGGGCTGACTGGAAAAATTGTGTTTTCGTAATTCTGCCTTTTCAAACAAGGTGTGCATCTTATTCAGGGATGCGACATGCAAATAAGCATGGCGATTAAAAGCCATGGCCCCAGTGCAGGAAGACTTGCATGCATGGGCTTGATGGATCTAGCTACATTCTTAAAATGGCATCATTTCAGAGAACGTCAGAAAGGGCCACTAGATCATCTAGAGTGGCCTTGCACAAATCACAGTAGATTGAGTTTCATCCAAAAAAAATGGATTATGGAGTTTCAAATAAATAGAATAAGATGAGGGCAAAGATGTTTGCTAGACCAAATATTTGATTCTTCAGACAGCTACAATATGCGCCACGGGCCACAACAACATTCCACTAACATTTAAGATCCCTGCAATGGCAAAGGAATTTAGTAGGCAAGCAATGCCCAGATGATCCTAGTAGGCAGTCAACATCTACTGCAGAGGTAACTCTCCTATCCCCTCTAATTTGTCCTGTTAGTTCTAGCCCCAAATCTGGGGATCAGTATATCCCTGAGAATCTGATCAAGATGTACCATGACACTGTCTCCAGCCATGCCAATCTCAATGCTGCAGAGGAAGACAAAAGAAAAACAAATCTCTAAAAAGCAAAATATGCAGTGGGAGAAACAAGTTCCTTCCCATCTCCTATAGGAGATCAACTAAAGGCCTGAAGAATGTGATGTCATCATAATAAATGTCTCAATGCACAACTACAAATGTTATGATCAGATTGAAGGCCCTGTAAACCATTCAGTTCTCACTGGGGCTCAGGGAAACTACAACTACAACATCAAAGAAAGGGGATGAACAAAGGGAATCAGGGCCTTGTTATACCTTACACTGTGAGCTGCACAAATGCTGATCAGTGTTAGTGCTAGCTTGAGTTTGGAACAGTCACACTTCAGGCCAGCAGAGGCCTGGAGGACTGAAAGGAACAGACAGATCCAGCAGCCACAACCAAGCGGCGGGGAGGGTTTGCAGTGAACAGGGATTTCAGGTGCTGGAGGGGTGGGGGGCAGTGGACCCAATTTTGGCCAGCAGGGGAAATGCAGTGGATGAAGTATAGAGTACCTATACATCAGTGCAACACAAGCTGGGCAGCATGGATCAGAGATTGCAGCAAAACCCCCAGGTTTTTCTTTTTTTTTTTTCCCCCCAATTTTATTTAAAAATACATTTCTTCCCCTTCCCCAGCTGTTTTTGTTTCTCTCTCTGCCCTCCCTATTCCTTTTAAGTAGTTATAAGTAGTCATATATAAGCTAAGCTAAGTTCTTACTGTCCATTATTGTAACAAGCCCCTTTTTATATTGTAAACAGTGTTCTGTTATGTTTGTATTAATTTTTACTGTTTTATATTGATATTGTATGATTTTGGCCTGTTTCTGTAAATTAGCCAAAGTAGTGTCAAGTCTCCATCTTGTCTTGTCAAGTCTCCATTCTGTGCCTCCTGCCCAGACATACTCTATTGTAATTGTATTGCAACTGTGATTCATACCTACCCCTCCCATGTAAATTGGTTCTTAGATGAAAGAGAGAATGAGAGTGCTTGAGACATAATGGGAGCAGAGCTAAAAATAGCTCCTACTGAACTGAGTGATCAGACTATCAGCTTAATGACTGGACCATCAACTTAATAACCCTACCGGCCTTGCATTGACTGTCCCTGAAACCACAGACCTCCTCCAAGGAGCAGACACAAAACCCAATATTTGAAAGAAAGATCCCCCAAGAAACTAGCAACATGGTAACGAAGAACAGAATAGAAACCAGCAACTCTACAGTTGTATCCCACTGGACAGTGAGGACACCTGTAACTGCACGACCTCATCTGAGCAGGACTGGCCCTCTCCTGGGCATGTCCTTCCCATTGGAGTCATAGGTATCCCACCCTTATAAAAGGGGTGGTAGAATGTGACCTCCTTGGGATGCCCTCTCCATCTGAATTAGCACTACGCCATGCCACCTATCCACCCAGAGGCCCTGCCAACAACCCCCTCTGGACAATACCTTGCTGGAAAAGACCCCAACTGGCAATTGAGGCTCACCTATTAGCCTGAGACCCAATCTCATGTCTAACTCCCGTCCCTCTGTCCCTCTCTGGTCCCCCGCCTTGGCTCTCTGCCACCTTTGACCCCTGTCCCTGTATGTCCCAGCTTTAGGCCTGTCTCATAATGTATATGCAAGTGAGAAAAAAGCAAAAGGGTATTGTGGCAGGGCGCGACCTAAGGGTGCTGTGAACTCCCCTAGCGCCCCCCTAAACGTGCCAAATTGGTTTCAGTACACCCTCACTACCTCTCCTGCCATGTCTTTGATGTTGATATAGTAAAAGGGAGGCTACCATTCTACCCTCTTTAGCACGGTGCCCCGAGATGTCTCCGTCTGTGCCCTGCCTTTGCTGGCACTATGAACTATAGCCTCTGGGGCCACGTGTGGGTCCTACAATCACCCGTGCCCCCATGGGTCCTTGGGCTTGTCTCTCTCCATTGCCCGTGCCCTCACAGACACTCTCTGCCTCTCCCTGTGCTCACGCCCGTGCTTTCGCACAATCCCACAATCAAGGCTCAGGTGGCCGTAACCATGCCTGGCCCCCAGACCCCCTTCTTGGATCTTGCACCCCACTGGGGCTTCTCACCGAGGCTCAGGTGGCCATAGCCATGCCTGGCCCCTAGACCCACCTTCTGGGGTCTTACACCCCACTGGGGCTTCTCGCCTGCGCCCTCTCTGGCGCTGGGTCTCCATGCCACCATGGAGCCCCTATGAGGCCTCCTCCAGCCCCTATTAGCCTCACTTAGTCCTCTGGTCTTACACAACTAGAGAACAGAAAACTCACACTCCTGTGTTACAACATAAATTCCAAGCCAACTGGCTAACCATCATCCATATCCCTACCAGGGTTTCTTCCACCCAGTATCATCAAGCAGATGCTGCTCAGGCCATCAGGCTTCTCTGCTCTACTTAATCCAGCAGAGCTCCCTCTTCATCAACTGCCAGAGGGGAACTGAAGTCTCTGGCTTCAGCCTGGGTTACCTTTATATAGGTCAGGCCCTGCCCCCACTTCCAGTCAGATGGCCAAACAGCAGTTGCCCCAGCAACCAGCACCTGTACCTTTTTGTAGGCGCAGGGTGCTTCAGTGTCCTGCGACACACCTCCCCCCTTATGTTCAAGGCTCCCTAGGAGCAGGGCACAGAAGTGTCCTGCGACAGGCATCCTCACATTAATGAGGTTGGCCCCATTTTTTTATTTTTACAAAGGAAAAATGAAAAAAACTTGTCAGATATTTTTTCTAAAATGCTGTATTTTCAT
Source organism: Crocodylus porosus (assembly GCF_001723895.1). Classification (NCBI taxonomy): domain Eukaryota; kingdom Metazoa; phylum Chordata; order Crocodylia; family Crocodylidae; genus Crocodylus; species Crocodylus porosus. Next base: position 65,855,765 of record NW_017728943.1, read on the forward strand.
AAAATATTTTCAGCACCTTTTCATTTTGCCATTTGACAGGGAAATATTCAGTAGCACAAATTTGACAAGAAAAAAGTTCCTGTGTAGATGTATTAGTTAACTATAGTCTTCATTAATGGCTTAACCAGTTACGCAAAAGCCTATTCTTAAGTCTATTTTGTCGTGCTTTGCTAATGAATAAATAGAAAGAGATTTAGGGTATAGACAGGTGCATTGTTATCAAATAATGCCAATATAAGCTGTTATGATGTAACTGTTATGTCTGTATGCAGGAATAGCAATGCAAATGTATCAAAACCATTGCAGCTTTAGCCCTGTTCAGGGTTAAAGTTACATCAACAGGATCATTCAGGTGTAATAGTCATAACAGCACTTTCCTGAGTGGCAGCTTCCACCTATCTTTTAAAGCAGTTAAAAGACACATTTATGCATAGCTTTATTGTATGTATGTTCATTATAATCTGTTTTTTTAAAGTCTACTGAGCAATCATTTCATCCAAAACCTTTTTTTAGATACCTGAACAAAATGATGATTGTTATCCAGAAATGGTGGAGAGGTTATCAAGGGAGAAAACACTTCAGAAAGATGTTAAAGGTAGGAAATAATTTTTCAAATTATTGCTCCCCTTATGCTTTCCCCCCCCCCACCATTTATCCCTTTGCTGCCTACTCCCACATGGTGCCTGAACCCATGGCACCTTGCCCCCTGTCACTTGCTCCCCTGTGATACCTGCACCTTCCCACCAATTTCCCCCTGGTGCCTCTACTCCTTGATACCTGCCTCCCCCAACTTGCCCTCCTCCCATCAGCACCTCCTGACTCCAGCATCCCCCAGAACTTGCTCCCCCTGCTTCCTCCCCCTGTTACCTGCCTCAACCCTCTCCACACCCTCTGCTGCTTACCTTCCTGTGGCAACTCCAGCTCTGGCTGGGGCTCTGCTCTAAGCTAGGACAGGGAGCACAGAGAACTTGCTGCCTCTGGCCCCTGCCCTACCATGCAGCAGTGGTTGTAGGGGTGGCAGCTCCAGCCTCAGCCCTGGATTTGAGCTAGAGCTGCTGCCACTGCTGGCACCACAGCTGCATGGTCAGGTGGTGGTAGAAGCAGCAAATGCTCCATCCTCTGTGTCCCAGGCCAGAGCGGAGCCTCAGCTAGAGCTGTGATGAGAAGGTAAGCAGCAGCAGGGGCGTGGAAGGGTAGAGACAGCAGTGGGGAGAAGAGGCAGCAGTATGGGACAGGTGTCAGGGTAGCAGCGGCTGCAGCTCTGACTCCAACCCCATGCTTAGGGTCAGAGTTGGAATTGTAACCACTGCTACTGCCTCTGCCCGCAGCTTGTATTTGAATCTAAAACAAGGGGCCTTTCTCCCCATGTTGAATGGGGAAAAAAAATCACTTTGGATTGGAGTAAATATGATATGTATATGCTTAGCTTTACTACTGGGTTGCTACTCCTGGTAGCACATGAATAAGTGTTTGTAGAACTGGAACCTTAGGCTCCAAATCAGCAAGGTGCTCAGATCATTGCAGTATTCTACCTATGCTCTGTTAATTGCAGGATTGGGGTTCTTGGTTGGAGGTACTTTTTCCTTGAAGTCCTGTTAATTCTGGAAAATAAAATAAGCCAGTGTCTCTACATATCTGTTCTGTGTTTTAGTGGTTTAAATTTCTCATTTAATGAACCTTGAAATATTTGAGGTTTTGCCTTGAGGCACACAGCAGATCACAGCCAATCTAATTCCCTTGACGGACTTGAAGATAGCAGAAATGTATGATAGCGTGCTAGTTTAAATCTCTGTTAGAAGGCCTAGAAAATTAAGAGAAAAATACTTTGCCCTTAACATTCAGTGGTAAATTTTTAAATCAGTCATCTGCTTCACTGATTTACCAAGTTATGTTAATATTTTATATTACAATAGTTTTTAACTTGCTATTCATTTATTCTTTATTAACTTTACTGAAACTAAATTGTTTTCTTTCTGTAGAAAAATAAACATTTACAGGAAGAAAAGAAAGGATCGTATTTTACATACTGTATATCAGAGATTGTACATCTTAATAAACCTTGAATCATCCTTATGGGCCACACTTTTCAAGGTACCTTCAGATTACTCCAATCTGTGTAAGCTGAATGAATACACTTCATTTGGGTTCCACTCTAACATGTAGCTATGACCCAAATCTAAATCACCTAAGGAGCCTCCAGTTACTGCTTCCACTTACTTTGTTACTGCAGTGAAAGGATTGGGATCCAAATCAACAGGTTAGGACAGCAGCAATGGTGCCCTTTTTTTGTCTAGTAGCCTAGCAGTAAGAACACTTGCTCTAGACCAGTGGTTCCCAACCTTTTTTTGCCATGACCTCCTGCTGGGAGCAGAGTGCAGCGGCAGCCCAGGCGGTGGGGGAGGGGAAGGAGGAGGACAGGGGACCTCCCGACATACCACATGACTTGTCCTTGTATGCGGTGCCGCCGGCCTTTCCCCCACAACACTCATTTGGGTCGTGATCCAAGATTGGGAACCACTGCCCTAGACTTCGCTGCCTAATGACTCTCCACGAAGTGAAAATGAAAAAGAAAGAATGCGACTCTGTGAGATGGCAGAGAAAATACTGGGAGGAAAGAACACTCAGTTCTGGTCTCTGCTGCCAGGACTGTATATGCTTTTTACCTTGGATAGTGATCAGTTAATAACTCCCAGAAATTCTACCACACAGTTGAATTAGTGTCAAACTTCAAATGCGCTCTCTCTCAAACAGTATAATCACCTTACTGCGATACTATGGATATGCTAATTAGCTGCATTGCTTCTTTTTTGGGTGGCAGCACACAAAGACCTACCTTGGGTAATTCTTTGCAGTGTTGCCTTTTGCTGGAATAGTTTCACATTAAAGTTGCATAGACTACTTTGTAGCTGTTAAGGTGCACCAAAGGATCAGAAAAGTTGAAACCAGTGGCTCTGAATTTTGGGGGAGTAATACATAACAAATAAAGATGGAGAGCTATAAGTAAACCACCACTCCACATTTTTAAAACACAGTAAAATGTGATTTACCATTCCAGATTAGAGCATACGTCTGTCCTGTTTCTGACAGTAGCTAATAACCAATACTTTATAAGAAAACAAGAGCTCCACATAAGGATTGTCAGTTGTACAGTGGTGAGCTTGGGCGCATCTTTCTTAAACCTGCTAAATTGTGCTTACACCTCTTTTACCAAGGACAGTTTTCAAAATTTGGTTGTATAGTTTATCAGTTAGCTCTGCAATCAAATACAAAAAATGCTTGTTTCTGCTTGTGGAGATAGGTTTCCTCATTCGTTGCTCCTCAGACCTTTATGTCCTTGGATTCCCTGTGTAGTAACGTATCACACAACCTTTACTAAACCACTGGCCTGGCTCCACTAACAATATTGGAAAAAAAAATCTTAGTAATTAAGGACAATAGGACAATATTTAAGTTAAAATTATAGAAAAAAAGTGTGTTAAACTCCTTCAACAATTGTCTGAATGACTTAATGTTAGTTAAATACAATGATACATTTGACAGGATAGGTTTTTTTAGACAAAAATTGGTAATTTCAAAATTTGTCTGATGATAATGACTAGACTGGTATCTGTTGCCAGCAAACAAGGTAAAGCATATGCACAAAATACCCATAATTACTTGATAATAAATCATTTTAATGATTATATGCAAAATTGTGAAATGTAAGTAGCACTGATGCGGAAAATAGCAAAGGCTCAGGCTCATCAGATCTGCTGTCCATATGTGCATCACTACTAGTATTTCAGTTGTTACTATTCATGTGTCTCCCACATCAAACTGCCCAAATCCAGTAAATAAAGTTAACTAATTAGATTAATAAATCTATGTGGTCTGTCTGCAAGCAAGTATTGATTCTTACTGTATTTAAAATATAGATATGTTAGGAAAATATAAGTTTTTCAGGAATGTTAAGGTCATGGTAAAGGTCAGACTTACTATATTTGGGCTCACACTTGTTATCATGCAGGTACTGGGGCCTCAAAATCTCATCACCTGCAGGAAGGGTATTAGCAGTAATATGATTATTATCAATATCACTAGCATTAGTACTGTTATTGTTATTACAATAAGTCAGCATAGAACACTTGTCCCAGTGCAAAAAATGCCCTCTAAGACAAAAGAAATGTTAAGATTTCAGGACAGTATAATTAGGATTCAGCACTACATATGGTGAATATATTTGTTACTAACTTTAACGAGAACTGTGACTTCTTTTATTTGGATACTTTTTTGAACAGCATATCTCAGCACTGTTTTAAGGATAAATTCAAGAACCCTTATTAGTGGTGACTATCAATAAGTCTTCTTGATAGTGCCTATCAGTAAGTCTTCTTGAGTAAGTGCTACTCAATGGGTTAAAGGGCAATACATGGTCCATCAGGCAGCAGTAGATTTATACTATTTTCCAGTAGTCTCACTGGATGTATCTACATGTGCAGCTATGGTGCTATTGTTACTGTGCCATCATTTAGTACTCCCTTCTGGAAGTACTAAAAGATGGTGCAGTAGCAGCCCATACTGTGCTATGCACACCACACACAGTTATTTTTAGGCACTACATCACCATAGCGATATGCTATAACAAGGGAGTGCATCACTATGGCAATGTAGCTATGGCATCACGGTTTTTGCCTGTGGACACTGTGTCAGCGCATTGCTATAGCAATGTAGTGTCATGCGTAGATGCACCCACTGAGAGGCCTCAAGATGAGACAAATGACCTGTGTACCAGCTAATCATTTCCCAGTTGTACATGGAAACTTGAGGGATTTTTGGACAAAACAGTGAGAATAAAATTTATAAAACTATACAGCAAAAGTTATGGTAACCGGAACCTTACAAGCCGGCTTGTAAGGGCTTGTAAGGGAAAAGTGAAACTGGAAGTGTCCACTGTGGCACTTCTGGTTTTGTGGAACCCACATGGCCTCGGGGAAAGCAGCCTGCGCTGCCAAACCCCCGTGGCCCATGGTCATAGCAGGCTGCGCGGGTCCCCCCTCTCTGTCCCTTGGGGCCCGCGGGAGTGGCGGCAATGTGGCAGGAGGGGCAGAAACTATGAAACTATCCCAAATGCAGCGAGACAGGTGGTGGCCTGAACAGGCAAAGACACCTGTTCAGGCTGCTCAGTTATCTGGCATATTTTGTTATCTGGAACCCTCCATTCCCCATGGGTGCCAGATAAAAAAGCTTTTACTGTAGTTTGTTATCCTTTATACATTGAAGGATTAAAAATAATGTTTGAAGTGGTATATTTTGGATTGATTCTGCCAGCACTGAGCAAAGAACCCACTGGGTATTCAAATTGTTGTTAATGAAATTTTTGTGGGAGGGATTTTAGTGTGATTCACTGCGCAACTTGGGCTGCTGGCCTTCTGCCTATATTTTCTCTGCATTTGTGCTGCCACCACTGACTCTGGCCTGGAACTTCCACCACCATTGGCTGTTATAGATCCATATGTGGTCATTGCCTTGTGGAATGTGCTGGACCAGTGTTATGAACTCATAAGTGAAATTAAGCAGAGAAGCTGACATTGGTGGGCCCTGATGGCATCTGGGACTATTTCCACTGATGCTAAGAGTGAAAGAGCAGTACTTGTCGGGGAGAAGCTGATGCATGGGTTCACTGCCAAACCATGGTTGGTCCATGGCTACATCCATGGCAGGAGCTGCCTCCCTGAAGGTGTTTGTCCACAGGTTAGCAAACTGTGGTTAGATAGGTGTCAGAATGGCTCCTCACTGTGAAGAAGTGTTTCTGGGCTAGGGAGATGAGTAGTGACTGGTGGAAGTTGATCATCATGGCTACCTCGATAATGAGCAGTGGCACATGGAAGTTGCATGCAGTATGTCTCCAGATGGTGACATGGTGACAGCAACCACTAGACCCTGCAGCCTGAACAATCTTCTAGTGGTTGCTGTCACCATGTCATTTCAGTGTAGGCTTTAACTGCAGTTCTGCATGGGGATGGGAGAAAGAAGGAAGAAGCTACAGGGTCAACCAGCCAGCATGCCATTCGAGTTCCACTGAGAGTACTCCAGCTCCTCACCCATCACCCCCTATTGCTCGTCCTCTCTGTAACAAACCATAACAGTGGGCTGCCACTTACCACTGCCAGAAGCAGGATACCATTGTCAGCTTTGTCTTCTGAGGCATAGGCTGCCTCATGAGAGTGCTGTCAGGGATGCTGAAGATGGTGGGAGGACAGGGAGTTCCAGGCTCTTGTTGTCTGAACCTGGGTCCATTTCAGAGTCTGCATAGCTTGAATGGATAGCCAGTTAGTCCATGCAGATCAGCAGGATGGCTTGGGAATCCACAATGTGGCTCATCGCCCAGCTTGCTGTGCTGGCCTGGAAGGGCTATGTTCAGCCGCCTGTATTTGACCTGTCGAAGGGCTATCTTTGACCACGGTTGCATCGGAGTCCTTATCGCTCTCCTGGGTGGCATGTCAGCTGTGTTCACTGCATATTTAGAAACAACATGTTGTTGACTGTGAAAATGAAGAACAGTTCCTCTTATTGAGTACATGAGACCCTGTGTGCACCTGAAATGCAGTTACCATCTGTGTCTTTGCAATAAGCTGCCTGAACGTGGACCATCGCTCACAATCATGTTTCCAGGCCACTATTTACTTTGGGAATCCATTCATAGATCACCTTGTTTCAGTGACTTTAGTGGAACCACCCCACTGGTCCTCAATCTCGCCCTAGATGGCAGTGAGAACTATTACCTCCTCCCTGGTCCAGTTGCTGCCATGTATGATGCTTCAGGCTGTCTGAGAAGCCATGAAGGCGGGAGTATAAATGTGTATCTGATGACTTCACTGGGTCTGATGACTTCCTCAGCAGCTGGATGGTTGGGTGGGTGGAGGTGCCCAGCGATTGGTGATATTTGAAATTGATTCAGTGGATACAGGTTGTGATGCTGATTTGGGGTCAGTGATGAGCATGGGAAATGTCTGGGAAGTTGCTATGTGTAAGAGCAGTCATCTGGGTCGATCACCTCTGGGCAGTAGAGTTCTGTGATCAGGGCAAGAGTGACAGCACAGAGTCTAGTGGACCTGGCACGGCAGGGCAGAGTGGGGTCAGGCGGGTAAGTTCCTTGCCTCTGCAAGCCCTACGCTGCCCTGGTGAGGTGCCCCTGCCCGCCCAGCAGCAGCAAGGGGCACAACCCTGTTCTGTTGCCCCTGCTGCTGCTGGGTGGGCAGGAGGTGCCTCACCAGGGTGGTGTGGGGCTTGCAGAGGCAAGGAGCTTCCCCACCCCAGTCCACTCTGCCATGCCACACAGGAGTGCATGCAGCAGCTGGGAACCAGCTCCACCTCCCCCCACTCCACAGACAACCTGCCCACAGCTCCACCTTGCTTCCCGCCCAGGCCCTACTCCTGTGTATTTTGGCCCCAGGACCCAAGCCCCATGCACCACCTGGATTGGGCAGCCCCAGCCCTGCCCAACTCCCTCCCTCCCTATGGGGGCCTTAATTCCCGCCCCAGCGGCCAGACTTACCTGTGGGAGCTGTTGTCCCCTGCCTGATCACCCTCCTCCCACTCCCCCCAGCCCCTTGCAGGCTGGAACTCTGCTAGCCTGCAGAGAGCTCTTTGCAAAAGTGGAAAATCCATGTGTTTCTCTGTTAAAATGAAACATCTGCATTTTTCTTGTTCAAAGGCAAAATCTGCGTTTTTTTTCCATTTTTCAGTAGGAAATGGAAAACCCGGATCCCTGGCGATAACACAGAATGAACTGTTAGCACCTCTTATCCCTTTTTTTAGGGTTTGTCCTGTGACAAGGAACAGCAATATCTGAACATTTGCACTTTTTCCTGTCCTGGGAAAAAAAAAATTCTTAAGAGACAAAGGTGATATTTGTTTGTAGCCTTAAGTGCCCTCAGCCTATCAAGAGAAGTACCAAAAAGGTGTTGCAAACTATCCTGGCTCAGTTTAACCAGCCATAAAAAGAACCTTGGTTTCCAAGCATGATTACTTGCCCTTAAAAATCTAATTCATAAACTGGTTGTCCCACATTGCTTTTGTATTTCATTCAAGTTAAGAAAAGTTGAGTGTTGTAAAGCAATACTGAATTTATTTAACCCAACAGATTCAGAATATTCTTAGGCCAGGACACATTATTTCACTGTTGTGTTATCTAGTTAATGCCACTCAGAAAAGACTTATGGAGTAAAGAGTTAAGCTAGAGGACACAAATTGTTCTAATGCACAAGTCTGGGGTTGAGTTTGCTGCTTGAAATACTTGTACATAGAAAATAAAACTTTTTTTCAATCTAATATACAAGAATCCCTGAATTTTGCTTCTGTATAAAATATTACCCTTTGCTATTGTTTCTGTTTATATTATTAGTGAAGCAGTATAATATTAAAATAAGCATTTAAAATGCACCTCAATTAAACTGCAGGAATTATGCCTTGCTTAATGTAATGAAGAAAGAGAATTTAAAATGAAGTAGCATCATTGTGTTCATTTGTAAATAACATATTGCAGCCAACTGTTTCTTAATTGCCCAGACTGTTGATAAATAATCCAGTCCTGCTGCTCTCCACAGACAATTTGCTTTGGATCAGACTAGGCAATTCAAATAACACTAATTACAGTGAAGCCCTTTTATAGTGAATTCCTCTGCCACGGGGGAAAAAAAATCACTATATCAGGGGAAAGCACTTTTGCCTTTGATTTGTGTCTAAAACATGAGAAAAACATAAAAGCTGCATGTTGTGCTAAATAAAGGACATACACTTGTATTTAAAGTACTTATATTTTACTTTTTATGATACAACTGTGAATTATGTTCATTTTGCATTTGTAATTAGAGGGCGGAACAGATGTGAAAGCTTGGTTTAAAGTGATGTATCCATTAAAATAACCTATGCTGCCAAGTGATTGTTCAGTATAACAGGGGATTCGTTCATGAGGAGAAGAATTCTACTTTATTGGAAGGAAACCAGAACTTCAGAAAATGTTTTCTATATCAGGGGATTCACTGTAACATGGTATCATTGTATTTATGATTTTATGATGTTAAAATGAATATTAAATGAAACAAAATTCCCAAGGATTACTCAGGAGGCGGTTAAGTACATAACATTTAGTACAGATGGTTGGAAGGCACAATTTTGCTCCATCACCGCATCCGTATCCTTGAACGATTTCGACTGAAGACAGCATTTCTTTGAATTTTTCATTAAACCAGACGTCTTGAAATATGAATTCCTTTTATGTTTCTGTGAGTTTTGGCTAAAAGAACCCCAGTGAATAAATCATACAATACTACGTGTCACCAGCACTTGTGAATATTTCTGCTTTGTTATTCTACTCTCAGTAGAGCACCATTGATTATCAAACTCAGCGGAGAGCATTTTATGATCATATATCTCCATTAGCTCCTAGTTTGACTACCATAGATTTTTCTGGTTAAGCCTGCATTATGTATTAGGAAGCCTATCTCTTCAATACAAAGTTTGATTTTATTCTCTCTAAGCCTAGAACTCTTATTATGTATTATGTATAAAGATTCTTATCTTTTATATGTAAAAATAGGAGCACTGTCTTTGTGTAACTGAAATATATGCCATCTCTTTTTTTCTTGATTCACAGACAGCATATTTTATTATGAAGATGAATTTCTACAATGAAATGGCTGTCAGGGTAAATATTTCTTCACTTGTTAAACAAATGAAAAGTCAATTGTGCTCCGAATTTGCTTTTAATAAAATGAGCAAACCAGAATAATATAAACTTGATTGATATGCTGGTGGTACCAGAAGGAAATAGTATATAGTTAAAAATTAAAGTTACTCTAAGTAATCTGGGTTCTGTTTGAAAATTATAAACATTTTGTGTATAAATTCTTGTCTGTTTTAAATATGTAATGTGCTTGAACCTATATGGTAATTTAAAAAAATATCTGAAATGTATATATATGTGTGCCTGCGTGAATACACGTCCATATCCTTGCAATCCTGGTAAAACACATGTTCTTATGATGTCATCAACTGTTATAGGGGAGTAAAAAGATGTATGTTAAGGCATGGCATGACTCCGTAATTTGTTTACTGTACTGCTGTGGAGGCAGTCACCCAGTTAGTACAGCAAGTACAAATTAATTGACTAAACACATTGTCACAACTGTGCTGACCTCATTGATGATATCATCCGTGATTCTTTAAACAGAGAAGAATGGAAACATCCTTGCACTTTAATAAAAATACAAATAAGGTTTATCAAAGGGAAAACTGCAAAAATCCACTATATATATTAGACTTATGTTTAGCATAGTGCAACCGTGCATTCTTGGGCTATTGGAAACTGCATGTAAACAACCATGTAACTTTTAAGTATGGAATTTGTTCTTCAACTGAAGTCCTCATTACCCTCGTATCATTCTGTGGGACCTCATAACACAGAGGGACCTCCCACATCATTCTGTGGGACCTCATTGTATAATGGGACCTCATTCTGGTTATTTTATATGAAAGGACTGAAGCAGTACAAAAGGTCCTAAAAATCCCCATGTCTGTATGGAAAAGACTTCTCTGATTTAAGAACTATGGAAGACAGTGTAAAGTTGCTTCTTGAGGATGCTCTCACAAGCTTCAGCACTGAAATTATCTTCAGGGAAGGATTGCAACATGCAGTGCTCTAGTGATTCTTTTGCTTCGCCCAGAGCACCTGCGACTGACCCCAGGACAATTTTACTTCCACTAGGGATTCTTGAGATCCCAGAGCAGGTCAGGAGTGGGAGCACAAAGGTTGACTTGAACACTCTTAGTTCCCACTTCCCTAGTTTTGTGCTTCTTTTTTCAAGGAACAGAACCTTACTTTCTGCAGCCACCTTACATATTTAGTGGAAATCCTGTTCATTGCCAGTAGGCTCTAATTGCCCTACAATACATTTTTGTTTTAGTTTATTGCTTTTTTAAAAGCACGTGAAAATAGGCTAAATATTCTACTATTATGAAATTGAATTCAGTAAGAAAGCACAAGTCAGCTCAGATATTGGTCAGATGTATCTTTCAGAAAGAGTTTCAGAATTTCATAAACAGCTGCATACCCAAGTCTGCATACCCAAGTCTAATACCAAGTCTAATTCCAAGATATAATAATTAGGGACCTATCAAATTCATAATTGCATGATTTTTTGCAGAAACCATGATTTCATGTGGGCTCTGTGAAAAACAGTGGGCTCCATGATTTTGGTGGGCTCACTGCAAAAACCCCCTAAAACATGGAGGGGGAATGGGACGGGGTGGGGCTGCTTGCAGTAGGAGGCACAGAGGCTGCAGACCTCCTGCTGTAAGGAGTCCTGCCGTGCCCCCTGCTGCTGCCCCTCCCCTCTCTCCCCTGTGCTCCACAACTGCAGGTATTGTCTGGTTGCTGGTATGCTTGTTTTATTTTTGAATTGGAAGAGTCTGTGGTTTTTCCTATGCTTCTGGATTTTGGAAGTTGCCACATGGGTCCAGGAATGATTTTTTTCCCTCCCTTCTGTTGCTGTAGAGGTCAAGTTTGTTTGTTTTTTTATGGGGGGGGGGGTTCCCTCCTCAGAAACATTGGGTGTTGGATGCAGCCAAGGTTGGAATTTTGACTGGGGTGCGCCAGTGCTTTCACTGGAACTCAAATCCAGAGGTTCCCTCTTAGAGTGCCTTGCTTTTCTGCTCAGTGTCAGACCAATAACCATATTTGGGATTAGGAAGGATTTTTCCCCCATGATCAGAGATTAGATTGGTACAGATTGGGTGCATCTACATGAAACGTTTATTAAAGAGTAAAACTAATTAGTGCTTCAGTAAATATCTCGGTGTTTATATGAGCAGGGCTATGAGGCTGGAGTAAACTAATAAACTCTGCAGAAGGGTAGTACTTGTAAATGTAAGTACCATCCTGCTGCAGAGTTTTTTATTACACAGCAGCACATGCGTAGATGCTGATACGGCTGGCTGGGGCATGAGTCAGTGCGGGGGCCTCCTGCAAGCTAGCCCTGGACTGGAGCACCCTTGGCCCTAGCCAGCCCCTCTACAGCATGTTGAGCTGGATCCAATGATCTTGTGAGGTCCCTTCCAAGTCTAAGGTCTATGAAATCTATGAAAATGCAGCCTGTTAAGTTTGTGCTAGTGTAAAATTATTGAAGTCATTGTAGAAAACTGAAGTATAATAGTTGTCAGTCAGCCCTGTAATGTGAAAACACATTATATTGTCAGCGTTAGGAAGTTATTTTTAAATTAAATTTAGCTTAAAACTTAAGTGTTACTAGTGGATTAAATGTCTTCTGTATAACTAATGATTTACATCATAACACCATCAGACTCTTTAGTTCAATTTTGCAATGATTGCTTAAGACCTAACACTAATATTAGGAATAAGATTCAGAGCTAAGGTATGTTCATATCAGAAGTCATTCTACGTCTTGCTCTCCTTGGATTATGTTTGGCCCTAACCATTACTGTCAATCTCATCTTCATAAAAATTGAAACACAAAAAATCTTTAAAAATAGAGGCTTATTATCTGGAATTTATTTTCTAGGAATCAGTTTTATTTTATTTTATTTTTTAATATTGGATTGTGATATGTTATTCTCTTTATTTTTGGAAGATTTAAAGTTGCTATGAATTTTCAACAACAAAAGTAACCCCAAAAAAGAAAATCTTTCTATGAGCAGATGGCTTTTGATATATCAAGGTTTTGCCATTTGTTTTAGTGCTTAAAATAAACATTATTTATAAGACCACTTACATTTTGATGTTACTTAATGAGGAATATGCATCATTGATTTGACTAGCTTAAGAGGTCATTTAGAACTTGCCCGTTAACAAGCTGTAATCTGCTGAGCACACAATGACTTTGTTTAAAATTATCTGTTCTGTGCTGATCAATGACAATAATTGTTTTGTACCAATCACTGTTGAAACTTGCTAATTACTTTGAAGGGCATACACACTCATCTTTTTTTAGAAGTGTTAAACCATTCACCTTGAAATTAAAAAGGAATAGAGTTATAAAATATGGTATTCTTTTGGAAAAGCAACAATTTTCAGCAACTTCTATATGGCATATTTGTGCATCACCAGAATCTTTGTGTAAGACCTTCTCCTAAGACTTCATATTATATAGATTCAAGCTTATCAGTCATGCAGATTCTGACCTACTGAATAAGGAAAACAGAATCTCAGCATTTAAAAAAAAAAGAGATCTATTTTTGTTGTTATTGTTAGATTGGTGTAAATCCACAATACATCCATCAAAATGTAGGAAGTTACTCTGAATTTATGGAGAATTGGAACTGAGAACAGAAGAGGATATCTGAAGGTTCATTTGAGCCTAACTGCCCATTGAGCTAGTCTGGTTAAGGGAGTAATATGGCCAGCATCGTATCTAGCCACCTCTGACTCTTCAGCCTGACTGACCATGTACCCTTACAGCCAAGTCACCTAGGACCAGCTTTTGGCATGAGTTTAGATCAGGACTTGAATTGATGCCTCAGAGCCATAACAAGAAACCTTAACTACTCTGCCCCTGTGCCTTTCCATGGAACGTGATAGTTTGGGTGAAATCCCGGCCTCGTTGGAAACAGTTAGAGTTTTGCAATGTTTGCATGAGATCATAATCTTGCATTAGAGTAGAACTACAGGGAAGCCAATTGCTCCTGCTTTAGTAGCAATACTAAGGCCAAAAATGAACAAAGCTAAAATCCTTATTCATTTGCCTAATCCCAGATCTCTGCAGACAAGCTTATCCTTCACTTATATTCCAGCCCTTTTTCTTCATCTTGCACCTTTGTGCAGAAGGAAATGGGAGTGCAAAGGAAGTGATGGGCAGAGTTCTGTTTCCGTTTGCATGCCTAAATGGCAATTTCCCAGCTGTATAAGTGGCATTTTTAGCATTTATGCACAATGTGTGATTCTATTACCTGTGCACTGTGGATGTATAAGCATCCCCATGGCAACAGAGCTTGCTCAGTATGTTGTGCTCTAACCAGGCAGGTATGTGGCTACATACCTGGCCAGGAAGAGGCAGACTCTCTCACGTTTTAACCTGGTGGTTAAGGAACAAACACCTTAAGTAACAGATCAAGGTTCTAGACTCGCCTCACCCAGATAATATTTGAAACTCTGGGCGCGTCCACACAAGACATGTTACTGTGCATGAATGCAGTTTACTGTGCAGTATGCATATGCATCTACATGTGCATGCTCTTACTGTGTAGTAAAAGCACTTAATCCCATTTGCAAGTAGCAAATTTAAGCAGGATTAGTTAATGCACAGTAGTGCGTGTGTAGATGTGACCCAGGAGCAAATTTGTTCCCAGGTCTGCCTAGGCACCAGGGGCCAACCTAAGGCAAGACCCAGGGCTGCAGACTAGGAGCCTCTCCTGCTCCAGGGCTGGACTGCCTCTATAGCAGACCCTGTCTGCAGGGTATAAAGGCCTGCAGACACTTTGAGCCTGGGGCACACACCACAGGCACCCAGAGGATAGTGTAGGCCCTGTGTGTCTTCTTGGACAGGCCACAGCTGGGCTGTGCTTGCCTGCCTGGACGCCAGCACTGCTGCCTAGCACTGCACTACCACATGGTTGCCGGGGCAGTGCCATTGAGGCCAGCTGGGTGCTGCAGGCTGCTGCATCCCCAAGCCAGGCCTGTCAGCACCTTAGGGCCACCTACAGGCACCTTCTGGGCAGCAGAACCAGTGCCACCTACCTGCAGCATGCCCCCAGTAGCCTGCCTTGTGCCTGCATGTGCTGCAGGACATTGCCTCTGTCATGCAGCTGCTGATTCTGTGCCATACCACTGCACTGGGTGCTGTTGGCAACTGCCTAGGGCTGGCAACACTGGGACAGCTGCACAGGGGCCCAGAAAGCCAAGGTGGGACCCGCTGTGGCTTCGTCCTCCCTGTCCAGGCCTGAGGCCACACATCCACACACCCATGCCCTCCACCCGGGGTCCCAACTGGAGCCACGAGGATACTGGCCACCTCATGGCACTCTGGGGCAAGGCAGAGGGTCACCCACAAGGCAGCAGGAACTGAGGATTTCTGGCACCCCATCTTTGCCTTTCACTGGGGAAACACAGGTGTGGCATTTCCTGAGGACTGCCCCGCCACAAGCAACCCCGCCCCCAGCAGGGTGTAGGTTTAGGTTATACCCCAGGACCAGGAACTTCCTTCATCCCCATAGTTCCTACCCTGAACCTCCAAGCTATTCTAGGAACAGCAGATCTCCAGCTGGGTGATATTGTTCCTGTAGCAACTGGAAGCTTGGCTCTTGTGGCCTAGCCTTATACCCAGGCTTCCAGCCTCTCCCCCAATCAGGCAGCCTTCTGCCTAACTTCACCACCTGATTGGGTCTGCTCCTACCTGCAGGCTGCTTGCTGCCTGCTCCTACCCTTTGAAGTGGCAAGCACAACCTGTGCTCTGCCACAAGTGGGTTGGAGGTGCTGGAGCAGGTCCCGGAAGTCAGCCCAGGTCATGCAGTCCAGCCACTGCTCATCATCCCAGATGTGCTGGATGACATGCAACCACCAATCCTGGCTGGCGTGGGGGGCCCAGAGGCAGAGGAGCTGGAGGCCCAGGAGGGTGATGGCAGCCCCATTGGTGCCATTGTGGAACCCCTTGTCAGTGTCTATCATGGCAGCAAAGGTACAGTGGTGGCAGCAGCTCTGGGACAGTGTGCTGTGGACAGGCAGGCGGTCACTGGGTGTATGGGAGCCAGGTGGGGTGAAACGGCCATGGGCCAGGTGGCAGTTAGTGTGGAGGGACAGCAGGGTAATCACTACAGCCAGCAGGAGCCCACAGCAGGGGTCATTGTTGCCAGGGTCAGAGGCTGGAGCAGCCATAGTGTGGGGAGGCAGAGTGGCTGAGGAGAAATCTGCCACATGCTGTCCCTGCATTTGGCATGCTGCTCCTGGGCAAGGAAGAATCTGATCAGAGAGCAGCATGGCTGGCTTTTAAAGTGGGATCCCTGGTGCTGGCAGCTGCAGCCAAAGCCTAGAGCTCCCCCCAGTGGCCACAGGGGACCATTGCAGGGCTGCAGGGAACTGGGTGCAAATCAACTCCCTAATCTCCGCATGTGTAGATGTCTGACCAAAACCCCTTATTCCGGCTTAGTTGACACCAGAGTAAATCTAGGCCAGAGTGAATGTATGTCTGGATGCTCCCAGTCTCTCTAATTTCCCAGCACAGTGCTTTAATCACCAATCACAGGTTGGATGCTGCTCATTCCCTTCTCCAGCACTCTTTTTGAGGATGAAGTCACTGCACTTCAAATTTAATATTCAGTGGAGAAGATGGATGGAGAGCAGTGAGGCCAAGGCAAGAGCTACAGACCTGCTCCCTTCCTAAGCAACCATTTCATTGAGCTACACACGTTGTAGTTTGTTCTCTCCTGGCCCCCCCACCCAGGGGACCAGTTTCAAAAAGAGGGCTGGAGAGGAGATTGGGTGATACCTGAACTGTGGCTTGTTGGTTAGAGCACTCTGTTGGAAGTCAGAAATTCAGATTCAAACTCCTTCTGGGCAAAAAGGGCCTAGAAGCTGGGTCTCCTCTTTCCCAGAAAATTCCCCTAACCGCTTAGCTATTGGATCTAAAACACAAAAGTGTTTTTCTTCTCCTCTTCCTCTGTCATCTGATACCTGCTAATTGTGGGTTTTTGCCAGGTGGAATTTTGGCACTTACACCCAGCATGTACATGTACATAGTTGTGTAGCCTAGTACACATACTGATGATCTGTGAGGATGCTTATGCATCCACACTGCATGGGTAATTGAATCACAAACTGTGTAAGTGCCAAAAATACCATTTATGTGGCTGGAAAACTGCCATTTAGGCATATAAAGTGAAATAGAATTCTGCCCAATATTTACTACCACGTAGTGCAAAAGACTATGCCTAATGCTTAACCTTACTTGTTCCCATGTATAGCTACCCATATCAGTATTATTTATTACTTATAGTGCAGCAGTGACTAGACATCTAAGCCTTTTGTAGAAGATGTTGTACATATTGTACAGGCATGCAGAAACAGATAGTCAGTATCCCAGAGAGTTTACAAAGTTGTAATCAGACAAGATCACACAAGTATGCGAAGCAGAAAATAGAAATCACAGGATGAGAGAATATAAAGTAACAGTAAAACACTAATGTTTTAATTAATAAATATAGTACAACAGATTTGCATTCCTTGTGGCACAACCCTCAACGATTGTAGAATTAAGGCCAAGGACTGTGCTACATGTGCTTCTCATTCTCATTACATTAATGGAGAGGCAAGTTTGGGTGTATGCTTGATATCACTTTTACAAGCACCGTAACTTTGAGAAACATAAGAGGCATTTCATGAGTATTGCCAAACTTTTTCAGTATTGCGTAAAATATACTGGAGTAAAAATTTTTTTTTTCTAGATTCAGAAAAGATGGCGAGGCTATTACATCCGAAAATATATCCATAATTATTATAAACTGAAGAAATACCTGGAAGCCGTTTCTTTGAATAATGAGATTGTCAGGTAAAGATAAAAATACCAGGTGGTAAAACTTTAATTTCCTCTTCTCCTATTTCTAAAAACTTTATAGTACTAATTAAATTCTTTCTTTGGGTAAAGGACCCCCTCCATTACCTAATGTAATCATTATTCCCTTCTGTCCCCAAGCCTGAGCATGTTGTGCCAAATTCTGTTCTCAGTTACACTGGTTTATATCCAGTTAATTCCTATGAATTTACTGGAGTTGGTCTGGATTTACCCCAGTGTAATGTGCAAAATGTATTTAGAGCACTTAAGTTATCTTGGATGTAAGTTTCACAGAAATATATTATTTGGGGATGATTTCAGTGTGGGGAGAGGGAAGACAGGATTTTTTAAAACATTTTCATTAAAAATGGTTATTGACAGTAAACATTTCATAGGATTATGTATATATTTTGTATATTTTGATTTCATAGGTCATTTTCCTTGGCTGTGATGGTGCCCAGGTTGTTATGGGGGCTCCTCATTGTAATAATGTTATAAAATAATAACACTTCCACCCAAATTAATCCTTGAAAACTTCTACTTCATCACTGGCCTGTAAAAATGAGATTTTGTTTTTTTCTTCATCAACAACAAAAGAAGGAAGATTTCTGTCACTGAAGGCTACCAAAATAAGAGGAAAGAGAATATGAGATATCAAAGTGATATTATGTTAATGGGTCTTGTTAAAAAAAAGAAAGAAAATAAAAAAAAAAATTTATAAAGCGATTTAAACATATTTGGTAGCCTTCAGTGACAGAAATCTTTATTCTTTTGTTGTTAATGAAGTGGTTTAGACACAGCCCAGCTGAACTAAAAGATTATTTTTACATATTATCTAGTTAACTTAAACAAACCTGCAGTGTTCTTCTGTAAGAGTAGTTCTGTACTCTTTTTGATTTTCTGAGATAATATATTAACTCTTTGTATATAACCAGCATATATTGTTAGAAATAACCAATCATACAAACCAAATTTGAAAACAATTCTAATGTAGAATTTGTCACCTCTATCAACTCTACATGCTGCCACCTCCTACCCTGAACTACACAAAAATAATCCCAAACATGCTTGTTCTTTTATGGGCGGTCAGGTCAGGAAAACTATTGACTAAATCATTCTCTAAGATCTGTTTTTGGTCTTTATGGCTATCTGAAGTAAATCTTTTATAATAGGCTGAACTGCTATCATGCAGCCTTGCTTCCTTATTCAAAGTACAGTATCTCCATTTTTTCCCTTTGGTACCTGAATCTGACCCTGACCAAGAATGACAGACCAACCTCTAGATTTGTGATATATACAAATAGAAGAAGATAATGAAAATTGGCATTTCTACTGTACTGAACAAACATGAATTTATGGCACTTTTGATTTCCTTTTTTCCCACTGTTTTTTCTTTGTCCAATACACTTAAATTATTGCTGAATACTTAGTTGTTTTATTTTCTAATGTTTTGTTACTTTTATCCAATTCCTTAATGGCTATTTGAGATAACTGAAATTAATACAATGTTCACATAGTTAAAATCTGTATTGTGTTGTGTGTATACTATTTTGTTTAGATTTTAAGTTGCAGTGTAAAGGAGAGGAAATTGTTTCATACTATTTCCATTAATGTGCAGTACTCTGACTTTGCATACACCAGGTTCAACATAAATATGCCAGACTTGGTCTATGTGAACACTTAACAGGTTTATGTCTCTATTGATATGTTTATTGTCTGTTTATTTGCTTATACTCTGCTTATTTGTCTATCATTATTCAAGCTGTTAAAAATTATGACTTTTACAGGCATTTTACTTGGGTGTATATTTAGTTTTGTCTTAGGATGTATTTTCCTGATGCTGATCTGTTATTGTTAAATTATCTGTTTTCTAATATTATTACTCACCACAGGCATTAACAAACTTCATTTTGTTTATTCTTTATAAACACCCAAATCTTTTGGCATTTTAAATACTAAAACTAATTTTTTAAGACGTGAAAGATATTTTTTGTATCACTGAAGTAAAATAGCATTACTGTGTAAGCCGCCATACATCTGCTCAACAGTTAATAGTATACTATTTTATGTTGACACACGTGTAAAAATATATTTTTGTACTGACACTAGACATTTTACAAAGATAAATTGGTTTGATTAGTTTAAAGGCTGAGTGTGCATTTGGTAGAAATATACACTTGTAACCTCTAACCTAATTTGCAAAAATTGCCCCAGGTTATGAACAAGATAATGATATAATGAAATTAAGAATTAACTACAGTTACAGGTTGATAGTATTAATAAAACATTATTAAGTTTAAGTGAAGGAAAAACTAACATCCTTTATTTTTGACAGAAACCCAAATTGAAGGTCTCATTCTTTAGCTTTTATTATATTAGGTATACATTAGTTTAGACTATTATTTGTCCCCATTAACATTAAATATATCATTTATTTTTAATGAAATAATAATTAAATTAATTTTGTGACTTAATTGGTTTCATTAGAATATTTTTATTTGTATATAATTATAATTAGTTTATCCAACAAGTTATTTTTTTAATTCTAAACCCCAAATTTGGTCTATACATTAGAAGTAAAATATACATTTTGTAATGAACTTTTAAGCCAATTTGATTAATTACTTTATAGTCACCAAGTAATAAAAGGATATGAATGGATTTTCTTATGAATAAATATAACTCAAGAGATTTCCTCACTGGTAAAATAAGAAAGAAGTATTTTTCTTTGTTTTTTGCTCCTGCTGGTAGACTAGCAGGTGGGGCCAGGGAAACAAGTCCTGGTCACACCCTAAGCAAAATAGATTTTTTCCTATCCAGTTGAGGAGTGCTGCCAATCACAATGGGCTTGGAGTACTGTTATGAAGTAAAAAAGAACTTCACTGCTTACTTCTCTCTCACCAGCACATGATGGTAGGTACACCTAAGATTCAGTTGTTGAAATTATGCATATATTTGTATAGATATACATAGTTATTTACTTATTACAATATATAACATAGAAATAAGGCAGAAACGATAGAATGCAACTTAATGTTTGAAAATGTGAACTTAGAAAACAGTTGCCTCTCACTATAGCATAGATATTAAAGTTATTTTTAAAGTTAAGACTGGGGTTTTCTTGAACCTTTTTGCAGTGCATTCATAAATCTGGCTTTGGTTAAGCCAGATTTATGGCTGTGTTATATCTCCAAAGTGGCACAGAAAAGTGGGAACATAACCAATGATGCTGTCCTTTCAAATATTTTATCCATCCTTTAGCTTCATTCATCAAGACTTCAGTTTTAGTGCTGTGTCAGTGTTAGTGGAGAACTGACCTTCTCTATACAACAGTACAAACAACTTTGACACAGTACTGATATAGTAGCAACTCACTGATAGCTGCCAACAGAACAGTGCAATGCACTTGAAGTTCATCAGTAAAAGAGATAATCACACATTTGGGAAGGTATTGTTACTTCTGATTTGCCTGACTCATGAGTAAGTTATGCAGGTAATCACCAGAAGGGTACCGCGCTGTACCATTGTATGTTCTGTATGACTGCTCACGCTAAAAAAATACACACACACAAAAAAGTGCCATTTTTGTGGGCTTTTTAATGTCTGTAAGCAGCCTATGTTCTTTAAGCTCTACCATAAGTTTTATTTTGTTTTTTTTACCATTGTAATTGTAATAATATGTGCACAATTTTTAGAACTAATTTTCATCTCTTGGCCACGTCCAGATGAGTGCAGCCATGTGGTATGTGGGGCTGCAAACACATCTGCAGTGCCACATACCACTCTGCAAAGGAGTGCTGCCATTGTGTGCACTGCTTCATTACTTTTTGCCATGGGTTTTGCAGCAGCTCAAATAGCAGCAGTACAGTTCTGTACCAGAGATTTGTGCCTCAGCACACATGCCTGAACATGCACTTTGGTGTGGGGCAAATTGTGCCAAGTGGGGCAAACTGACTCTGCCCAGTTCCTCCCTGCCCAGCTCCTCCCACATCTCCCCCCAGATGAGGATCGCATAGCTGCCAGAGCTCTGGTACAGGCATTGTAAGAGAGCTGCCTGCACCTCTGGGCAAGCTTCCAGTGGACTGTGGCTGCACAGCTGGCCTTCAGGGGGCACTTGTGTCATGTCTTCTGCCATCTGGGCAGCTATCACCCTGGAGCATGTGCTCTTTGCAATGGCCCACTTTGAAGTCAAAGCATATCCTCTTGGCCCCAAATGGCCAGAAGGTTGTCCACCTCATCTGTCCTTGTGCTGGGTCCCCCGTGCTGGCAGTGGGCAGGCTCCTTCCCTGGGTCCTGCCACTTGCCTCACCAGCAGGGATTCTGGTGTTCTGTGTTTAAAAATTGCAAATTCTCTGATAAAAAACCCAAATTGTCTCATTAAAATACCCAGAATCTGTGTTCTTCTGTAATTAAAATGAAACACCACTATATAGAGAGAGATCAGTTTAGCAATGTTTTTTGATATACTTACAATTTTAAAGCAATTTGGAAGCCTACCAGTGCCACTATCATCATAGTAAAATTAATTCTAAATATCCATATACTTTGGCGTTTATTTTGGGGGGGGGGGGTTCTTATAGAAAAATCAGAACTGTCCCAGCCCCTTTCACTCACCAGGATGTGGGGTGCTAAGCAGCACTGGGATGCCATTGCCCTGCCCAGGCCCTTGCCCCTCACTCCCAACCCACAGCCCCACCAGTGCCCCTCATTCCTGACTCACAGCTGCTGCCTGCCCTCCACCAGCTCCTTTGTGGGGGTGGGGAAGGTGTGGCTAACTTACATGTCTGGACAGGCAAGTGGAATGTGCTCCTGTACCAGACTGTGTTGGCCTGGGGAAAAAAAAAAAGACTTAAATTTGGCATCTTAGTAGTGAAGAAAAACTTAGCCCTCAGGCATAAGTCTTATCTGCAGGCTGGGGAGAAGCTGAATATATAATTCAGGGATACAAAGGAAGAAGATATATACTATCTCCTGCAAAACCCTAGTTTCCCAAATTTGTTACCAATACAGATAGGGCTATCAGCACACACTCTATGTGACTCTTTGTGGAGTTTGTTTGTGACATCATATTGGAAAATGCAAGACTGTGAAGTCCAACATTTTCAAACAGAAGGGGCTGCTCAGTGTTGCTGAAATATAGGTTGCTTTTATGCAGGGGCCTAAGAATAGATTTAAAGGCCTATGGTTTAGGCAGAAAGGTTATTGTTGTTTTTAAACTTAGAAGCTACCCTCAGCTACTAACCACATCTTTACCATTCAGCTTTAATACAAGGTGCCTTCATTTAGTGGCAGCCCTTATTTAGTAGCCAGACCTTTATCATGTGTCTTTACCATAAAAACCCCAAGAGAAAGTAAACTTAATAGAAGCTGCCCTTAGTTTAAAGCCATAGAGAGACCTAATTAAATTTAACCAAAATTGATTTAACAGAAATTGACCTAAAATATAATTAAATAATAATAATAGTCATGTGATGTGTGAATTTGCACACCATAACAGACTGGTTCATGCTAACCTGAAACCATTATTTTTATATGAATTAAAGTCAACTTTAAATCATAACTCCTACCATATTCAAAGAATTTTTAAGCTCATAATAAAACTGACTTAAGTACTATTTTAAAAATGTTAGCAACTTCATAATGCTGCCTATAAAGGGTATTCCACCATTAAATTCACCGCAGCATGGAGTATAACCTTGTAATACAGGAATCCCAGCATAGAGTGCATTGTACGATGCAAACATGGCAAACTTCTAGAGTTAGGAGGACACTGAACTGGAGTGGGAGGGATTAGACCCAGAACACATCTGTACTGCAGCAGTTTTCCCAGCTACAGGCTCGTGCACTCAATAGTAGCAAAGCTGCCCTAGCCAAAGCCCCTCATAAGTCGAGGTATGAACCGTCTTAATGCCTTTGGGCCCATTTTGGCTAGGGACAGACATTACATATAAACCAGTTTAAGTGATCAGAAACTGGTTTAAACCTGTAACAGAACAGACATTCAGTGCACATAAACCAATTCGAAAATGGTTGAAACTGGTTTGAGATAAATCTGGTTGAATGTCATATCAGACTTTACTGATTAGGGTCAAACTGATTTATGCAATGACTGTCCCAGACCTCTTCCTGGTTTAAGTTAAACTAGACTCCCACAGCATTCCAGCATGCTGTCTGGGCTGGGTGGAGCTCTGCTCCAGAGCAGAGCTGGCCACTCCCCACTGCTCCCTCTCTGGAGCTCTGACAGAGACTTGCAAGCAGAGCATCTGCCTGGCTTCCTCCTGATCCCCCTCCCCCACGCCCTTCTCAGCTCAAGCAGGAGGGATCCCTCCCTCCTTGCTCCCACAGCATGGACAGTAGTCAGCATGTGGTATGCTAACTAATGCTGAGAGGTGTCTGTGTAAGGCAGACAGGACACTGTCTGTAGGGCTTTTTGGAACTAATCAACAGATAATTCTCTCCTTGGAATGTTCTCTTCCTTGCAAAAAGTTGTTTAAGAAGAGCTTGAACTAAGAGGGGTTTTGTTTTCTGATGGGGTGTTACATGCTGATAACAGAGCTGATAAATGTTCTGTTATCAAGGGGGGAGATGGAGCTGGCCATGCCCCACATAGCTCAGCACTATGGAAGGGAAGGGGAGGCTGCTCTAGTGCCCCCTGGGTTCCAGCCTGAGCCACTGCAGGCATGTACCTGAATTTCTTCAGTCCAGAGGGGATGTATGTGCAGTTACAAACCAGTTCAGCCTAGCCAAGTTAAACTAAACTGCAAAGATTGAATCAGTTCAGGTTCAGGCTTTTTTAATGTCTGTCCCTAGCCTTTGAAATCTAGTTCCTTAACTCCTTGTAAGCTCTGCTGAAGACACCAAAGCAACACTATGCTATATAAGAGCTAAGCATTATAGAGAACTTTGTTCTTTATTCTGAATTGCTGACAAGGTTTAGAAAGCCCAAGGACATTTATTATATAAACACTTTAAACCAGCAGAGTGGCAAATATATCCTGAAAAGTTTTCCAGTATGTTTCCCACAATTTTGCTTTGTAGCTTTTAAGAATAAGTCATACTATACTTTATCCATGGGTGTTTACATGAAAAACATAGAACTGAAGTTTGGATGTTTGTTTGTTTTTTGTGGATGCTGCATGCTTATTTGAAAAGGCTTGAGCAAATTTCCATCACTCCTCACTGAAGTTATTATTTTATAGAATATAGATATTGTACTACCTTATTCTGAAATATTCATAAAGGCTCTCATAGAGTTAGCAAAATGCTTACATGGGGAAATATGCCAAAAGCAATCAGCATTGGCTATAACTCCCTAAGATATAGTGGAATTAGCATTTTGTTTTATATGAAGCAATTTCCAATCTATGGTAAGCAAATGGACATCACTTCACATAAATTAGCATGTTGGTGCCATTATATTGTAAGAATTTACAGATGATGTCAATTGCCAACTGCATGATTAACTTGTGATTTCTTCACTAAGGTTGTCAACACACTAAACTTTCATAGATTTCATAGACATTAGGGCTGGAAGGGACCTCGGGAGATCGAGTCCAGCCCCCTGCCCAAAGGGCAGGAAGTCAGCTG
>NW_017728943.1:65880985-65913954 GCF_001723895.1 Crocodylus porosus
ACTTTTCTTGAACTCCCATCTCCCTGGGGTCACGGTCCCTGAGGGCCTGACCGACAAGCCTCTTGAGCTTGTCAAAGTTGGCTTTTCTGAAGTCAAGGACTTCTGTGTTGCTGACTGACTTGCCAGCTTTACGGCGGATGGTGAAGGTGATCAGCTCATGGTCTTTCCTATTTGTGTCAAGTATGAAACTGGAGCTAAAACTCTGAGGCATTACTACGTAGGAAAACAAAACAAAAGATATTGTTTTGCAGTGTTTGGTCATGGAATATAGTACCAAATAATATACTTCTATGAAGGCATAGAGTTTAGTTAGAATATGATGAAGCAAAAAACTAACAAATCAGTGGCAAAATATTTGTGGGGGGTTTTGCCACATCCACTGAAGTTAAACATTAAGTGTGGCTTTAGTATGTTAAAGGGTCTCATACTAGGGCGAGTTCCGTTACCTGTTTGGCCAGAAAATAAAATAATATGTCTACATGTCATTAGAAGGGAGGGGGTGTTTTCTTTTTAAGTAAACTATGTTTTAAAATTCAACAACAACATGTTCCACTTTGATTTTTAATAGATTGGCTAAGACAGGTGTAAGTTCTCTTAGGCATCAGATGTCCCACACAGATCAAAGTATTCTGAGTTTTGTCTAATAATATCCTTGTGGGAAAAGAAAAAAATATGAAAATCAGTGAAAATAAGTGGAATACGCTAAAGAATTCAGTCTCTGGGGTTATAAAATTTAGCAATGCAAAATGCATATTAGATTGTCTAGACCATTTCCCTGACAATTTCCTGCATTTACAAACCTTTTGCTCAGTCTAATTTTTAAAATCCCAAGCAGTGAGGCTTTCACCAATTCCCCTGGGAAGGGAAAAAATATCCAGCATTGCTAGATAAGCTTGAACCACTACCATTTCCAGTAACAGCTAAATGGCTGCTGGCCCAGTATACTACAGACATACACAATGTCCAGGAAAGCCTCAATTCCAGATTAGTTCAGGATTAGGGGACCCTGTTATGAGGTGTGATAATGTAGGACATTTTTTTCTTCCATCCAAAAGTGTCTGATCCTGGAGCTGCAGGATCAGGTCTTATTTCCAAGAAAGATATTAAGGTGTATTACACTTGATGTAACTAGCACCTTGGTTACTATGGACTTTATGAGCACATCCCCATATGCAGGGGCATGTACTTGAAGCTATGCATAACCCTGCATGTGGGCTTTGGTGTCAGGCTTTTCGCATGGTTATTTTTGCTACTGGGATTTCCTGGTAGGAAATTTTGCCCCCGTGCTGCAAATTTTTAGCGTGGGACATCTTTTAACATGCCAGATTTGTGGTTTGTGGTGCCACAAAGAGGTTTGCAGTACCACAAACCACACGTGCCTGCAAGTCTATATCTGGTCTATGTTTATATACTAGATATAAGTCCAAATACCAGCCATTTTCCAAAGTGGCAAAGTATTTATGTACACTTTTTTGACAATTCAGAAACAAGGGTTCTTCCTCAGTGACTTCAGCAACAGTTGATTCAATAGCCTGTTTTCAACAGGTGCCATAATGTATCAGACAGCTTTCTGGAGTTCTTAGAGGAACAAAAATCTCATTTTGTAATGCTGTCCTCCCTGTTAGGCTTCATTAGCTCATTAATGAAACTGAGAGAGAAACATCATCAAGAATTAACTTACTTAGTTCCAAATACTTGGTATTTTCTGAATTGATCTTCTCTACAAATCCACATTCATCCACTCAGTGTAGGAATTTCTGAAATTGAAAAAAGGTGTTAATTATGTCTTCTGTCATTTAAAGGAACTTTTAGTGAGATACCGCATGTGGCTTGAGACACTAACTTGACTTCTAATAATATTTCAAACATAACAGTTTAAGAGCTGCAGAGTCCAAATGGTTTGGGATGAAAATTAGAGTCGGGGTCTATGGAAGCAATAGTTCAAGAGTTTTACAATTCTAAAAATATTTCTTTTTTTGTTAGATTGGAGGTATATACATAAACAGCTTAAATCAAGGCTGTCCAGCTTGTGGCCTGCGAAGGGTTAGTCTGCAGCCCGAGGGCTCCCACCTAGCTGGTGCTCTCCCCATTGCTCCAGCAGTAACATAAGCAGCTGAGTTCTCTAACTCCCACTGTCTCCTCCAGTTTCCATTTCCTGACCTTGCTTCGTGGCTCAAACTGGTGCTGCCCACAGGGCATGTAGCCCCTATTGGTAAAGTTTGTCCACTTAGAAGTTGGACAACCCTGGCCTAAGTAATGAACTAGCAGGCTGTATATCTGCCTTCCACAGGGCTTGATCCAACTCTCATTGAAATAAATGGAGCAACCCCGATCAACTTCAGTGGGCCAGTACCATACTGTATTTCTGAACAAATATGAAGGAGCCAGAGTTAGTTAAAATATTCCATGCAGATATGTATTTTGTGAGTTCTTTATTTCAAAACTGCTGTCCAAAAACTCAACTTACCCTAAAGATTCAGCATATAAAGAATCTATTGCAGGACGGTATATTTTTTACCTTTCTTTTATGATCATTTAAATAAATATTAGGGGTGTGCAAAATGGACCTTATTCAATTTGGATTCGCATTCAGCCCAAATTGGGGACAGTGATTCAATTAATTGATTTGGCTCACTGTCCCTGATTCGATTTGGCCAAATCTGAATCTGAAGATTCGATGGTGATTCAGAGAATCAGCAATTCAGACATAAACATAGCTTTAGAAGTTTTTTCTACATACCTTAAGGTAGCAGGCATGGCTCATGATGGCTGCAATGCTGGGGTGCATGGAGGATTCCACAGGAATGTGGGGGGGCCTGCATACTCAGCAGCGAACCGGGAAGTGGACCAGAAGTACTTCCAGTCCACTTCTGGATCCACTGGAGAGTGTGTTGCCCCCCCCCATGCCTCCCCAACTCAATGATCAGCTGTAGGGGGACCCCAGGTGCCCCCCCAGACCCAGAAGGCACCAGTCGCTGAGCTGGAGGGACACAAGGGGGCCCCAGGACACTGCTCAGCAGACCCAGAAGTGCTTCTGGTCCACTTCCAGGTCTGCTGTCAAGTGTGCTGGGGAGCCCCCCGTGTTTCTGTGGGACACTCCATGCATCCCAGCATAACAGCATTCAGGAGCCCCTGCTACCTAGAGGTATGTAGAAAAAACATTTAATGCTCTATCTCTGTGTCTCAATCACTGAATCTTTCTGAATTGATTCAGAGGTTTCCAGTTCAATTCAGAGAGATTAAAGAGTCCTTAGATTCAATTTGGATTTGGAGATTCAGTCATCAAATTGGGCCGAATCTCCACCAAATCAAATGAGGAACCGAAGCTTTGCACATCCCTAATAAATATCTATCCCAGCGAATAAAATTAAATTTTATTTTAATCATGCTATGAAAGTACATATTACAAAATAAGTAATTTTATATTAAGGGAGTTTTCCCGTCTGTCTTTTTTATTTTAGTTTGGGAATTTGATAATAAAATTGAAAGAAAAACTCTTGCACTGGTTAAAGCTAGATACAGAGCTGAAGAAACAATGGTCGCTTTGAATTCAGGAGCAAAGCACTGAAGGAATCATTGTGATTAGGCAATATTCATAATTTCCACATAAATTCTGCCAGATATCCTAGACTTGAGATACCATGCCCAGTCATGGTGATAGGTCTGTTTGTGTAGCTCTAGTAGGTAGCTACTAGCTCCCTCAAGCAAATTTTTCCAGATGTCCTACCAGATTTTATAGGCATTTCTGTAACACTTTTCAACTTCAAAGTTAATAATTAATTAGGTAGATTATAGTGAAATGCAAGCTAATTCATTCAATGATAAAATCTTAGGCATAAAAATTGTGCTTACCTTTGTACCCTGTACATCACCAAACATGTTTTTGGGACTAACCAACATTAGCAACTGACCTTAATTTCTTCATGACCTAAAGAAAGAATTGCCTCTAGGTTTTCAGAAATCTATTCACCTACTGTACTAAAGAGTCTGTAATGAAACTGACTTTTTAATGGATTAATTCAAAGTAAGATGGAACAAAAGTGACATTATAATAATTCTATAGTAGCAATAATTTTATAGCAGTGAGCTTGGAAAGCACTGAACTGTTTGGATAGACTTTGATGTTGAAATATTTCTATTATAGTTGCTTCTAGCCTTAAATGTCTTTTTTGTATATTGCCTCATCAGATGAACCTCTGACTAATATTAATGTTGTTTCATTGCTTTAGCAACATCCTACCTTAAACAGACCTCACACTATTATGCTTTTTCTAATGCAGGATTTTAACTCTAAAGTAAGTGGAAAAGAAGGAAAAGGTGCATTTTCATTAAGCTCTAACATATCATTGGCTGTCAGGTAGGCCTTGTTATGCTGTCCATCCTCATTTAACTATCCCACAAGATCTCTTAATGAAGTTAAGCCCCAAGTTCACTTCAATAATTCTGTGGCAAGAGTTTGTGCAATGTAACAATTCATCACTTGTCAGGAAGGCACTTTTAGTTTATACATTTAATAAGGGCATCCTCTAGCTTGGTTAATTAGAAGTGAACAGTTTGCATATTTACTAAATGCGGAGTGTCATTGCCACCACGGCCTATTGCCTACATGAATTATTTCTCTATCTGCAATAAACAGCTGGGTAATTATTACTGCCATAATCAGATAAATTCCCTCTGTAAGGCTTTTCTTACATGGCAATTCTTTGAACTCATCCAAAGCTGAACAAAATTTATGAACTCCAGCAGCTAGGCCACTTTTTCATAGTAGTGTCCCTGTTTCCTATTTCAAGGACATGTAGAGTATCATAAATATTGTGTAAATTAGGAGGATAAATATGATTACCTAAAGATTACATATTAATAAACTTGATTTTCAAAATATAATTTTCAGGTTGTAACTGATTAAATGGTAGCAGCTCTGTTTTTATCTAATTGTAGATAGATGACAGGCCATCCATAGTGCAGGCTATACTAGGTTATCGGGGAAGGTTCTGTACTTAAATACTAGAGACTTGTATGAAAAGTATATAAATATTTTTCATTTGCATTTCATTTTAACAGTTTAAATCATTAAAAATTATGCAGAATTTCTCATGCCTCTTACTTTGCTCACTTAATTAAAGCAGTTCTACATCTCATTAAATAAAATAAAGTGGCAGTTGTTTTCCATATGTACTTCAGTATTTCATAATCAGGTGAACAATTTAAATATATGGACATTTACAGAAAAGGTATGCAAGCACATAAAATAATTTATGTTTGTAAAAATAATGTATTTATAGTGGGCCAAGTAGCTGGGTTTAGTCAACTGTTGGCTGGGTTGTTCAACTGTAATTCATGTCACTGTGCACTTAGTCACATATGTGGTCTCACTGAAATCTGTTGAAACATTAGTTACCAGCTAAATTCAAAGGAATTAAAGAAAGATGAAAAATATGAGCCAAAGCTTATTTTATGGCATACTTGATGCAGAATTACACACTGGATCACAATACAAACTAGTCAGAGGGGACCAGCAACCATTGGGGGAGTCCCTGTTCCCCCAAGCACTACCAGGAGTGACTAGGAATAATGGTCACAAGCTGGCAGAGGGCAGATTTAGGCTAGATATCAGGAGGTGCTACTTCACAGTCAGGGCAGCTAGGATCTGGAACCAACTTCCAAGAGAAGTGGTGCTGGCTCCTACCCTGGGGGTCTTTAAGAGGAGGCTAGATGTACACCTTGCTGGGATTGTTTGACCTCAGTACTCTTTCCTGCCATGGCAGGGGGTCGGACTTGATGATCTGCTCAGGTCCTTTCCGACCCTACTAACTATGAAACTATAACTATTAATACTCAATACTTTGCTTGACTATTACTAGAAAATATACTTTTAACTACTCAAATGCTTCTTTATAACTCATTAGTAGATACAGGGCATGGGTCACCAAAGCACCAAGCACCAAATAAGATATGAGTAGCCATTTAAGGAGCAAACTTAGAGACAGCTTGTGCACTTTGGGAACAGCTTCTTATATAAGGTGTTATATAGTGCTGCCTTAATCAATGGAGAACACTTATAAAAATAACATGCTCTCCAAGTTCCTCTGGGCACAGGAAGCTGTACTTTTTCTTAAAAGGATGAAGCATGCCTCCTTTGTAGGATGGAACAGAAGTATAGATAAATCCATGACCTTTGTATACCTTTCATTTGTGAAATTACGTGCGCACGAAGGAGTGTTTGTGTGCCACGAAGTGCTTGTGCATGAAGGGAAAGTATGAAGGTAGGGTTCATTGTGCCTCTCTCACCCTGCCCTGCATTTTTCTAACATCAAAATGAAATTTGGAGCTTTATATTATAAAAACTTATCGGACTCCATAGTGTTAAAAGTATTGCAATGGTGTGAAAAACAGTGTACACTTAGTTCAGTACAGCAACTCTTTGAAAATACTTTTTTATGAAAAAAAACAGTAAAAGAAAAATTAATAATGCTGATTGATCACTTTCACTTGTTCTAGATCATTAAAATAGAGGTTCCCACTGTCTTAAAGAAGAGTTTGTTCTTATAAATATTCACTCAGGAGAAATAAGAGGCCAGTAATCTTTATTTTTATGACCAGGGACACTAGCAGGAGACAGAGGAAAAAAACATGTTCCTTGTACTAGGGATGGGCCAAATATGTCATTATTCTGATTTAGGCAATCTACTGTTCAGATGAGTCTTATAGATTAAGACGAAAAGGGGGTCATTAGATCATTTAGACTGACCTCCTGTATAATAGAGTTTACAGAATTTCACTGCTGCATTGAGAACAATAACTTGTGTTTGACTAAAGTATATCTTCTAGAAAGTCATCTAGTCTTGATTTAAAACATCAAGAAATAGAGGATCTATTATGTTAGATGAAGGATCCCATGTTAGTTGGTTCTAGTGATTAATCAACCTCACTCTTAAAATTTATGCTTCATTTTATGTAAATCTGTTTAGTTTCAGCTTTAAGCTTTTTTCTACTTGCTATGCCTTTCTCTAGTAGATTAAAGAACCCTTTAATACCTTGCATTTTCTCTCCATATCAGTAGTATATACCTTAATAAACTAATGTTCTAATCATCTTTTTAATAAACTAAACACATTAAGATCTTTGTAAGGCACCTTCTCTAGCCTTAAAATTTTTTTTGTGGCTCTTTTGCATACCTTCCTCTACGGTGAAATTCAACCAAAACCTCAGGAGGAGGTTCTGCAGGTGGAGGTGGAGGGGATGCAGCCTGGTGCACTCAAAGATCATGTGTGCCAAGGTCTCCCTTTGTTTGCTGAAGGGGCAGGAGACCAGGGTGTCCGTGAAGCTTGCCACATACATGCCCAAGGTGACAGCCCCATGGAGGAGCCTCTGGCTGAGGTCCCCAGTGGCTCATGGGATGAGAGTGGAGTACAGACTCAGCCACTGGGGTGTCCCAGCCATGCCCTCACCGAGCAGGTCCTAACACTTGGTGGCTAAGCGGGATGTGAGGGAATCATGATGAATTGTGCGGCACATGACCGTGTAGGGGTGGTGACAATGGATGATGGAACAGTGGACCAGTCTAGTGGCCTCCAGCCAGCTTAGGTGGTGAAGTGGGGAGCACCATGAGGCTGGGCAAGGCACCATCACCACAACAAACTTCAGTGGGCTGGAGGACATAGAGGGTCAGGGACTGCCACCACACAAGACCTGGTCAACAAGGGCAAGGGTATCTGGAATCATGGCATAGTTCACCTCTTGGACCAGACAGCAGTTTGCACATCTCATGGGTAGACCCATATGCCAGGTCAGCATAGTGGAGTCCACCCACTCCTGCCTGTCGTAGTCCAGGAGGTCTCTGATATGGGTGACACCAGCCAGGATCAACCTCTGTCACAACTGGGGCACCTCTGCTGTTGGCACCTCCAGCTAGGGGTTCGAGAGGAGGGGCTTAAGCAGGTTGGCACCCTGGGAAAGTGTTGCAGGGGACCTGGAGTTGGAGACCAGCTTCTAGGCCCAAAGGAGGTCCTGGTAGAACTCTGGCAGCCTTCACAGTTCCTTCAGGGAGAAGCCTTGCAGGCCAAGGAGCTGCCAATCGTATCAGAACCCCTGGAACTGGTGGAGGAAGGCTTACCCCAGTGGCCCCATGCCACATGGCTACTGACACCTCCACAGTGACCCGGTGCCATCCTGGCCAGAAAAACTCCAGCAACCATCTCTGGAGCCCTGCTAGGACCTCAGGAGGTATAGGCAAGGTGTGTAACCAGTGCCAGGGCATGGACAGGACCAGCTGGTTCAGCACTCTGCCATGCAGGGAGACACCTCAGGAGCCCTGCCCATGCCCAGAGCTGCTTCACCATCCTTGCCTCCAACTGGTGCCAGTTCTCTGGAGGGGAGTTAGCCCACCTGCTGCCCAACACCCACTGCCAGGCCAAAGCTCTTGACCCAGTTGACCCAGGCAGAGGAGGCAGCTGAGTACAATGCCTGGCCAGCCTCCACTTGTGCCAAGTCACCTGAGTCCTAGACCGCAAGGAATAAGTTGTCAGCATATGCTGACAGGACCAGCCACAACACTGGCTCCTGGAGCATCAACCCCACTACCCGCCTCCACAAGAAAACAAGGCATGCAGCTGGCCTGACAGCAGGCAGCCTTGACGCACCCCTGTCCTGAACAGGATGAGCTCCATCAGGGTCCAGTTGAGCTTGACCAAACACTCTGCAGAGGCATACAGCACCTGGAGAGCCTGCAAGAAGTGGGGCCTGAAGCCAAAGACCCGCAGCATGCCTGTGTGGTACCGAGATCCGCTCTATCAAATGCTTTCTCCTGGTCTAGGGATAAGACAGTGAAAGACCGGCCCTCCCAGTGCACTAGCTCCAGGAGGTCCTGAACCAAGTACAGGTTGTCGAAGATGGAATGTCCAGGCACTGTGTACATCTGGTCAGGATAGATCAAGCCCATCAGCACGGACTGCAGGCACAGCAAGATGGCCTTCACTGCCACCTTGTAGTCCATGCAGAGGAGGGACATGGGACACCAGTTCCTGAGGTTGCGGAGATCCCCCTTCTTCAGCAGGAGGGTCAGCACAGTCCTCCGGCACAAAACGGGGAGATCCCCACTTTCCTCAGATTGAGGCCAGACTGTGACAAAGTCCAGGCCGAGGACGTCCCAGAAGGCCCGGTAGAACTGCACAGTCAGCCTGTTGAGGCCTGGTGCCTTGTTGCCAGGTGTCAGGTGGAAGGCAGCTGAAAACTCAGCCAGAGAGGAGCCTCCAGCTGGTCCCAGTCGCCCACACTGACCTGTGGCTGTGGGAGTCCCTCCCATAGGGTCTGACAGGCTTCAGCGTTGGTTGGATCCAGGGAGAAAAGCTCTTTGTAGAAGGCTAGTGCATGCTAGTGAATCTCACTGGGATCCGTGAGGGGGGTGCCGTCACCCACCAGAAGGCAGGTGATGTACTTCTTGGCCTCTTACCTCCTCTCCAGGGCATAGAAGTGGGAATCACAGTCCCTCTCCTGAAGGAGCTGGATGCATGAGCAGACAAACACACCATGGGCATGGTGGTCATCCAGAGCATGAAGCACTTCCCACCTCTCTCGACACTCTTCGCAGATGGACTGGATGGATAGGTCAGTGGCCAGGTGCCTCTCCAGCTCCAACACTTCCTGCTTAAGCTGCTCCCGGACCACCTCCCTCTGCTGGGTGTGCCCCCGATTGTGGCTGTGGCAAAAAAGCCGGATGCACACATTTCCCACATCCCACCATCTCCAAGCTCAGGGGAAAGCTGCCTGTTGCTCCTGCCAGGCCACCCAAAATGCTCAGAAGGCCTCCCTGAAGCCCACATCCTCCAGCAGACTGGCATTGAAATGCCCAGATGCTGAGGCCCTAGCATGGCCTGGGCCCAGAAAATTGGTGATTGCCAGATGCTAAAGGTGTGGGCCCGGTCAAAGTGCGGCAAAGAGATATAAATCTGGTCCAACTGGGAGTGGCATGCCTGCTCCTCCCCGACCCTCACATAGGTGAAGGCAGGGGAGTCAGTAGGGTGACAGACACACCAAACATCCACCACCGAGTAGTCCATCAGGATCTCCCTGAGAATGCCCATGGTGGCCTGGTTCCACTCCCTGCCCGACCGGTCTCGTGCATCTAGGGTGATGTTAATGTCCCCGCCAAGGACTAGGCACTCAGAAGGGTTGAGGGTGCCAATGTAAGTGGCCTCCTGGCAGAAAAAATCCACTAACTCCAGGTTCTTTGCAGGGGCATACATGTTCAGAAGGTTCAGAACCAGCCCCTGCATTTGGACCCAGAGGTGCAGCAGGCAGCTCAGCACTACCTCAACTTCCTGGAGAACCTCTGGCTGCAGACCTGGGGAGAACAGGGTGGCCACCCCGGAGACTGAGAGGTGACTAAAAATGACCCTGCCTCCCCACTCCAGCCACTAATTAGGCTCATCAGCTGGAGTCATCAGGGTCTCCTGCAAGAATACCATGAGCTAGTCCCCCTCCTGAAAGAAGGAGAGCACCCAGCATCTCTTCCTGCAGCCGTGGAGGTTGAGGGTCGTAGTCTTAACCAACCTCATGGCTGGAGGGGATGGAGTAGATTGTTCAGCAGGGGCCTCGTGCATCTCAATGCCTGGTGTGGGGTTCGCTGGCTCATGCAGTGCTCTCCCATAAGCATAGAGGGCATCTATAAAACTGCGGGCCCACCTATATATCTGGGCATTGCAGCTTTTGGGCCCTTTGCTTTCCCCCGCCAGTGCCCTTGCAGTGGTGAGGATGCTGTCAAAATCTCCCCAGCAGTCCAAGGCAAGCAGTACCTTGCTGGCAGACCACCGGGTGTACTCATGGTCAAGAAATACAAGTAGCTCACCCCTGGGGACCGCCAGGACTGAGAGGTCCTCTGGCTCCAGAGAGCCTGCCTTTTCTCAGGCATCCTCATGCTCCTGGGGTTCAGTGGGCTCCTTAGGTACTGTCTGAACCTCCCGGTCTGCTAAGGCCCTGGACTCTGGCTGGGATTGGGAGAGCTCTGCAGCCCCTTAGGATGGGGGTTGGGGTAAGGATGAGGGTGGGTTTCTCTCACAAGATGACAGGGCAGAGCTGGAACCCCAGGAGGTCTTCATGGGGTCTCCGACAAGATCAGACTGTTGGTCCGGGTCCCTCGATTTGGGACTATTGGGCAGGCTAGTAGTGGGGTTTGACTGGGAGGGGGGAGGAGGAGACCTGTCAGGCACCAGTGTGACATCAGTGCTTGTCTCAGGGTTCTGGGAGAGGGGACTTCCTACCTCAGAATTCACCAGGGAGGCACCCAGAAGCTGAACTACTCCTTCTCCACATGTGGTGGTCTTGGGAGGGGGGCAGGAGTCCTCCATATCAGAGGGCTCCAGCTGTGCCTGGGCCTTCCTTTTGGCTTTGTGCCCGGAGGGGACCTGTACCCACTCAGCCATGGGGTACTTCTCAGGTGGACAGGCTTCTGTAGGAGAAGGTGAGGGTTGGTGGGGTGGGGCAGCTACAGTGGGGGCATGACTGCTCTCTCTCTCCCCCTGGCTGCTATTGCCCTCCTTAGGGCCCCGCATAACTTAGTTTGGGGGCACGATTCCCTGAGCTCACAGGGGGGCTTGATGATATGGCTGGGGTGTCAGGGAGGCCTAAGGGTAGAGTGGGGCCCACGAATGCCCTTTCCTCCTGGCCCATGGGGCACTCATGACACAAGTGCCTGGGAGCGCGGCACTAGAAGCATCGCAAGTCCCCCAGCATATAGAAAACCCTCACCAGGGCCCCCAGAAAAACAATTGCAAGGCTCCCCTCAGCCTCTAGCCATGCTTCCACTGCCAGCTGGATCATAGCCTGGTGATAGAAGGAGTGCATGTGGAGGCTGGGGTCTCAGCACCTCAACGAGAGGGCCACCACCAGGGAGATAACTCTCCCCAGCATTTGGAGCTTGGGGAACAGAGCCCAATTAAGAATATAGGGAGAGATGGAGCTGAGGACCACCTTGCCCAGCTCTTCTAGCTGCTTGAAGGGGACGTACTCGCCTCCACCATGAGCCCCCTCTCCACCGCCTTTTGTGCAGCGGCCTCCGAGGCAAGGAAAAAGACCCCTTTGCCATGAAAGCAAGAGGCTGCCACGATCTTGGGGGCCTCCACTACCCAAGCTAGGGCCTGCACCCAGGTCTCAAAGTGCAGGTTCTCCCACTTGGGTAGTTGACAATTCACCCTGTGCCTGCAGGCGAGTGCTGGAAAGGTGGCCCCGTTACCCAAGCTATAAGAGCTGGCAGTGGAGGGTCCAGGCCCTGCAGTTTTGGGTCACCTTGCACCACCTGTGCATAGCTATGGTTCCCCTGGTAGGGGGCCACATTGGTGGGGCTGGGGCTAAGGCCAGGGACAGGCTGAGTGGGTGTGCTGGCTGGTGTAGTGCACATAGCCCCCTCAGATGCCAGTGGTCTAGGCTTGGGGGCAGGGCCCTTGCCCTTCCCACCCCCAGCTGTGGAGGAGGCTAAAGAAGAGCCCTTCCCATTGCCCTTGCCCTTGGTCCCTGATGGTAGGGGAGGCGGCCTGGCCTTGGAAGAACCCCTGGCTCTGTTGGCTCCCTGCCAGAGTCCTGCCTGCCCCTGCAGTGAAGGTTGCAGGCTTCTCTAGCCCTGCAGGAGGTTGGTTGGACTCTGGCTCTGGAGTGGGGGCTGCAGGGGCATGCATCCCCTTGGGGGCTAGGCTGGGATCTGCCCCCATAGTGGGGGCTGCAGGAAGCTCTGTGGGGGGGTATCTGCCCCTCAAAAGGTTTCTGCCCTGCATTACTTCACATACAGGAAAGGAAAACAGTAAAGAAAACCAAAATATATAGTGGGGCTGGTGAACCTAATAGGAGCAGGTAGCTGAAGCTCATTGA
Source organism: Crocodylus porosus (assembly GCF_001723895.1). Lineage (NCBI taxonomy): Eukaryota > Metazoa > Chordata > Crocodylia > Crocodylidae > Crocodylus > Crocodylus porosus. Next base: position 65,893,841 of record NW_017728943.1, read on the forward strand.
GCTACAGCCCCTGAGGAAAAAAAAAAAATGGGAGGGCTATGCTTGTGGAATGTGGGGGAGGGGGAAAACACACACACAAGTGTTGGGGAGATTTGAGCTGGCTTACTTAGCCACACAACAAACACCAGGGCAGGGGAGTGGACCACAGGACTTACCACACAAAGGCAAAAATGCACAGGGAAGGCTGCTGAGGCAGATTTAAAAGATAGCTGCAGTGGTGGAGGGGCTTTGTTTGTTAAAGATCAGTCCAGGAGCCCCTCAGGCCTCCAGTTAGGCACTCAGCAGCAGAGCAATAGCAGGAAAACAAAGCTGGATCAGATGCAGTGAGGCAGCTGTGGGGGAGGGCAGGAGCAATCAGTCCATTAGGGAGTAATCTAGTGTAGGCATGGCGCAAGGTGGTGCACCAGGGACTTTCCCTGAGAGCGGGCACCAGCAGAACAGATGGTAACAGCAGCAGTGGTGCTGGCAGCCATGCAGTTCAGGGTGTGCTTCAGGTGAAAGTGGGAGTGGCCTGCCAAGGCAGCTGGGGCAGACAAGGCACCTTTAGGCTCTGGCAGTGATGGTGGGGGAGGGGCCCATGGGTAGTAAAGGCTCCCTCTCCAGGCTGTCCCCTGACCACAGCTTGGCGATGATCTGGGCAGCAGGCTGGAACAGGAGTGCAGAAGCTGTGGTGTGGTGGCCTGCCCCTGAGTGGGGAGCAGCAGCATGTGGTATGCAGCAGAGGACACCCCCACAGGAGGGCAGCAACAGCAGCAGCAGCCCAACACAGGAAGGGGTGTGGCTAACTTCCCCCCAAAAGCTCTGAGAACAAGCCAGCAGCTAGCAGTAGCCAGAGGCAGGAAGGGGTCTGGCCATCTTTTCCCCAGAAGCTCCTAAGACCAAGCTTGCAGCAGCAACAGCAGCAGCCTGGGACAGCTTCCTCCCAGAGGCTCCACCCCCAGAAGCTCCTGAGAGTGGGTAGCCCTGAGCTACTTGCTAGGGCAGTGTTTTTTATTGCTGGGGCCAGGACAGGGCAGCTTTTTACATTGGTGGAGATAGCACAGGTGATGGCCCTAGGCTCTGGTTCCCCCTGGCTGAAGATCCTAGAGGAGCCAGGCAGGGTTATTTTGCCCCAAGTGGCACAACTTGCACCACACCAAACTGCATGTCCAGGCACATGCACTGAGGCAAAAAGCCCCAGCTCAAATTTTCACCACTTCTATTTGAGCTGCTGCAAGTGCAGATGCCTGCATGCGTGGACGCACCCTTTGGGTGTTGACAGAAGTGGCATTTGTTGCATGATCAGCCACTTGAAAGCATTCTACAGCCATGCCCTGACACAAGTGCATGCCTGCAGAGCACTTCAAAAGTGCCCGATCCCGCAACAAATCAAAGTAAGTGAAAAATGTGAGCCAGACAAGAGGCCTTTCAGCCAAATTGCTTCAAAATACCCTGAAGAAGGAAAATCAATTCCTGCCAATGACCTTTAGATATTATAACATTGTATTTGCATTATAAATCATACAAAGTTAAATACTCTAAATCAGGCCAAGTACCATACATTAAGGAAAGAAGAATAAGGCAAATGAAACATCCCATTCTATGTGCACAGATTTTCATGTCACCCCATTCATAATGCTTGCATCACTTATAATCACACCTTCTTCATCATTTAACATGTCATAAAAAGAAGAGAGAAAACAGAAATGAAATTTCTGCTATATTAAAAGAGAAAACTCAGACAAAAAATGTTAGATAAGGTACCGCATTTACTCAAATCAAAGAATTTCCCCCCCATTGAACATGGGGTGAAACACTCCTTCTCTTAGCTTCAAGAACAAGCAGGAGTGAGGGCAGTGACTGCAGCTTCAACTCAATCCCCTGACCCCTTCCCAGCCATGCAGTAGTGGTAGTGGTGGCAGGAGCTCTGTTTTGGTTCTGGGGCTGAGGCCAAGTCTGCCACCACCACAACCATTGCTGCATATATAGGCAGGGGTCAGAGGAGCAAGTACTGCATGCCCCAGGCCCTGAGCCAGAGTGGGGCTTCAGCTGGAGCTGGAGCTGAAGCTGCAGTGGGAAGACAAGAGGCAGTGCTGAGAGCAGAGGAGGAACAGGTGTACCAGGGGCATGCAGCAAGGGGGCCAAGCAAAGGAGGCAGGTTGCAAGAGGGCAGGCACCAGGGGATGCAGGCACAGGGGTGGCAGAGGGTAAGGTGCAGGATGGTGCAGGCACCATGTGGGAGGCAGGCAGGGGCAGACACCAAGGGGTACAGCTGCTGCAGGTGGGGAGCAGGGGGCATAGGCATGGTGGGGCAGGCAGAAGGAGGGGGACAAGTGGCAAGGGGAGCCAGGAAGTACAAGCCCCGGGGGGGGCAGGCAGGAGAGGGAGTGCCAGAGGGCAAGGTGTGGGGGGAGTTCAGGCACCACAGTCGGGGCAGGCATGGGTTGCACAGGCACTAGGAGGGGAAAGCAAGAAGAGGGGAGGCAGCAGGGGCAGGGGTTCAGGTCACTTGACTCTTCTGCTGCATGTCTTCCCAACCATTTGCCCCTATGCTGCTGCTTGTCCCCCCTGCAGTGGTGGAGAAGCCAAATTTAAGAAGACCCTTGAAAAATTAGATTCCATACATGGAAAGTTATAGCATTTATGCATTTTATAATTTATGCATATTTCAAGTCTAGAATCTGATTGTTGGGGAGTCATCTTAAATTGAAAGCTGTCTAGGATTCAGGTAAATACGGTGTATTAAACCAATATTGAGAGCTCTTGGACCGTCAGGAAGGGAAAGGCTTTACAAAAAGAGTTACTAAGTTCAGATTTGCCTCTGGCTACACATTTGCTTAAAATGATTCCTATAGGAATTCATACACCTCTTCTGCTTCCAGGCATGGAATTTCACTGATGTAGTCCCAAACCTGGCCTAGCCCAGTGACCTCATAAAAGACCTATCATGAAGAAGGAGAGTTCTTTCCTGACTGAATAAAAATGAATCAGTTTTGTTTAAAACTGTGCCTGCTTCCTGAATCAGCATAAGCTGCACTGGTATAAATACTTTAAACTGAAATAATTGCATCCAGGCTGTGAGGCTGTTGCTGCTTTAACAAAAGAAAAATAGTGGTAGTATAATGTAGATAAAGCTTTTGTCTTCGTATGGCTTTACAAAACTGATTTTTCATTAAATTTCAGCTTGTGGAATGACTTATAGCACTACTAAGGATGGTGGTGGAGTGCTATCATTAAACATTTCACACTCATTTAACACTTGTAGGAACAAATGACTGCACACAACACTGGAGCGTATATTTTACAACCCCCCTAAATAGCAACACACTTTACACTTTGAAAAGACTGTTCATTAGTAAAACTCCTAGTTAATTTTATCTGATGAAGAACTTTTATGCATGGGTTGGTATTCAGAGTTGATGATCTCTGGAGACATACAACTTTTTAATTTTTTGGTTAGTATGTAGACTTGGAGTTACACCCTTGGTTGGTGTAAATAGGTGTAACATCAATAATATCAAGGGATCTATGCGGATTATGCCAACTCAGAATCTAACCTTCCGCTTCCTATTTAGAGTCAACATGCTAGGTACATCTACATGAGATGTTTACTGTGGAGCTGCCTAATTAGCTTTGCAGTAAACATCTCCACATCTACACGTGCACTATTAGAGTGCACAAAAATAATAAACTGTGGAGAAGTCTAGTACTTGTAAATACCCTTGTGCCCCAGCTAGCTGGGCATAATCTACACATGCACTCCTGGACACAAAATACTCTGGAGCAGGCTAACACATGTAAATAACTATTGAGAGCTCTTGAATCCTCAGAAAGGGACAGGCTTTACAAAAAGCTTTATTAAGTCCAAGTTTGCCTTTCTGGCTACGCAGTTGCCTAAAACGATTCCTGTAGGATTCACACCCCTCTTCTGAGGGTTGAAGAGCTCTCAGGTCTGGGACTACATTAGTGCAATTCCATGCCTGGAAGCAGAGGATGTGTGTGAATTCCCATAGCAATCATTTTAAGCAACTGTGTAAATACAAATACTAGCCTGCTCTGGAGTTTTTTTGTGTGCAGCAAAACACATGTAGACACTGCTCATGCCTGGGGCATGAGGGTGCTTCAGTGTGGCAACTGTCCACCAGCTAGCTCTGCACTGAAGCACCCTCATGCCCCAGCCAGTCCCTTCACAGCACATTAAGATCAGTCAAAGCAGCCCTAGGCTGCTGCTAGTCAGGGCAGCTTTGACCGGGCTCAATGTGCTATGCATAGATAAACTCGAGAGCAATATACTTCAGAGTTTTTTGCTTCTGGGCACACATTCAAATGGTGTGCCCAGGAGCAAAAAATTCCAGAGCAATAATCCCCAGAGTTTATTCATGCACATTAATTGCATGTGTAGACACTCCCACTAAGGCTCAAATTCAGAGCTAGGTTATTCAGGAGAGCTTCTTGGCTTTAGCCTTAAGCAATCAAAAATCTTAGCTTTAAAAGCTCTGAGTTTATAGTACAAAAATACATGCATTCATTGAAGGATTCCCAGGCCACTCATTGTTTCCTAGGACAGCTCTTAGAACCTGGAAAAGCCATAACTGTAACTCCAGCCAGAAACAATCACTAAGCACTTTCTTCCATCAAAGATTCCTAGATCTGCCTGGGAAGAAGTAGCATTTTGATAACATTTCCTAACTTTTATATGGTAATCACCTTGAGGCATTCATTTTGATGTGGTGCTTGAGAGTCACTCTTCAGTCAATGCACAGAAGTTATCACTTATGTTATTCTCACATTTTAGAAACAATCTTTTCATTTTCAGTGAGAATGGAACCTATTGGGTTCTAGAAAAAAATCTCAGTAAGCATTACCTGAAATTCCATACCTTCTCTTAGGCTCATCTTTTTCCATGTTCTTATTCAGGGACCCATCTCACAAGAGACCTTTATATCAATAGGTGGAATTACTTCTGTCTATTGATCAATAGAAGTTTAACTGAAATACAGGAATAAAAAAAGATTCCAATTATTTTCTAATCCAGAAGAAAGAGGAATAAAGTATGATTCCTGACTTGAGCAGGTTCAGGGCTTTCACCTGTCAATTCAGGTTCAGGATAATATCATAACTGCCTTCAAAATTCCATTAACAGACCTATAGACTATACCTAAGAGGAAGCAAATGGTACATCAGCTCAAGTAACTGACTCAAAATGGGCACTAGAATGATGCTCCCCTCCTCCTGAGTCTTTGCCACATCTGGAGCAGCCCCTGTGGCTATAGGAACCCTGCACTGCCTGGCTGCAAGAGCTGTGTGTCGGGGCACACCAGGAGCAGCTCTGCACCACCCAGCCTTAAAAGCTTGAATTGGAAAAGCTCTGCATTGCCCAGAAATAGATGGGTTCAGGGACACAGCAGGAGTGTCCCCATACCACCTAGCTATAGGAGTGGGGGTCAGGGACAAGGCAGGAGCAATGGGGGGTTATGAGACCCTGGGACAGGTATGACCCTCCTGTGACGGATCAGCTCAGGACTGCTTATGTTGTGCCCCAGCACCCAATTCCTACTGCCAGTTGGTATAGGACTTCAGCTGATTTCCTGTGTCTGGGGTTCAGGAGGGGGAAAGGGAGGTCTCAGGGCTGCTTCAGATGCACTCCCCCTCCCATGCTCTATGAAATTTTGCCTAGGATGAAAAAGTTTATCATTACACCTCTGCCTGTAGGACTAGTTCATGGGTCTCATTCTGAAAACATTATTCCACATGCTCATTCACCATGCACACAGGAAGTACCTCATGTTTCAAGTAAGATAAGCCTGCTGTAACTATGGAATCCTACCTTTAGATGGTCAATGACCTCATCAACTAGTTACAGAAACAATCATGCATCATGGTAAGAACTAACCAGGTGTGCTTACCACTTCACTTCATACCACTTGACTTGTTGCATATTTGTCATGCATCATACCAGACTCCCTCTTTGTTTTCTGTGGAATTCACTGAAGTCTGTGTACCTGCCAAATAGGCTCTGTGTGTGTGTGTGTGTGTGTGTGTGTGTGTGTGTGATGTGTGTGTATGTATGTATACATAAACATATTAGAGGTGCATGCTAGGCACGTCTACACAAGATGTTTACTGTGGGGCTGTCTTAGGCCCCAGTGCCCCTGCTTAGCCTGGGCCAGCGGTGCCCCAACTGGCTGTGGCTTAGAGCTGGTGGGAGCCACTCTGGGTGCTAGGACCATGCAGTGGGCATTCCACACTTATGCCTGAAGGTGGCAGAGGTCCCCCAGCACCTCCCAGCAGGTGGAGTCTCAGGTCTGGTCCCACCTCCTACAGTGCTGTGAGCTGGCTCCGCCAGCTGACACTTCCTGATGGCAGCCAGCATGTCTCCCTTTCTATCCATCCCTGTGTGGCTGCCCCCAATGTCTTGGGGCTGGAACTGGGGCTCCTCCTGGGGGAATGGGAACCCCTGGGCTGTGGGTGGGCACAGCTGGCAGAGCTGTGGCACACTGGAACAGGCTGCTGGGCTTCCCTAGGCTTTGTGGGGTCAAGTGTGAACAGGAAGGGGTGGAGGGCAGGTGGGTTTGAGGTGCAGGAGTCTCTTGAGGTGCGTGCCAGAGTGCAGGCTGAGGCAGGAGTTCCCTTGTGATTTGGGGAGTGGCTAGACAGTGGCAGGGCTCTGCTCAGGGTGGGGTGTCCTCCCTTGGCCAAGTGTCTTGCCTCTATATACACTACTCAAAAAACCATGTCAGGACAAAAATTATTTTTTGAAATAAAATATTTTATAGGAGATGTTTGATTTTTTTAGCATATGGTTGGTTTTTTATGTATAGTTCATGAAAAAGACATCTTCACCATTAATTGTATGTGTGTAGCCCTCAACAGCTCACCAGAACTTAAGTGGTCCTCCAGCCGATTTAATTGCCCAACACTACCCCTAACCTAAGTCCTGCCCCATGGGTGACTGATGCCTCCTGAGTCTGGGGGGGGCACCAGATTGCCAACCGGAGGGAGGTCCCCTAGCAGTCAGTCACTGATGGGGGGGTCCCCTCATGGCCGATCGCTCGCCAAGCCCAAAATCACCAGTGGCAAAACCAGAAGTGCACTTCCCCTGGCACTTTCCGTTTCGTGGCTGGCTTTTCCAGGGGGTGCATGGCCAATCTCGGGGTGCATGCGCACCCCTATGCATCTCCAATGTACTGCCCCCTTCTGGTCATCTGTCCCAGCTCTCTTCCACCAGGGCCCAGGTCCTGCCGATTTCTTCATCAGCAGCCTTGCATTCTGTGGCCTGCAGCTTAGTTTAAACAGGTGGCTCACACCTGCTGCTCATTGCAGTCAGGCTTTCTGCAGTCTGCCCTGGCTACGTTCCCCTCTCCTAGTAACATATGTAGTTGCACGCATCCACACACACACATATACAGGGGCAAATCCAGAGGAGGTGCAGTGGTGCGGCTCTACCCCACTTTTGGACAAGACTGCACTACAGTTGCCTGTGGGGACTTTTTTAAAGTCTCCAAAGCACCTAAGAGTCCCTGCTTCACCTCTGTGCTCAAAGGCATGCTCTCCCCTTCTCTTTCCCAGCTCTCCTGCCTGCCATTGCTGCTTTCCTCAGTATCCTCAGGGGCAGGGAAAGCTTTCCTGCCTGCTCCAGCCAGGCTATGGGGAGACCAAATTCAGCTGAAAACAGCAACAGTGGTGGCGGCAGTTGAGGGGAGGGTCCCCCCATCCTGTCTAGCCCCCTGAGAGCAGGCACAGGGAGAGGGAGCCTCCATTCACTGCCACTGCTGCTGTTCCCAGCTGAGCCCAGCCTCTGTGTTGTCTGCCTGGAGAAGATAGCCCTCCTCCAGAACAGAGAGCAGCAATAGCAAATGGGTGGAGGGAGGAGAGGGGATGGGATGTGCCTTTGAGCATGGGGAGGAAGGAAGGCAGAATTCTTAAATGCTTTGAGGACTTGAAAAATTCCCCAGAGGCTCTGGCAGTGCTGTCTGTCCACACTGGTGGTTACGAAGGGAGTGGGGAATGCAGCTACCTGTGCCCCTCTTTGCCAAATCCTGGATCCACCCCTTTGTGTGCATGTGTGTGTGTGCATTCACGCTTGCACAGATACATCAGTACAAGTCCTCTCTGAAATTCTCTTATTTCTGAACCTGTTAGGATGCAAAACCAAGTGTTCAGGGAGTTAACAAGTACACAACCTGTTTGTTGTCTGAGCTTTTTAGATCTGTGACACTTAAGCTTTAAAATAAAAACAGTGATCACCCTCATGCTTTCCTCCACATCTAGAAATCCTTGGGAGACTGGGCCACCATGAGCATGTTGGGGTGTATGTGCGTATCAGCAGCATGATGGAGTAACACGTGGAAGTGGCGCAACAATATTATTTGTAGGGTACTTGGTGATATACTATGTTTGGCATTCATATCAGTGTTTTATGAATCCCAAATAAAAGCTGTGTCTTAATCCTACATAGAACAAAGATGGCACTTTTTAGAACTTGCGTCCGGGCTTTGTCCCACTCTGCATAATGAACTATGGACAGTGCAGTTTACCTCAAGGTTTCTTGGATAGAACAATGACTTCTTTTCATCACACTGCAAAAGCAGTTAGGTACAAATAAAATGGTAGAAATTAATATAACACTGTGCCTGAATAATCAGTTGATTAGAGATACTGAACATGCAGTCTGAGCACACTACTATTCCATTAGTTAGAAAAGTGATAGGAGGGGAAAGCTGTAGGAACAAACTCAGTAACAGACCTAACTAAGTGTCACAGGACTTCGGAGGTATGTTTAGAATAGTACTGGGCCACAATAACTCACTAGCAGAAATGTCTTAAAACACCTGTAGCTACAGAGGATCTGTCCCTCCATATCTGCTTAATCAGCTATAGCAGGCACTTTTGTTTCCCAAACGTACCCAGGAATTCTTTGTGCTAGTTGCATGACATCATTTTTCAGATGTCAGTAGAGCAGGTCGAAGGAATCTGTATTGTACAGTGCATACTAGTGAACAAAAATAGAGACCCATAAGGCAGATATGATATCTAAATTTGATGAATTTAACATGTAAGGTAGTTCACATTTTCTGTTAAAATACAGCTGTGGTATAAAATACATTTTTTAATTGTGACTACATGTACACACATTTAATTTTTACCAAATATTATTTGTAAAATCAAATAATTTTTATATGGCAGGACAAATTCTGGTTTAATTCAGACTAGTACAGCATCAGGAAGTCAACAGAGATGTCTAGAGTAACTAAAAATGTCCCAGTAATTTAATTTACAATTCCATATTCCCATATACTTTGTTTAAGGGTGAAGGATGATGTATAGTTGGGAAGGTAAAATTGATTTAGGCTAACTTCTTTTACGTTAAGGTTACGTACTGCATATGTTACAGGAATTTTTATGGTTTGGGGGCTAAGCTATTTCAGATCACAATAACTTTGTGCTCTTTCTGGATACTCTAGGCAAATTATACTATACATTGATTTCTCCAATGCCCTTTACTTTACTTAATATTTTGATTTTATAGTTATCCATTCACAAGATCACAAAATACCTTTGAAAATGCAAACTAAATGCAATATTTTGATAAAGTTCAATAAATGTAGGTTAGTAAAAATCTTGAAATGATGCTGTTCTATACAACACTTTTCATATCCATATATTGCTGAAATCATCATTTAAAGACCTTTTCAAAAGTGCCAGGAACAATATTATATATGTATTTTTAACCTTTATACAGACAGCAGGAGCACTGTCAACCAAATCTGCATATCATAACTGGGACCAACACTACTGCATATTGCATAATGAAACATCAGAATAACAATAAGTTACCTTGGCATATGAACAAGTTTTATTTTAAAACCTAGATAAAGTGAAAATTTCAGTTATGTGTGAGTGAACAACTACCTCAGTGATTTGTTAGATATGAAATTATTTGAATCTCTGAACACATTCATTTCCTAAATATGGACACAGTTTAGATTTCAAGAAAGTACATGTATCTTTTTCACAAGACAGTCCCAAATTGTCATTAATGTTCCTTTGCTTTTCAAGTCGTTTGCAGATTTCAGGGGTGGGATGGCAGGGAATGGCATCCCTCAAAAATTGCACTTATTTATTTCCTTCACATAGGAATTTCACTAAAAAGAGGGCATTTTATGGAAAATTTTACTAAAACATTAGTTGGTATAAAACATTATTTTGCACCTGCAAAATTCCTTTTTTCCAGCAACAAAACCTGGTGAAGACCCAAAGAGGTAGGCACTCACTTGGTAAAACTTTTCGGTAATTCCTTCTCTACACATAAGGCATCCACTCAAGTCAATGAAAATTTTGCATGAAGTAGAGTGATACAGATTCCTGTTACTGAAGGAGGAGATTAAAGATCATAAAGTACAGGAAATGTTCAGAATCTTGATTGTGCATGCGAATCTAAAGTGTGCCAAGGTTAAGGAAAAATCACAGGCCACTTGCAGTGCTGGGCATCATTTTCATGGTCCTTTTGCAGTGAGCCCCCACCCTCCCCCCACAACGGGCATGTGCAGGGGCATGCCACGGGGCGCAAAGAAGCAGCAGAAATATGTGCTACTGCTGTTTGTGCTGCGACAAACACACATCCTTACGTGTGTGTGTTCATTTGGATGTGCCCCTAAAGTTCAGTTTATGACCAACTTTGAATTACCTAACTAAAGTGTAGGAGCTATTCTGAATATATGAAAATTTGTATTACAGGAATAGGATCAGTGTCTGGAGACATGCAGCTGTCTTCCCATTCCTATAATGGAGGCATTCACATGTCTGCAGGTGGTAGATGAAATAGAATTCTGCCCCACGTGTCCTATTTCCCATTTCATAATTGTCACATGTGTTAGAAAGATTCATATTTAGCCACTGCTTTCATTTGGGATCATAAGAAACCCAGGCTGGAAGGGACCTTACAAGGTCATTTAGTCCAGTCCTCTGCTCAAGGCAGGATCCTAGCCAAGGTTCTAATTTGCTCTCCAAAATTTCCACTACTTCTCTTGGTCAGGAGTGATCAGCCCCTGGCCTGTGGGCCAGATCTTGTCCCCAGCACCATGTCTTCATTCCCACAGGGCTCCCTATGGATCTTGTAGGGAGCCCCAGGTGCCATGGCCTTGCAAGCTAGATTGGGTCCCAGGGATCTGCACCACCACTGCCTAACTGGGTTTGGGCTCCAGCTGGGCAGAGACATCACGGATCTCTGGGCCTGATCCAGCACACAGGGACAGCACTGGGCCTGATCTGGCCCATGTACCAGCTCTGCTATTCATCTGGCCCATAGGGCCAAAACTGAGCACCACCAATCTAGGGTACTTGTTCCATGCTTGACCACCCTCATAGTCACAAAGTTCCTTCTAATCTCCAACCTAAATTTCCTCTGCTGCAGTTTGAAGCTATTGCTCCTGGTCCTGTCCCATGTAGCCACAGAGAAAAGCCCCTTTCCACCTTCTTTGTAATCACCCTTCAGGTATTGAAGACTGTTATCAAATCCCCTCTCAGTCTGTACTAAATAACCTGAACTCTTTCAGACTTTCCCTATAAGTCATGTTTCCTAGGCCAGCAATCATTTTGGTTGCTGTGCACTGTACTCTTTCCAAACTGTCTACGTCCTTCTTGAAGTATGGAATCCAAAACTGGAAGATCCACACAAAAAGTGGTGAGGCCTCACCACTGCTGAATTGAGCAGAAGAATCAGGCGAGCAAGCAAGCTATGGGAGGGGGGTGCCCTCAGGGGTCCACAGGGGGATTGGAGGGCAGATGGGGTCCACAGGAGGCATTGGGGGGCAGGCAGCATCTCTCAGATAATTGGGAGCATTGCAGGGGATAGAGGGGTCTGTGGGAGGGATGGGCCAAGCAGGGTTCTATGGGGAGGATCAAGAGTATTGAGAGGCAAGTAACATCTGCGGGAGGGAGCATGGGGGCAAATGGGGTCTGTAAGGGGGACCATGAGGGTAGGTGGGATTTGTGGTGGCATTGGGGAGTCCAGGAGGGTTTGGTGGGATCAGGGGGCATGTGGGGTCCATAGGGAGGTTTGCGGGGTAGGAGAGCTCTCTCCCTTCCTGGAACCAGGGTTTATTTTTACCCCCCATGCCCTCTATCCCCAGATGAACAACCCCCACAATGAACCTTCCCCCCCATCCCTCCTGTCCCTCTTCCACCAGGGCTTCCTCAGCTCTTGGCATCAGTGAATGCTGATGAAACTGGCGCCAGAGCAGCTTGTGGGATGGTGGTTTTGCTGGTCTCTGAGAGGGATCTGGTTGGTCCATGGTTGGGCGAGGCTTGCCCTTCGATGAGGTGAGGGGGCTAAAAATAGCCTGGTTCCAGGGGGTGTGTAGGAAAAGTGCAGCCCTGGGGGCCAATCACTGGGCTTTCCTAGCCCCGGGGCTACACTGAATACTGTACAGAAGTTTGGGATAGTTAGATCAGTCTAAAAATGGCCAACCTGGTCAAAGGTAGACTATATCGGACATAGGGTTAACTTGAATCAGGTTGGCCATTTTTAGACCAAGCTACTCTTCTTGGAACTTTTGTACATTTTATACTTAAATGGACCTAACTAGGGATCTAGGTGTAAGGTCTGCACCTGGGTAAACTAAAATCACATTTTTAACATGTTCTAACCTTTCCCTAACTTCCCCAAATGTCTGTATGTAACCTGACACTCCTGTTAATACAATCCAGTATGCTTTTGGCTTTTTTTGCAACAAGAGCATGCTATTGGCTCATATTTGGCTTATGGTCTGCTCTAAATCTCCAGGTCCTTCTCTGCTATACTGCATCCTAGCTAGTAATTCCCCATTCTATATTTGTGCGTAGTTATTCTGCCAAAAGTACAGGACTTTGCACTTTGCAGGACTTGTCCTTGTTGAATTTAATCTGCTGGTTTGTGGACCATTCCTCCATTTTATTTAAGTCATTCTGGATCTTATCCCTATCCCCAGAGTGTCCTCAGTGCCACTCAATTTAGTGTCCTCTGAAACTTCACAAAGTGTACACTCAATCTCATCATTCAAATGATGGGGAACCCCACTTGATACTTCCTACCACTAGACACGGAGCCATTGATTACCATGCATTGAGCAGTTGAAGACTATGTTTTGATCCCACCAGTTACGTATTCACCTTACATTACTTTATCTAATCTGTATTTCCTTCCTTTTCTTGTATTTAGATTCCATAGATGAAATATAAACTTGCTTGGTGAGACTAAGATCACATGCTTGAATGTATGATAAAAAGGACATATGGGGACAACAGGGTATAAACAGGTTTAGAATAAATCTAAAGATTTGGTATATTTCTAATGACTTTTAGTATAATGATAATACTGGTATAATTATGTGAAATCATCTATATTTTAAAGGATTGCAATATTTAGACCAGTATATACTCTATATCAGGCATGTCAACTCAAACTTTACTGAGGGCCACTTTCAAGGCTTACTTTCCACTGGAGGTCTCTATTAGGGGAATCTGTTTTGGTTGGATGTAGGCCTCAGTATGCACTAAATATGCAGTTATACCTATTAATTATACATAATATACGTTATCTGATCAACACACAGGGAGGACAGAGCATTCGCTATTTTCCTTTTCAAAGTGATTTCATAAATGATGATGGGCCACTGGGATTGCCTTGACAGACCACATAAAACCTTAAAGCTATATGTTGGGTACCTTCTTTCTATATTTTGTGCCATATACAAAGATAGAGCAATCAAGGTAACTATAACTATCAGGAAAGTGATAAAGAAGTAATGTAAACATTATGCTTAATGTATTACTTAAACAAAAATATTCTTGGTAAAATATGTAGGCCTTTGAAAATATGTTAAAACATATTGAGAATCACATCATTCCTTGAAAGAAATTGAATTCTTGAGTGGATTGCTGTAGAACATTAATGAAGAGATGTGTAGCTATCTGGAAAGGACTGTGATCATCTTAAGACAGTACTTTCTAATAAGATTATATATTGCCTTGAACTTCATTTCAGCAAATATTCTAAACTTCATTTGACTTGAACAAATTATGGTAATGAATCATTCATTCTAAATAATGTAGTAAATCCTAATTGATGGCATGGGGCAAACATTTTACATTCCATTATCATTAAATCTGTAATAAAAATGCAAATATATATTTTTATCGATATTTTTCTTTGGGGATTTTCATCACTAGTGATCTATTGAATAATATAACTTCTTATTCACTGTTGGGAAGAAGTAGATAAGACATGAAAAAGTTGTAATCATATATTTAGAGCCAGTTTATCAGCTATTTACAGTGGTACTAAGAGTGGAATAGAAGGATCTGTAATGAAAAAGAATGAGAAGTGTTAAATATGTAAAATATAGAACATCACAGATATGAAAAGATAAAGTTGCCAAAATGAAAGCGTAAAGTTAATAATCTATGTACGTTTTAAATTCATTTATGCTTAATATAGAACAAAGAGGTTTCTTGTAAAAATGCTTGTTTACTCTCATGTAACTGTTCTGAAATCTGTACCTTAAGGACAAAGAAGGTCGCCAATCTCTTCAACTCCTAGTTCTTTGTCAAAAATGGACACAGTTAATGAGGTTTGTTTGGTACAGCACAAATTCTGAGACACAGATAGAGATCCTTTCAATGGAAACAAATTTGTTTGGCTTTACCAGGTTACTTAGCGATTAATAATAGCCTTGAGATGCAGGTCAGAAAGGTCATCGTCCCCGCTTGCCAACACAATCTAAAATGTGCAGCTAGCCAGCTCTGCTGGCTCTGAGGCCCCAAAACACTATGCATAAAGTAAAACAGGCTATTTTCCAACTTCTTTTTTCATATTAATAAGCAATTTTCAAGAGAAGGGTGGCAAAATGGGGGCCATGCCACTCTAAGTAATTCATTTATTTTGCAATTTAATCTTATGTTGGAAAAAAATTACACTGCTGCAAAAGCATAGCATGGTGATTTTTAAACGTCAGTATGTTTCATAAGTAACCTTGTATGAAATATTGCATTAGCAGCCTTTAACAGTAAACTGCAAAAAAATATATTTCCAGAGATCGAAACAGACCTATACATCTTTCCCTACCTTTAATTTATTTCCTTTTCATTTTGTTTTTGTCTTGTACATTTGAAGGAAAAACATGTATGATTTACTTAACATTTTATTCATTTTTTCCCGGTGTTGTGGATTAATATTTTGGTAAAGAAAACTTGAAAGACTGTAGCATTAAACAAATGTAAAACTGATACATTTTAAATATCTATTTAAAAATGTCTTTTACCTGAGTTTGTAGATTTAAGACATATATTACCATTTCACATTTTTTCACAGATTAATTTTACATTATGGTAATTAAAATATTTAGCATTACAAGGCTGAGGCAAATCATACATTTACAGAAGTAACTTGTTTTTCACTTGTAGCCATAAATGCTTAAATACTGGTTTGTTCTGCAAACCAGGCGCCCAATGAAATCAGTTGGAGTGTTAACTATAGACTTCACTGGATCTGACCCCAAGTTTCATTTTGCTGTTTTATTTCGTTTTTTGTAACTTTTAAAACAAACTGTACAATTTTCTTCACTCTTTATTTCATGTAATATACTCAGAAAGACTGGAACTTACCCAATTAACTTTTATACAGATCTACATGCATCACTGAGCAAAATTGGTATAATTTATACACAGGTTAATTTGAGCTACCTGTTTATTAATAACAATAATAACAATTGTTAATCAAGCCAACTTCTTTTACAGGTTCAAAAAATTCCATGTACATGTCCTATGAACAATAGAATTGAATTGTTTCATATAGGGCATTAATTTACTTCATATTTGTGTGCCGTTTAGGCCCAGTCTTGCCTTATTTTGCAAAAATCAATGGGAAAAGACTACAACAAAGAAAATCTCTTTCAGTTTTTCCTAACATAATTTCTCTCAGACTTGTTCTTTTGGGAACATGGTTTGACCTTCCCCAGTATTGACTCTTTGGAACCTGTGGATCTTTCAAGAACTATTGGAGACCCCGAGTCATATGTGTAGAATGTCCTGCACTTTGACTGAAGGAGCCCCGTGCTATATATTCTTCCTTACACTGCGTAATATTCTTGTAGACTCCTCAAGACTGGGGCAGTCTATACTGCCACTAGTGGGAGAAGTGTGGAAAGTTGAGCTATGTGATTTAATACTGCATGAAGGGATTTCACAAAGTCTTTACCTGTAATTGGTAAAGAAATAGTAAATACCTCTGGATGCAGCTCACCTGTCTCTAGTTCATGACCTAACTCCTTCCAACCCTAGATTCTCTACCTTGCAGAAGACACAAGGGTCTAGCAATGATGGAAGTGTTAAGTGGACATCATACTTTGATACTTTGATGCTTTTTCAGTGTCTGTTTTAATTGCAAATCAGCAATGCACGATTTACTCTTGAGTTACAAACTACAAGTTTAAATGTAAAATATCGGTTTATAATTCCGATGCCCATTTGAAAGGAAGTACCAAGTAAATAGAAACTCTCTTTACAGAAAGTCAAGGTAAAATTGTTTTGGGAAAAAAGATCATGAATCCCTTCTTATCACTGTATTTAAGTAATGCCATTGAAATCATTGTTAGCAGCTAAACAAAATAGACTGGTGGATTACAGCATACATGTTAAACTCCACAACACACAGAGAATAAATCTCTGAATACTTTAATAGTGCTAAATATTACAGTTACATCCATATATAATTCAACTATTGTAGTGCTGACTGTAACCAACTCTAACATGTCACTGGTTTCAGCAGACTCCTTAGTGGCTGTTAACAGTACACTGAATGCCTTGAAGAACCATCTGTCAAAGAGTTAAAAAAAAGGTCTCGGTTAGCCTCTTACTGAGCTTTGTATGTAAACAACAAAGAATTGTTTTGTTGCAGAAAAGAACTTGAGCAGTTTGCAGAGACGAAGGAGAAAGAAAAAGAGAAGAAAGATTTAGAAAGAAAAGAAAAGAAAAAGGATCACCAAGCCCGAAAGATGCATTACCTCCTCAGCACTGAGCAGGTTGGTATACCTGTCCCTGACAGCTCATGCAAACCACTTGGGCCCCCAGCCTGACAGAGATAAACTAGCAGGCTGAATGGGACATGACTTGTTGAAAAGATATCACGAAGACACTACTTCGAGCTCAATTTAGTGCTTTTCTCTAGGCAAGAGCAGGTACCATGACTACTCTGTGACAGTGGCTTCATAGAGGCAGAATCAGCACGGCTGGCAGAAAGAGTCCAAGTCAGCAGTTTGATCTGCTGCTGTGATAACACAACACGAAGGGCATAACCTCGCTTTAAAAACTCATTTTGACTGGCTTATTGTTGTGTTGTTGCACTTGTCAAGAACTAACAAGTTATTAAGCTGAGGAGGGCTTCCATTTTTTCTTTTTTAATTGAGTTAATGTTTGGATTGATACTGTGTTCTTCTGCTGTATTTTAGAATAGATTGTAAATATAGGGTTTCAGCTAAAGTTATTCACATAACTGCTGGAATCAGCACATTTATTGTGATTATTTTCACATGGACATGCCTCTTAAATTTTGAATATTTACTGATCAGTTCACTTTCATTGAGAAAGGTTGTAGACATTTTTTCCAACCTTCCTATAGAATTTCCCTGGCACAAAGTTGAATTGGTACTAATCAGTTGAAATCTTTCACAGCAAAACAGAGCTGGTTGCCCTGTGTTATATCCTATCTGTGTACTTAAGTACAAAAGTACTTCCGTTTCTGTGAACTTTTGCTGAATGGTTATTCTTCATATGAATATTGTCTTGACATGAAAACCAGGGTTTTCAGGCATAAACAAATATTTGTTACACATTAGTTCATATTCATTGTTCACAACTCATTGTTATTTTTTGTTCTGTTTAGAAAGTATGAGTCATCTAATCAGGGAGCAACACTAATACCATGTGACTTAACAGATGCAAATTCAATTCTATTCTCTGTTTACGAATCATTGGGTATTCCTACAGGAGATGCTTTACAGTGCAGTAGCACAGTTTCCTGCACAGTAAGCATGTATCTGTCTACATGCACACATGCTTACTGCCCAGTAAGCTTCACTACTCATGAGTAAATTTGTTACCTGCAAATGCAAATAGCAAATTTACTTGCAAGAAGTTACTGCACAGTAACACATGTGTAGATGCCAAATGAGAGCAAATTTGTTCCCAGTCAGTCCTGCCGCTAGGGGGCCAGCCTCACTACAGTCTCAGGGCCCTGGTACTGGGAGCCTCTCCTGTCCCAGGGCTGGCCGCCTCTATGGCAGCCCCAGTCACAGGCCCTTAAAAGCCTGCAGGCATTTTGAGCCCTGGGGCACATGTGCAGGGAGCCTGGGGTGACTGCTGGCCTCTACCCCCCCTGCACAGGCCAGAGGCTACCTGTGGCAGCCTGTCTGCACTCTGGCATCTCTACCTGACCACTGCAAGGCCTCACTATCCAGGCCTGCAGGGTGCTTCAGGTTCCTGCCAGGCCTTCCAGCCTCCCAGGCCCAGTTGCAGCTCCTGGCCACTGGGGCCAGGTCCAGGGGGCCACTGGGGCCAACCCCCAGCAGCCTGCCCAGCCCCTACAAGTGCTGTAGAGCATCACCTCACCAGACAGCTAATAGTTCCATGCCATGCCCCTATTCTGGGTGCTGCAAGCAACTGCCCAGGCTCGGCAGCACAAGAACAGCCATGCTGAGGCCTAGAGAGCCAGCGCAGGGTCTCCAACAGCATCACTGCTGATGCCACAGTAGGTTACCAACACCAACCACAACCATTGGTTGGGACGTGCCCACAATCCGTGCCTTTTATGTGGCATCTGACTGACATCCTTGCACCCCAGTAACCAGGCCAAAGCCATGCTGTGTAATGCAGCACGGGTGGCCAGCCTGAGGCCCTGCTCTGGCCTGGCATCTGCGGTGTTGTGTCACTAGTGGAGGGCCCCTTGGGCTGCCAGCAGCCCATTCCACCAAGCTCTCTACCTCCAGCTTCCACCAGCAGCGTGGGGAGCCCAGACTAGCACCTACCCCAACAGCTCCAGGACCTCAGCCCCAGCCATGAGGTACAGCCAGTCATATCACTGCCAGTGGCCAACAGTATCATCTCTTCCCTGATGGGGGGCACGCATATGCTGCACCCCTACAACTGACAAGTTCACCAGGAGCCACACACCGTTGCTGCCAGCTGGGACTGACTGGAGCCACTGGGCATGCCAGCCCCACCCACATGGTAAGCCCTGAACTGAGGGGAGGGCCTTACCATGGTCCCTAGGTACCTGTCCATGCACGACCCCTGATCTGAGGCTGGGCAGTGCACAGACCCATAGTACAGAGCATCTTAGCTCAGAAATGTTGCAAACTCTCACAAACAGTTTCTTTCTCATGGCTCTGCAGGCCCGGCAGCTGCACACAAGGGAGAAGCTGCAATTGGCAGCCAGGATATGGCCTCAGTGCTACTGCTGCCGCCCATGGCTGGGATCCTATGAATGCACCAGCTCCACAGGAAGAGGACCCAGTATTGGACCCTTCTTCTGGACTGGCTGATGACAGCTGTGGAGGACCGGCTTGCAGATGTGCAGGCATAGCAGGTGGAGGACAATCCCCATGAGGATGCACAGGACCAGGTGGACTGGGAATTCAGTGCATAGCGCCTGGCCATGGAGCAGGAGCATGTGGAGGCCCTATGGTAGCAGGCTACCCTTGTGGGCAGGGCATTGAAGGACAATGGAGAAGGACTGCTTGGTGCTAGACACTGTCCTGGTCCTGGCGGTTGCCTTGGTGCTGCCCACCGCACTGCCCTTAACCGTAGCCCCATCTGGCCCCTTGCAGCTGGCTGTCACCCAGCAGCAGGCCCCCTCATGGGCCTGGACAAAGGTCCAGTGCCACCTTGACCAGCCAGAAGCCCCTACCTCAGCTCCCACCCTGGGTCCCCCACCACCCAGCCCCCGCGCCTGGGCCCAGCCCCCACCACTCACCCATGTGGGTGTGGACCCAGGACTGCAGGAAGTGGCATACAACACACACTGGACAGGGTGTGCACAGGAAGAGGGTCTCTTGTCAGGAAAGGAGCAGAGAGGGGGGTCTGAGATGCTCCCCTTGGCTGCT
>NW_017728943.1:65914054-65925387 GCF_001723895.1 Crocodylus porosus
GTCTCCACACAGGCACAGAGCTGCCAGCAGCAGGGCCAGGACCACACACCAGCCCTGCTGGCCCTGGCCACTGGCTGCTGGGGGGGAGCCACCTGTGCCAGGGGACCAATAGCCATCATTGCCCCTGGGTGAGCCCCCAACTTGCCAGGCTCACTGTAGTGTGCACACCCATGGGAGCATGGCAAGAGGCCAGGGTGCTGGCCACCTGTCCCCAGGCTCCACTCCCTAGATTTCCTTACCCCATGCCCCCCCCCACAGGAGGGCACACACAAACTATATTGCAAATAGTTTGCCTGGAAAAGAGGGTGTTTTATTGTTGGTGTTTGGGGTGGGGGGTGAAGGGGCGCTGTTGCTGGGGAGAGAGCGGGGAGTGGGGCTGTGTTGGGGAGGGAGAGGGAAGGGTGTGAGTGTTGTGAGGGCAATCAAGTGTTTTCCTGAGAACTGTCTGCAGGGAGTGTGGTGCTGGGGATGGACAGTGGGGCAGGGGGTCTGTGAGTAGCTGTCCAGGTGGGCTCAAGTGGGGAATGCAGGGGGAGATGGTCAGTCACCGTGTCTTGCACCCAGTGGCCTGGTCCCCACTGGCAGGTGTGCAGATCATGCCGGGCCTTGGTTGGGGGGGCGGGGGCTGCTGCTGTTGCTGGCACCACAGCTGGTGCTCCCACTGCCAGACATCCTCTGCCCACTGTGCCTCCTCCACCACCCAGGCCTCATGAAACAGCTCCTCCAAGTTCTCGCAGATGTTATGCAGCACATATGTTGGCCTTGGCAACTTGAGATGGGCATTGAGGGTGCACTAGCATCCCTTGAGGTGGCTGAAAGCAAACTCCACTAGGCACCTGTTAAAGTGGACCTGGCAGGGGTCCAGCTGGCTGATGTGGGCCTGCACTAGCCAGGAGAGGAGCAAGTAGATGGGTCCCTGATGAGGAGGGGCAGGACCACCATAGTGCCCAGCTGGAGGTCTGGCACCTCTGCTACAAAGCTTATGCTCTGCACCAGGGCTGGCAGCATGGAGTTCCTGAAGATGTGGGCACCAAGGGCACTGCCCACTCAGCCAATACTTATATTAGTGAAGGCACTGTGGTGGTCAATGACAGCCTGGAGCACAATGGAGTGGGAGCCCCACTGGCTGTAGTAGAGGCAGTCACTGTGGGACAGGCAGGTGATGGGGATGTGTGTTCTGTCCAGGGCCCCAGTGTACTGGGGGATTTCCAGGGCATGCAACCCTGCCACCACAGCTAGGGAGTCATGCACGTGGAGCACGGTGTGCCCCAGCATATCCAGAGGGCACTGCACACTTCCAGGACAGCCTCTCCAGTAGTGGCCTTGCCCACACCATAGAGGTGGCCCACCTAACAGGCTGCCGGGGGTGGCCAGCTTCAGCAGTGCCATGGCAGCCGACTGTCTGCAGGAAGGGGCTGCTACATGGTGGTGTCCTGTCACTCCAGGTGTGGGCAGAGATACTCCAGGAGGTCCAGAAAGGTGGCTCGGGTCATGTGGAACACCTCCAGCCACTGCTCATTGTCCCAGGTGGCCTGGATGATGCCCAGCCACAAGTCCTGTTTGGCACAGTGGGCCCAGAGGTGGCAGGGCTGGAGGGCCAGGAGGACGTGGATGGCCCCAATGGTGGCATCCAGGAACATGTCGGCAGCCTCCCTGCTGGGTTTAGCCAGCAGGAAAAGGTCTGGCAGTGTCCCTGGATTGGTGCAGCCAGGAAGGTGGTTGCTGCATATGGAGGAGTTAGCAGGACCCAAGCAGCCATGAGCCAGCCAGCGGTCATCACGGTGGGCCAGCAGGGCCAGCATGGTGGCCAGCAGGAGCTGAAGGAGGAGCTGGGTATTGCTGCCAGGGGCAGGGGCAGGGGCAGGAACTGGAGCAACCATACTGTGGGGAGGCAGAGGCTGTGGCTAAACAACAGCCGCATTCTACCCCGTGCTCTGCACGTTACTCCTGGCCAGGGACCAGGGAGTAGGACTGCCTTTTTAAGATGGGCTGTGGCTGCAGACAGGTGTGGCCAGCACCTCTAGCTCTCCCTGGTGGCAGTAGAGGCCCATTGCAGGGCTTCAGGAAGCAGGAGCAGTTTGCTACCATTAGCAGCTCCCACTTCCCTGCATGTGTAGATGCCTGCTCGGAAGCATTACTGGTGAGTAATTTGCAAGTAAATGGCTCCCACATCAAATGCAAATGTAGACACACCCATTTATGATCAACCCATACTTTGAGACTTGTTTGTAATAGGTATATATCAAATATGAAAAATAGATATATGTTAACTACTGAATTAAGTTACTAAATCAGTAAAAATGAAGATCTGCTTATGTACAATTTGCAAACAGAAGAAAAAGCTAAGTTAGTAACTTATTATTTAATAGTGCATAAATTGAACATCTGTAGAAACAGGACATTAAGAATATTCTTTGTAGAAAATTTTTTTACCTGTATTCTTTAACAGTAAAAAAATTGGGGAAGAAATCTTATAATAGTTCCATTATTAAGTAGATACCTCATACAAAAGTAGGAGGTAGAGAAAGAACTAATAGAGCATGGTTAATGTGCATACATTTTCTATTTGTAGTATCTAAAAATACATTTTTGAATGTTTAGCATTCTTTAGATGGCTAGAAAAATGAATTTACTGGTCTCAATTACAATAGCTTTGATTCACTGGTAGGAATGCTAGGTTAGCAAACAACATTCTATTTCAGTAGAAAACTTACATATCTCAGAAGGCTGTATACTAAAGGAGGGTAGAAATGAGTATTATGATCTCACGGGTTTGGGTTTCTGATTTTACAAAGTCAATACTTAACTTTTTTCGAAACAAAAATGGATCCTGTTTTATCTTACTTAGAGGATTCATGTATTACATGACTCTGGGTTTACAATATCTGCAGAATGCATCCCTTGACATAAAATTGTGTTCTAGGATTTCATCTTTCTTTTTTAATTACATTTCTAACTCTTACAGTTATAGAGTTAACTTTGATGTAGGAATGAGTATAAGCTAATGCAGTGACACACACCCAAGTTGTTCACGGAGCCTGATAAAATAGCCTAGAAAGATATGAACTGCCCCATTTATGTCAGCAAGGCTATGTCAGCTCCACAGTTCTGTGACCACAGAATTTGGTATTTTTCTTAGATATAAAGTAAATCATCCTGTTTTTGTGGCAGAATTTGCTATTTTGCTGTAAACCTGTGCATTTTGCTTTCTATTTCCTTGCCTTCTGACCTGTTTGCGGCTGCATCTTGCTCTCTAGCTCTCTGCTGATATGATGGTTAACTGAAATATAGTGTATGGTCACTTCCTAGCTCAATTAAGTCAGACATTAGTGTGATGATGACAAGTCAAAGCAGGAATTCAACATGTAGCCAACCAAAAATACAGTCTGATGAGCTGGGTTTTCTGGAGAATGTATCAACTGAAGCCCAGGAGCTGTAGAGAGGAGCTGCTCTGCTAAGAAAAACCTAACTTTAAACTCCTCCCTTTCCTGTCACATGTGGTAGCAGAAGAGTAGTGCTGAGGTAATGCTGTTGCCATGATGTTCCAAGAACTGGCAAAAGCAAGAATTCTTGAATATGAATTGAACTTTTTAGTTCCTTTTTATATTGAAATCCCAATTTGTGATGTAGAGTAAAATAATTTATCATTAAACGTTACAGACACTAAAAACTTTCTGCTGCTATTGTTTCCACAGCATATTATATATAGATTTCAACAGAGTTGATTTAGATATAGAATTCAAGCAAGATACATATATTTTTTTTTTTTTTGGATTTTTGTGGTTAGGAAGTCTCAGATATAAAGATTAACATTTATAGGCTAAAAAGGCCATAGTGGACCTGGCCATCAGTATTCTGTGGGTAATTCAGGACTTCAACCTCAGTGGGCCCATCTACACATGCGCTTTACTGTGGAGTAGACTAATTCATTCCACTGTAAAGCATCACAGTCTACAGAATATTTACGTGAGCTGCAACGTATGTAGAAACTGACTGGGGCTGGCTGGGGCACAAGGGTGCTACAGTGCAGGGGCTGCCCGCCAGTTAGCTCCACACTGTAGCTCCCTAGTGCCCCAGCTAGCCCCTCTGATTTCTGATGCTTGATACCACTACCTGAAGCCCAAAGCTGACCCCCAGGCCCCCAGGCCTCCTGCTCCAGGTCAGCCACTCCCAGGTGTAGCATCTTCAAGTGCTACTTAGAAGCCCAACAATTACATTTTTACAAAGTCTACAAATAAATGTAGTGTATAATATAGTGGAATACTTTTGTCTAGCTTGTGTCATGTTTAGAATAAATGGAACAAGTATCAATACATTCAGTGAAAGCTCTTAACAATATATCGTACTCTAATAGACTATGTTGCCTTAGGGATTTGCAAAAAAAATAGTTTTTTTCTAATGCTGCTTGTACCAATATATGATGTTTATACAAATATTTTAACACAGATAGAATATACATTATTGCTTAAACCATATAACTGTTTGAATTTCCAGACTTTTATTAATTTAAGAGGTAGAGTACCTTTTGTGTATATATATATCACTGAAAGAAAGCTAAACAAGTCAGTATATTTTCATAATGAATATTTACTAGCAGTAATAGGGTTAATTTCTTGTCACTGACTTAATCAACTGTTCTTCCTTGGAAGTTCTGTTTGTAATGCATTCCACTAACTTCAAAACATGAATAAGTGTCACTGTCTTAGAAAATAAATCATGCCTATGGTGTATTTTTCTTTCTGCACTGCTGATATTATCCAGGGATCACAAATGCAGCCCAAACTTTTGTAACTATTAGACGAAGTCTAAAAAAAAGAAAGATTTTTTAAATGAAACTGGATGCATCTACATGAGATGCTTTCTCTACATTGACCTAATAACACTGAGCAGTAGCAGGTCATGGCAAAAACTGTGCTAATAGCCTACTGCACAGTGTTATTAGGCTAATGTGCAGTAAGCATCACTAAATAACCATGCTCCAACACTACTGCACAGTAACTTTAGGTACTGCGCATTTAGTTAGTGTTTTACTAAGGAAATAGTAAACTAAATGTGCAGTATCTAAGGCACACTAAGTAATGTGTAGACGCACCCACTGAGTCGCAAAATGTTTGGGGTCATAAAAAATGAGCTCTTAAATTTTATGCTTATTAAATATTGAGCTTTTAATTCAATTTTATATGTCAGTAGCTTCAATAACTAGTCAAGTAACATCTAACTATACAAGTGTTCTTTGTTCAATGAAAATTCATTCTACACGATTCCTATAATTATGAAGAAACCTACTATAGAGTCCATGTATTGCTTATAGCTAATATATTATGTTGTCTGCTCCACCTACTGGTTGCTTTTTGCAAAGGATACTATTATGGAATATAAAAAGAAATACCTCTAAAAGAAGTCAATATTATTAGCCTACTAATTTAAATTCTAGTAGAAAAAATGAAGCCCTCTAATTTGGATTTTAAAAAGTGTATTTTATTTTATGCCCCAAAATACTTTGATCATCTGTGCTTAAATTAACAATATAGTAAATGCTATATTTGATGATGAACAAGAAACCCTAAAGAATTGCAAGGCACTAAAATTGCATTACATTTGTAACCAGAACTCTGCCTTTTTTCATAGTTAATGTGTGTAGTGACCTAAAGTAAACATATAAGAAGTCTATATTATGTTATTTTCTTATTCATCTCTTTATATAAATATTATTTTCTTATCTTCACTTTGTATTAATAAACCTCTCCCACAATCTTGTGAATTGCTTCCCAGTTGTAGCTGACTTTGAAGTAAATGGAAGATGAAAGCACACTGGATACCTGGAAAGAAACATCCAATGCCTCACAGGTTTAGGTCTGAAAACTTGATGGGACAAAGAACTGAATGTCCCAGTCACTGTATGATTCTAACAGTTCAGCTTCCCAATCCTATAACTACTTTGGGACACAATAGTAGTTAGAGTCAGGCTCTTCTTCTAGGCATACAGTGGACCTAAACCAGACTCCCAGATTCTAGCAA
Source organism: Crocodylus porosus (assembly GCF_001723895.1). Classification (NCBI taxonomy): domain Eukaryota; kingdom Metazoa; phylum Chordata; order Crocodylia; family Crocodylidae; genus Crocodylus; species Crocodylus porosus. Next base: position 65,920,073 of record NW_017728943.1, read on the forward strand.
GAATAATAAAGTATGCCTTTAGTTATCTGTGAATGGACAAAGGGAAAGAAGAAACAGCTAACAAAGTAGCTATCAATATTTTCTTCAAAGTGCCAAAAGCTAAATTTGCTTTCAGCTATTAAGAACTTGAGGAGTACTCTTGGAACTGTGGCCCTTACCACTGATATTTTGAACATATATAGATCCCATGAATTCATGATACAACTGACGAAAGGACTTAAATCCATCTTTGGTTCTAAACCCAGACCGTTCTTTTCTGATATCCCCAAAGTTGGAATCAGCCAGGATGTTATCAGCAGTTCCATTGGATCCCCTGTTACATGCAAATACAAAAACACTTGCATATTACTGACACACTTTGATTTGAAGATTAGATCATCTTATTCTTAAAGGCCTCTTGAGGGAATTTTGTTTCAAGTACAGGACATTTTGTCAGACTGTTTCCTGCCTCAAAAGCTTACTGGGGCACTTTTCATTGTCTGAGTATTGAACCCTTTAAGTTTTGGACCTTACAGTCTTCCATCTCTTTCTTCTGTTACATCCAGAGAAGAAGTAACCTCAGGGGAGGATGCTAAGAGATTTGTGGCCCCATCACCAACCAGCCCTAAGTCTGAACTCCTTAGAAGACCAAAAAGTTTTACAGATTGTAGTATCTCTCATTTTGTCAGAAGATACAGCCCTCCAAAATGCCATAATCCATTTACCTGGTGATACTGCTGAATGTCTCTTCTGTGCCTTTGAGTGACAGGCTCTTCAAAACCTACTTAGTAGGGTAAAGATCTCTCTTGACATCCTTTGGAAGCCTCACACTTAAAAAGTGAATTTTCACAAAATCCTTAATAACTTGGAGCCATAAGCTAAAAAAAAAAAAGATAACTTTCCCAATTAGTGACTGTTGGCAAAAGCTTGTCAAAAAGGTGTAGAATCATTCTACCTCACATTTTTCTGCCTCAGGGAAGTTAAATTCCAACTATCAAACACTGAGAGAGAAACTTGATTTTTTTTTTTTTTTTTGCTCTTACTCTAGACATTTTAAAGATTTCAGCCGTGGCTAAAAATCTAATCTGGGGAAGGTAGCTTCCTTTTCTGGGAACAAGAAAAATAAACATTTTACAGTTTTTGAAAGGACGGCTCACTTAACAGATTTTGACTTACATTCTTCCTATTGCCATGATGTAAAGAAAGATACACATTTTCTTCATGGTTCAGGATGTCTTCAGTAAGGTCTTTCCTGAAGACAGAAACATAAGGTATGGAGTTCTTTGAGGTACATCACAAAGTATCTGTTAGGGCTTTTAAAAAAATCTCTGATGTAGTTGCTTAATCTCCAGAATAACTGTCACTTTGTAGGGAAACTCTTAGGTTCAGCCTTCATGGCCAAGGTTATTGTCTTGTACACTAAAGGTTCAGAGCTGTGCAACTAACAAACTGGTGAAGGCCACATTATGCAGGTCAGATTAGATGGTCATAATGGCAGCTCCTTTTAAGCTTAACATCTATAAAATCTAGGCATTTTGTTGGTAAACTATTAATAACAAGAAAAGGTTACCCTGTGGATTGGCAAAAGCTATTATGGTTTTTAGCAACTGTTTGATTGTGTCACAATCCATTTACGCTATCAATGTTTAAAGGTACTTAGTTTATATTGGGCTTGTTCATGTACTATGCAAGACCTGAGAGTATAGCTGTCTCACAGCTAGAGCTGTAGATCAGCAGTTAGCACCCATGGGCTGAATTTGGCCTAGGAAGGTCTGATCTAGCTCAGAGGATTGGTGGCAGGGAGGATTCCCCATATTTACCCTTGCTGCAGAGGGGCTCAGGATCACCAGCAAGCCCAGGCAGCAGGCCACTCTGGGGACGGACACTTGGGCATTCTAAAAGCCTGAGCCTGAATTCATTCAATTTTTGCAATTTTAACCTGGCTAGGCTAAATCAGTTTGTAACCCACACAGACATCCCAGAAATGCAGTCATGTGTCTGCAGTGGCTCAGGATAGAAGACGAGGACTGCTAGAGCAGCCCCTCCCTTCCCTTCTGCAGGGAGCTGAGCGGGGCATGGCCAGCCCCAGCAGGATGTTGTGATTAGGGAGGGGTTCCCCCCCCGCCCCCATAATAGAACATTTATCAGCTGTTAGTAGCATTTAATACCACATCAGAAAACCTAACCTTGCTCATTACAAGCTCTTCTTAAACAGCTTTTTGCAAAAGAAGGAATGCAGGGACATTACCATCTGAGCTTGTAATTACCTCTAAAAAACCCTAAGCGGACACTGCCCTATCTGCCTAACACAGCATTAGCTAGCGTATCACATGCTGGCTACAGTATGCTGTGGGAGAGATGAGGAAGGGATGTCTGCTTAAGAAGAGAGTGGTGGAGGGGTGGGCAGGTCCCATAAGGAAGAGCAGAGGGGAGAAGCCAGCTGTGTTGGGAAGCAGAGAGCCCCGCCCAGCCCAGAGAGCATGCTGGGATGCTGGGGGTGTCTTGTTTAGCTTAAACCAGCAAAGGGTCTTGCATAAACCAGTTTGATCCAAATTAGTTAAGTCTGATATCACATTCAACCAGGTTGATCTCAAACTGGTTTCAGCCATTTTCAAACTGGTTTATGTGTACTGAATATCTGTTCTGTTACAGGTTTAAACCATTTCTGATCACTTAACCCAGTTTATGTGTAATGTCTGTCCATAACCTTGTGGTTCGCGGCAGAGGGCCAGGCTGCAAAAGGTGGCCTGTGTTGACAAAATATTGCCAGCACTTGCTCTAGATGATGCCTTCAGTTTGGAATGGAATGTTTATTTAGAAAACATTGGATTTGGAAGCGATTTCATTTAAATTTAGAAGTTTGGAAGTATGCCATATTGGTTCCTTTCCCACTTTTTTCATATTTGGCTTGTATTTGTCTGTATTTTCTCCCCTTAATAACAAACAGTGGAAGAGAGCATTAGAAAGTTTCAGGAAAGAGATTTGTGAGGAGGTACAAGAATATTATGATTAAATGGGAGAAAAAAAAGTAGTGTTCTAGTTTCCATCTCTAATTTTTAGGAACCAAATTCTTGCATTCCTGCTCAAAGTGAGTAGAGCTGTACTTTATAAGCAGTCCCGTTTAGTCTTTTGACTGACTTTACTGTATGAGTAAGGGTAGCAGAAATGCCCTAAGGTTTTGGTTCATAGCTTGCTTTTTTAAACCAGTTTTATTTATTTTCTTTCCTATAATTACTTTACAGTTCGTAACTATGCCACTGATTTGCAGCATTTGGTGATACACATATAACTACATTTGTCAGTTTGTGTAGTAAAAATACTTTCAGTTCTTTTTATATTTCTCTGTCTGAACCAGTGTGGAACATTAATTCCCGTAAAACAAACACCAACTATGTTACTTAATTTTGTAATTACATTTTTCCTATCAGCAGGGGCAACAATGCACAAACACAATATTCTTGGTCTGATTATCCTCTCATTTATGCTGGTGCATATTAGGAATCAGTGCAGTTACATCAAAATAAATGGTGGAAGTGAGTGGAGAATCAGACCAAGAATTTCTTTACCAAAGTCTGCTAATGAATATTCAAAAGGCACAACTAATTAAAATACTCCTAACCTAATGTGCTCTCCTGTAAGCACTTGAAAAGCAATTGGTCTAAAATGACACTAACACCCACTCTATTTTGGACACCTGGCAGTTTTATTCTTATGAAGGTGAGGACTCAGTGGATAAAGCACTGGCCTCTGATCTTTGGATCCATAGTTTAAGAGGCAAGGCTGCAGGTTTGGTCATTTGAGCTTAGTCCCAAGTGAACAGTCCACATCACAAAACGATCATACATAATTGTTACTATTGGCAGTTTCTGTTCGGAAAAGGCCAAGGACTGAGCTAGCATGGAGAATGAATTAGCTCTTACCTTTTCCATTTTATTTCCTCCCACTTTTCTGTTATAATTTTTATTATCCTGTCTCTAAAATATTCAAGGGATAAAATTATCATTCATGCTAAGTAGAAATGTTTTCTAGAGATGAACTATGAGGCTTATTTTTTGTAAATGTGGGAATCCCCAGTTACTGAACATCCCCATCTCTATACTCATTCCTTGCCTACTTATTAACAAAATAGAGATCTTAGACTACTTTCCAAACTTGTATAATTGAAATTCCTATGTAAGTTAAAAGAGAGTGAGTTTTTTAGTTCTCTAATGGACTTACAGCTACAATTTAACAATATTAGTATGTAATGTACATCGTCCCCTATGTTTCTCTATCCTGTTTTCATAAAACATTATTTTCAAAGGCTTCTCATTCTACATTAAGTCCTTCTTACAGTATTTGCTCCATAAATGTTTGATCAGCAAGCCTTTTTGGCCAGTATGCTCACCTGTATACTTGTGGGCTAGAAAATGTCTAACTGCACAAGAGAGCCATCTATCTCAGCTGTGCACATAGGGACTAGACACCTTTACAGCCTTACTGCTTTTTTGTGAGGAAGGATTATTCATGACTATGCCTAATGTTTTTGTCAGTCAACCCAAAGAAGGTAGAGGGAGGAGGAGATGCTCCAATTGATTAGTTTCATAACTTAAGGGTAGTAACTGTGATTCTGGGACACACAGTGCTTGGACAAAACATAATGTTGGAACTTCTGCCAAGTGTACTGCTAGTGGGTGTGCCTACATGTGCATTTGATCTGATTGAAGTTCACATTTGTGTAAGCTACTCTGACCTAAATTTTCTCTGGTATAAGCCCTTTTGGGCAGGCATCTACACATGAGGGGATTAAAGAGCAGATTTGCTGCTCTTTGCCCCGTTTGCTACAGCCCTGCAATGGACCCCTGCCACTCCTGGGGGGAGCTCTAGGCTCTGGCTGCAGCTGCCAGCACCCAACAGCCATCTTTAAAACCTAGCTCCACTCTCTGCTTTCTGACCAGCCCTTTCCTTGTCCCGGAGTAGGATGCCAAGTATAGGGGCAGCACATGGCAGTTTTCTCCTTGGCTATTTCGATTCCCTCGCAATATGGCCCCTGGTAGTGATGACTAGTGCCCCGGGTTCCTGCTGGCTGCCACGCTGACTTCTACCTGGCCCATGGCCATCTCACTATGCCTGGCTACCTCAAGCACAGCGACTGCATGCCTGGCCACAGCGTGCCATGCCAGGGCCACTGCCACTGCTGCACAGCTGCCACTGACAAGAATGCTAACAAGAGGCTTCTGGACACAACCATCGGGGCCACTGTTGCTCTTGGCCTCCAGCCCTGCCACCTCTGGGCCTGCTGCACCAGCCAAGACTGGTGGCTGCATGTAGTTTCATAGTTTCATAGTTTGTAGGGT
>NW_017728943.1:65925398-65938345 GCF_001723895.1 Crocodylus porosus
ATTTGAGGCCTCCTGTGGATGTGTATACTGACCCCCTAGTCCCAACGTTACCCTGGCCCCTCTCTCTTACCTGTTTGATTGCTTCGCTCGTTGGTCTGGGCTGGGCTGTAGTTGTGGGTGCTGTTTGGTCTGGCAGTCTGATATTTCCTCTGCCATGTGTGCCATTGTCCAGCACACATGGAATGACGAGCAGTGGCTGGATGGCTTCCACATGAACCAGGCCACCTTCTGAGTCTCCCTCCAGCACTTCTGTCCCCACCTACAGTAGTAGGACACCAGCATGCACCTGGTCCTCCCCACAGGCACTTGTCTGGCCCTCACTTTACTGAAGCTGGCCACACCTGCCAGTCTCTGGCACATTGGACACCTGTTTGGCATGGGCAAGGCCACCGCCAGGGAGGCCATCCTGGAGGTGTGCAGGACCCTCAAGAACATGGTGGCACACACTGTGCTCTGCATCCACGACCCCCTGGCAGTGGTGGCGTGGTTCCATGCACTGGGATTCCCCCCAGTGTACCAGAGTCCCAGATGGAACCCACATCGTGGTCACCTGGCCACCCCACAGAGACTGCCCCTATTACAGCCGCAGGAGATTTCACTCCATTGTCTTGCAGGTCACCATGGACCACCATGGCACATTCACCCAGATGAGTGCTGGCTGGGTGGGCAGCGCCAACAATGCCCATGTGTCTTGCAGCTCTGGCTTGGCAGGACTCATGGAGGGAGGCACTTTGCACCAGGAACCCCAAACCTGTAGCTGGACATTGTTGTGGTCCCACCCCTGCTCATCAGGGACACTGCCTGCCTGCTCTTGCCATGCCTAATCTGGCCCTACAGCTGCCAACCGGACCCCTGCCAGGCCCACCTTAACTGGTGCCTGGGCCGCATCCATGGCCTAGTGGAGTGCACCTTTGGCAGCCTCAAGGGCTGCTGGCACTTCCTCACCACCTGTCTCAAGGTCACCGAAGAGAACCTCCCCTGGGTCATCATAGCAGCCTGGGTGATACATAACATCTGTTAGGCTCAGGGGGAGCTGCTCTGTGAGGCCTAGGCAGAGAAGGTGTGGTGGGCAGGGGACACCTGGTGGCGGGAGCACCACCTGCAGCAGCAGTGACAGCAATGGGCCCCACACTACCTAGGCACCATGACAGCTATGCACCCACCAGCAGAGGCCAGGGCACTGGGTGTAGGAGGCTACAGCTAACCACCTCTTCCTGCACTCCCCTCTCTAGCCCTCCTGTTCCAATGCCCACGGACCCCCCCATGCCCACCCATCTCCAGCACCATGCTCACTGCAGACGTGTGTCAGAAGAATAAGTTTTTATCCTCTGCCAGGCACTGTCCATCGCTAGCAGGGCTGCTGTGCAGTCCTGGCTCTGCTGCTGGCAGCTCTGGCTCTGTGCCCACCTGGAGTTAGGATGAGTGGTGGGCCTGGGCCCAGTTGAGGGGGCTGGGTGGTGGCGGGCCTGGTGTGGGGGCTGGGACAAGGACTTCTGGTGGCTGAAAGCCACAGGACCTCCTCCCAGACCCAGGCAGGGGCCTTCTTTTGGGTGGCGAGCAGCTGCCAGGGGGCATGTGGGGCTAGGATTAGTAGCCAGGTGGTGGGCAACACAGATGTGACCACCAGGGCCAGAATGGTGTCCAGCACTTGTCAGTCATTGTCCATGGCCTGTGCTGCCCAGCTCAGGATGGCATTCTGCTCCTGCAGCACCTGGAGCCACTCGTGCTCCAGGGTCAGGAGCTCGGCCCAGAACTCTCAGTCTACCTGGTGCCACTTCTCCCCATGCCAGTCCCATGCATCTTCCCAGGTGATAGCCTTCACCCATCAGAGCTATGCATCCTCCGCACACTCTTCTGAGACCACCACCAGCCACTGGAGGAGATCGGTGTGGTCCATTGTGTGCTTCTGATGAAGTCAGTGCATCTGCAGTGCTTCAGCTGTGGGCACTGGTGATCCTGAGGCCACATGCTTACTGCCAAGCATGGCCTCTCCCCCGTATCCAGCTGCAGGACCTGCAGAGCCATGAGATAGAAGCTTTTTGTGACAGTTTGTGCTGCCTGGCCTCAGATCAGGGGTCAGGCATGCATAGGTGCCCAGGGACTGTGGTAAGCCAGCATGGTGTGCAGATGCCTTATGGCAACCCCACCCCCCTGGGGAGGAGCTGGTGCTGCTCTTGCCTGTGACTCATGGCTGGCCCTGGGGCTGCAGAGCTGGTGAGGTAGGTGGTAGCCAGGGCTTCCCAAGCTCCTGGTGGAAACTGCAGCTGATGACCTGGGCAGAATGGGCCGCTGGGCACCTGAGGGTCCCTCCCCTGATGACATGGCCTGTGGGCTGCCCAGAGGGACACACAGGGCCTGGACTGCCCTCAGGCTCCCTGTTGAGTGTGCCCCACAGCTCAAAATGTCTGCAGGCTTTTAAAGCCTGCAGGTAGAGTCTGCCATAGAGGTAGCCCAGCCCTGAGGCAGGAGAGGCTCCTAGCCCAGAGCCCTGGGGCTAGCCTCTGGCCAGCCCCCTAGTGGCTGGGCAGACCCGGGAACATATTTGCTCTCGGGTCATGTCTACACATGCATTACTGTGCAGTAACTAATCCCACTTAAATTTGCTACTTGCATTTGCAGGTAGCAAATTTAAGTGGGATTAAAGGTTTGTATTGTGCAGTAAGTGCAAGTACATATAGATAAGTACACTTACTGCACAATAATGTGTCTTGTGTAGATGCACCCACTGAATACATCACTCCTAGGAAGCACTCTCTCTTATGGCATATTAAGAACTTTATATCTAAAATCTCCTATTAAAAATGCTACTACTTAAATAGTTCTTAATTCATCCTTCTGCTTATATTGTGTTTTTGTTCATCAGAATTGTACAATCTTTCCAAATGATGAACCACTTTTTTCTTTCCTGTGGGTAGGATTAATGGTAGAGCTTAAGGGACAAGTTGCCCAATCTATCAAATGTGCATACCCTAGAGATCTCTAAAGAAGACATGACCACATCAGTGTATTACTGTCACTTATACTGGCAAGAAGCAGGTACAGAGATCTGAAGAAAGTGTAATATATTGAAAGTTGTGTTTGCTGCTTGATGTTATGCAAACACCAAAGACAGCAAAATCTGTGAATTCTGTTTATATTGATATAAACGAAACAGCTCTCATACATAGAACTATGTTTTTTCGTGGTACAATTCCACTTAAGTCAATGCAATTTAAAAGGATACATTTGGCTAAAATTCAGTTGTGTATTTAATATCTTGAGAGTTTTTAAAACTACACCGCAGAATAAATATATTTAAGAAGGAGCAACGGGTATGAAAAGGGAAAGTAGAGATAGCATAGAAAGGGGCATGAAGGTGAATTACCTTACATTTTTCAGCAGTTATGATAGTGTTCTTTCAGATAAAGTATGTTAAGTTTGCGAAGTGCTAGATTCTTTCATTTGGTATGTAGTAGGAATTGCTATTTTGGCAGGTGCTATCAGTCCCAGAATAGGCATGTTCTGTGCAGCTGTGTCCCCTCATATCTTCTCTCATCTGCTTCCCTCCTTTATCATTTTTCACCCTTCACTTTCCCTTGTCCTTATTCCATCTGTCACTGAAGCCTGCAGCCACCTTTCAGTATTTTCCTCTGTTTGCTGCTTTATCCTCTTCCTTTTTTTTCTTAGGACTGCTCTGTTGCCTCTCTTTTTTCTCTCGTGCACACAACTATATTCATTTAATGAAAACCTTAGTATATTGGTCCCATTGTAAGAGCTAAGATGACTGCTAATCACACTGTCCCTTTCCAGTTTGTTTGCATTGTCCAGTCTTGCTGGTTTACTGAAGTGAATTATGAAATTAATCAAACATGTTATTGGAGTGAAAAGAAAATACAAGCTACAGACAGATATAAAAACATAAGGAAGGTCAATGGAACACCCATTTGCTTAATCACATCTCTATGTTCTTGAAAAAATGAAATTTTAGGTCATGACAAAATACCACACAATTCTTCAAATCTGCCAAAATGAACTTTTGTCCTCTGATGCATTTATTTAATATAGTCCATAGCTCATCCAATATGCCATCATGGGATATTTAGAGAGATTTTTTTTTCCAATCCATGAAAGAAGGAGAGTGGCCAACCCACATGCTTATTTTTTCTTATGACAGCTCTTACGATAGCTATTTTTGGTATTATTAGAATGACAAGAGATGAGTTATAATTTAAATACTTTGCATATGAATAATGGTCAAGGGTCTGGTAGCAGAGTACTGTTACGGTTATTTTACAGAAACTGAGGCACAGGAAGAATAAGAACAGGATTTCCAAAAATGAATTCCTATAATGTATTTGTAATAAAAATTAAAATCTTAACTCCTTAATTATCTAAATAAATAAAAACATATGGAGAACTGACAGATCTTACTAGAATCAGTGGAAGTGTTGGTTATTCCCTGTTTTTGAAAACTTTGCTATTTTATAGGCACCTGCCCATCACTGTATATTTTTATGTATCTAAAAAATGTTCTAAGGCTAAACAAGAAGTCTGTGAGTGAACTTAGAACATTCTCCTGAGTCCTAGCTTTGTATCTTTAGAACAAGAATATTTTTTCCCATACTTTCACCCACACATCAGTGTTATTCACCAAGATCTGGCCATATTTGAAGAACCTATGCTAGAATTACATTTGGCAGAATAAAGACTCAGTCAGCTACAGGATTAATGAAAAATGAAAGCATCAGTGGGATGCCCTTCTCTCTCAAAGCAAGAGAATCAGCTTTGGTGTGTTGGGTGGAATGACTGTTTATTCCATTGGTTTATTAAGCCATCAGAGGAGTTTATTCCCATTTTGTGCCCTAAATACCCTGCAGCAGTTAGTTACATGGAGGGACTAAATTTTCCTCTGAGATATTGTTGGCTACAACGGGACCCCAGTGGTAGTGCAGGATTTATGATTAACTTCATGATCTACAGTAAGACTGTCAGCCTAAAATATTTTCTAACTTCCTGTCCATGCACTTCAGTAAAACTGTGGCCCTGAGCACATATAAACATGCCTGTCTGTCATTTGGAACATGGTAGTATCATGCTATCAAGTAGGCATTTCACAGATTAAAAGGATTGAGCTACACTTTGCACTTTGAAGCCAAAATAACAATAATGAATGTTTCTTTTTCTGTTTCAACAGAATATATATTAACTGGAGGAAAGGTAATCACACTTGTGAGCATATACAGTATTCATCATTCATTTAAGATTCCTGCAATGTCTGAATAAATGTCATATCACAAATATACCTGATATACTTGCTGCATCTACATGAGATATGGACTGTGCAGTAGCCCCTGACTACTGCACAGTAGCATCTCACAGCAGGAAGCATGATGCAATGCTACTGCACAATAGTCTTGGGCTACTGTACATTCAGCATCATGAACAAGCCATTTGGCAGTGCTACTGCGCAGTAACTCTGGTTACTACAAAGTCATTTAGTACTTGTTTATAAAATTTTTAAATGACTATACAGTCAGTGTCTCATGTAGACACAGCCACTGTCTACTATAAGCTGAACCTTCTAGTCCTTATTCTAGCAAAACTCTTAATGCAACTTTTACATGAGAATTGGAGGTTTGGCCCAGTATATTAACTGGATTCATTTGGCCACTGGTACAACCTCACTGACCTCAATGTTTTTACAGCAGTATAAAGAAGTGAAAATAGCCATTGGCACTGTTGCAGAATTGGATCCTAAATTAGGGAATCTGGACCAGATTGTAGCATTGTTTTAAATATTTAAATAAGTTTGCACTGCATTTCTCCATGCTTAATTTAAGAATGTATTTTTGTAGTCATAACACTGCATGGATTATTCTTACTTGTGAGTACAAGAGATCTTTTAAAATAGATGCAATCTCTTTGATGGCTTATGTTTGAGATCACAGATCTATTTTATTATATTGCTGACCCTTTATCTACAGAGTGATCTTATTGATTTTTGTTTTCAAATGAATGTTTATATTAAGCACATTAACCTTTTAGTTTATTTTAATTTTGTATGCAATATCTCTGTAGCCTGTTGCAAATTAGTAATCTAGACATTTAAAAATTTTTTTTACACATCATGGCATCATTTAAGCAAAGTTTTTGCTTTTGAATCAGTAATGTTTTAAAGTATCTCTTCTACCTCCTAGAGAAACTATATCTAGGGATTAACAAGATTGTTCACTGGAATTCATGTGGAAGCATAACTGCAGTAGCTGAGAAATGATCATGTTTCCTTTTAGTTCTCAGCAAGAGTAATTGAATGTTGAATATCTTACTAAACGCTGGACTGTGACAGTGTGTTAACACTCTGACTATCTCCTAACAGCAGGGCAATTATTTGCTGAGTGGGATTTTTATAAATCCCCTGGCAGTAGTATGTCCTGATAATTATGATGAAGTGCACTGGTCAGTGTTGATTCAGCAATCCCATCTCCAGCAAATATTTCATTCACAGCTCTCCTTCATGCTTTTACTTTTATGGCTTTTAAAGATCTGTTCGCTCTTTTCTCAGCTTGCTTAGTTTTATACAAATTATAAAGGAACTCAAAAGTATTTTCAAGTCAAAACCCATTTTTTTTTGCTTAGATGCTCTCCTGTTTCCTCAAAACACACTATGTATTGTTACATTAATAATGGGGAAAGAGACATCTTTCTTCTGGTAAAAAGAGCCATGAGAAAAGTAGAACTTTATTTTCTCTTCTTATCTCAGTAATCAATCAGCCAGATATACTACCTCAGAGATTTTTAAAATAAATGATTGTTAAAAGAAGCATTTACAATTTATGATGGTAATATATAAGGTACTCTTTTAACTGAACAGAATTCAGGTAGGAAAATATTTAACACAGAACATTCCTTCAATTGCAACTTGATTAAAATATATGGAGACAATGTATGTTTTCTAAAGACTTCGTGGATACATTTTATCTCAAAAAAATAATTTTCATGTGTTTATGCATATTTACAGTTCATCAGTTATACTGACCAGGTTATAGTTTCTTAAAATTATGATATATCATAAAGTTACTACGTTATCTTATGCACTAAGCCTTTACACGCAACTGCCCCATTAGCTAAATATAAGCCTTCTTGTCTTTGCCATATTTTCCCTATTCCCTTCTTACATTGTGAAATTTTGCATGCAATCTCTTAGATGCAGAGATCTTTATTCTGGAAGTCACCTAGTAAATCCTTTTGAACTGGAAATGATAAATAATAATTGAAACAAAAATATGAACACACTCCTAGATGCTTAGGATCAACTTAGGATCAGTGATAAGAAATGATACTGGATAGGGGAAAAAAAGAAATGTTTTCTAATAATTTCATTAATCTAATGAATGTATTTTTGTATTCTAACATTTCTGATTTATGTTTCCGTGTACCATACATAAATATGAAGATAAAAATGATTGGAAGAACGCTAAATGATAGATTGTTAGAAATGCAAAATGATTCAAAATATTAATGTAATGCTAAGGATGACTGGGTAACAAATGGTACATTTGCCAGTATGCTTGACCTGACACAATTAATATTCTAGTTCATGCTTGGTTTTCCATGATGGAGGGTCTGATGTGGAGAATTCTAGGGGAAAAATATATCCCTCTGTGTGTGTGTGTGTGTGTGTGTGTGTGTGTGTGTTGTATAACTCGTTTCTCCTTTTTCCCCCCGATGAGTCAGAGTCATAGCCTTAAAAAAAATCTGTGTTTTCACACCTCATTTGCCATATTCACCACTGGGCCACCATTCAGCAGAAGGGCCTGACGCAAGGAGGTCAGTAAGAAACTATTAGCAGAGCCCTCTCTTGAGATTTCTTTGGTCTTATTGAGTTGGAAGTAAGCATGACAGTACTGCAAATAACTCAGTTGTAGCTTTTTTAACAGTTAGCACAGATTTCCCCATAGTGTTTGTCACTTCAGAAAATTGATCCTGAAAATGAAGTCCCAGAAAGCCAGCTTTGACAGAGGCCCTTCTCAGTTGTGAAGAACATGGATACTGAAAAATGTGTCATGGTCCCCACAGACTAGATGTGATTTTGCAACCTACAGTAATATTTGCTCAGGGAATATATCCTACTTAGAGAAACTACTTCCACTAATAAAATATATATATATTTCAATCAAGATACAAGATAATTTCTTAAAATGGCTAGTTTTCTACCAGTGATTTAGGAATATAGTTTTACCTATGACAGTTTTGTAGTTGAAAGAATGGTATTTGGAGGTAAGAAAAACAAAGAGACTTAGGTAATAATTCTAGTATATTATATCTGAATTCTTGAAGGTATGAAAAGATATTCAATGTCAAAGGCTCTTATGCTTCTGCAGGCTGCCATCTTCCTGAAGGACCCCAATTAAGTGTTTAGCAATAAGCATATGTGTAAGGAGTTGCAGGCATAAGGCTTTGATTTACAGAGGTGTTTTAAGATTGGTAAAGATGGGCATGATCTGGAGCACATAAGTGTACCAAACAAGCTCAGGCTGTTTCCTTGAAGGACCTGAATCAAGGGTTTTCAAACCAATTGCTGGCAGAAACTTAGGGGGAAGGGAAACACATGATTTCAAATCTGAATCTAGATTTGAACTGCAGAGTTTGGGCTCATTTCTTTCTAACTGAACACCGAGACACATAAAATTATACTTTAACTCAATTAATAAAAATTTCTTGAAAAAATTTAATATTAATTACTATGACTTTGATGGAGCCCTCGCAGAAGGATTCAACTGCACAGATCCTTATCTCCATGTAGAGTTCTACTTCAGTAGGACTACAAATTCTTTTTCAGAATCAAGGCTACTATTTGCATTTTTCTGAATTAACTGGAACTTTGTAAGAATTGATTACAAGCAATCACAACCTGAAATACATTAAAATATACTTTCCTGCCACTATAAAGTGGGAAATATTTGAAGAACAGCCCTTCAGACTATAGCCTCTAGTCTAGATGAATAAAAAAATGTTTTTCAGAAAGGGATTTGCTCATGAGGCCATTTGCATTTTTCCATCTAATTTACAAACATAAGTGACCTATACATGTGCTTTATGGTAGGGGTGGGTGTTTTAATTAGAGCAGTTCTCGGGAGCCACTCTAATTAAAATGCCCACAGCATCTTATGTATTTTTTATATGTTTTAGTTATAGCATCCTGCCACAGTTTTGAAACACAGGGACCCTGCATACACAAGAAGCTGCAATGCACTGATGCCTTCTGATTAGAACACTGATTAATCAAGTCAGCTTCACCTCATTCTAATCAGAATGCATTGGAGTACATGTAAAAGTGCCCACAGTTTTAAATGTGGGATATTTCAAATAGTTATAGTTGGAGTTCTCAGTTCCAAAAAACATCCCTGTTCATGAACAATGCCTTATTTTTATTGCTCTTCTTTATTTATATCACAATGTCTAAAAGCACCAAAGATCTGGAACTTACTATTCTAGACATGCTACTGATGCGTCTAAAGGAAGATAGTCCTTACCCCATCAATGGAGATGCACCAAGGGCAAGAAAGAGGCACAGGGGGTAGGAGTGTTTCAGACTAGCACCTGCAGAGATCACTTAGGGGATATCTACATAGTCTCCCTCCTGACTCTAAGATGGGCTCTGACAAAATATGCTTACTCATTCCTGCTCAGGCAGGGACTAGCAATTTGACAGAATAAACAACTCAGGAACAACCCTAAGTAGTACAGATTTGAGCACCCCTGACTCCCTCCAAAACTGTACTTAGGTTGTCCCAAGGAAGTTTGAGCATGACCCTGTGATATGTACTTTGATCTGCTCTGAGCTGCAGAGACATCTCCTAGGTGTTTACAAATCAATACAATCTGGAATGATACTAATGTTTCAAACAGGCTGATATGTAAGAGTAATCATAGAATTAAATTAAACATTGTGAGGTAGTAATGCAACTTCAGCCAGGATTCAAATATAGAGTCAGATAATAAAGTGTAGCTGAACTACATAGAACAGTGGTTCTCAACCTTTTACCCAGCAGGCCAGCTGGGCAGTGCCCAGTCCAACCTTGGGCCTGATCCCATCTGTGATTCAAATCCCATGCCCAGGGCCCCATCCAGCCATGCAGAGCAGGGAAGGGAAGGCAACCCGGCCCTAGCCTGGGCCTGCAAGGGGGGTAGGGGGATTCACCCAGCCCTGTGGGGGTGGGAGGGGGAAGGTGGCATGGCTCAGCCCCATTGGGGGGAGGGGGTGTGGTTCAGCCTCAATCTGGTCCTTGCGGGAAGAGGGCTTGACCCAGCTCTGCAGGGGAAAAGGGGGCATGGCCTAGCCCCAGTCTGGCTCCATGGTGGCAAAGAGGGCAAGGCCTAGCCCGATGAGGGGAAGGGAGTGTAAACTGTTTCTGACTGGGCTTGGGGTTTGGGAATTTGGCAGGAGGGATAGTGGCAGCATTAATAGCTATATTTATGCCTGCTGCTAAATTTCCCAATTCATGGGGAGCCCCATGAGCCAAGGCTCCATGAGCTACATTTGGCCGGTGGGCTGTAGGTTGAGCACCCCTGGCACAGAACACAGATCATACATTTTTCTGACCCTGGTGCAACCCCCATTTCAGACCACCTGTTGAAAATATAACCAAGGTAGTGCTATGGTGTCTTCGCCAAGCCCCCCATTTCTTTGGTCCAGATGTCTTATTTTGCCATTCCTCTCCTGCAGGCCCAGAGGAATGGAGAGAGAGACTGAAAGAATTCTTTCTTTGTTTTTTTACCAACAGTGGAGCTCTCATCTGATAGACCATTAAAATGGGGCAACTCGGAGCTGGAGAATCTGGCTCACAGAATTTAACAGCAACATTTTTAATAAACTATGATCTGTGAATATCTATGTCTAATAAACAGTGAGTTTCCTAAATCCTTTATTTAACTTTTTGACGCCAAGAATTAGTATTTCCCAGTGGGTTATTCACACACACATCATCTGCCCAACCCTAAGAGGTTAACACTTTATGAGGAGCTTGATATTCAACTTAATTTTCTCAGGAAGATGAAATACCATTCCAGAGGAAAAATGCAGGATTATAAACTTCTCTTCATTGCACCACTGATTTTCCCAACTGATATATTCCCCTGCATCTTTTATGCAATAGTTCTTAACAATTAAGAATATGCCAAAATCAAAATTACAAATATTTTACCTGTACAAATGTGGTTAGAAAAGGCCACACATGCTATAAATACATTGTTTTTACATTTATCACCTATAGAAATCTACAACAGTATGTAGGTTATTTTCTGGCATATGTACTTTAAGCAGATGTAATTTATCTAATCATAGAGGCAGTAGTTTTGTATTATAGGTATAGTGATTCTCATGTTCAACAAATCAATAAGTTATTAAGGTAGAGTGAATAATTAACACTTAATAAAGTTTAAATAAATTAACTTTTTCTATTTGTGAATTGTTTGTATACCAATTATAACATTCTCAGGTTTTTCATTATTTAAAACGATATGGGAATGTATTTTGATATTCACAAGTTATGACTAGTGGATATTGTCAGTTCTCAGTTTGAAATCTGTGCTTCATTGTTTAGATACATAAATAATTTCATATTGCTTTTATACCCTAAATAGAATTTCTAGTGTGAGTTATGAAACTCCCAACTTAGTGCACAATTTTGAATTCTGCTTCCAGTGAATATTTAACTTAACTATTCGTTTTTTACAAATATTCACATTTGAAGGCCTGTATAAAGTTAACATGAAAGTATTGCAAGGAAAGTAAGATAAGCTTTAAGTGAGTTCTTTCCAGCACAATCATTCACTTATAGTTGCAAGAATACTGCCAGTTCCTACTCTCCTGAGGCCAAAATGTGGCTTAGCTAGCATGGTAGAGCAGAGATTTAAGGGGACATAAGGTGTCCACAGATAAATTTAAAAACTATTATTCTACTGTATTACACATTTTAATACTTTATATTACAAGGCAAGTTTAAGAATATTTGTTTTAAGTTGGGGATAGATTTGCTCATATATATTTAACATCTTTATGTCTGGCTACTTGCTGTGGAAGTTGACGTGATTGGATATGACTGGAAGGAGAGCTGGGTTTAACATTCAGTGGGTTCAGTCCTGCAGTGCGGAAAGCCAGCAGAAGGTTTAGGTACCATATAAGTCCTACATCAGGCTTTCTTAAGTAAGACTTCAAGGTCACACAGGGATACAGGCTTTTCTACAATGTCTGTAGTCCCATGGAAACATTTCTTCTGAAACATTTGTCATATAGCTATTTTACTGTGTTTATTTACTGAATAAAAAAGACAAGTTTTAAATTATTGGAACTCAAGAAAATGTATTTCCTCTTTAGATTCCAGGTGTTTTTAACTCACCATTCAGACCATCACCTGATCCCATGGAACTACGGTTGCAGAAAGCAAAGCCCTTGAGCCACAGACACCAGCAAATAAAAGAAAATCTTACTAAAGAGACTTCTGATTTTCCAACTTGTACAAGTTCCTGGACCTTCCCTATGGTGCAGCCTCTTCCACCCATTGCCAGACAAAAACCTCAGGTAATGTGCATCAATAATTCTCTGACTAACTCTGTTGATAACATTCTTGTTATTGATAATATTGGTCCAGCCATTCAGGACATGTTCTCTTTCAGAGAAATATGTTTTGATTTTGAAGAAAGAAAGAAAATATTTTATTAAAGTTAAGGAGATGCAGCTACACTATGCTGCATTTGAAAAAATAGGAAGATTTTAAAATTCCAAGAAGATATTACACTTATTACATGCAAAATCTCCAGTTACAGATTTAACAATTATTATACAATTATAATATATAAATATAATATAAAAAAATCAGAGATGATACAAAAGGTAACCAACTGAAAATGAAACATTTAGACTGTGTACATTTAGGGAGATTAGGGGAAAATTAGATTGTGTTAAAAAC
>NW_017728943.1:65939170-66000777 GCF_001723895.1 Crocodylus porosus
CCCCCCCATCCTGACTTACCTTAGATCAGATAGCTATTTTACATGCGATCTAACCTCCTCCTAACCTCCCTGAATGTCTGTACACATCCTTAAAGATACCCAGGTTGTTCAAACTAGACAACAAAAACAGCCTTTAATCCATTTCATTTAAGTTTTCATTCAAAGACCAGGAAGTACCTCTGTCAACATAAATGTTTTCTGTGTCTACTAGACATATGTCAGTTTTAATTACAAAAGATTCTGTCTATTTTATTTTTAATGACTCATGGTCTCAATTTGAATTTTAGTTGATGTCAGCGTATGCTCCTTTCATTTTTGTTTACTTATTTTTGCTATAAAGTTATGGCAACACTATTGTCACCACCATCAATCTCTGCTTGGAGTATAGCTGATCAACACAGTTAGGAGGCTAAAAATATAAAAAATAATATCTTATTTGTATTTCTGGTTATTTTATTTTCGTTTTGATGTGCCACTTATCTTTGTTCACCTCAGAGGCCAAAGGTACTGTGACACACCTTCAGTGAGATATAACTATATGCCTCTAAGGATAGAAGAGGTAATCTTTTGCCTGAAAGAACATGTGTATACCTATTACAAATGGAATTTCTGAATGTTTTGAAATAAAGGGGAAATTACAGTATTTTTGTTGCTAATTTATTCTTGCAAAAAATATCTTGGTGTTATTTCATTGGTGGGTCTTACAAGTTTCTGTTCTAGTTTGGAACATTTTATAAACCTTTCTAAATTTAAACATCCACACAAAGCAATGATATACAGATAGCTTTTCAGAACAAACCAGAAGAGTTCTGTTTATTTCCAGTACCTCAAAGCAGAAATTTACTATATAATACTTTAATCCTTTCAGCGCCCTGGGATGTGCACTGTGGGGTAAATTTTCAAAGCACACTGCGTGGATTTAGCTGCGCGACTCTTATTGATGTTAATGGGAGTCACACGGCTAAATCCCTGCACAGCACTTTGACAATTTAGGGTTGTGTGTCAAAGGAAAGGACATTGGTCTGAACTGATGAAACAGCTGGATATGAAAGCCATACTGAATGCACAGGTTTAAAAGTTGTCTCATACAATAAGGAATCTAATTAGCCAGCCTCATGTCTTAGTTCTCTATGTTAACACCTTTTGACCCTATGCTTCTTTAATACATTAGGCCCTATGTTAGTCACTTGTGGCACTTAACTGCCCATCTAGATACCAGAGATTTGCTTTGCTTTCATGGATGAAGCTAAAATAAGAATGGAATTTGTGCATTTAAGAAAACAAAATTTAATTATCTAACAGTTTTCTGCTAGGGAAACTGATATTTGGTGTTTTATGTAAAATACTGTGTATGTAAGATAGTGTATATAAAGAAAAAGCTTTAATGATGCTGATATATCAATTATATCAAATCTATCACTTTTATTACTGAATTAACTAGAATTACAGTCCAATGAAAGCACAGATAATACTGAAATTAGTCATCTCTTCATTAAAGGGTATTAATAACAGCAAGCACATTGCATTTTTTTAGTTTCTTTTTCCCGTTTCTGGTAGCTATTACTGGAGAGGAGGAAAGGCAATGAGGAAGTAACATATGATTTCATTCAGATCATAATTTTCACTCTAGATACCATGAGTTTCTGGTTTTATGATACAGTAATAGGAAAGTAACTCTACTGAATCTGTTGATCTGCCAACCCTTGACATCATCTGGCAGACAACTCACTATCAAGATTTATCCTACTCACTACCAGTGCTACAAAAGCAAACAATAGTTTTTTGCTGGGGAAAGATTTTTTCTCATATTTTGTTTTGTTTGTGTAGGAAAGGAGGAAAAGTTGACTCCCTCCGTGTTCCCAGGGAAGAGGCTACCTCTTCTGAAACAGGGCTCCTGTGATACTTACAAGCACTGCCAGGCCAGAGGTGTTTGTAAAGATCACTGTCCCAGCACACATCAACCTTGATTTTTAGCTTGTAAAATGCAAGTAGGT
This sequence comes from Crocodylus porosus, assembly GCF_001723895.1. Classification (NCBI taxonomy): domain Eukaryota; kingdom Metazoa; phylum Chordata; order Crocodylia; family Crocodylidae; genus Crocodylus; species Crocodylus porosus. The sequence goes on from NW_017728943.1 coordinate 65,941,165, forward strand.
GAGTGGATTAGTTAAGGGTTGTTATCTAGCTAGCTATCATAGACATTTCTAAGGTGCTTATCCCCATGGTAAGCTTCCTCCAAATACATGATTCAGAGAAAGGGGAGAATCTGCAGGGAAGGATTAGAACAATCTTAATACTTTTAAATGATACCCCACTTTCATTTATAACAACAGAGCCCATATATGACACACCTTTTCCTACATATCCTTTTTCTTTGCTTCTGTTGGTAGTGACTTCTCTATAAACATCATTTGGGGAAATTTGAGAAAAGGGTGGAATATTTTAGCCTTCTGGTTAAAACCTTATCTAGTGTACTAGTAGTGAGGAATTCATGATAAAAAAGAAATGTTATAGCCACACAATGAGGAAAAAATACTATGTCCGTGGTTTGTATTATCCATTAATAGATATGTATCTATGTTTCTCACAGTTTATTTTAGTTACATAACAACATAGTTCAGGCAACTGGACACTTTTTTTTCCTTCGGTCATAAAGCCATTTACTGCAAACATTTGCTATTATATGAATGTTAATATATTTTTTAGAACTAATGTATATATTTTTCCTATAAATCTCTTTAATTAAATGTATGTTGTAGACCAACAAATTTTACTACTTTGAGGAAATTCCTCATGTATAATATATTACTCCCGAGCACCCTAATAACATTTTTTATTTCATTCCTTTTTAAAAAAAGAAAATTTATGTTGATTCCAGTAAAATACATTTATTTTTTGTGTAAACTTTCTGGAATTAAGTAACACCTTTCAAAAAACATAATGATTATGTTACTTGCTTTCTTACAGTCTTTAAAAGGAACCTGAGAATCACGGAGCTGTGCCTTTAAAAAATAAAGTTCCAATAAAAATCTATTAACTTCTTTCAAATATAGCAATCCTCCTGTCCAGCTGTGAAAAGTACTAGATGATACTTATTTGCCATTTGTGTTATTTACGGTCCATGACTTTTATGGTAACTGGTTCCTATTATTGGTTTCTATTAATGTAAAACATAAGTGAACATAAATGAGGCGTGAATCATTTCTTTTTATTAGCCCCACAGTCTTCACTCAGTGCTTGCAGTAACTCCAGCTGTGACTTGTTAGTGATAACCTATTTAAAGAAGGAAATCTTTAAGAATAAGGGGCATGATTAGGATTCTTTGTCCATTCATATTTTCAGAAGGTTTCACTACTTCATTGCAGGATCAGCAATAGCAGAAAAAAATAAGAGTTAATTAGCAACCACTAAAGCTGAGTTGTCACAAATTGCACTAAGCTTAATATGGTATTAATTACACTTCAAGTGAGTTCATATTGGTTACTACTGAAAGCTAGGTATGGTGTAAGTCACTTTTATAGTGCAAAAAAGGACTTTTTCCTGCTATATATCTATATCATTAAGTGATAGATACTGATTTAATCAGTTATCAAACAATATAATTATAGCTTTTCAAGTAAAATATTTAAAATTGTCAGGAAACCATGAGTGCACAGAATATAACAGAACATGAAATCTGACTTTTCACAAAAAGGTTTTCAAGAAATAGCAAATTCACCTGCATTATTTATATTGTTTTGACTTATACTAGAAGGATTAGTTATAATCTAGTTCTGCATTCCTTTAAAAATGTATATATTGCTATAATAAGAAAGACATTTCATAAAGGAATAAAATTTCTTAATATGAAAACTGAAAAGTTTAGGCTTTTCAGGTGTTTTCACACAACTGCAGTATTTGTGTGATCAGATTATTTTACTACTATTTTGATGTGGAAAAAAGAAGAACTCTAATCACGCCATCAGTTCTAGAAGTGTATATTTTTTTACTAAGCAACTTACATTAATATTGAAAGAAATATCCCCATATGCATTTCTCACTCTCCATCTACTGTTTTAGAATGTGTAACCATAGTGTTATCCACCATTTTCTATCAGAATGAGTTGCTTTCATTAATTGATTTGGAAGGAAAACCTTGCCCATTCTTTTCAACCACTACCTATACTCTTTCATCAGTGATATGTCACAAATGAATAAAAAGAAAAGAGAAGAACTGTAACCCCACAATAAAACATTTACCTTTTCCTGTACCTATCAGGGGCCCTTTCGTGATACTGCTGAAGTATTGCTGCAACGCTACAAGCCTTTGGAACCAACCTTGCGAGCGGCAACATCAATCAATTCACTAGAGAAGGCCAGAGAGGAAATGAAAAGAGAGGAATGGAGAAACCGCATACATGACAATGAGTAAGTTTTTTGTTTTTTCTTATATAGTTATAAGAACATTTTCTTTATTCCACTGCTTCCAGAAACCTTTCATGCCTGACAAAATGAAATGTCAAATCTGACAGGTTACCAGCAAAAATTCTACATACATATTTCTAAATCTGTGTTCTTATTATTTTATAAACTGTTTGGGGCAGAGACCTATCTTGTAATTTTATGAGATGTGCCATTTGCACTTGTGAAACTACAAAAGGATCTGTAAAAAATATTAATTATAATAATGTAGGATGCAAAAGATAGGTTTAATGGAAACAAATTAAGCAAACAAATTAAGAAAAACTCTTTTTCAGTCTTGCAACCTGCTTGGGGATAGACACTATCACAGTCTTTGTGCTCATGATGCTTAAGGACTGGGGGCTCAGTGCAAAAAGGGATTTATATGCATTTGTCATGTTTTAGACAAAATGTATGCACATGTTTTCTGATGTGAGTCATCAAAGTGCTGTTCAGATGTTTAGGCTTATGTGAAGGCCTAGGTTCTTCAGCTTAGATTCACACATTCCAATGCATCAGAGAGAATGATTTCATGGTTTGAAATATATAAGTATTGCACATGCTTGGATTATCAATCTTTTGTTTAAAGTGTGCATGCATACACGTAAGGTAAACTTAAGTCAGGTTGAAATTCAATAAGGAAACAAGGGCATAAATAATGTATCCAATTGACCCAGTTTCCTGGGCATACTACATGACTAGTCAGTCATATTACATGGTGTCTCTCAAGAACTCATGTTCCAACAATCTGATTGGTAACTAAGTACTCACCTCTAATGTAAACATGCTGCGCTCTCCTGGTGTGCACTTATGAGCTTTATGACAGTTTCTGATAGCCAGGTTGGGTTACAATTTGAAAGGAAACAAAGGCTGTTTTTCACTAAAGGCAAGTTTTGTTTTAGCCATCTATGAGAACCGGTTTATTTCTGACACCTTCATGACACTTTGCAATTGGATTTGCAAAGATAAACATTATAGGATAGTGCGTATATCCTTACATTTCCAACATGGGCATTTCCTCAGATCAATGTATGTAGCATTTTTTCTGGAAGTTAAATATATGTGGAAAGTATCCAAAGCTCATGTCTTCAAGGTTACAAATAAAGAGATGCTAAGCATTTCAGAAGTATTTGAAACTCCACTTGAATAGTGAACACCATGCAATGGGCATGTCTACATGTGATGGTATATCACTGCAGCAACGTGGTCTGGTGACGTAGTGTCCATGGGTGTCTACACATGAATAGCAGCTACTTGGCCGTAGCAGTGCGCTTCCTCATTATAGCGCAGCACTACGACCAAGTAGCTGCTATAACTAACTGTGTGCCACACATATGACACAGTACAGACAGTAAGTGCCATGCTTTAGTACTTCCACGGCACAATAACAATGTTGCCATAGGGCAACATGGAGATGTACCCAAAGTGAAGCACCTATCATGAGTAATGATATGGGCATATTTCATATACAGAAATGCGTTACAGCCCCTAAGCAATAGTCATTTATCATACTATTATATTAATTAATTATATGTATTATATTAATAATGTCACCTTCTTATTCAACAGATGTGTTCCCTATGTATATTTAGAACCTGTTTTGTTTTGTTACTGCTTAGTGACAAAAATAACATGTTAGTATTTCTTGAACTTTTTATTGTAGAAACTAGGTTGCTATTGATGATCATTAAAATTTGTTTCTTACTTAGATTCTTTCCCATTTTACACATCAACACAATTGTTGTGTATGCTTCCATTTATTTGTGTAATTATATTTTAACAAAAAATGAAGCTGTGCCAATACTGAGTTTTGTACCAACATTGCAAGGTTAAATTTAACCTTAGTTAGTAACACTTTGTCTGCTGCAGAGAGCTTGAATTGAAAATAGCATAATTATATAGGTAGATCTGAGTTCCAGATTTTGCTTTGATAACCTTTATTAATGTGCATGATTTGAAAGAAAGAAACAGAGAGAGAGAGAGAGAGAAGCTTGCTTTTCAGATAGCAGTTTAAGTTTGCAGAGCTAGTAACTTGAAAAACATGACTTTTTCTATTAACCTTAGCTGATTATATCTGGGAGACATTAGGAGACAATGATGGTATTTTACTTGGGTTTTTTTTTTAAAAAAAGTCAGTTTATGCATTAGAACTTTGCTTTAATAAGTGATCAGCATGAGTATCCTGTGCTTATAAAAAACTAGAACTCTTGGTTCCAAAATGATACCTTTTATCAGACCAACTGGAAAATGGCAAGAAAATTCTCCTTTTCTGCAAGCTTTCGGGATCAAAATCCCTTCATCAGGCTCTGGGAAAATTGTAACTGGTACAAGATGGTAAAAAGTCCCCGTAGGTAGGAAATAAACTTCATTTTTGCACAGAGGGGGCTGAAGATGGAAGTCTGTCTTTCTGGGTCCATGGGAGTGTCTTTGTGAGCAGTGTTGAGTAGCTCTTTGATGTGTTGATCAGGTAGAATTCCTTCTCTGGAGGTGTCAGATGGCAGGCAGGGAGGCAAAAAAAAACTTCCTTGTTCTGCAGTGAAGTAAAAAGTCCCAAATTGTCTGAAATTCAGCATCTTCCCATGTTGCAGGGGTGTACTTGGTAGTTGTGTTGGTCTGAAACAAAAAGACATACAAAAAACTAGAACTCTTGGTTCCAAAATGATACCTTTTATTAAACCAACAGGAAAATGGCAAGAAAGTTTTCCTTTTCTGCAAGCTTTCAGGATCAAAGTCTCTTCGTCAGGCTCTGGGAAAAGTGTACATGGTACAAGATGGTAAAAAGTCCCCATAGGTAGGAAATAAAAATAGGTATCCTGTGCTTATACACCTGCGTTGGCCCCAGCAGTATGAAAAGCTTCCCTGGAGAGAAGCACAGGGCAACTTGCCCTCAGCAGTTTCTGAAGCCCAGCCAGTTGGTATCTGGGGACACCAGCCCCTTGTGCCAGCTGAACTGCTAACGCAGCCCTAACCTAGACTGGCCCCTGCACCCTCTACCCACTGCAGCAGTCTGGTAGCCTGGCTGTGACCTGCTGCCACTTGTGATAGCATCTACCCCCCTGGACCTGCAGCTCCATGGCTGCATGCCTGCCAGACCTGGATGGGGACCACATGGCCACCTGGGCTGTGGTATGGGCACTGTAGAAGGTGCCTTCTGCACCTCTGGGCCAGTTGCCAGTGGGTCATGGCTGTACAGTTGGCCTTTGTGTGGCATTGCTGTCATGTCTTTCCGTGGCCTGGACTCTGCCATCTGGGCAGCTAATGCCCAGAAGATGTGCTTATTGTGGTGGCCCACTTTGAATTGTCAAAGCTTGTCTTCCTGGCCCCAAATGGCCAGGAGGTCAGCCACCTCATCTGCCCTCCAGCTGGATCCCTGGTGCTGGCTCTGGGAAGTCTCCTCTGCTTGGGTCCAGCCACTTACCTCACCAGCAGGGTTGCTAGCATTCCCTTTTTAAAATGACAAATGCTCTGATAAAACAAAACCCAAATTCTCTCATTAAAATACCCAAAATCCACATTCTTCCATGATTAAAATGAAACACCACTATATACAGAGAGAGAGAGATTAGTTGGGTAATGTTCTATTGATACAGTTACAATTTAAAAGCAATTTGGAAGCCTACCAGTGCCTCTATTATCATAATAAAATAAATTCTAAATATCTATACACGTTGGCATTTGCTTTTTTTTTATCATAGAAAAATCAGAGCTGCCCCTGCCCCCCATAAGATGTGGGGACTGCTGCAGCAAGACCTGCAACTGTTTTGTGGCACTGAGCAGCAATGATATGCCTGTGCCCTGCCCCTGCCCATGCCCTTGCCTCCGACTTCCAACCAACAGTTTTACATCCTATTCTCATAGGGAAGCTAGCAGGCTGTGGAGTGGATGCCTACACAGTCAGGTGGGTGGCCAACTGGCTTAGGAACCAGAGAGTGGTGGTGGACGGGTTGTTCTTGGCCTGGAAGGAGGTGGGCAGTAGGATCCTGCAGGTTTTGGTCTTTGGACCAGTGTTATTTAATATCTTCATCAGCAATTTGGATGAGGGTGTGGAGAGCACCCTCTCCAAGTTCGCAGATGATACCAAGTTATGGGGCAAAGTTAACACACTGGAGGCCTGGGAGCAGATACAGGCCGACCTGGACAGGTTGGATCAATGGGTGGAATGAAATAGGATGCAATTCAACAAAGATAAATGTAAAGTACTCCACCTAGGAAGGAGGAATCCCCATCACACCTATAGGTTGGGGGATGAGCTCCTCAGCAGTTCAGAGGCTGAGAGAGATCTTGGAGTCATAGTTGACTCCAAGATGAACATGAGCCAGCATTATAACGAGGCCGTCAACAAGACCAATCGCACCTTGACATGTATTAGTAGATGCATAACAAACAGATCAAGGGAGGTGAAGCTCCCCCTTTATGCAGCATTCATCAGGCCACAAGTGGAGTACTGTGTCCAGTTTTGGGCACCGCACTTCAAAAGGGACACGGAGAATCTAGAGAGGACTCAGAGATGGGCCACTCACATGATTAGAGGCCTCCATGAAAGACCCTATGAGAGGAGGTTGAGAAATCTGGATCTCTTCAGCCATCACAAGAGACGTCTGAGGGAAGATCTTGTAGCCGCCTATAAGTTTATCAAGGGAGGACAACAGGGAATTGATGATGTGCTATTTACCAGAGCACCCCAGGGAGTAACTAGGAATAATGGGTGCAAACTAGTGGAGAGTAGATTTAGGTTAGACATTAGGAAGAATTTTTTTACATAAGGGTGGCCAGAATCTGGAATGGGCTTCCAAGGGAGGTAGTACTATTACCTAACTTGGAGGTCATCAAGAGGAGGCTTGATAGTCACCTGGCTGGGGTCATCTGACCTCGGTCCTCTTTCCTGCTAGGGGCAGGGGGTCGCACACGATGATCCGTTGTGATCCCTTCCAACTCTACAATCTGTGAATCTATGAGTCCTGCCAATGCCCCTTACTCCTGACCTGAAGCTCTTGCCTGCACCTGACTCACTTCTTCCTGACAGCAGCTTCCTCCCAGCACCAGGACATGGGTCCAGCTGCAACTGTCCTACCCACTGCTTTGTGGCTCTGACCAGTAGCAGCCCTTGCTGTTCTCCCTACACCTGTGCCCAGGCCCTAGTGATCCCCATGCTCTTCCTGGAAAGCCCTCAAGTAGAGCTCAGGGACTGGGCTGGGCAAGCCCCTTCCCTTCCAGGCCGGCCTTCCCCTGAACAGGCTGCTTTATCGGGGCAAGGAGGCTCCAAGCCTGGCTCTGGTGGCTGCTGCTACCCAGAGTGCTCCCCTCACCCCCGCTGCCACCCCGGTGCATAACATGCACCCATAGACCCTGCTGCCACCTCAGTCCTCCCCACTTCCCAACACCCACTCCTACTGCCACCTCCACCCCTTCCTCCAGCCCATCACACCCTTCAAGTGGTTCCTGGGCCCAGGAGCACTTCCCCCCGCAAGGTCAGGATTGCATGTCCCAGCACCGGTGTGGGCTCCTGCCGGCAGGTCCAATCCCATCTGGCAGCTGGGCATGCAGGGTGTGAGATTTGTGGAGGGAATGTGGGGTTTGCAGGGGGGTGGGAAATGGGCATGGGGTTTGTAAGGGGGTATGTGGGGTTTGTTGGAGTTGTGAGTGTGGGGTTTGTGGGTATGAGGTTTGTGCATGGGTATGTGGGTGGAGAGGTTTGTGGGTGGATTGTGGGGGGGTTCATGGTTGTGAGGTTTGTGGGGGGGACACCACATGCCCACCAGCCCACCTCCGCCCCTGCAGCTCATAGCTTCCACAGCTGACAGCAGCAGCCAGCAGTGGGCCCTTGGAGTGCTCATGGCCCGCTGTAGGCAGAGCCTTTTGGTGGTGCATGGTGCTGCCTGAGATCTGGGGGCTACATGTGGTGTGGAGAGCTGGCCTGGTCTGCTGGTGTGTGCCTTTACACAGGACCAGGCCAGCTCCTGCTGCAAGCCAGGGCTCTTGGAATTTCAGGCAGAGCTGCATGCCATCTAGCCAGGCCAGCTCCTGCCTCCATATGGCAGGTACATGGAGACAGGGTCTGGCCCAGCCTGATGGCATGTGAATCATGTCTGCAATGCTGGGAGCCCCAGCTAGCAGCAGGAGCTGGCCCAGTCCTGTTCGAAGGTATATGCCAGTGGGCTAGCTCTGTGCACCACATGTAGCTCCCAGGACTCAGGTGGCAACACACATGGCTGGGGGACTCTGCCTACAGCACGCCATGAGAACCTTGAGGACCCACTGCTGGCTGCTGATGCTGCCACCAGCAGTGGAGGCTGTGCGCGGTCAGGGGGGCAGGCATACAGTCCCCCCACATCCACAGAGCACATAGTCCTCACAGTCTCCCCACCCCCACGTCCAGGCTTACCGGGGACAGAGCTACTGCAGCCAGCTATGCCCCATTTCTATTTCCTCCAGCACACCGAGGCAACGTGCTGGAGCAGCAGGCATAAAGAAACTCTGACCAGGTGCTAGAGCATCTTCTTGGAGGACCCAGCCTCCAGTTACTTCGGGACATACTCCAGGAGCACAGCCTGCACTACTTTTTTAAGGCACGTTTTTTTTTGACACTGGGATTCCCTGGTATCAAACTTAGAGTTGTGGCTGCAAATATGCAATGCAGAGAACATTTTTTAGTTTGTGGCATGCCTTCTGCAGCGTCTCAAACTGCTGTGAGATGCTGCAACAGACAGATGCTTCCTTGTGTGGATGCAGCTGTAGGGTTTATTGATGCAATGATGTCTTTTTAGAAATGAAAAATAAAGAAATCAATATATGTTATTTGCTGGTAATGACAATTTTTTTGTTAAGTGAAGCGCATCTTGAGTTTTTATTTTTCAAGAATGGGAATCCTATGTGGATAGTATCTTTAAAGAAGGAAAAAATATTTATTTCTAGTTCTCAACCTTTGCAGAGGGTTCCTACTTATCCCCCTTCCTCCCCTTCAGCTCATACTTTGAGGGTTCTTTGCCGAAGTAGTGTGTTTACTTGAAGTGGTAAAATTTTACTTCTGAGGTTACTTAGAATTTGCATTTGTAGGAGAGGTCCTGCTTCACATGCATTCAAGACCGGATTGAGAAAGCTCTGAAGAAGCCAAGCCAATTGAAATGCAAGGTGGGAAGGTCTCATGTCAAGGCCTAAGATGACTGGTTTGTCTCACATCAGGTTGGCGGTGCTCAAAGTAGACATCTAATTGTGTGGCAGCCTAAACAGGGCTCCAGTAGCATAACTGAGTGGGGAGACCCAGGCAACAGCCCTGGATAAAAAAGCCTTCAGGGAAAGGGGATAGAAGCAGTACAGAAATAGCCACCATTGGCAGTACAGAAGTTAGCACTGCTGCTGCCCAGTGTGTAGAGCTGCCCTGTTACACCTCTGCATGTCTCTTCAAATATGTATTTTTATTCAACTTAAAAATGAGCTAACATAGCTTATTTTTCTTCTCAACAAACCTAAATTTACTGATCAAGATCTAATAATCTTGCTTTCATTTGTTTGTCTTATGTTTTACAATGGCATTTCTGAAGATTTTTACACTTAAAATTGGCTAAGATAAGTGCTTGAAATATAAATGCTCTACTCCACTGTACTGAAGCAGTACTCTGACGCCATGCAGAGAATGGACTGCATGATGTGAGTCTTATTATCCCATGAATACTACTTATCTGTCAGCACTGCAGCTGGGTTTACTACCTCTGCTAGATTTCTACCAAGTAAAAGTTGTCCTTAATCAAGAAGAATTCTCAGCTGTCTAGCTACAGCAGGAATCTTTCCCTTTTTCCAGTAGAACTGAAGGTATGGTTTTGTCTTATTAGGCCATTTATTTTTGTATATGTATGTTTATTTTACCTTTTACTTGGACAGGAACTGGAAAATGGATTCCCAGCAAGTGCCCACTTTACAGACAAGTGGCTGGTATGAGAGCCAAAGCTGGAACCAATACAGTTAAAACGGGGTGGCAACCCCTGGCCTGTGGGCCAGATACAGCCCCTGGCCCCATGTCATCTAGCCCATGGGGCATCTTACGAGTCCAGAAATTTGATGATGGGAAAGCAGTGACACCACTCCCCCACAGTCAAACTTCTGGAGCTGTAGGGAGGCCGGGGCCCTGTGGGCTGGGATTAGACACACAATCCCTGTGCATGAGGCCCGGAGGAAGTAGTGCTAGGCCCCTGAAGATCAGTCCTGACAGGATGGGGTAGTACCAGGCCCCAAGGACAAATCCTAGCACATGGAGGTGGGCAGGGACAGCACCAGGCCCCCAGGGGCCAATCACAGTACTCCAGGCAGGGAGCAGGTGGTACAGGACCCCAGGACTTGCTCTTGGCTCTGTCCAGGCTGCAGACCAGCCCTGCTCCATGCAGCTTGCCCACAGGGCCAAAAGGTTGAGCACCATTGTGTTTAAACCGTTGAGAATGAAAAGTTCTCCTCCTTGTTGTGTGGACTGGCATGAAACAAAAAATAATGATTTTTGCTGCATCTTCAGGGGACGTAACAAGAATAACATGCTCTCTAATGGATAGAAACATAAATTAATTTAGGTACCTTTGCTGAGATCTGGCCCAATTCACATGAGTGATGCTCCAGAGTGTTCTCTAACAGGTGTTTATAAAGTCAACATCATCTAGAATTAATTGAAAATCTACAACAGAAAAGGACACTCCAGTGCTTAAAGTGCTAGCTTGAGGACTACATTTCCTGAACTTCTATAGACTCCCTGTTATCTAAGACAAGCCACTTAGGGGCAGATCTAATTTGGTTTTTGTGGTGCCTACATTTAGACACTTTGGCACTGGATTAATGACCCAGTCCTGATGCCTTGTTCTGGGCAAGCACAACCTTCAGGCTGACCATAACTCTGTCTGTTTGACAATAGGAAAATTTTATTGATACACAATGACAGAAAATAAAAGTAAGCACAAGGAGGGAGCAGAAAATCCAGGCAAAGCAAGATGATTACAGAATACAATATCAATTTTCCAGTCCCAGGGGGTTCACAAGGAGAGCCAGCCAGCCCCATCAGCATCTACATGTGTTGCGGCACACTATATAATGCCACCATAGGACAGTACATGTGTTGACAAGTACTATCTCAGGGTAACATATATTACTTTAGTGTGGCCTAATGGGGCCTCGTGTAGATGCTGAGACTTTACTGAGGCGCTAATTAGTGAGCTCCGCAGTAAACAGCTCATGTCTACTATGCTCTTGAGCATGTGGGGGAGTGGGTCCTCCTCCACATTTTATTCTCCTCTTCTCCTATTGAAACTGGGCCATTAGGCAACTAGGCAAGTAAGAGTAATCCTGCCTCTGTAGCCTAGTGCCATAACCTGGGTTCCATTCTCTCTTCCCAAGATTCTTTATGCATTTATTTTGAGACTCAATATTTAAAAATCAGAAATATGCCTTTTCAACATGCTCAAAATGTGGAACATTGCTCTAATACAACTATACTGCTCCCAGCTATGTCATTTAGTACTAGCCAACTCAGGTATCTCCATATATATGGATAATCTGAGGTAGCTATTTAATTCTCTGCCACAGGAGGTAAGCATAATCTGTCATGAGAGAAATGAAACCTACTCACTTCCATATTGTTTGCCATTAGAATATTTCAGAGCCTTCCACCTGAGTTTTAAGTTTCTCTTTAACTAACACCCAGACCTATTTGGTGGTTTCAAATTACATGCACTATTTTTAGAATGGATTCCATGTCTTTCTGATATGCAAGCAACTGCCTATCCCAGGCTGTTTTTAAGGGAATTGCTTAATGCTTATTACAAGAGGATAGATTCCCTCTGTGCATCAAATTTCATCCATTAAAGGTATCTCTAAAGAATTTTCTACCTGAACACCTAACTGGGCATGTCTACACATGCATAGTAATGTGCATGAATAAACTATGGTGCTTATTACACCAGAGTTTATTGCTCTTTGGCACATGATTACTTGTGCACCCTGGACAGCAGCATGTTGATCTGGGTGGGAGCAGCCCCAGCTGGAAGGAGGCTTGGGGCCGCTCTCCTCAGCCTGCCGGCCTGGGGCTGCTCCCCCAACTCAACATACTGCAGAAGGGCTAGCTGGGGCAAGAGGGTGCTTCAGTGAGGGGCTAGCCAGCAGGTAACCCCTGCACTGAAGCACCCTCATGTCTCAGCCAGCCATAGCTACATCTATGGGTTTGCTGCTGCAGAGCTTTTTACTCTACAGCAGGATAGTACATGTATTTACAAGTACTGTCGCTGCAAAGTAAATTAATTTACTTCAGCCTAATATGGGAGCACATGTAGATATGCAATATTTACTGCACAGCTAATTTGTCTATGTCTCACGTAGACGTATTGACTAGGGCCAAATTCTATTCTGCCTATTAACTATTTAAGTACATGTAGGCACCTAAATGCAATTTATTCCACTCTGCTTAAATCACTGAAAAACTGTTCATACAAAAGGTGGGTGGATCCTCCTCCCCTTCCTCCTCAAAGCTTTTTGGGACTCTGTTAAGAGTCAGATGATATTGTGCTATGCAAGTAAATGCGCCAGTGGATTTTCAGAGACTTAAACAGGGGAAATAAAATTTCACTTAGGCACACAAGTACATGTAGATGTCTAATAGGTGGAATAATATCTTACTGCCACTGTCTAAACTTCCTTTTTGAGCAAGGTTACCAAGATGTTAATCACATAAATAAGCCCTTTGCGTATACAGCACAAGAGTCAATAGTTGGCCCAGAAGTTAATACTAATAAAAATGAGACAGTTATTTTGCATTCAGCTAAATATTAGGGGGGAAGATTTTTTTAAACAATACATTATCTTATGCTTCAAGTTACTGTTCCTTGTATTTTTTTAGTTAGCTGCAAAGAAAACGGCCACTTCATTTCATGTCATAGAATCCTATCATATCTAAGAGTCTTTTTTTTCTTATGCCTGGTTTTTCATATGCTTTGCAACTTTAGCAATTTGCATAGTTTCTGGATTGTTATTGTATTATGATAAACAGGGATTATCATACATTTTCAGATAATGTTTTCTTAACAATTCAACTTCTATTTGTAACTCTTCCATTTATTTTAATTACTAGCACAGTGTGCAACATTTATTAATCAGCAGAGTCTTTTTAAGTTAAAATACTAAATTAGCTAACCCCATTAACACAGAATACTCCAAACAAGCAGTAATAGGAGAGGTAGTTACTGTGCAAATCGTATTATACATGCGGGTGCTCTAGGGCACAGTTAAGCATGATTACCCTCTTTTGATCCAGTATTCCTCTGCCTCTTCCAGCTAATTTCCAGTGGAAATTTACAAAGTGGTGCCTTCATTTTTCCATCTTAATTTTTCTAATGAAGTTCTGGTACTTTATAACACTGGGGATGCAGATAATAAGTCTATGTATAATTAAGAAGTTCTAGAATTTTCTGCAAACCAGATCTCTTATTTTTGCTTCAAACAAGAACTAAGCTACCCTTTTGTCTGCTACCTTACTCCAATGTGAAATCTGGATTGAATAAAAATGGCTACAGGATTCCTAGTTTTACTGACATCTGAACATGAGATATGATTGATAAAGTAAGTGCAGCTATGAATTGGACATACCGTTAATATGGCATTTCATAAAATGCTGTAAATAATGGATCCTAAAGAAGTAACTGATAAGTTATCATATTGAAAGTAACTCAACTAGATATATAAAAGTGGATTACACTGACTTTAAATTGTAAATAAACCTAGATTTTTAACATGCATTTGTTATGGGCAAAATTATAGGTATTCCTGGCATAGTTGTGCTGGGACAAATTTAGTCTCCTTCCTGCCCTGCATGCCAAAAATAATCAGATGCTAACAGTGGTGATAGCACAGTGTCCCATGGAGATCATGTCTAGATAGGATAGAGAATTTATTTCAGGTTTTACACCAGTTTTAAAAACTGAAAATTCATGAGATTCCTCATAAAAATAAATATTTCACGTGTCCCAGGTGGTGAGTTTAGTACAGTTTGTGTGGAGCTAATTGCTCATGGTCTTTTTTAGACTGATACATTATTCTGTTTTCCTTGTATTAAAACAAGATGACAAGAGAGAGTCACTAATGTATAAAATGAATTTATGTGAAATTGTAGGAGAGCTGTTCACACACCTGTAAGTTAGGTGGCAGTATTTCTAATACTAAACCATAAAAATGTGCGTTGAAAGCAATGTTAAATGTGCAACTAGAAATTACTAGCATAAGCATGTTAAAGGAAGCAAGTGAATCTAACCTAGTTATCTGTTCCTAGTGCAACTCATAGTGCCTAGGCAGTTCAGCATCAATGGCAGTTTGGATTCCTGTAGTAAAGGACTGCCAACCCCTTCTCAGAAGTATGAATAAAAATTAAGTATCTGGCTGGCACCTGGCTATAGGCCCAAACTATTGTTGGTAGGCTACTATTAGGCAGATCCAGAGAATGGGCTGAAGGTCCACTACTGCTGCTATGAAACAGTGACAGCCTCTGAGATCTGCCCCAGTAGGCTGGCATGGCACAGGATTGAGACAATGGTGCTCAGCAGAACATGGCATCTCTGACAGACCTGTGTTCCTGTTTACACTGTACAGGAAACTTCCCAGCTTCTTCTCTCAAAACGACATCAGCAGTAAGCCCTTAGAAATCCCCTGTTGTTGCTACAATCAATATCATCCCAGGTAGAAGATCCGCAGGGACCAGGAGGTCTTCAATCTCCTGTGCAATAGCTAAACAACAGAATGAGAGAGCCAAGGAGTGGAAGGAAAGAAAGGAGGGTGAGAAGGTAAAAAAAAAAAGGAGGGATGGAATACATGGAAGGAGGGAGCAGAAAGAATAGAAAGAAGAGTACAACAGAATGAATGAAGAGAAGGAGAAAGGATTTTTTGTTTTGTTTTGTTTTAGTAGAAGATGGCTAGGAATGTATAGGAATGATCTGTATCATTTTAGCCCTAACACTATTCCATTTATATTTTTTAAGTCTCAGTATTTTACTTTCAGTAATCTACAAGTACATCACTGAAGTTTGCCTGGGCCAAGCTTGCTTGTCAATCAAGTTCCCATGCTCTTTCACTCTCTCAAACTGGCTGCAGAAAAAAGTGTGCCAGACAATTTACACAGCTAAATCTGTCTCAAAGGAATAAAAAAATATATCCTTTCTCAGGACATCACAACCACTTGGGGACTTAGAAACTGAAGGAGGAATGTATTGAGAGAAGACTGGCCAATTTCTGTGGTAGCACAGCTCACAATTTGGTATTCAACTGGACATCAGAGCACTCAGTTTGGGTGTGTCTCCATATGTGGGAATGTGCATTTCCTGGGGACATCTAGCAGCAGCACATCTTTTTGCACATATTTGTGCCACTGCTAGTTGTCCTCAGGGAATGCCCCTGCACACACATGTGTTGCAAGGTATCCCTGTCACAGGGTAGTCAAAAAAAATATTTTAATATCCTGCTCTATGGGCAGTCTACCCAACTTTCACCCTCCATGCTTTTATGTTAATTGATATACAGAATGTGGGACGCTGCCCTGATCTTTTTACAGAGACCATCTGGATTGTGGTCCTGGCCTTATGAGCCAATTCCATGGCTCCGTACCTTCCCTATACCATGCCCCATGCCTCGCAGATGGCATCCTTACAGATGTTCTACCAATAGCTGATACAATCCTTCACTGTCCCTTCTGATCCCTTGGCCTCTCAGCCTCACTCTGGGTCTTCAGACCTCTCAATCTCCTTGCACAGTCCCTTCCTTGGCTGCCAGACCCACTGTGTCTCCCTCTCAGCCCCACTCAGGTTGCCAGATCCCTCAGTTTCTCTTCTGACCCCTCTCTCAGACCCCTCAGTCTAACACAACAACTCCCTAGGCTACCAGCCCCCTTGGTCTTTTTCCCTGCCCCTTTTGGTCCCTTCTTCTGGACCCTTTTAGTTCTCCACTTTCCTGGCCATTCTCCAGGTGCTTGGACCCATCTGGTCCTGCACTCTATTCCTGGCCCCTTGCTGGGCAGCTGGATCCTTCTGGTCCCACTATACTCACTGGGTCTCACTATCCAGGATCTTAGACCTGTCTGGTCCTTCACTGTATTTCCTAACCTCTCACTGAGCCATACTTTATTCCCTGACTCCTCACTGGGCCTGTGGTCCATGTGGCCCCTGTCTTCCCTAGCACCTACCACAGGCAGCTCCACCACACTAACCAGCCCCAGTATATTGGAGGACGGGATGGAGGATGGAATCCACGACCAAGGAGGAATACTCTGCTCAGGTCCGGACCTGCAGAGAGCAAACCAGGAAAGCCAAGGCTGCAATGGAACTCCAGCTAGCTACAAATACCAAAGACAATAAAAAGTCCTTTTTTAGATATGTGGGGAGCTGAAGGAAAAGCAAGGGCAACATTGGATCCCTGCTAAACCAGATGAGATGGGACAACTGACAACCGATGTCCAGGAAAAAGCAAACTTGCTGAATGGGTACTTTGTGTTACTTTTTCACCAGTCCCATGGGACGTCCCTGCCCACTACGGGACAGGGAGGCCCAGATGAGGGAGATTCCTTACCATCCATCAAAGCTGACCTTGTGAAGGAACACCTTGACAGGCTGGATACCTTCAAGTCAGCCAGCCCTGACGGTCTACACCCAAGGGTAATTAAAGAGCTGGCAGGCATCATAGCTCAGCCTCTGGCACAGATCTTTGAGAACTCCTGGTGCTCTGGTGAAGTGCCTGATGATTGAAAGAAGGCCAATGTGGTGCCTATCTTCAAAAAAGGGAGGAAAGTAGATCCAGCAAACTACAGAACCATCAGCCTGACCTATATCCAGGGGAAAGTCTTGGAAAAGATTATCAAAGAGGCCATCCTATACAGGCTGACTGATGGCAATATCCTGAGGGATAACCAGCATGGGTTTGTTGCAGGTGGGTCTTCCTTGACCAATCTCATTTCCTTTTATGACCAGGTGACCTATCACCTGGACAAGGGGGAAGAGATTGATGCCATATATCTTGATTTTTAAAAAGCCTTTGATTTGGTATCCCAAGATCACCTCTTGGCAAAATTGGCTTACTGTGGCCTCGACCTCACCATGATCTGCTAGCTGGGGAACTACCTCTGCGGTAGAACCCAGAGGGTGGTGGTTGACCGAAGTCAATCGTCGTGGTGCCCTGTGACCAATGAGGTCCCTCAAGGCTCTGTCCTAGGCCATTTACTTTTTAATATCTTCATAAATGACGTTGACCTTGGTGTCAGAAGCGGGCTGGCCAAGTTCACTGATGACACCAACCTTTGGGGTAAAACATCCACACCTGAGGATAGGAGGGTGATCCAGGCAGATCTTGACAGGGTCATGAAGTGGGCAGATGAGAACCTGATGGCGTTTAACACCGAAAAATGCAAGGTTCTCCACCTTGGGAGGAAAAATCTGCTGCATGCTTATAGGTTCGGTAGTGCTACACCGGCTAGCACCACAGATGAAAGCGACTTGGGGGTCATGATTGACCACAAGATGAACATGAGCATGTGATGCTGCGGCTAGTAAAGCAAGCAAAACGCTGGCTTGCATCCATAGATGCCTCTCAAGCAAATCCCAAGACGTCCTTCTCCCATTGTACTCGGCCTTGGTGAGGCTGCAGCTGGAGTACTGCATCCAGTTTTGGGCTCCACAATTCAAAAAAGGATATGGAGAAGCTTGAGAGGGTGCAGAGGAGAGCCACACGCATGATCAGAGGTCAGGAAAACAGACCTTATGATGAGAGGTTGAGAGCCATGGGACTCTTCAGCTTAGAAAAGCGCAGGCTCAGGGGTGATCTGGTGGCCACCTATAAGTTTATTAGAGGTGTTCACCAGGACCTGAGGGAATGTCTGTTCACCAGAGTACCCCAAGGGATGACAAGATTGAATGGTCACAAACTCCTCTGCGACTGTTTCAGACTGGACATAAAGAAGAACTTTACTATCCAAGCCCCCAAGGTTTGGAATAGACTGCTACCAGAGGTGGTTCAAGCACCCACTTTGAACACCTTCAAGAGATGTTTGGATGTTTATCTTGCTGGGATCCTATGATCCCTGCTGACTTCCTGCCTCTGGGGCATGTGGCTGGACTGGATGATCCTCTGGGGTCCCTTCGAGCCTGAAAGTCTATGAAATCTATATTTGTGCTGCTGATAGTTGTCCCCAGGGACCACACGTTCCCACTCATGGGGACACGTCCCTGGTGTCAATTTGCTGCGCTGCAAATTAACAGCACAGAAAATGCCTGCATGTGTGGTGTGTGCAGTTTGTGGTGCCACTGACAGGTGCGCTTATGGGGACATCACTCCTGTGGCTGCAGCATTCAGGATTAGGAGCATGTCTACACTGCAAGGTGTGGTGCCATATTGAAATACCTAAAAATAAGCTAGCTGGTATACCAGAAGCAGTATAACTACATTAGTATAGCTCTTAGACTAGTTAATTTATGCTGCTACCACTGTTTATACCCTAGACATAAAACCCCCCCAAAAAATAAACTTTTAAAAAAAAGAGCTTAATGAGTTACACTAGGAAGCTGAAACACAGGAGTAAAAATCCTTTGAGTATGAACTGGTTGGACATTTGGTTATGCAAGCTTGTTAAGTCAACACTAGTGCAGTTTACTAATAGTATTAATCCGTCTGTCTGGATTTAATTTTCCATGGATAGGTTTTTCTTCTCCAACTGCTTCCCTCTTCTACCAAGTTCAGAGCATATATTTACCATTGCTAATTTTAGGAGGAGCTACAAAGGGCATACATGCAGTGTATTGCACAATAAAGCTATAACTTTATTGTGCAATACACTGCAATATTATTAATGTTTACTAGATCTTTTTTGCTCTAAAGTTCTGCCATAGAAGCAGGATATTTTTTATGTGATTCCTATTTTATTTTTTGGTTATCCTACTAACTTTTAATGCTAATAATTTTTAAAAGTCACATTCTTCTTGATATGAGTATACAATGTATATCAAAGATCCTTGCTGGATGTAGGAACACTTCAGTACTGCAAACATAGACAGTCCAATCAAGATGTATGTAAGGAACCACAAACATGGATCAGATGATACAATTGGAATCAGTGAAAATAATAGAGTTTTTTTATACTATTCCATTGTCCCGGAACACAAGACACGGAACCGGACTTACCAGCAACTCCAGAGGCAGCGTGTGAGGATTGGAAGGCAGCACCCACGTGGCTCATCAGCCGCCTGCTTATCAAGCTGCGGCCGGCCGACAACATCATCGCGAAACGCCGGCCAGCAGGGTTAAAAATGGCGGCACACACTGCGGAGCCGGGAGAAGGAGAGAGCACAGCTGCAGAGGTCCCCGCAACCTGGACAAGCTGGGACTCGGGAACAAAAGATCAGGAATGGCCAGGACAGGAGCCGAAGGAGAGAAGAGGATCATCCTGGTGACACTGTAGAAAGGCGGTGGAGGAACATCAGGATCGCCTTGCAAGATCAGCGGGAGCAGCAGCCGAACAAGTCTGGCCAGGGAAAGAGAGACTGCAAGGGGCTCAAGAAGAGCTGCAGTGGGGAAGAGCATCGCCGCTGGATCGGGAGGTGCCTTAGAGCAGCTAGGAGCTGAGTGCCTAAGGGGATGTGGCAGCCAGTGTTCTGGTGAAGTGCTGGAAGGGAGCAGGGGGGGTAGTTAAAGGGGCAGTACACCGGGTTTTGAGTTGGAGGGTTTTTTTCTTCTTTTCTTGTGATTTTGTTTTTCCCCAAGCTCTGGGGTATCTGAGGGCAATAAGCCTGCATGGTGGCTAGGTATGGCTGAGGGGCTTGTACAGGATCCGGTCGAGGGTCCCTGGAGTGAGACGCTGACCATCTTGAAACCACTACACAGGAGGCATGAGGCCAGGGTATAGGGGTGGCGGAGCCCCGTGAGTGACCGCCGGGAGAAACCTCGGGTCTACGAGCACGCCTGATGAACGGCCCTGGACACTGAGGTCAACAAGTCATGGCAGGCGAGCACGGGGTCAAGGATTCGGGCGGAGGTCACCAGCTCAGACAGAGGCGTGAGTCTGTGAGGCGAGTAACATCAATCTCCCGAGTAAGAGCGGCATGAGAGCGACTGGTTGAGGCCTGGCAGTTACATCCATTTACAATTTTTAAGTCTCAGGGTTTTTTTTCTCAAAAACTAATAACCACTTGTAGGTATCCTTGTCCAAACACAAAGACACATTCCAGAGAGTGCAGCTAATATTGGATATTACAGCAAATGCCCTTTAAAGAGATATTCAGTTGAATACTGCCCAAGATGTGCATTTATGTCTCATATATTATTGCTTATTTAGCTGAATATGTTATGATTTTGAAATAAAGATACATAAAGAATGGGTTATTGAGAGTTGCTGTTTGCCAAGGAAGGCAAGGTGAGATCCAAAATAAACCATGCCCTTTTTATAGGATCTGTGTGTAATATGACAGCTTAAATAGTAAACTATGAATATTATCATTTTCATTTAGTTTATCTGCTGTTTCTCTCAAGAAATGGTATTTTGAAACATTTAAAAAATCTGTTTAGGATATATGCTTTAGAAACACTATTCATACTGAATTATGAGTGCTAGGCCTAAAATAAATTCCATGCATATATGGGCAAATCCCTAAACTGCTAGCCTTGTCTTCTCAGGCATCCAATCCCTTGAGAAAGCCAATTTTCTTTCATGTCTGAACAAAAGAAAAATGTACTATTAAAATGCAATTCAGAAGTGATAAAAACTGTAAGTGGAGCAGCCGGCTCACAGCACCTTCTATGTATACTCTGGGACACTGGGGCCACATTAATTTTTGTGTGTGTGTGATGTCCATCCCATGTGCAAATTAGCATTACAAGTACCATAATCTGTCTTAAATGAGAGCCACCTGTCCCATGAGTACATGCTACTGTAGCTTGGTATAATTTAAAGCTCTGCTACTTTTGTGTTTTTGTTTTGTTCATTTTATATAGCATTTGGTTGGGATAGTTGATAATTGTTACTAAAAGGTTCTAAAAGACTATCTTTTTTGTGAAGGGGGGTGAGGATAAAAGTATAAATGACATAAATCATGGTTGCTAAATACTAATTTTCCCCCAAAATATTTTTTTCTAAATCCTATTTAACAATCAAGTGTTAAAGCACTAATTTTATTTCCCTCTTCATAAAAATTATTGTTTGACAAACCAAATCTCCTGTGTACTTTAGCCTTCAAGAAAGCTCTCTAATTTCTTTTTCAAGATGTTTAAATTAGCTACACCTATTCTTATGACAGCCTAGGCAAAATAATATTTTAAACTTCTGGAACACATACTCTTAATTATAGCTGTATTGTCCTTGACCTACCTTACACATGAAAATGGTATTTGTAGGGCACAGAATAAATAATACCTGTTGCTTTGCAAAACATGAAGAAATCTTAAGATTTTATTCTACAGTAATATGTAATAATTCAGAACTGAATCACCTCCCCTCCATCTGGCAAAACTGTATAGCAGGGGGTTTAGGAATAGGATTATATTTTGTGAAGTGCCCTTTAAATACTCCTTCCATACCATGCTGTTGAGAGAGGGGACTTCCCCTTCCCCTACTCAATAAACTCTGGGACATGGCCAGAAAACTTGCAGATGACCATGACAGCTCTCATCCACATGAAAGCCGTCTGTTTCACTGCTGGACTTGTGGCCCCTGGGTTCCATCTGTCATGGGCAGCATGGCTGCACTAACAGATAAGCCTTTTCAGTGTGGCTAACGGTGTTAGAATCCAGCCCTAAATTATTGCTCCTCACTTTACACTAGTGTTATATAAAAAATAAGGTGAGCTCAGAAGCAACAGACACTCTTTAATCTATGGTCTAAAATCAGGACTGTCCAACTTCTGAGTTACACTTTTAGACCAGGGTTGTCAAACTGGCAGCACCCAAGCCACACACCTCATGGGCCATATGCCATGAAGCCACCAGTTATGTGGACTCCCTGAGACCACCCCTCCTCTACTGCGTGAATGGTGTGAGCCCTTCTTCCTTTGGAGTCACATAGGCAGTGCAAGCCCCATCTCTGTTGCTGCCACATGAACACAGGGCACACCAGTCCCTCTCCTTTTGTGTTGCCCAGCCCCTATAGCAGCAAAAGCAATGTGGGGAGTGGCAGCACACAGGCCAGATTCAGCCCACAGGCCACCAGTTAGACAGCCCTGGTCTAATATTGCATTGAACATCATTTGTACTATCTGGGTGTATCTGCATGTGAAATTAATGCCATGCAATAAACTGGCACATATTGTGCTGGAGTTTATTGCTCCCAAGTGCAGCATCTTTACATGCTCCTGGGACAACAGCAGACCGAGCTGGGTTAGAGCAGCCCCAGCCGGCATGGGGCTTGTGGGGTAGGTCAGCCTGCCAGCCCATGGCTGCTCTCTCCCAGCTCAGCGTGCTGCAGAAAGGCTAACTGGGGCAGAAAGGTGCTTCAGCATGGGGCTAGCTGGCAGGCAGACCCTGCACTGAAGCACCTTCATGTCCCAGCCAGCCCCATTAGTGTCTACATGTTTGTTGCAGCACACT
This sequence comes from Crocodylus porosus, assembly GCF_001723895.1. Lineage (NCBI taxonomy): Eukaryota > Metazoa > Chordata > Crocodylia > Crocodylidae > Crocodylus > Crocodylus porosus. Next base: position 65,964,011 of record NW_017728943.1, read on the forward strand.
AAATAATGTGAACACAGGATAGTTCCTGTGTTTACAAGTACTAACCTACAGTGGAGTTAGTTTCCTGTGGCCTAATAGGGATGCACATGTAGATGCTAAGATTTTACTGTGGAGCTAATTGGACAGCTTCGCATTAAACATCTTGTGTAGATATATACCCACTGTATAGTAAGTCACTACTCAGAGTGAGCAAGAGGGGCAGAATTGGGATTTTATGATGTTATTTCTAAAATAAACTGCAGTCTGTTGTTTTAGTTAACAAATATCCAAGCAATTACCTATTTGTGCAGATAAACCACAGATACATCTTCACATGGAAACCTCAGTAGCATCATCTTATAACTCTATTTCTGTGCTGTGGCACTGCTCTTCATTTTGAAAACTGAAAGCTCAGAAAATGCATAAGCCCTAAGGCAACAATGAAGGAAACATAAAGAAGTTAGGGAAAAATCCTGTGACTTATGTGGCTTGCAGCCACAGCAAGATAGCAATATATTTACAAATATGTTTTATCTTTCAGGTTTTTGCCATTTTCTTCATGTCAAAAAAACCAGAAGTATGATCCATTAATTCAGTCATCAAGTAAATATGGTCAAATAACTTACGGGACTAAACATTTCCGAGAAGAACATCATGAAAAATGGGTAGCAAACAAGGTGAGTTACTGCAAAATCGGGCAATGTCACTGGTGTCTAGATCAGGATAAGCAATGTTTTTGGGCAGAGTGCCAAGAACACCCCAACCTCAACTTATAAGATGTTGGCATACCAGGGGTGGAGAGTGGGGAGCTGTGAGGAGCCCAGTCCTTTTTGTGGCAGCACAGCTTCGGCCCCTTTCCCACCATCTGACCTGAAGTGCGCATGCCAAGCAAAATGTCTTTGCATGCCATGCTCTGGCACACATGCCAGGGGTTGCCAACCTTGGTTCTGGATTGTTAAAACTAAAGAATAGTGGGCCTGATCCAAAAAAGACTGAATTCAGTGGGGGCCTCTGAAGCAGGTCATGAAAAGTGCTGTAAGAAAGCTGACTGTTGTATAGAAGATGCTCAGTTTCTTCATTTCTCTTTGTAGTCAAAGTTGAGGGCATTCAGGTCCTCTCAGTAGATGTTTAGCACTTTGCCAAGTAAAGACAAATTATTGGGGTAAATATGCTTTTGATAAATGCTATATTATCTGCATTCATTTTGAAAAAAATGCTATTTTATGTACAGCATTTTTTTGATCTGGTAAAATAATAAGTTTTTGATTCCTAACACTGCAAGATGTGATGTTTCTCAGAACAGTTAACATTATATAAAATATGTGTTCAATCAGAGAAATTCAGTACAGGATAGGATGTCAAAAGTGTAAAAGCTTCAGTCATGTACAGCATCAGTCACAAAGCATGAAATGGAAAAAGGCAATTGAACAGTTCCTTCTTGGCTGTTTTCATAAATTGATAGCTTTGGGAAGTAAAAGATTCTGAATGTATGTAACCTCCCTGTGGACTTCACATAAAGCAGGTAGAAGAAAAAATATTCTTACACATCAACTCTACCTAAGCTAGGACCTGTTTGTTGATGGGACTGCTGCTTCTGTGAGATGGGAAGAATTAGTTCTCTATTCATCATTTGCAGAATTAGTTAGGAGAGATTAAAAATGAACTAGAAAATATTTTTTGACATGTTCAATGCAAATAGTGGGCATTCACCTTGGTCCCTTAAACTGTGTCAGTGGTGGTAATTAAGAACTAATCAGTTTTCAAACATTTTTTTCTCTCTAAATGTATACTGAAACTTCAGTCTCATAAATAATGTTGCAGATTTTCAAGAAATTAGACATTTTAAGATTTCTATCCTATTTTATCAAAGCTACTCTATAAATCTAAAAAAATACTTGTTTTCCTCTTTTATTTATTGCTAGGATAATAAAACTGTAGCTAGCTAAACTTCACTCCATTAAGAACATGCTCACTCTCTGACTCTCCCCTGCCAACTCTCTCAGGCATTTCATCTTGATACAGGAGATCGGTGTGAGAGTAAAAATGAATTCTTTATTTTGAACACAATCCCCCAAGCTGAGGATAGTCTTTTGAGGTGCTGGCCTGGTTCTGTTCATTCTGATTATTGTTACATGTTCATATCTAAAATATGACAAAAATTTTCAACTCCAAAAATATAATTTGGTACATTTGTTCTGGAAATTGATAGTAATAGTGTCACAAGCAAAGCAAATCTCTTCCGAACTTTGACAAACAGATCAGAGTAGGGCCATGGACAGACACACATTTGAAATGAACTGAATTCCCCACATCGCGCCCACCACCACATATAGCACTCAAGCAAGGGAGCTGGAGAACTGGAATCCCTGCATGCCTCTCAGCTTCAAGCCTCTGGAGGGTCCCAAGTATAGCCAAGCATACGGGAAAGTGTTTATTATCTGTCTGTCCCAATTTCCCTACCACCACCCTTGTAGTGGGTAGAGTGCAGAGCAGAGCACTATAAGATGTTGGAGGACTGCTGGTATATATAGCCATTTCAGGAAGCATTTCAAAAGAAAGTGCATTAAACATGATCCTCACTTCTTGTGGATCATTTTGGAGGCACTGCTTCAGCCATGCAAGCCTGTACCCTGGCTGTTTACTAGGGCTATGCAAAACGGCACCGTTCCATTTCACCTTGAGTTTCGACGGTTCGAGGGAACAGTGTTTCATATCAAATTTCATTTTGAGTGGAAACAGCTTTTCCATTCCGTTGAAACAGAAATGCTTTTCAACACTGTTTTGAGTTTCTCCAGGGATGGGGAGCCAGCCCAGCTCAGTCCCCCACGCAAGATCAGGCCAGGGGTAGGAGGTAGCCCAACTGGGCTGCTTCCCCATTCCCCACTCTACATCCCACCAGGGGCAGGAGGCAACCCAGATGAGCTGCTTCTCCATCCCCTGTACTACATTGCGCCCCCTGCCAGATCTTGTGCTGGGGATGGGAAGTCAGCCCAGCTGGACTGACTTCCCATCCCCAGCCTATGGTCGAAACATTTCAACTTTCGAAACGTGTTAACCAGCTTCATTTTGTTTGGAGGCTGTTTTGAGGGCCTTTGTTTCATTCTGATTTTGCTATTTTGACCTCAAAATTGGTCAAAACAGTGTCAAAATGAAGCAGCTGGCAAAATTTCACACAGCCCTACTGTTTACTGCTCTGCAAAAGTGCTAAGAGCACTTCAAAGAGCATGTCTATCCAGGGCCTTAAAACTTGGGTATTTTAACATAACTGCATTACCTAAATTGGACTGCAGTTAAATGCATATAGGCTAACAATTAATCTTTTTATTAAGAAATAAAGTTTGCCTGAATATCATTTTAAAAAGTGAAAAATGGGTACCATTGTTTGGAGCCTGTAGCAGGGCACCAAGGTGCCTGCTACTTGGACAGCCGGAGTAACAGCTCAGGTGCCGGTTGCTAGGGGCAACCAGAGGGAGCTAAGGACATACACCTGTCTGGTCAGCTGACCGAAAGGGGCAGGGCCTGGCTCCAATATAAATCACAGGCCAAAGGCCAGAGCTGGCTGACAGCCAAGGAGGAAGGAGCTTGGCCCTGAATGAGTGAAAGGAAAAGGCCCGGATGGGCAAGCAGCTAGGGACATGGGTGAGAGATGGAATACCTGTGGTGTGGTTTGGAGGATGTTTTAGCCACGAGGCATAGATTTGTGTTATAGCTGAGGGGCTTGTGTTTGGTTGTTGTTACATCAGAGGTTCAGGTGAGGCTATAAGGGGACGGAGGAGGCCTCATAGGGGAACCATGTCAGAGTGGGGACCCCAGCCCTACAGAGAGGGGACCTAGAGGCAGCACAGTAACACTAGGACTCCATCCTGCTACAGAGTCTATAAGCATAGTGTAAGCAGTATATTTTAAACGGTCTCCAAACAATTTTGCTGGTGATTCTCAGTTCTGACCTGCAATATGTCTCCTTCCCCAATCCTGGGTATTTCATGATCAGAGACAAACAGCCACACCAAACCATATGGAGGTTTTACGATGTACATCATATAAAGTAGGAACTTAGCCAAAACCACCGAACTCATTTTTACTTGTGATCTTAAGCAATTTTAAACCTAAATCTCTTAAGGTGAACAACCATATGCATTAACCCAATATGACATCTAGCCTTCCAGCTACAGATTCTAAATCAATATGAAGCTTCAATTAGGAGGCACTTACCAAAACAGAGAGCTAATAGGAAAGAAGAGCAGTTTCTTGACCTACCTGCTGCTTTTACTGGTCATTATTTACAAGACAGAGTCTAAAAGCTATACCCTTCATCATATTTTAAGGGAAGAGTTTCTATTTAAAATACCCAACATCATTACTTTTAAAAGCAAAACTTTTAAAAGTAAGTTTCCTGAATGCTATAATCTTGTGTACAATTATGCTGTCTACTAGACTATCATGTATTCAGGAACATGATAATGTAAAAGGCACTTAATAAAAAGCCAGATACTATGAAACTATCAAAACACTAGGGATCTTTTATTTCATAATCTGTTATACTTGCTTAGGACTCAAATTGAAATGATACAAACTTTGTTTTCTAATACAGTTTATATAAGGAAAATGGCTGAAATTCAACTTCTCACGTATTTTTCTTGAAATGGGTTTGCCCTGTTGGTAATTGTACAAATCCTTGTACCAAATCTTCCCAAGAAATCAGTTTGATAGCCAATAGTGGTAATGGAAAATATGCCATTCATATTATGCTTATTCAAATGTATATTTTAAAAAACTAGCTTGCTTGTATTTTATGGCTACATCCTATTTAATTACATGGTAATATGTGCATATTTTAAATTTAAAACCATAAAGAGATTAGTATCTGCCCATAAACCTATTTGATAGCCTATGGAAATGAAAACAAACAACTAGGAACAATGTGGATTAACTCCATTTCCTTTTAAATACATGGTTGGATATAACACAACCTTCCTCAGTGCATGATAATGGCCGTACTGAATGTGAGAAAACTTACCTTGCCTATAGCAGTTTTCTCAAAAGTGTTACTTTGAAATGTAACATTTCAGTGAAATAACACAAAAAGCTAGGGGGGAAATACTGTATTTAAATTCTTCATTGAAAGAATACATACAGATAAGTATAAATATTTCCCTTTTGTGATCATTACCCCAACTGGAATTTCTGTGTTTATAAAACACTATTAGAAAATTTGCATGTCGGTTTTAACAGCACACTTCTAAAAGCCACTAGTAACATTCTTATTTGCACATGCCATGGGATGTCTTAGTCAGTTTTTATAAGTGTGAAGCTTTTAGTATTAATAACCTACCAGTCACCATGAATTTAATCTATAATGATAGGTCCCAAGTAGTTGGACAGTCAGGGGATCAAATATACTAACTATACTGTTTCAGTTGTCAAAACACTCACATATGTTCTTATTTACTGAAGCAGAAATGATAGCTTACAGCCTTTAATCAGAATTGGAATTAGTTTGCATATGCATTTTAGACAACTGCCTTTAATGGCAGCATTAAATGTTTTCCTTGTTTGCAAAATTCAGGAAGTGACACTTTAAGATCTTCCTTGTTGATAGATTCTTTCCTCTTATGCCTTATTATAGGTGAATTACAACACAGCTACATCACTGTTTCATTATTTGCACATGCATTTTGGCCCTAAACAGAATTTTATTATCTACAAAGCATAAAAATATCCAGTACTCTAAAGAATTAATTTAGAGAACCTAAGCATATTGCACAGAACATAAAGTTGACCTTTACCGTCTACAGCTTTTGGAATGGAGTGGGATGTGGAACACATCATAGATTTAATGTGGCACAACGCTGTCTGCAGAAACTTGGGTGGGACTGTGACTGCCTGCCCATTGCACCCGATGATTGAATCTGCTGTCACCAGCATCCTGATAATAATGAACATTCAGCTTAACGACCGTGATTATGATTATCATAATTGATGTGCAAGTGCAGTGTGTGGGGATCATTACAGCTGAACTGTACAGCAGAGAAACATCCCTTAGTTATGGATAATTTTACTTTTATGCATTGATTGGGATAAAATATGCCTTTCAAGTTCAACAGGCCAGCTTAATATAATTTTAGGAAGATTTCTACATTTATAAATTGATGATTATGAGCTTGCTGAAAACAGCCAATCTAGCTGTTTGTTTTGAATGGTTTCATTCCATTAATAACAGCAAATAATTAAATAATAAGATATTATTGAGTGGAAATCTCTTACGAGTACAGCTTGCATTAATCAAATGCTGAGTTTAAAATGTTTTTGACAAGTTATGGCCTTGCCTACATTAGAAAAAAAAGAATATGTAATTCACCACTGAGGCAGGTCCACCAAATGTAGCTTCAGCAGAAGTTGTATTGTAGACAGAACGTAGGGATTTTTATCACTGTGCTGTATAATCATCATTGCAAGTTGTAAATATTTTTATGATTTTATATACTGCAGCTTCCATCATTGGTACCACTGATGAGAGGCTACAGGTTCAAATTCTATTGTGCATAAATAATTAATCGGGCATAAGATCTGGCTTATTTTCTCTGATAATACTTGCCTTCATTTGAGCTGGTAAAAAAAAAAACACGCACAAGTATTGCACAAAAGCATTCCATGGTACCTGTATGTCTACATATACATATATACACAGACACAAATACACACATGTACTGACACAGAGGCAGAACAGGACAGCCCTGTGCCCTGGAGCAGCTTCAGTGCACCGGGTAGTGTCAGCTGCCACTGGCAGCAGTGTGGCCAGCTGCCACTGGCAGCAGCAGCAGCTATTTTTGTTCCCCTAATACCACCTCTCAAGAAGGTGATGCCAGGAGTTTCCACCCTAGTTGCAATCTCTTAGTTATACTACTGCACATATACTGTGCATATATATATTCACATAACTAATTATGAGGACTATAGGTATGACTTTGTATATTATGTGTACATGGACGTGTATAGGCAGAAATTTGGATAGAAACTCATATAGAAAAGCATAAGCTTTCATAGTCCACATCCTACCTTGTTTGATGGTGTTTGATGGTGTGAATTCCATAGCATCTGAAAAAGTTGCTGTTTATGAAACCTCATGCATCTCTGAACCAGTTAGTCTCTAAGGCTGCATTCCCACAAGCAGAGGCATGCAGTGGGGGAAAAAGCAGCTGCACAAATTCATGCTTCTGCTTTTTGCCTCAGTGCACATCCTTGCACATGGGTTTAGTTAGGCTTCTGGTCTGGCAGTGCATGCTCCTGCTGCGTGCACTACATTGCTTTTTTTGTGGTGGGTTTTTTTTTTGGACGCGAGGATTTCCTGGCATCAAAAGTAACTGCCGCACTACAAATTTGCAACATAGCAAATAGGTGCACATGCAGCGGCACTGCAAACCACATGTTCACGTTCATCTGGTGCCCCAAGAAGCCCCCATGTCTGCTGTTGCCCTAAGAAGCCCCCAGGTAAGGCTGCTGGGGCCAGTGCAGGTGCTAGCCCCAGTCTCTCCTACCCCACCTGGAGCATTTTTCCCTGTGCTAACCCCACATTCAGGGGCGTGCGCCAAGGCAAATAGCAGCAGCCTCTGCTTTTTTCCCTGTGGCAACCACACAGCCCTGCTCATGGGGATGTAGTCTAAGGTGCCACCCTTCCTTAGCCTCTGCATAACTAGTTTTGTTTTTTTAAATCTAAGAAAATAAGCCAATAAAATGAAAGAGAATTCTATCATGTGGTACCTCTAATGAATTGAAAATCCATAATAATAGCCTAAAACCAATTTTAAAGTCTTTTAAGAACAGATATCCAGGTATGCACTACAGCACTTCAAACTGCTAACATGCAATATGAGGAGTTTGCAAAATTTTTGTAAGCTTTGGTCCCCAAAGCAGCTGCTTTGCATTTCCCACATAGTGCAAAGCAGCTGGAAAGCTGACCTAATGTGGCAGTTGCCCTTATTGCAGGGGCATTATCAGGCATCCATATAGCTAGCTTTGCACAAAAATGTCCCTTCAGCCCTTGCATAGAGGCCAGGTGAAGGTAGCAGAGGTTGTTGCCAAATCATTGTGCTCGGTAGTGATTTCTAGTGACACAGTCCTTACGTAAGCTTTCCTGATGGTCTAACTTACAACATCCATTCACCTGCTCTAGGTTATACTTTGAAAAGATTCAGGCCCCCAACTACTCCAAAAGAAGGGGAGCAGCTTTCTTACAGTCACTTTTCTTTGTTCAGCCCTGAGTCCTGCACTAATGGCAGCTCAGTTAAATTCAACTATCTGAGCCTGTAGTAGTAGTCTGTAATGTTCATGAAAAATTAATTGCTCACACTTATTCAGTACTGTGGCTTTGAAGGGTAACAGAGGAGACAAAAAAAAGACTGTGGGCATGTCTACACATGCATTAATTTGCTGTAATAACAGGTACTAACTTAATTTGCTGTAATCAACGCTACTGCAAAGTAGTGCACATGTCTTTTAGGTGACGCTAATGCACAGTAGACTAATTCTATGGTGCATTAGCACAACTTTCACTTTGATGCACTAATGCACAGTAGAATTAGTCTACTGCACTTCTAGCGTCTTGTGTAGAGGTGCCCTGTGACCCTGATCCACCAATGCACCCTTTCTTAACAATCAACTGTAGGATTCCCCATCAGGGGCAGCATCTATTATGCCAGAATGAATAGCCAGAAGATTCACAGAGGGACACGTTCTATTTCAACCATCAGGCCCTTAAGTGGATTTAGGCTCCTAAATTCAATTCTGTTCCCCCCCCGCTTGAGTCCCTGGAAAACTTAATACAAAAGGTGGTCGATCCTCATCTTCTCTGGTTTTTTCTGATTCAATCTTCAGGGTAAGATAACAGTGTTATAAAAGTAGATACATTAATGGATTTTCAGGAACTTAAAACAGGTGGAATAGAATCACATTTTCATGGCTAAGACCACTTGGATGCCCAGTATGTCCTCAAATGTCTGTGACTTAAGGTTCCCAACTGCTTGAGGCCATGGACAGGCAGTATCAAGAAAAGTAACCCTGAGACTGATCTAATTTATGCTAGGGACCAGCTTACTGCTAAAATGTCATGGAACCAGGGCAAAACATTGGTTTTGCCAACTGCAGCTTGCTATGTGCAGTTAAGCCAGACCCTGGTATCTGGACCTAAATGTTTAAACTTAAGTACCTTAAAGTGTTGCCATGTCATTCTTGTGTGTTGGATTGGGTGATACTACTACACAACTTGCCCGTTCAGGTTGATTTATTCATTATTTAATGGGCAGCTTTCTTTTATAATATATCTTTTTGGTAAAAATGGTAGTACACTTTTTTTTACAGTGTATATATAAAATGGCAGAGAAGTATCGTGGCACTACTTGTGTGCACAAAATGCAAAAGGGTAGATTGGAAGTTAGGTCTGAAAAAGTAATTCACTCTCATTTTCATAAGTTACAGCATTTAGCAAAATCCCCTCATCTGTTTTCAGACTTGAGATATTTACATAAATGAGGGTTTTGTGGTTGGTTGGCAGTATCTGAAATATGTTTTCTCTTGAAGATGGCTGTCATTGATTTCATTAAGTCAGATGGTACTAGAGCTTCTATGGGAAAATGTTCTTGATTATTTCTTCTGAGGAGATCCTAGAGGTCATCACTACTGGGCTGCCTTTGAAAATGCTGCTCTTAGGAAATTCTGTAATGTAAATGATGGACTGATAACCAGATTATTAACTATAGTCTACCTCTCAAGTTATTTACTTAGGTGCATAAGGAAGGCTAAAATTGTATGAAGAAAATTAATATCCACAAAATGTATTCTGGATATTATTTAACCAAGAGTAGAAAGGCTGTGTGAACAACTGGAAGGTTAAAAAGGAAAACTGAAAAAACTTTCTGTTGAAGGTTATTGGTGACTCAAAGCAAATAATAATTTTGATTGAATAATACAAAGTAGTGACTGGGAAGATTCAAACCATTCAGCAAAGTTATTTGCATGAGAAAAGATACTGTCACCACTTTTCTAATCAAATCCATTCTGGTGGTTATTTGCAAAGGGTTTGTCAGCAACTAGTTGAATATTTTATAAAACCTGATTCTCAGTTCTGTAATTTCTCAGCGGGAAAATGCAGTCCCTTGATGACGAACCAAGGCTTTGAAGAATAAATTGATTCTAAAGAGAAAATTAGATGGTACTTATTATACTGTCTAACTAGCAATCCAGTGTCATTTGTCTGGTGGATGATAAATGTCTTGCTTTTCCTACCTTCCTCATTTGATAATGCAACTTGCATGTTAGTGGCAAAGAAGGAAAATAGTTTTTTTTAGTAAAAGCTAACTTTATCCATTATTTCTCATGGATGTTTTAACTTCACAAATAATTCTCCTTGTGCAAATTACTTGAATGTCATAAAGCCTCTTGTTTAAACATAATTACTTTAGAAATAAAGTATCTTCTCTAATCTCTTCAGCACTCTAAAAGAGTAAATTACAATGACTGTGGCAACACGTCAAAGTTTTTAATATAAAAATTAATGATTGAATTAGGTGTCATAATGGTTGATGAAGTTCCACTTTTAAAAAGAAAAGAACTGGATTTTAACTGCTATTTTAATGGGTGGTGATCCATAGGAACTATAGTTCTTGACAAGAGCAATCTGTTTGTCTGTATGGGGTTTCCCACATCGATTTTCACTAACTTGACAATGCTCTTAGGAACATATATATGGCTCATTCTTGTGGCTATCCAACAAGACATGCACCTATTGAACTAATCTTTCTGTACTGTTGTTGTAATGTGTTTGCAGAATCAGTCTACATATTCTTAGCAAGCATTCATCTGCAACTTAATTACATTCTTAAGCAAATAGAGTTGCAGTGAGCATGACACAGATCCCTTTCAAGTTCTAGAGGAAAACTTTGTTAAATATAGTTGTTATTACTGTTGTTTAAAAATGTATTCAAAACACAGGGCTATATCCCCAGATGGTGTAAATTAGTTTACTTGATTGACTCCCATGATACAGGGATAGTTTACATCAGATATGGATATGGTCTGTAAAAAACCTGTTTTTTGGAAGGTACATTGCAGAAAGAAAGCAGTTACCCATGTTACAGAGGGGTAATACGTATTGTTTCGTTATTGATTTACTATAGCCTATCTTTAATATCAAGGTCTATTCGGGGCTTGACAGCTTATGGGGAGAGCCATGATTACACTCTCTACCTGCCTTGGGCAGTCTTGAGAATGCTTAGATTGACTGAAGAATGTGAACCCTAACCTCACGGCAAATAGGATGGATGACCCTCCTCTATTTGCCATTTGGATCGTAGAGTAGATTCTCATTTCTATCACACCAGTTACTGGGGCTTGCTTTTGGAATACATTTCAAAGATTCCATATTTGAACAGACAAAGATTCAAGATTAGATGCAAGAGCCTGTTTCAACACACCTCTTACTGAGTCAAGTTGAAATGAAAGTGCTCCTTGATAGATATAAGAATCTTCACTGTTTTATACTTTATGCAGTCATTGCTACCACAAGTATAAACAAGCAGGAAGTCTAATGTTGCTATCTATACATAGAATTACTTAAGAATAACTGTAGCATTTTATGTGAACACTTAGGTTTCATCCAAATTAACATTAAAGTGTTGATGTGATCTAAAAAATTGGAATTATAAAAATTATAAATCCAGTTTGTATAGCCATACAACATAAACAAGATTCAGCACAGTAAAGCAACTAGATCAGAGAATGATTTCACCATGAGAAATTATGCAGTTTACAAAGAGAGCTATGAAGCTTTTAGTACCTGTGCTTTTTTTTCCCTGTAGTGAGTCTATTTGGTCAGGGTTCTGCACTTGGGCCATTAGAAATGGAACTAATAACAAAATTTCTGGCAGAAGGTTCTGACATATTACGATCCCTGACCTTTATTTATATGAAAGAATTATATCATTTTAAACACATTTTAACAACTATTGCTATGTACTGCTGTTTTCTTAGTGTAACTTCACTAGGTGTGCAGAGCTCAGACTTAGAAAACTAAAGAAGAAGTCAATCAAATAATAAAAAAAATCCAGCATATTAAAAAAGACTTTGTATCCTAATGTGAAGCTGCTTGATTGAGCAGTGCAGTGTCAACCATGTCTTTCTTCTAATGCTAAAAGTAATGCACATAGACAGAGTGACAATCAGAGTACAGCCTCCCATCAGCTGTAATTAATCTTTTAGTTAACAGAGAGTAGAAAAGCCTCTCATCAGCCTCTTCTGAAGTCTGAGGGACCCTGTTTTTTGATGTTTGCATTCTGAGTAAAATTGTCCCCACCAGTTCTAACAAATTGAAACACCAGGCTAATTATGGCAGCTAATGAAGTGTGTGGAATGGTCACAGCTTGTCGTGAAACTGTTCCTTCAGCTCAGATTAGAGTTTCATCAATCACTTTTTTAAACTGATCCAGAATTGCTTCTGCCCAGTGCTTGGCATTTTTAATGCTGTTTCTGTAATTGGTTTTTTCCCCAAAGCTTAGGCTGTTTTTTGAAATATTACATTCTCAGGACAGGACTTACAAACTCTAGTTTATAAAAAAAACATTTCATTATTGCCTCTATCAGCTGATCAAGTGGTAGAAAGCTAATAAAAGAAGCACAAATATAAAATTTGATATATTGTTTTTAATCCAACTAAAGGTAGCAATAAAGCATATACATATATATGTATATGAATCATTATTACTGTGGGCTGGATGTATACTGCAATCTCATGAAACATGTTTTGTGGGCTGAATGGTTCAAATCCCACCAAAGCACCTAAATGAAATGAATGCATTGGTCTTAGCTTATTTCCTGGTGGATTGCAGTCCTCCATATATCATTCAACAGGGTTTGGCATGATTTGTAGTTTTTGCAGATGTCCAAGCCTTTGGCAGCAGGAAGACCAAAATGTCTTATTATTTAAAGAATACGAACACTTCAGGTCATACCAAAAGTCCTTAGAAAAGTATAGGTAACTGTGCAATACAACTCACAATGCTACTAGTCAGTCAAAGAACAAATTACCATATAAAACATTTTAAAAAATCCAGTTCCTGTTCATTTATAAAATATGGCACTTTTAAATCTAGTTTTAAAATGAAATAAAGTTTAGGTCATATGCTACAATTCAGCATTTTGGGAAAAATAGTACAAATGTGTATCAAAATCACTCATCAATAGGGAAGGGAGTTTTAGCTTTATTAAATATATTTTAAAACAGCAATTAATTTTTGTTAACATATTCAGTCCTTTGCATTGTTCTTAGCAGTGGAGTATATATATATATATATAAAATTGTAAATATCTAGTGCTACTCTTTCTACAAGTGGCACAGCAGTTAACACTTTAACAGTTGTAGTTTTCAAAGAATTGGTTACATAATAATTGCCAAAACAAAACTTTAGCAAACAAATAAATATTGCATTATACTGCTCAGTTATTCTTCGACAGTTTGACTGAACATTTTTGAGACATGGCTGAATAACTGAATAACTGGTGGGACTATAAATGCTTAGATCCCCTTCCAGTCCCAACCTTCTATTTTCTCCTTCATGATTATCATTTTTTCCCAATAGCAAAACTGGATTCCTATTCAGTGAATGAGAAAAAATAATTTCAGTGGGGTGTAAAGCAAAAGGGTCACCTGCTTGCTTCCTCTTATCCTTTATATTATACTGTTTTTGAATAAAACTTTAGGACAGAGGCAGGGGTGGGGACAGCTAAACGTATACCATGATACCTCAGCTGTGCTCTCCTAGTCACAGCCTCTACTTACTAATCTTTCCATAACCCCCTCCCAATTAGGTGACTCCCTGAGACCCACACAATTCATTCACATCCTCTTTAACAAGTCCCTGACATCCTTTTTTAACTCCACTGCACTGGACCTTCCAGATCTGACCAGTCCTCCTTCTGGCTCATAATTTCTTCAAGCCCCTTCCATTCCTCAGCACATGCTCAGAAACAGGCACACAAACAGCCCTATCTCCCAGGTTAGAACACCTCCTCTTCCTGCCAAATTTTCAGAGTTCATCATTATCACATCTCTGAACTTCCAGCACCAATACCAAAACTGCTCAGAAACAAACCTCTATACCATGTTAGTCCTTCCAGTGGTACTTCTTGGTAGGGCTGAAAAATACAAATAACCTTAGACTCTGAATTAACTCCACTGAAACCCATATTTTGTGCTACTTGTCTATTTACTCTGTAGTCTCTTGTCAGTGTTCCAACTCCATCAGAAAACCGCTGGTAGAAATAGATAGTTCTGCACCTTGGAGGACTTTAGCAAGACTGGACAGCTGTGGTGTAGTTAGTTAGGCTTGGCACAATTATCCCTTAGTGGTCATTTACTGCTGATTATTCCTATCTAGATATCCATAAGTATGTAAGATAGGGTAACTAAAAACAATAAAAGCCCTTAAATGACTCAAACCATATCCATGCAGCTTAAAAAATAGTGGTAAAGAGAAATCAGATCCCAGATCAAATACAGATTCAGAGGTTAGTTGCCAGTTGAATTTGTGTATGTATCATAGAATCATAGACTCATAGAAAGTTAGGGTTGGAAGGGATCTCAGGAGGTCATTTAGTCCAACCCCCTGCTCAAAGCAGGACCATTCCCAACTAGATCATCCCAGCCAAGGCTTTGTCTAGCCAGATCTTAAAAACCTCCAAGAATGGAGCTTTCACCACCTCCCTGGGTAACCTGTTCCAGTGTTTTACAACCTGCCTAGTGAGAAAATTCTTCCTAATATCTAACCTAAACTTCCATTGCTGCAACTTGAGACCGTTGCTCCTTGTTCTGTCATCTGCCACCACTGAGAACAGTCTAGCTCTATCCTCTTTCAATCCCCACTTCAGGAGTTGAAGACTGCTATTAAATCCCCTCTCAGTCTCTTCTTCTCTGGACCAGATAACCCCAGTTCTCTCAGTCTTTCCTTTTAAGTCATGCATCCTAGCCCCATCACCATTTTTATTGCCCGCCGCTGGACCCTCTCCAATTTGTCCACATCCTTTCTGTCGTGAAAGGCCCAAAACTGAACACAGTACTCCAGATGTGGCCTTACCAGTACCAAATAGAGGGGAAGAATCACTTCCCTTGACCTACTGGCAACATACCTACCAATGTAACCCAGTATGCCATTATCCTTCTTTGCAACAAGGTCATAATGCTGGCTCATATTCAACTTATTGTCCACTGTAACCGCCAGGTCCTGTTTTATGAAGAGCTGCTGCCCAGCCAGTCAGTCCCCAGTGTGTATGGGTGCATGGGATTGTTCCGTCCTCTGTGCAGGACTTTGCGCTTGTCCTTTTTGAACCTCATGATATTTCTTTTGGCCCAATCCTCCAATTTGTCTAAGTCACTCTGAATCCAAGCCCTACTCTCCAAGATATCCACTACTCCCCCCAGCTTGGTGTCATCTGCAAACTTGCTGAGGGTTCACTCTATGCCATCTTCCAGATTGCTGATGAAGACATTGAACAAAACCAGCCCCAGGACTGACTCCTGGGGCACTGCACTTGATACCAGCTGTCAACTAGACATCAAGTCATCGATTACTACTCTCTGAGCCTGATGCTCCAGCCAGTTTTCTGTCCACCCTACAGTCCATTCATCTAACCCATACTTCCTTAGCTTGCCTGGGAGAATGTTGTGGGAGACCATATCAAAAGCCTTGCTAAAATCAAGGTACACCACATCCACCGGTCTCCCTGTATCCACAGAGCCAGTCATCTCATCATAGAGATGAGAGGAGGCCAGGTTGGTCAGGCATGACATGCCCTTGGTGAATCCATGCTGACTGCTCCTAATCACCTTTTTCTGCTCCGAGTGCTTAGAAATAAATTCCTTAAGGATCATGCTCCATGACTGAGGTGAGGCTTACTAGTCTGTAGTTTCCTGGATCCTCCTTTTTCCTTTCTTGAATACGGGCACTGTTTGCCCTTTTCCAATCATCTGGGACCTCTCTTGATCCCCATGAGTTTTCAAAGATGATGGCCAATGGGTCTGCAATCACATCAGCCAACTCTCTCAGCACCCTTGGGTGCATCTCATTCGGCCCCATGAACTTGTGCATGTCCAGCTTTTCTAAGTTGTCCCTAACCTGTTTTTTCACCACTGAGAGCTGCTTACTTCCCTGCCAAACTGTGCTGCCTTGGGCAGTAGTCTGGGTGCTGACCATGCCTGTGAAGACCAAGGCAAAAAAAACACTGAGCACTTCAGCCTTTTCTGCATCCTCTGTCACAAGATTTCCTCCCCCATTCAGTAAGGGACCCACACTTTCCCTGATCATCCTCTTGCTACCAACATACTTGCAATTTGGCTTAGCAGAGAACTCTTCAGTAAACTAAATCATGAAAAGGAAGCTTATAAGAAGTGGAAACTTGGACAAATAACTAGGGAGGAGTATAAGAGCATTACTCAGGCATGCAGGGATGAAGTACACACACACACACACACTCACATATATATATATATATATATACACACACCACACATCTTCTCTTTTCTTCCCTGAGATATCTATATGGATATCTATAAGCTCTTGAGTGTAATCCTATTCCACCTTGCATGAGTCCCTAGAAAACTGTTAGTGCATGTTTTTATAACACACCATATATGGAGTTGCACTATATGTACATAGGCCTGTTGAGAGTCTCTGGGTTAGGGTCAGAGGGGAAAGCAACAAGGGCGATGTCATGGTGCGGGTCTGCTATAGACTACCAGACTTCAGGCACCCTGATATCTGCTGGGAGGGCAATACAGCAGTGCCCAGGTAATCCAGAAAGTTTTTGGAGAGTGTTGGGGACAACTTCCTGGTGCCATATATGGTGTGTTACAAAAACATGCACTAACAGTTTTCTAGGGACTCATGCAAGGTGGAATACAATTATACTCAAGAGCTTACATGCCTAAAAATTGCCTAACGTGCCATTTAGATAACCAGGAGGTGGAATAGGATCTAGACATACTCTTTAGTATTTCCAAACTAGTTCATCATGGACTCCCTGGAAATCCTTTACATATTATATAAATATATAATACATACATTATATATTACATACATACATACATACATATGTATCTATATCTAGATATATCTATATCAATATAGATTATGTATGTATGTATATATATGAATGTATACATCTTTGTATGTATGTACATACATTTTAAGGAACTGTGAGGTAAGCTATTTTAATGAAAGGGTAGATGATCTCAATTAAGCTCTTCAGGACAGGGGTTATCTTTTTATCTTTTGTAAAATTATGTGGTTCTGTTCCATGACTGGTATGCCTCTGTACTGCAACTTTCCTATTACCTTTAAGAGGAGAAACTTCCTGGCAAAATAACAGAAACATTAATTGAAGATCATGCCTAATGTTTTTCTGTTGTGCAAATTGAAAAAAGGCTTTTGATGAGGTTGAGAGGTTGTTTATAAGAAAGGCCACAGGGAAAATATGCTGAGAATACAGAATATGATCATAGATTACCTTAGCTATTATACAAACCACATCAATATAGCCAACACAAGAATCAGTATCAGTTATTCCAGATGTCTGGGAATCTGGGACTGAACAAGACTTAAAGCTATCTTCAGCTGGCTTCTTTAGGACCAATTTCATAGAATTTATCTTTTTCTCCCCTCCCCTGACCCAGGAGACACAGATTCTACTTTTTGTGTGTGCAAAAACAGGACAAGAAATAGGATTGTGGAGAATCAATTGGCCAGTTAGGGCTGGGAAAATGCAATGAAGAAATGTTATGAAAAGCATTTAATTTGCTCAATATTCCAGATTTTATACTATAGTTAAACATTTTGCACTTAATCCATGGGAACTAGCAGTTTTCCAGAAACCCTTTACAGAAATTGAAAGAATAATTATGTACTTGGTGAACTAAGAACATATAATTTCTTTGTTGTATTGGAAAAGTTTTAAATCTAGAATAAAATATCAATATGAAAAATGGGAAGACTTTTTTCAAAGAGAAAATTTCAGTTGAGCAGTGGTTTCTCATCTACTGACATGCTGCGTCCTTTTCCATCTGTGCTATTAGAAAGAAATATCATTTTAAGATCATGTTTCAATAGTACATGATGCCCACTAAACTTAACAAAATTTTCAGATATGTCAAATGCAGAAGGTGAAATGTAAGATAACTTCCTACATTTGTGGCAATACTATTCTAAAACACAAGAATTCTGATTTATAGCTGTCTTCAGTGTAACAAGAAGTTAGGCTACACCCTTCCCCTGAAAGTGGCTCTGTTGATATTTACCTTTAGTAAATTATGAAGTTCATAATATCTCTTTGAAGTGTGAATTAACTGGAATTTGGAAAATAGCTCTCTCAAAAATATTATCTCGCTCTCTGAAGCCTATTTGAAAATAGTGTCAAACTAGTAGAAGTCATGTTAAAATCACTTTGAAGTTTCAGATTCCATTTCATGTTAATTTAACCTTTGTTTTTCTGACTTCTGTTTGTAAAAGTAAATCTTTTTCCTGGTTGGGATTGAAAATTCAGAATTTGTCTCACTTAAATTCCTGTTGGCATGAGCTAGAAGTTGGATATAGTTGCAACTTGATCTTAGTACGTTAAGAATGTTTCCTGGTTTGGGTCTAGAAAGTTAAAAGTGGTTCTTTGTTGGCCTTTGCAGTCTGCAATTGGCTCTGCCTTGGTTCCAACCAAAAAGAGAATGTTATGGTAGAACAGATTACACAATGAAGGGTTGACATGTAGGCCATATCTAGACGAGCGCAGATGTTTGGTTCCCTGAGGACAACTAGCACCCGCAGATGCCACCGGCAGTGTTGGCAGCAAGTGGGGGGAAGGGTGCATCGGCAAGCTCAGGGAGTGCACATGCATCCATGTGTACCCCCTACACATTGGGATTTGGTAGCTGTCTATAAGTATGTAAGGTGTGAATATTGTGAGCTGGGAGAAAAACTGTTCACTAGGGTGCCCCAGGGGAGGACAAGGAGCAATGGCCATAAACTGTTATGGTATGGTTTCAGGTTGGATGCAAGGAAGAACTTCTTTATGGTAAGGGTGACCAGAACCTGGACTAGACTTCCCAAGGAGGTAGTGCAGCCCTCAACCTCGGAAGTCTTCAAGACGAGACTGGACAGACACTTTGCTGGGATCATTTGATCTCAGCAGTATTCCTGCCCAGAGCAGGGGAGTTGGACTCGATGATCTTCTGAGGTCCCTTCCAGCCCTTAATTTCTATGATTCTATGATGATTCTATGATGATTCCATGATTCATCACAAGCTTTTAAAACTCAGTGTATTTTATGTGCACAGGAACATAATGGTAGGCATAGTTCCATCTCATTTAGATTTAATATGCTCTTAAAAGGTTTATTTATTGTGTATCAGTGTGGTTTCACACCTGGCAAATGTCATTTATACATTTTGGATAAATTATGACAAATACACTAAACATCTACTCCCTCTTTCCAAAATACTTTTTTGAAATTGGCCTGCTGTAAATAAAGGTCTAAGTGCCAATAGCAAATAAACTTCTCTTGGGAATCTGAATACCAGTCAAACTATTTCAGTTGCACATTTGTTTTTCAGCCCAGACCTAGTAAAGTTCAAGGGTACTGAAGTATGAAATAACTTGTGAGGAAATTCACATTGCTATCTTAATTTAATTTACTTGTAAAAAAGATTGCATTAGTTCAGAAAATAGAATATAATCTTTGGCAATTTTGGTTCAACTATAGATATTAGGTAAGTTCAGAAAAATGGGTGGTGCTGCTTCTTCAGGTTAATAACATGAATGGAAGTCTAGTACAGTACATATTGCAATGCTTGCCACAGCAGACTAGGCTGTGCTAAGTATATTTGGGGTTTTTTAAATTATGACTGAATTTGAATTTGTTTAAAAGTGAAGTCCTACTCTTAAAAAGTGCTTTCTTTCTCCTCAGTGGATCTGCTTCATGTATGTAGGCAGTATCTGAATATTTAATAAAAATTAACATTTTGTACCTTTAGATAACACTGTAAAGCTAGTAGAGGTGTGGGGAAATAAAACAGATAGCCCTGCTATCAAGAGACTTCTTAACCAGAATCAAATGGTGGGGCTGAATTCTCATCTGACTTGTATTTGAACAACCCCAATGAACACAGTGGTTCTATACAGTTTAAATCATAGCATCTTTGGGACCAAATCATTATTAGCAGTATGTTGCCTGAGTCAAGAAGACCATCAGTCCACTCTCGTATCACATGAAGTTTAGAAGGTCATCTATCACAGGCCAGCTGGGCACTGTGAGTATATCTATTTAGTTGCAGGCTGACCAAGTACTGCAACTTATATTAGCCACAGGGCTTTTTTGGTTCAGGATCGAGGAGGTGATGTTGGGAGGAAAGCAATTACAAGTTCACTTATAAAAAAGAATGAATTTTACTTATACCAGCAAAAGATATAGTTTGCACATATGACAGTTAGTAAAAAGGTTAAGTTAATAAACAGATAACATAACACTACAAGTTAAAATTGGCAGTGATAATAAAAACAGACAGAGAAATCAACCAAGGGTTCCCATTTGGATAGTAACTTATCGATAGTCCCTCAGTCTCAGGTACACGTTAAGTTGATTCAGTGAAGTCAGGTGTCCCCGATCCATGCTGTCAGAGGGTGATACCAGGGGAAGGTCCCTCAGTCAGGATCTGGTCCTCGCTCACACAGGGAGTAAGAGATCTAGGAGCATGAGACAGCAATGACCTTCTGTTCCATCCTTCCTGCCGGTCACTTAACATGTGTGTTCTCTTATAGCTTGTCTGTGCTAATTTGTTGGCTTTTTAGCCACTCATAATCTTATTCTATAGCTGTTATCCTATAGGGTTAAAAGATGTTAGAAATCATTACTAAGCTTGGGTTTACCCAATAAGAATATCACACTACATCACTTTGGAGTTTGAGATTAACATGTCCCCACCCAAGTTTAACCCACTATGCTAATTATACCTTGTGATTAGATTTGTTAATTTTACTGACTCTCAGCAAAAAATTATTAAATCAGCTAGGTTTACAGTTTTATTCTTTAGTTCCGCTTTTTAAAACTCATGCTGTCTCAAAACTAGTGCAAACAGCTATATATAATTCTTACAGGTTATACTCCAGACAGACAGGAAACAGTTTCATAAGCTCTATTTCAGATATCTTCAAAAAGCATTTTATTTTTGCTATAAATTGCTTGTTAACCCTTCTGGTTCTGGCCATCACAGTCATCATTCTCTCATTGGATCAAATCCTGATGTCTTTCAATAATTTTCTCCTTTCCTTAAGTCCTCTCTCAGGCAAAACTCCCAATGAAGCTTGGAGATGAGTTGCCTGGCAAAAGACTGGTGAAAGCACAGTAAGAATATCAGGAGTTACCCAGTTTAAAATTCTTGATGTACATAATGATTGTAAAGTGCCCTATTCTTATGAGAAATATGTGTTTATTAAGAGAGAATTCAAATAGTTTTACCCTAAGCATTTAAGCAGTTGCATTTTCTGAAACATTATTACTTTGTACAGGTAAAGTTACACATTTCACTTAGGCCATACTAAATCTGTGAAATGTTAAGCAGTTTTAAAATTAGAATATGCTCTGAGCACTTGCACATTAAAGGTTAATACCATTTATTTCCTATACAGCTCTCACTTGCCACTAAAGGGCTGTTGAGCAAGTCATGGTTAGGAGCCAGGACACCAGCGCTTTATCCCTAGTGGGGGGAGGGGCTAGGAATGGTGTATCCTAAGGTGCTGGAGGATTGCAGATTGCTTGTTTTGTCCCCATGGAGAAGACTGAGGTTACCCTACCACTAGCTAGGTAGCACAGCCCAGAGTTAACCCTCACCTGAAGTGACATAGCTTTGAGATGTTCAGAGGGCACTTAGCACAGGTTAATAAGATTTAATATGCATGCACTTGGATTTTAAGTGCCCTTGATATAGTCTCAGTTTAATATGTAACTTCATCCTTCCTAATGGTGTTTTGGCTGGGTATTATGCTTGATGTAGATCTTGTGCAGAGTACACTTCCTCCCCCAATCCAGAGAAAGAGCAGGAGGCAGAATCATAGACTTCCTGTTCAGCTTCTTCAGCAGAGAGCATATGTCTGGACCACAGGTATTAATGGCTATACCTTGTACAGGAGGGATTGTGTTGCAAGGAAAGGCAGGGGTGTAGCTCCCTATTTGAAGGAGCAGTATACTTCCCTACCAGCAGAGATTGGCACCCAAAGAGGGTAACTTGAGACCCTCTGGGTTACAATGCAGGGAGAACACAGTGAAGGGGGATATAACTGTAGGAATCTATTACAGACCTTCTAACCAGGATGAAGAGGTTGACCATGAATTCGCTTGGGAACTGGCAGAGGCTGCATGCTCTCCGTGTATGGTTGTCATGGGCAACTTCAACCATACTGATATTTCATGAGAAAAGCATCTAGTCAAACCTGATCAGTCACAAAGCTTCTTCGCTTGCACTGACGAGCTGTATTTGACTGAAGAAGTCTACAAGCCAACAAGAGATAAGGCGCTGCTGGATCTAGTACTGGCCAAAGGCAACAGATCTAGTCAGCAACTGAAGATTGAAGGGAAGGTTGGTGACACTGATCATGAGTTGATCACTTTCTCTATCCATTGCAAAGCTGGCAAATCAGTCAGCAATGCAGAAATCCTTGACTTTAGGAAAGCTAACTTTCACAAGCTCAGGAGGTTAGTTGGTGAGGCCCTGAGAGAGACTGTGATCTGATAGGGAGGGGAGTCCATAATGAGTGGTCGCTCCTTAAGCATGTGATCCTAAAAGCACAAGGGAAGTCCATTTCGGTTCATAGAAAAAGTAGCAAAAGGGCTGGTAGATCCCCCCACCTTTGCTCAATAGGGAACTCATGGACCTCCTGAATCTGAAAAGGGAAACTTATAAGGGATGGAAGTTGGAACTACCACTAAGGAGGATTATGCACCACTGGCCTGCACCAGTAGGGAGCGGACCAGAAAAACCAAAGCCGAAACCAAACTCAAACTGTCTACAGGAATTAAAGAGAATAAAAAGTCCTTCTTCAAATACGTGGGAAGTCAGAAAAAAAGGAAGGACAACATCAGGCCCTTGCTGAACCAAGTGGGGCAGCTGACAACTGACATCCAGGAAAAAGCTAATCTCCTATAATTGGCGAAGGGAACAGCTTGAAAGGCTGGAGATTCACAAGTCAGGTGACCCAAATGGAATGTATCCAAGAGTGCTAACAGAGCTGACTGACATCATAGCATGACCAATGGTGAGGATATTTGAGAACTCATGGCGCTTGGGACAAGTTCCTGAAGATTGGAAGACAACCAATGTGTTGCCTATCTTCAAGAAAGAAAGGAAGGAAGAACTGGGAACTACAGGCCAATCAATTTGACTTCAATTCCTGGAAAGATCTGGGGAAAAATAATCAAAGAAAACATCAACAACAGCCTAACGGAAGGCAACATTCTGAGAGAGAGCCAACATGGCTTTGTTGCGGGTAGGTCTTGCCTGACCAACCTCATTTCCTTCTATGACCAGGTGACACATCACCTGGACAAAGGAGAAGAGGTTGATGTCATATATTTAGATTTCAAAAACGCCTTTGACTTGGTCTCCTATGATATCCTCATGGTAAAATTGGGGAACTGCGGCCTTACAACAATTGGTTGTTGTGGCCAAAACCTTACGCTCTGATGGCTGGGCAACTGGCTCTGTGGTCTGACCCAGAGAGTGATGGTCGATGGACCTGAGTCAACATGGCACATGGTGACCAGTGACATACCCCAGGGCTCAGTACTTGAACCAGTACTCTTTAATATATTCGTAAATTATCTGGATTCAGCTGTCAGAAGCAGATTGGCTAAGTTTGCAGATGACCCCAAATTATGGGGAACTGCAGTCCGCTAGAGGATAGGCTGGCAATTCAGGCCAACCCAGAAAGACTCGCTAGATGAGCAGATCAAAATCTGATGACATGCACATGGAAAAATGCAAGGTGCTCCACCTGGAGAGAAAAAACCCACATCATATTTATAGGCTTGCATCTACTGATGCATCTCAAGCGTCATCCTCCCACTTTAGCCGGCCTTGGTGAGGCTGCAGCTGGAGTACTGCATCCATTTCTGGGCTTTGCACTTTAAAAAGGATGTGGAGAAGCTTGAGAGAGTCCAAAAGAGAGCCACATGCGTGATTAGAGTTTAAGAGAACAGGCCTTATGAGGAGAGGCTAAGAGCCATGGGAGTCATTAGCCTGAAGAAGCAAAGGCTGAGGGGTGACTTGGTGGCAGTCTATAAGTATATAAGGCGTGTGTATCAGGAACTAGGAGAGCATCTGTTCACCAAGGCACCCCAAAGGAAGACAAGGTCTAACGGTCACAAACTGCTGGAAGACTGTTTTAGACTGGACATAAGGAAAAACTTTTTTACCGTCCAAGTTTCCAGAGTCTAGAATAGAAGTGGTGCAAGCACCTACTTTGGATAGCTTTAAGAAATGCTTGGATGCTTATCTTGCTGGGGTGATCTGAACGCAGCTGACTTCCTTCCCTTCGGGCAGGGGATTAGACTCAATGATCTTGTGAGGTCCATTCCAGCCCTAATATCTATAAAATCTGTGAAGCATGAAGCTAAGGACCCATGTAATTTTCAGATTAGTAGTTTTTCAAATTCATGACCAGTAATTTGAAGTATTTCATCATTTCTAGTTAGCACTGATGGAGTTTGTTTTTTCCCAGAAAAAGCAATGTGTGTGAACCAGAGACAGTTACAAGGCTTAGAGAAAAATGAAGTATAATAATAATAATGAAATATTGGTTGCATAAATTAGATAGCAATTAATACAAAAAATAATAATAATGAAATATTGGTTGCATAAATTAGATAGCAATTAATACAGTTTCTGTGTATGTTTGAAAGATAAGATATTAAAATAGTGTTGTTAGACTTCCCACTGTGAGAATAATTTCTTGATTTTGTACAACATATTATCATATTCTTTCTGTCAATAAAAGAGAAAACTAACAAGCAGAAAAAATTCTCTGATGAAAGTGTCGTACAAAAGGATATAAAATTGGCTTTTGTGATGGCTATGCAATATCATTTTTTATTTTAAGATCTAATGACAAGTTGATTCAAAGGGTAAAATTTGCACTTGTAAAGTCATTAAAGTAAGTAGAAAATTGCTCTCCACTTTAGTCAGCCAATCTTTTTAAATCAGAGAATTTTTATTGTTGTCAATGTTTGCATTTGCAGGAGGTAATTAAGAAATGAGTTAGACATCACACTCAGAGACAGCCCTCAAAAAGTACCATTTCTCCCAACCAGTTAAGGAGGGACGTAAGAAGGAATAATGTGAAAAAAAATAAAAATGTTTGGGGCCAGATTGTGACCAACAACTGTACTGGTACACATTATGGGAAAACAATCCTTGCACCTTTCCTACTTTAGCCCCCATGCAGGATCTCATTGCAATTTAGCTCCTTTCATTTATGTAAGTGAACAGACTATAGAGAACTTACCAGTGCTAATAGCAGTAGGCAGGAGAAAGGAGATGGCTTCCTAGCCCTGCTTTCCCACTACAAGGTAGGGAGCCTCTAATAGACATTGTGTTTCAGTGAAAGTCAGTACCTCCACACTGATACAAGGGCCTGTGCCTAAGGCACAATCAAGCTTTTTGTTATTATCTCCTATTTGAAGCAGTTAGGTGACCTAATTGGCTAACCATTAGCTTTTCAACATTATAGCTGTAAGCTACAGGAGACCTATCCCTGGCTTTTGGACTTTAGTCCACATCAGGAAGTACAATTGACAGTCTGTGCCTACCAGCCACAAAAATACAGTTACATCAAGTAATTGTGCTCTGAAGTTTTTGGCTAATTAGTTGTTGGAGCTATTCACAAGAAATGGTTCCTGCTACCCAGGGGAAGAAATTGGTAGCCATTATTAATCTCCTAGCTCATTTCTCTCAATGCTTCTCAAGAGCAATGCTGCTTAAGGTGTCTAAATGTACTAGAGGGAATTAAAAATTATAGTCCCGACCCCTTTCTCCAGCTGAAATATTGTAAACTTGTTTCACTGGGTTCAGGATTGGTGTCAATGTACTTTGTGTGAAAAGTGCAATAGAAGCATTAGTATTTGACAGCCCTAGTTGAAATAAGTGAAATTAATGGAGCTCTTTTCATATACGACAAGGCCATGGCACCCCTTTCATGATGCTTACAGACAGAGAAAAGTCCATACTTTTTTATTACTTGATGCTGACCTACATTCTGCACTACAAGTGCCAGGCCCCTAATTGGTTTCAGTTGTGAGAAAAGTTTGCCCCAAAGAAACATTGGAGCAGATAAATCAATCTTTTTTAGGGTAGCTTAGTGGGTTTTGAGCACTTGAAATGACATTTGTATTGTATTGACAAAATTGGTTGTTATACTCATTTTGTCATGTCAGAAGCCCTTGTACTAGTTGGAAGCATTGTTAACTAAAACTGATAAATTTACAAAGCAAATAGCTGGATCAATGTTTTACTTTTATAACAGCTAATCACCATGGTCTGCTTTTTTGTCAGAGGCCTTTGTGGCTATTAGCAGGTCATGAGGCTTACGAGGACAGCTCAGTTTAAAGCTGTAACTTTAGTATTCTAGGCATTAAAGGTGCCTATACATGAGCAGCGAGGCTGCTCTGACATGCTGTAATTATACCTCGGAGCAGACTCGATTAATTGAGTCTGCAGGAGGCTCCAGTGTCTTGTGCATCACTGTCCCTGCACTGAAAAATGGGTTGGGGGGGTGGGGGGGCTTTAACCAAAGCTTGTCAAATGAGCTTTAGTTAAAGTACCCCTGCCACCATTTTTCAGCACAGGGATGCTAATACATGAGACACTCTGGGCACTTTTAATTAGAGTGGTTACAAGAGCTGCTCTAATTAAAGTTTCCCCCACTTTCCCGAAGCACATGTCTAAATACCCAAAGATCACAGGATATACCTAGACATAATACACGTGTAGATGTTGACGGAAGCTAACTGGGGCATGAGGGTGCTACAGCATGGGGGCTGCCTGCTGGCTAGCCGCTCACTGTAGCATCCTCGTGCCCCAGCTAGCCCCTCTGCAGCATGTTGAGCTGGGGCAAAGCAGCCCTCTGCCAGCCGAGTAGGCACCACCCCAGCTCAATATGCTGCAATCCCAGGCACACATATAAACTCTGCGCCTGGGAGCAATAAACTGGCACAAACTGTGCCAGAGTTTATTCCAGTGCACTAATTTTGCATGTTTATGTGCTCATAATCTCTTTGTACTGAAGTGAGCCTTTCAGGACCAGATAGACTGACTCCAGCCAGAATCCACGAGCAGAGGACTGCAAAAAAGCAGCATTTCATTGTATGTCCAAACTCTGTAATTTCAGCCATCAAAACTACTTAAACACCTGCTTCCACCTCTTTACCCACAGTGGAACACAAGGCTGCCCTACCAGGGAACTTTTACTTTATTGTGCTCATCCTCTCACCATGTATTGGGTGTGTGACTGGAGGGAGGAAGAGACTCATATGTGTGCTCTCCTCAGTAATCTTTCACCAGGAGAGTTGTTCCTGAAGAAACCATTGCTGCCAACATAACTTAACATTTACCCTAGGCTGCTCTACATAGTAACACAGAAGAGGACAGGAGGAGAAAATATGAGGCAGTACTTTCACCTGAAACATCCTCTCTGCAGCACCCCACTGTCTAGTTAGATCCTTCAAGGTTAGGTTGAGGCTGAGGCAACATTTCTTGCCCCTTCTTCCCTTACGGTGCATCCACACAGTAGAAGCACACTGCTGTATTTTTAAGTAAATAAATTACAAGTTTTTAGCCAAAAATATGTATATATTTTCGTGTGTGAAAAACAAGGGGCCTATATATTTAATATACCTTATATACATCTTCAGTTCTTAATAGATAACCATCAACCATTTATTACTTTACCTCATCAGACTATGAAGTCTTGCCTAGATGTGGTCAAGCATAACTGCTGTCATCATGATCAGAGCCATTTGTTTAAATACTCAGTTGTGAGTATCTAGTGAAATAGCTTTAAATAGCAAGATAAACAGTACAGCTGCCAACCCAAAGCAATCTTACACTGAGGGGGCAAGTGGCACAGAAAATTTCCTGTTTGTCATTTTGACTCGGGTCTGAAGCTGGACCTGGGCTTAGTTCCAGCTCAAAAAACTGTTCACTTCAAAGGCTCCTAAATTGTCCCTAGGAGCTAATTTTGGCAGCCAATTGTTTTTGTTTGGCTAGGCATCCTAATAGCAAAACCCGTCTGCTCTAGCAAATGAAGACTTCTTCAGTGCTCAATTTGCCATTCCCAATTTTATCCAGATAAGAGGGGTGGACATTTATTGGTAGCCTTTTTTTTTTTCCAAATTGTAAGATGTTTTACTAATTACAATTTATTAAAAATTAAAATGGAGTGTGATTAATTTTGCTGCATAAACATGAGAATATATTTCCAGATCCAAAACATAAAACAGTTATACATTCTCAAATTATACCATGATTTAGGGACATATTAATAACATTAGTTTGCTCTCTATGGAACTAGAGCTTCCCTTATGTGTTCATGGAAGGTTTTCTGTCCATCCAAAACAACAAAGTCAGCGTGGTGAAGCCAGTGAATTGAGTATAGCAATCTTATTTCAGAAAAAAATTACAGTTATACTAAATTGTTATATTTAATATAAAAATGCAAGTATAGTTTTTGCAGCTGTTTTATCTGCAAGGTGTTTGTAGACTGAAAACAATAAAAATAATTTAAAGTACAATAGTATACTAGTCTAAAAGTATCATAAAGATAATGCTATTTGAAACACTCCATCCATTTATTTTATCTACACAAGACACTGACAGTGCAGCAGCCCATGACTACTGTGCAGTAGCACTGCATGGCAGGAAGTGTGACATGATGCTACTGCACGGTAGTCATGAGCTACTGCACAGTCAGTGTAATGAAAAAGCCATTCCTCAGCATGACTGCTCAG
This sequence comes from Crocodylus porosus, assembly GCF_001723895.1. Classification (NCBI taxonomy): domain Eukaryota; kingdom Metazoa; phylum Chordata; order Crocodylia; family Crocodylidae; genus Crocodylus; species Crocodylus porosus. Next base: position 65,993,066 of record NW_017728943.1, read on the forward strand.
TAACTCCAGTTACTGCAGTCATTTAGCACTTGTATAAACAAGTACTTTATACAAGTGCTAAATGACTGTGCAGTAGGGCTGTGTGAAATTTCAGCAGCCATTTCATTTCAGATTTGAATGTTTTGGCGGCCCAAAACACCGAACCTGAAATGAATGCAAGGCTCCGTATGTTTCGGACTGTTTCAGATGTTTCGAACTGTTTTGGAGGTGAGCTTCCAGGGAAAGAGAAACTAAGGGGGTGGGGGGGAAAGGGCTGCTCTGATATTGACATCTGTACCTGGCCAGTGTCTATGATCTGTCCCTGAGGTCCCTTCCAATCCCAGTGCTCTGGGGGAGGGACAGAGAAGCACCATAAAAGGCTGTTTATGAACTACTCTCTGCCATTTTGCAGCTACGTCTGTGTCTGTGTAGCAGCAGGAGCAGCAGCAGAGAGCAGTATCTGTAACCTTGCAGCTTGGTGGTGCTTTCCTACCAAGCTGTAGCCAATCCTTTCCTATTTACCCTTGCCTACCCTCGCTATTGTTATCCCTTGCAACTCTTTGTTCCCCAAAAATCCTGTTATTTGTTCTTCTTATTTTTCCCCCACCCAAACAAAAAGAAATCAGTGCTTTGCCTGGCAGTGTCTCATCACTGCACTGCAGGAAAGCACTACACATACATTACACACATACACTCACGCAGACGCACCTTTTTTTTTTCCAGCACATGAAATATGAAGCATGCTGGAAAGGCAGATGCCAGGTCTTCTGGCAGGGGGGCAGAGGGAGACTTGTAAGTTTCCTCTCCCCCAAAATTAGATGCACCCTCTTTCCTAGCACTAGCAGACATGAGGCTTCTGGTGCTAATGGCAGCAGGGAGGTGGGGCCAGTGCCTGCATCTGTACCCACTCCAATAACATCTGCCATAATAATAACCCCCAGCAGCACCAGCATGACAGTCTCCTCCACCCCTATTTCAGTTCCCAGCCTGAGCCTTCCAGTGCCAGAAGAGGAGCTGGATCTGGAAGCAGGGGACCTAGCCCTAGCAAAAGAAATTCTGGAGACCAAGGAGGAACCTGAGTTTGTGCTCCACTCCCCTCCAAGTTCCCCTAGATCCAGGTCTCCTTCCCTGGAAGGCAGTTTGGAGGAGGTTGATGGTGAGGTTGTGGAAGCAAGTGCCTCAGCTGAGTCAGCTCCTCCTGTTGTTGTGCCTCTGCCTGCTGAGGCAAGATCCACACCCACACCTCAGAAGCAAGGGGGTAGTGTGGTGTGGGATCATTTTGAGGTGGCAGATGATCCCACACATGCTATCTGCCTGCACTGATGTAAGACCAGCCGAGGCAAGGAGGTGAAACACTTCACCATGGGAATGCTGATGCATCTCAGGAGGCGCCACCCTCTTGCCCTTGCTCCTCCTCAGCCTGGCACCAGTAGGAGCATGCCCAAAAAGAAGTCCCCCTCTTGCTCCAAAGTCCCCATCCCCAAAAAAGCAAAGGCAGGCCACTCTGGAACAGTGAACAGAAAGGGGGCATGTTGCAAAGGCAAGTAAGATCACCCAGAGCATTGGGGAGATGGTTGCTGGGGACAGATGAGATCATGCCTGCCTCTTCCTCACAGGGCACTGGTGCCATCAGTCAGGCAGTTGGTGGTCTATCCTTCAAGCCAAGGTGATGGATGAGCCCCACATGGCAACAGAGAGCATGGTGACCCTGAACTGAATGGTGCAGGTGTGGCTTGTTGGGCAAGGCAAGCTCACCTGCAGGTTCATGGTCACTAACAGTGGGGCCAACATGGTCAAGGCAGTCTGTGATGCCAACTTTGTTGACATCCGCTGTGTGGCACATAAGTTCCACCTCATAGTCAGAGATGCTTTGGAGGGGGACAGGGCTGCCATTGACATTGCCATCACAACCAGCCAGCTCATTTTTGAAATGCAGGAAGGTGGTGGGCTACTTATACCAGAGCATCAAGGGGAGCAAGATGCTTTGGGGCAAACGCTACAACTTACCTAACATTTGACTCCCCAAGTAGCAGATACCTCTCTACTTTTACCTGCTACATTCCCCTTCTATCCTCACTCCCCCCCACCCCAGCCTGTCTTTCACCTGCTGATACCTCAGTTTACATTTTCACTGACTGGCTTTCTTGCCTGCATTGCATGCCAGCCTCTGGCTTCTTTACTATTCCTTCCATCCAGGAAGAGCACACACAGCAACATCAGATGCTTCCTCAGCCTGACAAAGGGGTTTTAAACCTGAAAGCTTGTAAAGAAGAATTTCTCCAACTATTCAGTTGGTCTAATAAAAGATATCAGATTGACTGTTAGAACCTTGTCTGGGCTATGTCCTACAACCTACACCCCCTAACTCACACAAGTGACGTGAGTTTTGCTTTCAGCAGTTTGAGATGCAGTTTCACAGAAACCCCTGCACCACTCTTCCTGAAATCTGGCAGGCCTCATGCCTGCATGAGGGGTATGTATGTGGCAGGACAGGTGCTAATGAGGGCAGCCATTTAATGCCTTGCTCTCAGAGCTGGAGGTGGCAGTTTAGCTTTTCACCAGCCAGCAGAGGAAGAACATCTCCTTGCTGAACTCCCATGCCAAGAAGAACTTGGAAGTATAAGGACTGGGGCTATATGGGGAGAAGGAGGCCCCACATCATCCTGGGCATGACCTAAAACTGCACCCTGCCAGGGTAGGGAGGCCTAGGTGGAATTGCCAGTGATGCAGCAGCCTCAGGAAATGCCAGGACCGCAAACCTCCCTCATGAAAGGTAGGTAGGAGGCACCTGATAACCTCCAGCTGCTGCATAGTCCTGGCTGGGGAAAGCCCAGACCTGTAAGATCTTGGAGAGGCTTGAGGCTTACTGGTTGCAGTGGAGTTGTGAGGGTGAGAACAGGGGCTACCATCCCAGCAGTTTTCATCCTGCTATGCCTTAACAGAGTCGCAGAGCACTCAGGTGCCCTGCGCCTGAGAGCAGAGGAACACCTCGAGAGAGGCCCCTAGTGGCAAAAAGGGGTAAGCTTGTTTGCCAGTCATCAGGGCAGCCAGAGTCACAGCTGCTGGTTGCTAGGGCAACCAGTGGGGCCAGATGACAGGAAGGGGCAAGGCCTGGACCATATAAGTCCAGGCAGGAGGCCAGTTCCCCTCTGGTGATTGAGGGAGCAGGAGCTTGGCTAGTACAGACAGAGGGGAGAACTCTGACTGGGTGAGCATCCCCTGGTTGCTGCTGGGGTTGGAGAGTTTTCCTGGTAGGGAATGCTGTTTGGCTGGACAGTCTAGCTTTTTATGTTATAGTCCAGGGGCTTGGTGTTTTTCTGTTTACAGTTTTAACCGGAGGACCAGGTGAGGCTTTTAGGGGTTGGAGGAGGCCTCATAGGAGCTCCACGGTAGTGTGGGGACCCCGGTGCCAGAGCGGGCACAGTGTTTGGGATGCATTGACCCCAGCCCCAGAGCAAGGGGGGGCAGTGAGGAGCCCCCAAGGAGATAAAGGAGAGGGCCAAGCCACAACAGGGCCCAGGTCAAAAACTATGTCAGTGCCATCTGTGAGGCTTGAGCTGTGCTGTATGGGTGGAAAAGGAGCTGCAGATAGCACCCCCTGGCACTGGGGTACATCAAGTGGGCAGCCTCCTGCTAATTACATCAGTCAATTAATCAATTAAGATCAAGGCATGGCGGGCAAGTGAGCAGGTGGTTAGCCCATAACAGGAAGGTGGAGCCACCAATAGAAAGGCTCCAGTAGAGATACTCCTGTCTCACACACACACACACACAAAGTCACACGTCATGAGTTTTGCTTTTAGCAGTTTGAGATGCAGTTTCCCAGAAACCCCTGCTCCTATCTCCTTGAAACTTGGCAGGCTTCATGGCCTCAGAAGAGGCTAGCATCCCTTCAAGTTTCATCCACAAAAAATGATGAAGAGGCAAAAAATGACAAAGTTATAGGCAGTTTTGTGATTCCCCATTATAGCCTATGGCCGAAACACTAAAACAATGTTGAAATTCTGAAAGTTTCAAAACAATTTTGGTGAAAATTAAATGGGACAGAAATCCAAAACACTGAAACAAATCACAGTCTCTCTGAAATGCCAAATCCAAACCGAAACAGAACAGTCGTTTTGCACAGCCCTACAAAACACTGAAACAAAACACTGTCCCTCCAAAATGCCAAATCCGAAACTGAAATGACACACAGCCATTTTGCACAGCCGTACTGCTCAGTAATGACTGGACAGTCAGCATCTTGTGTAGATTTGGCCACAGGGTCGTTTATTTCGGTCTCATTGGCATATTTAGGAAATCTGGATCTGAGAGTTTTGCAGACATTTAGAGAGGGCCATGTGTCAGATGTAAGAAATTGCAGATGACTTATAATTATTTGAGATTCAGGTAAGATCCTATTTTGAAAACAAAGTAAGCAGACTCCTCCATTTTCATGGAGCTCCACTGAAGTCACTAGGACTCTCTTTGTACATAGAAATCTGTCTGCATAATATCCAGTGCAGAACTGGAATGCAAAAATGGAGGAAGGAACACCAATTCCATTTCACTAGAAGTATCAGAATTTGTGGTATTCCTCACTGAAAGAAAACAAAATTTTTTAAAAGTTTTCATAAAATGGAATTGTGTCCAGAAGGTCAGATATTCACTTATGGTCACGCTGTCCTTGTCTAGTCTACACTGAACCTCAAAGATCAGCCAAAAATTCTTCATATTTTATGCATTTCAACAAAACGTTTCAACTTCCATGAATCCACTTAAAAAAAAAAGTTCCAACCAGTTCTCATCAAAGGCTGCAGTTGTTCCAGGAGGAGTGAAAAGACATGCGTCCTGAAAACCATGCCAATTTAAAACCACCACTTAGACTATAATGTCATCCAAAAGGGGAGAAGTAGTAAAATCTTGACTTTTGCGGATATCAGCAGCTTTTTAGGAACAGTGAAAAAAGTCCAAAGTAGCCTTTGTTACAACCCCAAAGATTTGGAACTTTAAAAATAAAAAAAATTATAATTTTAAAGGAAAGTTTTTCATGTTCCAAGTCAAATCAGCCAAATCAATTCCAAATCCATGAGTCATTCAAGAATCTTATGTGGCCCTGCTACTGGCAAGTATTCTTCACCCCCACCTGGTGCTTCAGATGCTTCCAAATCATTTGGCAGGCATCCTGCAGGCTCATGCCTGGAGGCTTGGGGTTCAGTTTGCCCCTGAGTTTTGTTTGCCCTCGGCCACATGGCCACAGGAGTCTCCCATTTCCATAAAGTGGGCATAAAGCCAAGATCTTCTCACTGGAAATGGAAGTGGGAGGTTAACTATACATTACCTCCATGGGAAATATCCCATGCCAGAAAAGTGGTTATCCCCAGCAACTAGGAAAACCGACTTAGTGGTCACGGCATTTCTCTTGCCAGGTAAGTATAGATTTGGAACTTCCCAGTATAGAAATCTATGCTAGAACATCTCATACTTAGCCTGATTGCCTGCTGAGCACATGCCCCCAACCCCCTGCTGCCAGTGGCAGTGAGGAGCAGAGGCTTCCAGCCCTCCCCCACCAATCCAAAACCACTGGGGGGGCACATTGGGGGCTTTCCCGTCTCTCCTACTGACTCACTCAGCACATTTCATTCCCCAGCCCTGCCCCCTGCCAGTTGTTTGTGGCTGGGTGGGAAGAGAGGGAGCAGAGAGAAAGCAGAGGCCCCTGCCTCAACCCTGCCCTCCCCCAGCTCAGCCAGAACTATTGGGGGTGCATGCAGTGGGGGCTTTCCCCCACCCCACTGACTGGCCTAGTGTGGCTTCATTTCTCCACCCCAGGCCCCTGCCAGCTGTTAGGGGCCAATCTAACCTAAACCAGTTACATCTGATACTACATCTATCCAGATCCATCTTATAGCAGGTTCTGAAATTTTTAAACTGGTCTATGTACACTGAACTTCTGTTCTGTTATAGGTTTAGACCAGTTTCCAATCCCTTATACCAGTTTATGTGTAATTTCTGTACCTAGCTACAATCAGCCTGTGCTTCAGAGAAATAAAAAGTGTGCAATGCTTGCAGTTATGTACAATATATAATTATTTATATAAATATAGTTAGTTCATCCTGAATTTCTTCCCCAGTCTGATACACTTATGTGAGAATAATCAATGGATAACTGTGTAATATACTTTATCATACAACAGAAGTATTTTTGTAAGTGTAATTTACATCCTAAAAACTGTACCATATGTAACAGGAAAATCAAAAAGAAGACCGGTGAAATTATACAATAACACACTAAGTGCAATAAAAATAAATAATTCTATTGCTTAAAATGAAAATTTAACTACCTTTCTCTTTTGTTCTTTTCTCTAGGACTTTGAAACCGTGTTACCACCAATTGAGCTCTTCGATAGGTGTGGAAAAACATATTCAAGAGCTGGGCAAATAGTATAATGAACTCTGCATTTATCTAGATTTAGACTTTCTAATAAGTAAACAATAAAAATGTCTTTAAGCAAATGCAAAGCAAAATGTTGACTAAACTTTTTACAAATTATTGTAAATGCTTTCTCTAAAGCAGTTTAGGCTACACCTACACCAAAGTAGTGTTCTTCTGTTTTATTTTTACCAATGTAGACCTTAATATTAAAAACTCTCCAGCAACATATATCCTCCTCTACTTGATTTCAATGTAGACCTTCATATTATATATATTACCATTCTGGCAAATGTAATGATGACTTAGGAAAACTTACTAGCTCTTAGCGTTGCTTTTTCAAAATACCTCCTTTATCTTATATGATACAAAACCCATTGTAATCAGTTAAATAAATTAAAAGACTTTTGATCATATCTTCAAAGTGATTTTGTTACAGTTATGAAAGAGAATTTCACTAAAGTAGAATTGTTAGGTTATTGTTTTCTAAAATATGTAAATCTACCTAGTATATCACTAATACTCGTTATTTTCAACATTGGTAAGCTTTCTCCTTTGGACCTGATTCAAGTGCTATTAAAAATCAGTGAATATTTTTATCTTGGCTTTCATGGGGGTCAGAGTAGGTCATTTTTTTATAGCAAATACTGCCTTAAATCATGTAGCCCTTCTTTGCTTCCTATGGTACTTCATTGTTAAAAAAGAAAACTACAGTCCTCCACCAATTTCACACATAAGGAACATGAAACTTTGTGTCTAATTCATCTCTATATATATCTTCTTCTACTCCTGGTCCAGAAAACTTGACATTAACAGATTCATATCTGGAAGGTCACAGTACAAAGCAGCCACTTGAAACATAGGCTAGAATTAACATATTTTTGTGCCTAGAAGACTCCAGCTCACATAAAAACTCAAGGTGCTGAGTGCCTTAGTTGTATGCCAACTTAATGGAAATCAATGGCACTCATTACCTAGGGAGGAGTTCTGCACCTCCTAGGATCACACCATAGTTTAGTTCTTCAGATATAGTGAATGGATTGTATTTATGTAGCATTTTCCTATCTAAATCGTCTGAGATAATGTATTTTTTCCTCATGTAATTGGAATATTGGCAACTGCCTGATATCTCATAGATTTCATAGACATTAGGGCTGGAAGGGACCTCGGAATATCATCAAGTCCAGCCCCCCCGCCCAAAGGGCAGGAAATCAGCTGGGGTCATAGGATCCCAGCAAGATAAGCATCCAATTTGCTCTTGAAGGTGTTCAATGTAGGTGCTTGAACCATTTCCGATGGCAGGCTGTTCCAGACCTTGGGGGCT
>NW_017728943.1:66000877-66003636 GCF_001723895.1 Crocodylus porosus
GGACAGTAAAGAAATTCTTCCTTATGTCCAGCCTGAAATGGTCTTGTAGTAGTTTATGACCGTTCGACCTCGTCATCCCTTGGGGTGCTCTCAGTAGAAATCAACATTTTATTCCTAAATTTTTACAATGTCAGCCCTTGTTGTCTACATCAAAATGAGCAAATGCTACCCATTACATTTTGTTATTATGCACACAGAGGAGTGCTCCAAATACTAAGAATATTAACCACTGCTGGCAGAAGTTTTCATCCATAAACCCACCTGAGCCAGTATTGGAAATAGTTTAAATGCTAGTATCCAATACTAGTGGGCATGGGACCAAAATATTTTCAATCCCATTTCAGACAGTGCATCTAGACATTCTAGTAATTCCATGCTGCACAGAGCTGCTTTGGAGGGTGAGTGGGTTCCCAGCCCCTGCTCTCTCTCTGGAGCTCCCAGCTGTATAGTGGGAACCAGAGACCTGCATGGGGGCAGAGAGCTCCCCAGTCCTGGCACTGATTGGCTCCTGGCTCCTGGAAGACGTAAATGCCCCACATGTGTAGATGGTGATGTTTTACTGTGCAGTAGATTAGTTTACTACACAGTAAAGCATCTCGTATAGACACACCCAAAGAGTTTTAATAAATCTTGCAGTAGTTAAAGGAGAGGAGACTAGTGGCCAGATTCTCTTCCACCAGTAATGCATGTAGGTGAACTTATATGCCTGCTTGAGAGTGAAAAAAAAATAAAAAGGTGGGTGAGTCCCACTCCTCCTCACTGCTTTTCTGTGACTCGGTCTTAAGGGTAAGACAACTGCATATTACAAAAGTAGATGCATTAATGGATTTTCAGGACTTGGCCACGGTAGAATAGAGTTTTACTTAAGTGCCTAAGTCCACTTAGATGCCTAATAAATGGAATTAAAACTGCAAGAGAGGGAGAAAAAATACACTATGCTTTATAAACAATACCAGTAAAAGCAGAAATGTCATAATTTGAGACAAGTACTAATATTTGTTGCTGTACTTTTTGTAACTTAAAATACTTTGTTGAAGTTTATCTTTCTGTGCTGCAGCAGAAAATGAATTTCCTTTAATTCTAGTAAGTAAGAAATGGCCAACTCAGACAAGTCCCTCCTTTTAAGATTTAATTTGACCAAATAAATCGGAGTGCTTTTGTTCCTTGTGGAGGGATTCTGAGCATGAGAGACTTGCACAAAACTGTTGATGAATAAAGATGCCACAGTAATTTTTAGATGTGAGAGCTATCTATTTGATTGCTCCAGCTTCAAGGTAGTTCATCACTTCAAAATAATTCACCCTGTGTTGCCTTTTACCTCTGTACCACATTTTCCCATCAGTCCGATTAGAAATGGCAATGCCTTTATCAGATTAATCTCTCTCTCTTTCTTTCTTTCTTTCTTTTAATATCTCTGACCTCATAATAAAAAAAACCTGTCTGTCAAGACCATCACTGCAGAAGCTAGAGTTTTCAGTAGCTGACAGGGCTCAACATAGATTAAGGTTAAAAAGAGTACTTTCAATTCAGTCTCAATTTGACTCATACCAGCTCTTGCTGTTTCCTCCTCTTATTTTATCATCTTCTTTTTATATGTTTAAATATGAGCCACTTATCATAAAAGTTCTTATATACAAAGCAGGAATTCTGTTACACTAAAAACAGACAGCTACCCAAACTCAGTGAATAACCATACTACCTGCCACTGTCTCTTTTAACTGTCATTTTATAAGGAAGACAGCTCATTCTTTTTAACAAACTTGGCTAATTTAGAGTTAGGTATGTCGTTCTGTCAGTCCAGGGTTCTGGATTAGATTCCTTAGTTCTGTCTGTAACTTCTAATGCAAATGAGTTAGGACAAGAGTCAGCAGTTTGTAAGAGGGAGTGCTGCTTCTCTATGCTGGACAGATAGGAAGATAGAACTGGAGGGGACCTCCTTGGTGTTACCAATAGGGGTTCTTTTTGCCAGAGCTCCCCAAGGATTGACACAGCAATTTGTCCAATGTGGTATCAAGTGAACTTTAACAGTAACCCCTAGGCAATATTACATGTTTCCTCCCCATAATACAACCTGGCAAGTGGCTCAGACATTACAGCAGCCAACTTCAGGGGTACCAGACCTTGGGTCCTCCACTGGGTGTGTGGGATCTTAGTTTCTGGCTCCCCACTGTTCAAGCAGGGACTCAGCAGTGTGTCTGTCCTCCCAGGGTCACAAAATGCTATATACACCTTCCCTTTGTTTGTCCATCACTTTTGTAACTTTTCCCATCCCTAACTATCCAATTCCCTGACACTGTGCCAAGCACATTCCTTATAGGGAAACTATTGCACCTTGCTTGCCTAGTGCCCAGACACAGAAGGCACATCTCCCAGTGCCACAGAAGGCACTCTGTTTAATTTTGTTGCTTAGTTCTGGGAAGGCCTGAACTGCCTTGACTCTTGCCAAAAGCCGTAGCATAACTCAGTTTGCCTGCTACACTTGCCTGTCCCCTGTATTCATAGACAGCTATTCACCTGAAGTTTCTTAAAACTGCCAAATCAATCCCCCACACATAACCAACAGACACACTCTGGAATACTGGAAACACTGGGAATACCCTGCAACCTGCCACAAGGAAAAGCAGCTGTGACCTGCTCTGGTGCTGCAGTGACAAAACGGTAATTGGTTAATAGATTTCATAGATTTCATAGGCATCAGGGCTGGAAGGGACCTTGGGAGATCATCGAGTCCAGCCCCCTGCCCAAAGGGCAGGAAGTCA
>NW_017728943.1:66004132-66016403 GCF_001723895.1 Crocodylus porosus
TTGCCCCAAAGTTTGGTGTCATCAGCGTACTTGGTCTGCCCATTTGCTGAGCTTGTCCAGGTCAGCCTGGATCACCCGCCTATCTTCTGGCGTGGATGCTTTGCCCCAAAGTTTGGTGTCATCAGCGTACTTGGCCAGTCCACTCCTGACTCCAATGTCCACATCATTATATATGGTCAGAGGATAGTAGGAAAAGAGCCATGCTACCTGCTACAGAAAAGGCAACTTCTCCCTCCTCCCAACAGGGCCCTCCCTAGGGTGGGGTGAATTGGGGCAACTGCCCCAGGGGGCTGGGCACTTTGGGGGGGTCCTGCAGACCTGGGTGGAGCAGCGGCAGTGCAGAGCTGGGTGAAGCGTCGGCTTCATGTCCAGCTGCTCACTACCCCACTTCCCCCTGCTGCCACCGCCACCAATTGCAGCAACAGCTTCTTTGGGTCCGGGGCCCATAGGACTGGAGTGGGGGTGGGGCTGGGGCCCCACATGGGCTGATTTGCCCCAGGCCCCGTATCCTGCTCGGGTCGCCTCTGCCTCCCAAACCTCATCAATCTGACCTTAACAAAAAATTCCTCATTCCAAATTTGGCAAACAGTATAATCATAAATGGAAAAAAAAGCTCTATAAATTTTCTCAACAGGAAAATATGAGCTTTCTAAGTACTTTCAGGAGCACCAGTATATTCCAATCAAAACCCTCTAACCTTAGCTGTGGCTCATGTCCAGTGCTTTAGAAGAAGAAAAAAAACCAGAAGCTAGTAGCATTCATGGAGAGAAAAAGCTTCCTTCCTCTGGCCTAGAGGTAACTAGCAAAACTGCTGAAACATGGCATCTACCTGCAGTGCAAGAGCATTATCTCTATACAACAAGAGGGTGATTGACAATCCATGATTCTAGATATCTCACACACAGATTGTTGAACGAAGAACGTTGCTTAACCTAACATTCTCTTCTGTAAATTGAGTTTGCTCTTCAAGTGCTTCAGGTTCTTTGCTTCTAGTACTTTGCTTGAAAGAGCACTCGTAGGCCCATGCTACACATTACATATATTATGCAATTAACTGGTTAATCACTCAATAACTTTAGACCAGCCACATGTGCAAAGTTGGACCATAAAAATGACTGCCCAGCTATAAAAAGAGCCAAGCGGCTACAATATTAGTGCTTGAAAATGGGTAACAACTCTATAGCTGGTTTCTATCCAGCTTTAATTTGAACCTGTAGCAGGGCCCCTAGAAACCATCTGCTAATTTTAAATCTAGCTCTGTCCATAACTAGTTTGTAGTGAATCTTGTTTTTCTCAAGAGAATAGGTACCTAACCTGGGGGATGACATCCAAACAGGAAAAATTCAAGGAGGAGTTAAAAATCTCCTTTAGAGATAAAGAGGTGCAAATAAGTTGAAAAAGTTAATTTCATATAAGTATTCCAATGGCTGCTCTTCTCTTAATATAGGACCTGTTTTTTATTCCTCCACTTATAAATTATATGAACATAAACACAGTCACTTGATTATGAACCTAAAGAGAATTGTTTTAAAGAAGAATATGAAAGCAATATAATACAATAATTTTCCTACTACAGACTCAAATTCCAGTCAATACTGGTCACTGAAACATCAGTGAAACTTGGGTTTAATTCAGACTACCAGCCATATGATACTTAGTAAAGAGGTCCTCTCAAGAATGCATTAAAGCAGCTTTTCTGCCTGCTGCAGACGAGGCTGTTGAGACCAGACAAATGGCCCAATGCTGCAGGGAAAAAGTAATAAAAAAACATATTCACAGAACACTCAGACCCCAACTCTGAAAGTTCCTCAACTGCAGCTGTTGTCAGATGTTTTGTATACTCAGTACCTTTTCAGGAATTTCTCAATCCCTCACAGCAATATACCCTTATTTTGCAAGGGAGTAGAGTATCATGAATGAAGCAGAAGGAATGCAAAGGTAATTTTTAACAGTGCTGTAGCATATCAGAAAGGGAGAGAAAGGAGTTGTTGATAGCAAATAGCCTTTCAACTCCTGTCCAGTAAAATGTGTACTGTAAATTTTGCTCTGCCCTCTTCTTTAAATAAAATAAATATGCTTTTATTTGATGACATTTAAATCCATAACATTATTTCTTTATTCATGACACAATAATGTTGACTACATGATGTCACTACATTTTATAGAATCCAGTCATCTATCAATAGAGACAAGTTATGTTTTAAATGATTTTGACTACGTGTAGTCTTTCCAACTGAAATAAAGCTTGCTATTTTACTTATAGTTCCCAAATTGCCACATTTACTATTAATAACTTCTAACTACATAATGTTTTTGGCATTTTATTCAATCTAGATTATTGTTTTCAATAAGTTTATCACTTCATATTGCATGATGATGGTATGAGATTTTTAAACAGAAATCCCTATTTCTGAGGGGATAATAAAGCTTATTCTCTGTGTTTAAGATCTCAGAAATACCCAATAAAAAGAGATGTGGATAAAAATACATCTAAGGGAACACGTAATACTATGCATTGGAAAGTATAAAAGCAGCATCAATTTGATGAAGGTAATTGGTTAAGAATGTTACTTAATAACTGGCTATTATTTCTGCTATAACTAGAAGACTATGAAAAAAATAATTCTTTAAAAAAGCAAGAAGAGTGATGGTGGCAACTGCATCCACTAAGTATAACCATACTTCATTGTAAAACAATAGAATTAAGGTGAAGAGACAAAATCATTCAACTTCTAGACAAAAACAGAACTGAGACAAATAACAAATTGTATTAGAGACCATGGGTCAACAAACTATGGCCCAAGGGCTGGATCTATTGAGTATTTCTGCAGGTGCAGAGTTTAAAAGGGCCTGCAAACGGCAAAACCCACAGTTTGCACAGGTGGAAGCTTGTCATGCCCCCATCGGCCCAGGACGCACAGGACTTCCAGTGGGACATGCAGCAGACCCTGACCCTGACCCCCGGCATAGCTGGGGAGTAGGTGAGTAGGTAGGTGGGGCCTGCAGTAGGTGGGAGCTAGTCAGCTGCGGGAGGCAGCTGAGAGGAGCTGAGGAGGATCACGCCTCCACCTGGCTCCTACTTGGTCCAGCCTCCCAGGTAGCCATGCAACTGGAGCCTAGTGAACAGAGTGTGCAAACAAGTTAGTGCAGGAGTTTGCACAGGAGGACGCTCAGGAGGGACACAAGGCTCTAGGCAGCAAGCCTGAAGTGAAAGGCCACAGCAGTAGCCTGGACTACTACCTGCACTGTGGTGGTGGGGATGTGAAACACCCCAAAGATCCCCTCCATGACTGGGCTGTCACGGTACCCCTGAGGCCTCCATCCAGACAGAACCCATGGTTCCAGCCTCCACTCAGACAGGACCCCTGGCTGTCAGCTGTGGGGGCTGCCTGGCACACCTGCAAGCACATGTGATCAGGAGCAACAACACCTCCCCTTGTGAGGTTTGCTCTGTACTGGAGTCTCTGGGGTGCTGGATAGGGGAGCTCCAGATCGCAGTGCAGAGGCTGCGTGCCATCAGGGATGGCGAAAAGGAGATTGATTCTTACTGTCAGGCTCTTCACCGGAAAGAAGGAGGAGGAAGAACAAGGTTGGCTGGCAGGACAAGGGTGGACAGGAGGAGCTCCCATAATGTCCAGCCACGGGTTGCTTGGATGAAGGTGGTCTCCGGTCCCAAGGCATGCTGCACCAGGGTCACCACCCCCCTGGACCTTCACAACAGGTATGAAATCCTCATAGCACCAGAAGAGCCAGTACAGTTGCCAGCTTCTACACCTGAGGAAGAAAGGCAACCACTTCTAAGAAGGAATTTTTAGTGTCATTGTGGGACACTCCCTCTTGAGGAGAACTGAAGGAGCGATCTGCTGCCCTGACCCCTTAGCCCATGAGGTCTGCTGCCTCCCAGGGGGCCATATCTGGGATGTAGTTGAGAGGATCCTGAAATTTATCCAGTCCTCTGACCACTACCCCATGCTCCTTATCCATGTGGGCATGAATGACATGGTTCGGAGCAATCCCAGCTGGGTCATGAGCGACTACAGGACTCTGGGAGCAGGGCTCAGAGGGTTTGGGGTGCAGGTGGTTTTCTCCTCAATCCTTCTGGTTATGGGCTATGGGCATAGGAGGGAGAGAAGAACTGAAGAAGTAAACAGAAGACTACGGCGCTGGTGCCATCGTGAAGTCTTTGGCTCCTACAACCGCAGTCTACACTTCAAAGAGAAAGGAAGCGAGTTACTGGGAAGGGACACCCTCCACCTCACTTGCATGGGGAAAAAGATCTTCTCAGTCAGAATGGTTGACCTGCTTGGCTGGGCTTTAAACTAAGTTCACCGAGGGATTGGCAGACAACCACCGGTGCAAGCCCACCAAGCATCGACCACAACATCAGTAGGTAAGGCTGTACAAGGGAGCTCACTCCTACTTCAGCCTGGGGACAGGGCTCTTCTAGGAGTGAAGGGATGCCTAGGGCCTCCAATGGCAGGCTCACTTGCTTATACACAAGTGTCAGGAGCCTAGGCAACAAACAGGAGGAACTGGCCCTTCTGTTAAACAGAAATTACTACAATCTCATAGGGACAATGGAGAGCTGGTGGGACTGCACCTAAGACTGCACCACAAGTATAGATGGCTATACCTTGCACAGGAGAGAGAATGTCACAAGAAAGGGTGGGAGTGTAGCTCTCTATGTGAAGGAGCCATACACTTCCCTACAGGCAGAGATTGACAACCAAGGAGGGTGACTTGAGACCCTCTGGGTAAAAGTACGGGGAGGAACATTGTGAAGGGGATATAACAGTAGGAGTCTACTACAGACTTCCTAATCAGGAGCAAGAACTTGACCACGAATTCACTAGGGAACTGGCTGAGGCTGCATGCTCTCACCGCATGGTTGTCATGGGCAACTTCAACTATCCTGACATGTCATTGGAAGAACATTTGGCCAAAACTGATTGGTCACAATGCTTCCTCACATGCATTGATGAGCTCTACTTGTCTCATGAAGTCTATGGGCGAACAAGAGGCAAGGTGCTGCTGGACCTGGTGCTGGCTAAAGGGGACGATCTACTGAGGGATCTGAGAATCAAAGGGAAGCTGGGTGACAGTGACCATGACTTAATCACTTTATCTATCTACCGCAAAGCTGACAAGTCAGTCAACAATGCAGAAGTCCTCGACCTTAGGAAAGTTGACTTTCACAAGCTCAGGAGGCTTGTGAAAGTCAACTTTCATTTCATGTTGAGGCCCTGAGAGGCCAAAATCTGACAGGGAGGGGAACCCATGACAAGTGGTCACTCCTCAAGGATGTGATCCTTGAAGAACAAGGGAAGTCCATTCCAGCCTGTATAAAAAATAGCAAAAGAGCTGGGCACCCCTCTTGCCTCAATAGGGAACTCATGGACCTCCATATCTAAAAAGAGAAGCTTATAAAGGAGGGAAGATGGGAAATACCACTAAAGAGTATTCAGCACTGACCCACACCTGCAGGGAGCAAACTAGGAAAGCCAAGGCTGAAACTGAGCTCAAACTGGCTACACGTATCAAGGACAATAGTAAGTCCTTCTTCAGATAAGTGGGAAGTCAGAAACATTGGACCCTTGCTAAACCAAATGGGTCAGCTGATAACTGACACCCAGGAAAATCTCCTTAACTATTACTTTGCATTGGCCTTCCATCAGCCTAAGGAGATCACTTCACCTGACAAGATGCAGGATCACCAGGAAAAGGGTGAAGACATGCCTATCATTGACACAGATCTTGTGAGGGAACACCCTAAGAGGCTGGACATCCACAAATCAGCTGGCCCAGATGGAATGCATTCACAAGTGCTAAAGGAACTGCCTAACATCATGCATCTCAATCAGGACCCAGGAAGTCATCCTCCTACTTTACTCAGCCTTGGTGAGGCCACAGCTAGAATACTGTATCCAATTCTGGGCTCTGCAATTCAGAAAGGATGTGGAGAACCTTGAAAGAGTCCAGAAGAGGGCTACGCACATGATAAAAGGACAAGAGAGCAGACCTTATGAGAAGAGGCTGAGAGCCATGGGACTCTTCAGCCTGGAAAAGCGTAGGCTCAGGGGTGACTTGGTGGCAATTTACAGTACATAAGGGGTATGCAAGAGAAACTGTGAGTGTCTGTTCACCAGGGCACCCCACAGAAAGACAGGGTCCAAGAGTTACAAACTCCAGGAAGACCAGTTTAGGCTGGACATAAGGAAAAACTTCTTTTCTATGCAAATCCCCAGAGCCTGGAGCAGACTCCCCCAGAGGTGGTGCAAGCACCTACTACTCTGGATATTTTCAAAAAACAGTTGGATACCTATCGTACTGGGATCGTTTGACCCCAGCTGACTTCCTGCCCCTTGGGCAGGGGTCTAGACCCAATGATTTTGAGAGGCCTCTTCCAACCCCAATGTCTATGAAATCTAATCTGTGAAGAAATTGGATCCAGCTCAGGAAAGTCCAATCTCGTCCAAGCCACACAGGAGAAATCAGGGGGCATGCAACTGTGTAAAGCTGCCTATTTCCTCCACAGTGCCCTCTTCTGCAGACCTTTGCTGCTCTATCACGCTTGCATTTACTCTTGCTGTGTCACATATCTGCAGTGAAGGCAAACACAGGTGACTTGAGCTTTTAGGGGGGCCAAATATTTGTGGTCTATGGCAGGAGGCTGGGTCACAAGCTCTGGCCTGTTGCAAAAGTTGCTGATCCCTGTATCAGACAAACTTGATTGTGGCTTCATACTGTTACAAAATGTGGCACTTATTCTGCTTGGGTAGATTTTTGTGCCTGCATAGATCCTTATCATAGCCTTTGAGATACTTACCTTTTTGATACAAATGGCAATGGCTCCTCAGATAGACACTATTCCTGTTGGGCAATTTGAGGCAGCTTTCCTTACATACAACTGGAGTTAAACTGGATGATCTTGAGAAACTTGGCAGAGTCAAAAGGACCTTTAATATCATTCCATCAGTCTTCCTGACATATCACAGAAACAATCACATGAAACTCACTTCAGTACTTTGTTATAGGGCTCCTTGAGCACCTTAAGCTCATGAATCTGTCTTGAAAGAGTTAAGCATTTTAGCCTGTGTTTGCACATTAGATACAGTAGCCTAAAATTTGGGCCCCCCAGAGTTTCAAATATGCTGCTTTAGTTTCCACAATAATGGTAATAATTACTAATGTGCTCCTAACCACAACACAAGGCAGATTATTACAAGTTGAGGCTTCCTCACAAGGAAGAATGTACAGACATTCCAAAAGCCTGAGGCAGACTCGATCTACATTACGTGGATTTCTGTAAGTGGCATAGTCTAGAGCAGTAGCAAACAGAACACACATTCACCCTTTGGTGAGGGTGGCAAATCTTAGACCAGGTTCCATCATTTTTAAACCAGTCTACATGTGCCAAACTTCTGTTCTGTTATGGGTATAGACCAGTTTCCAACCACCTATACTGGTACAAGTGTAACATCTGTACCTGCCAGTATTACAAAGCAGAAAAGGTTTAACACCAGAGATGTTTTCCCTCAGAGACTGTCTAAATTGCAGAACAACAGCTAGCATCTTTTCTCAGCAATTCCTTCCTTTCTGCCCTTGGGCTGTGCTTAAAGATCTTGCAACACTGCTGCCTGCAGAAAGCTTCCACAGCTGCTGCAGTGATATCAGGAAACCTCTAAAACATCTCTGCTCTAACCCAAGATGGTCTCATTGCTTATACAGCGATCAGTGGGCTTTAACGTCCTCCAGAGGCTGTGTTGCCCAGCCTTTCTTGATCTTTCTCTATACTTTTGCTAACATTGATATGACATTCTCAAACAGCTCTTTTAGGTGTCTTTAAAGAGTCATATTCAAACATAGAAAGCCATCTGAAATGAGGTACACAACAATGTTCAGTATACCAGTGTTTGACAAGTGAGACTTACTAGCACTAGGATTCAGGACTATTTACATCAAAGGTCACTGTAGATACAAAAGCCCATTTGTGATGCTCTTAAGAATTCAGCAGTCAAGCTTTTTTTTTTTTTTTTTTTTTTTTTTTTACAAATGCAGCATCTCTGTCTAGTGGAAAACATAGAAACTCTTCACAGACTCCTGGGCTATCAACCAGTCAAATGGCATTACAGGCAATTGTTTGTCCACAAGTGCTGCCAGGCTCTGCGTGCCTGGATCACTGCAGCTGGAGTTCTGGGAGGCCCCCCCAGGAACAGAGGTAAGGACCAAAACGCATATGAAGGGGCGTTCTCTGAGGACAACTAGCAGTGACATAAATATGTGCTGCCACTAGTTGTCCCCAGGGAATCCACATTGCCACTCATGGGGACGCACCCAAGGGGTGCATCTACATGCGCACTTTACTGCGAAGTTGACTAATTAGCTCCACAGTAAGTTTCATAGATTTCATAGACATCAGGGTTGGAAGGGACCTCGGGAGATCGAGTCCAGCCCCCTGCCCAAAGGGCACGAAGTCAGTTATTACTATCTACATATACATGGGTATTAGGGTGCTGTAAATGAATTAACTCTGCTGTAAGATAATACTGTCTTCAACAGTACTAGCCTATGATGGAGTAATTACGTGCACTGAAACACATGTGTAATGGTGATGGGCTGGCAGGGGCACGAGAGTGCTAAAGTGCGGGGGCTGCTTCCTGCCTAGCTCTTCACTTTAGCACTCTTGTGCCCCAGCCAGCCCCTCCACCACCCAATGCTGCCACCTAGAGCCCAGGCCTGACTCCCTGGACTCCCTGCCAGCTCAGGACTACTTTGCCTTGGCTCAGACTGCCGCAGTCCTAGGTCCACATGCAGATGCTACACCTGGAAGCAGCTGACTGATACAAATGGCACTGGAGTTTATCATGTTGCCTTAATGCAGGGCAGGCAATTATTTTGGCTGGAGGGCTGCTTAATGACTTTTGATGAGTTGTCAGGGGCTGCAAGGGTAGCTCCACCTCTCAACAGGTACTCCATCCCCTGGTTGCCATCTCGGGACTGGAAGTCCCACCCCAATCCCTGAACTTCGCCACCAACAGTCCCTCCCCGTGCCCCCAAGAAATACTTCTTTTGGGAGGGGAGGGTTGTCATCTTGGAACCTGAAAAAAAAAATCATATACTAAAAGTCAAACACCTACTATAATATTTTTAAATTTTATTACAAAATTTTTTTATGATTTGTATTTGCATAATGTATATAGAGGTGATTGCATAATAGCTCAAAAATAAAGTTGTACTCTTGTATATTGTGTGTGGGGGGGTGTTGGGGGTGTGTTCATAGTGGGATGGGGGGTGTATATATGGTGAGGTGTGGCTGTGTGTGGGGGGACTTGTGAGGGGGTATGATTGTGTGGGAGGGGCAACAGGGTATGTTGGGGGTGTGTATGTGGGGAGGGTGTGGGGGCAGGGTGTATGGGGGAGTTGTGGGACATGAGGGAGGGTAGGGGGGGGACCCCAACATACTCTCCCCCATGGAGCACAGCTCACACCAGTGGCAACAGCAGTAGCAGGCAGCAGGTGCTTGGGACACTTGTGCCCTGTGCAGATGGTGCTATGCAGTGGCATGTGCCTCCAGCTAGTGCTGCATAAGGTGGTGAGAAACAGCCCAGCCAGCCCTCTGTCGCACAGCACTGCTCCCTGCTGTGCAGGTCCTGGGACCCTGCCAGAAGTAGAGGGGAGTCCCACCCCCTGCTTCCCAGTGGAGGCCCAGGACATGCACAGCAGGGGGAGGGGAAGGCAGCCAGCTCCACTGTGTGGGGCTTCCCCCGGTGGCATGCGGGTGCCAGGAGTGCATGTGCACCACAGGGAGCCCCACACGATAGAGGTAGTCTGCCTGGGCTGGCTGTCCCCCATGTGCAGAGCCAGCTGGAGCTGTGCACCTAGCTGCCTAGACTGGGTACAAGTGCCCTGAACGCCCCCACCTGCTGCTGCTGCCAGTGGCGGGGGCTTTGCCCCATCTGGTGAAGTGTGTGGTGGGTCCCCACACCCACCCTGCCCACCCAAGTTCCATGCTCCTGACGCTTTCCTGGGCACAGGCTCAGCACTGCTACCAGCCCCAGCCCCATGATCCAGGCTCCCACCCAGCTGTAGCTCCCTCCTACCTCCACCCACCCCTGACCCTGCCTCCACTGCTTTCCTACCTGGTGCCCAGTGTGAGCAGGAAACTGAGCAGATCCATCGGCAGCTGCAGCATTGGCAGCAACAACCCCGCCCAGAAGCTGTGTCCTGGCTGGGCTGGGCCCTTCTGCCCACAAGGGTGGGAGTGAGGTGCAATAGGATATGTTGGGGGGTGAGGTGTATATGTGAGCACCTTGCTCCCACCCTCATAGGCAGAAGGGCTGGATGGGGTACAAGTAGTTGGTGGGCACCTGTGGGCTAGATGAAATTGCCTGCCAGGCCAGATCCAGCATGCAATCTGTATTTTGCCTGCCCCTGCCTTAATGGCACATGTATATGAAGCCAAGATCATCTACTCCAACCCTTTTTCTACACTGCAGCCCCCAAACTCAAAAAGGACAATATACAAAAAGGACAATCCCACAACAGGCCACAGAAAGGGGAGGAAGAATTTAGGAGTTCTTGAGCTATGAATATTAGAAAGAAGATGAGGAACACCTTCCCTTCTCAGCTGTATGCTCCTTTGCCCCATAGGAATTCTACATCAGAGAATAAGCATAGATTCCTTGTCTGTAGAAGCTTGAGCACGCCACACTAATGCAGTCTCCACTGAAATCAAAAGGACTTGCACCTACAGAACCAAGAGCAGAATTTGGGCCTGCGTCTTTTTTGTTTGTTTAGAGTCATCTTTCTTACAATAAAACATTTCTTGTGAATTTCATCTTGCACTAGTATTTACACTGGTTTCTGGTAAGCAAGACTAGAAAAGGATCAGCAGAGTCAGGTAATACAAAGCTAGCTAAGTTTAGTATTGGGCCATCTCTTAATAGTTCAGCTCATTAATGAGAAAATCACCAAGCTGCTGGCACAATCAGAAAGAGTCACTTATCAGTACATTGAGCTCAGTTTATAGTACTCCGATCATATTCATGATCATAGGATGCAGTGGAGCAGTTCATTAGCACACTGCCGCATTAAACAATCACTGCCAAAATGTGGCATGTTGAGATTATGCATTAAACTGCTTACTTCAAGAATCTTCTGGTTAAGAAATTACTAAACAGTGAAAATATGTTAAAGTAAAAAAACAGGGCACTTCAAGAGAAAATATTCAGATACTCATGTGTATAATGTTTAGTTAAAAAAAAAATCAGTTCACGTATGCTGTTTGTTTTACATATACTATGATACAATCTTAGAAATCTAAGATTAGCCTATCATGACACCTAATAGCAATCAAACTAAACTACAATCATCCCATACTGAGATTCCATTCCACCTCCTACTTTGTGTTGTCTATTGCTGGTTGTCTGTGTTCTCTGGACAGATGTTCATTTGAGTCCGTTATATCACTAGTGATTGTTATCATCCATTTTCTGTGTGTGAGATCTATGCAACATGCTTCTTTTCATTTTTAGTTTGAAGTAGGACAGAACTGAAGAAAGAAAATTTTGTTCAAGTCCTATGCCCATAACTACTAGAGCAGTAATCAAAGCTGAAACTAATTCTACTGCACATTAGCGTAGCAGGCAAAAACCATGCTAACGCACTAAAGTGCAGTAGAATTAGTCAACTGTGCATTAGCATCACAAAAAAAGTGTGTGCTGGCACTACTGTGCAGTTGCACTGATTACAGTGGATTAAGTTATTACAGGTATCAAACTTAATGTGCCATAATTATGGCACATTAATGAATGTGTAGATATGCTAGTGGTGCTAGAACCAGCATTAGTTACCTAGAAAGGATGGATCAGGAATAAAAGAGTAAAACCTATAAGAAATCCATGAATCCATAAAAAAAAAATCTTGTACAATTTTTCCTTAATCTTCATAGATTTCATAGACATTCAGGCTGGAAGGAACCCTGGAGGATCAGAGTCCAGCCATTCCTTAATTATATGTTGATTCCCACCACTATAAGGTAGCAATGCTACAGAGTGATGAGAGACTAGTTGGTCCAACTAAAGTGAGTTAATTAGATAACAAATGAAACTGGATAATTTGAAATAAAGGCAGGTTTCAAACACCACATAATCTTTTCTTGGAAACTTAAAGTTCTAAATTTTCTCTCCCCTGTGAACACAGGCAGTACATCAAAAACAGAAGCAGTCTTGGCAGTGTGTGTGTGTGTGTGTGTGTGTGTGTGTGTGTGTGT
>NW_017728943.1:66016503-66029187 GCF_001723895.1 Crocodylus porosus
GTGTGTGTGTGTGTGTGTGTGTGTGTGTGTGTGTGTGTGTGTGTGTGTGTGTGTAAATCATATTCTGCATATCTTTGCAATTGATCGAATACAATGCTCAGTGAATCTCGAAAGCACATCTGACTCAAATAGGCACTTCACACTCTAGCACGTCATCCAAATTATCTAAACTTTTAAAATCGGTTTCCACTCGCATTTAAATGGAAGTAATTGTTGTATCACTCCACTGAATTTGAAAGAATTACATCAATGTAAGAAATGTTAGAATTAGGCATGTAACCTATCCTAAAAAAATGGAATGAGAGGAGAGGCTGTGGGGTTAATTCTAAGCAAAATTTTAACAGAATTCTGGTTTTATTCAAACCAGCTCTCTCCAGTTAAGGAAAAAAAATGCATTTAGGGTTAAATTCTGCTATCACTTCCACAAATATAAACACAAAGCATCTCAGTTGCTTTCGCTGGAGATACTCCAGTGTAATGAAGAGCAGAATGTGGATTTGAAAGAATGAAATAAATACAAGGGGGTGTCTGGCAGTACAGAGATTTCCTCATTAAGACCATTTTGCGAGTAGAAATTATGGGCAAGAATTCCTATATCTTGTTAATTCCTCATTTGAAGACTGTTGACAGTTAAAGAGGGTGATGGTGACAGACTGAGCTGGGTCTGTAAACATCAAGGCAGAGCTTCTCTTTGACCTAGTTTAAGAAATGATTAACACATGATTTAGCTCTCATTGATTTCTACTTATGGCCATATAATCTCACAGATGTTAACCAACCACCTAGAATCAGTAAAGGGCTTTGATGACAATTTATACTTTAGAAATGCATGATCAAATAATGTTATCCAAACAGTCACAGAAACAAAACGTGTTTCCTATTAAAAGAAAGGAACATTTGCTTCTGTTGCTCTGAAGTGTTTGTTCCCCTTTAATCAGCAGCATATTTTACTACTGTTAAAACAGTGGGGGTAACATATTTCACTTTACAAGAATATATCCCTCTGCTTATTTCAATTCTTCACAGTGAAGTGATATCAAATATATTATACCAGACTTTGAATCCATCCATCCCTAAAAAATCTTTAAGATGCTTGACTAGATTTCAAAGTGCAGCCATCCTTTTTTTTTCAATATAATATTTTTACAGTGAAGATCGTTATTCCTCTTCAAGTATAATATTAACTAAAATGACAAGGAGCGTCTGTTGCATCTATATTTAACCTAGCCCCATCTCTCGCATCCTAAAAACCCTTGTTGTAATAAATCTGCAGCCAATTAGGAACTTCATGGTTGTCACAATGCCCCCCACACCGTTGCCACTTGGAATTTCATGGCAGCAACTGGAACAGAACTCACGCTCTCCTGGTCCCAAAGCATACCAGCAGGTTGCTGCTGCCCGAACTAAAAAGAGGATCAACAGTAGAGGGATAGAGCTAGGGCATATTTCCTGATTTTTCTCCCTGTAGAAGGCAGCTATGTACAGTTTGTGATGCGTAGGCATTTTGCCAGTGATTTTATTTGAAGGGCAGGCAAGCGCAACTGAGCTTGAAGATCTGTGACCCTTGTCAACTGTTTTTTGGAGTTCACGGATTCTGTGAATTCGTAATCCCTCTTTCCTGTAGTATTAACCAATGGCTTCTCTCCCCACTGTGCATGAGGGAGATACTTCCCCACTCCACTTAAAAAAATAACAACAGTTGTTTTGCAGAAAGTGCAAGCAAGGAGATAAATACACCCTCTCAAAGCCACACTGCAGCACAGAGCTTCCTGCAATAGACCCAATCCTAAGCTTCTGAGGGGTCCCCCCACTGAAGATCAAGGGAAGGAATTTAAAAACTGCTGATAATAAGGAGAGTAAGATATGACTCATGTAACACGTACATTTATCCCAAAAGATCTCTCTCCTCCCTTTTCTCCTCCCTGTGTGATTCAGATTTCACCCAATTCTTTAATTAAATATGCTCAGCCTGCTTATCTTCACATTTCTTGCTCTCTCCCTTACACACACACACACACTTTCTCCTGAGTGAAACGTGAACTTGATGATGCTCAAATTCAATTTGGACTTTGAAACTCACAGTGCTTGACGGGGTTCAAACTAGGCAAATGCATTCACCCATTACTAATTTTTTTGCAAATAAAGGCTTGTCTAGCAAAATAAATTAACCAGGAAATAGACCATGGTGGGCAAATTTGTTTTGACAAAATAAGAACTGCTTAGACTAAAACTTTTGTGTTTCTCAGTTTGTTTCCTTTTTCATTTTTTCCTGAAAACCACAGGTTTAGCCAATACAATAAAATAAATTAAAATACCCATTAAGAAAGGCATGTTCTGGTGATATTTTCATCTCTATTGGAAATTAGACTACGTTGTTCTTCTGAGATCTCAGATTCCACCACAAATATTTTACAGACTTACTCAAATATTTCATGGTTTGCTCCTCACTACTTAAAAACTAATGAACTATAGAGTTTGAGGCCAAATCCAAACTATTTAAAAATTCCTTAATACTCAAAATCTTGGTTTAAGTTAACCCTCATTTCTGACTTATTCTGCCGGCAAAACCTAATTAACATGTAGGAATAAACTCTGGCGCAGTTCACACCAGAGTTTATTGCTCCCAAGTGCAGCATTTACATGTGAGCCTGGGACACTGAGCACACTGAGCTGGAGTGGAACATCCCTGGCTGGCAGGGGACCTGGGGGGGTCAGCCTGCCAGCCCGGGGCTGCTCCACTTTGGCTCAACTTGCTGCAGGAGGGCTAACTGGGGTATGAGGGAGCTATAGTGAGGAGCTAGCCAGCAGGCAAGCCCCGCATTGTAGCACCCTCGTGCCCTAGCCACTCCCGGTCACAGTCTACACATATGTTTCAGTGTACATAACTACTTTGGCTCTGCTTGGACGACAAGGAAGTGTGGAAGAAGGTAAAGTGGCTCTGCAAAGCAGACACAGAGGTCGGACAGCTGTCAAGAGAGGTGGCACTGTACAGACACATGACTAAACACCAGGGCAGCCCATTAGCTCACTTAGATCCGTTCATATCCTGTGTCAGGAGCACCCTGTGGAAGTCCAGGAACCTTCTGATATACAGGCACATGGACCTTGAGGTGGTAGACTGTGTTAAAATGGCTTTGAGCAAACTCCAGCCCTACTACCAGAAATCGGTAGCAGAGGACAGTGAAGGCATAGCCAATTCCACCTGGAAATACTTAGCATAGGCTCTTTCAAGACCCCCCCCCACCCCGTGGGGAAAGAAACAGTGATAGCGAAGAGGACATTAAGACAACTGGATCAGAAGACAGTGATGAGGACAGCAGCAATGACAGCAACAGTGGGTCCTCCAGCAAAAGCAACAGAAAATGAACTGAGTTTTAAACCTGGTATTCAGGTACTAGACTAAGAGACAAGGGGGTGGAAGTAAATGATGTCTTGTGGACCGGAGTGCCATTCTGCTAGTGCATATATTGTAGCAGATGCATGGGTTTTCCTCTGTTGGGTTAAGTGACTAGAATGAATGGTGACTAGAAGCTGTATATATCTATATATAGGTATCTATCTATATCTAAAACCTTTAGATAGATAGATATAAAGGTTTTATATTTATATCTATCAATATAACCTTTATATATCTATATCTAGACATAAATATAAAGGCTTATATTTTTACAAAAAACAAAAAACCCCAAACAAACCAAACTACTCCACTGTAGGACAGTACTATCCTACAGTAAAGTTAATTCATTTGCTGCACCCTAATATAGGCACATGTATAGACAGTGATGCTTTACTACGGTACCTGTAGAAAGTCCACCTTGAGCAAACTGCGATGGGGTAAGCACCTAAAAGCAGGGAATAGGCAGGGCAGCTGGGATGACTCATTACATAGATAGGACAGCTGGAGAAGACTTAGGGCAAGAGGATCCCAATGACGTGCTGACTGAGCCATTTCCAAGGCAATAACTACCAGAGAGTCTTCTGTGAAGCTCAGGGAGAATATAAAGCTGCTTCCTATGGTGATTGTCAGCAAAGGCATGATTGCATGCTCCCTCATGAGGCATCAAGCTTTCCCTGAGCACAAGAAACACCAGTAGCAACAAGAAGATGTTTCTGAAAACTGGACTGATGTGGAGTTTTGGGACAAAATTTAGTGTAGATTTAGTGTAGATTATCATCATTCCTTAGAAAACTGAAGTAGTGATGCTTGAGCACGGAGAATGTGATTTTTCTTGAATTGGTCACAGTAAATATGTTTTCTCAAAAAGAAAACAGGCAGGAAAAGCAGGCATACCTTCCTACTATTGATGGAAAGCAAGCCTATGCATTTTATGTTGGAAACACTGATCAAGAACAGTTAATTTTTCTCCATGAGTCAATGACGACTCCATAAATCTCCCATTAATAATGAAAATTACTGCTGTGTACCAGGTAAGTTCCAAACACCTACTCTAAGCTGTAGTTAATATTTCCATATATTCATGAGCAGAATGCATGTTGTTGTTCAAAACTTTCTCTCTCTCTCCTGTTCTTTGTTAACTTGGTACCACACAACGGGTGCGTGGTTAATTTGCTATCTGCATTTGCAAATTAATTACATGAATTGAGCCCAGTGTTCAATTCATGTAGTTCTGAGAAGGAGATTAAAGGGGATAAAGTATGTTGGAGGTAAGGTATGCATTTTCAGATAGCATAAAGTATGCATCAACATAGAAAGCTGGGAGAAAGGCAGAATTCCATCTGATCTGGAGGGAACATCTAGCACTGGGTGCAGCTCCACATAAAGTGATTTTGATCCAGAGGGAAGAAACAAAGTGAGAAAGAAGAAAGCAGCATGCTATAAATTTGGACTCCAACTCAAGACAACATATGGTTCGAAACTTGTAACAAGCTGTGTCACTCTCAAATCTGTCTGGTCAGCTGCAAGTGGATTCATCAGGCACCTGACTAGACCTCTTAGATGTACATAATCCAGAGGGTTGACAGTTTCCTACTACCATGCAACCTCTGAGCTACAAGACTCACTTACTTAAGCATAGAGCAAATGGACAGATTAAAAGAAATCTCCTATACTTTTGCTCTCATCTTCAATAAAATACTGAAATAATTTTAAACAAATACTGCCATTCTGGGTTTCAGTGGGACAAGAATGAGAAGTGTCAGAAATATCCTTCTTTTCTCAAGATTAAATATGCTTGGGATTAGTGCACTCATGCCCCCTATGCTCAACTGAATCACAAATAAATTCCAGGCCTTTTGACGTTCCCTCATTGCTTCTTGTAACAAAGAGGATACACCATTGTGTAAGTTACAAACTAAACTACATCAGCATACTGCAATGCTGTTAGTACAATCACTCTGAAGCGTATTAATTTCTCCTAATGATGTTTTTAAATAAATAGAGTCCAGCAGTTGTAGCCATTAAAAATTTATTTTTGTTCAAATAAAGATGGGTCAGGAAGGTAGATTTTGCTTTCCATTAAGATGTAGGCCACAACCGGGGTTCAAGGTTGTATGAAAGTTCATAGCAATAAAATCTTGCAAGCCATTACCTGATTCCACATCAAAATGGTGAGAAATAATCACAAATAAAACTGAACTCCAAGAACTCTCCCACTGGGCAGGGCAGAAATCCCACATTACTGAGTGAAAGCTTTAGAAACAACTACCTGTTAGAGATTTCAATTGTATCCAATCCAAACCAAAAAAAAAAAGGAAAAATACAAAATTTTGAAATCACAATACTATATTAGAACCAGATTCCAGTTTACTGGTTTGAATCAAACCTTTTGCTTCCCCTCCCTGCCCCTAAATCCTTATTTATCTCTTTGTTCATCCCATGTGACTTGGGCAAGGTCATACAGGAAAGCCAAGATATAGACTGGATTAGAAACTGGACCTCAGTTTGCCTCATCCTATGAGGCATAAGACCATTCTGAATGCTTGTGGGAAGAAGAGCAGAAATGGAGGTCTGAGAAATCCAGTCATTTTTTATCCTTTTTTTAAAAACTCACCTTACACTGCTTCAAGGAAGCAATAACAATGACAAATATAAACCCCCCCCAAATTTGCTAGACATAGTTGTACTTTTTTTTAGAAGAGCCCAATGTTCAATTCATGTAATTCTGAGATGGAGATTAAAGGGGATAAAGTATGTGGGATGAAGTTACTTGTGTGTATTTTTAGAAGCCAAGGCTGAGACAATTTCTTTAACATACTTGACCTTTGGTGCAAATGAGTACGCTCCAAAGGCACTACAATTTACTCTTCAAAAGTATTTTTACATCAGTTCACCTTTGTCAAAGATGATTTAGCAACCTCTGGGGAACACCTTAAGAGAGAAAAGAAATGAACCTAACCAGCTTTTCAGTTGTGTGGCTGAGTTTAAAAAGGGGTTCCCAGGAGCCACCTTCTGACATCGCTGTATAAAATAGGGCTCACCATTTCAGTAATACCAACTCAATCTACTCGGTATCGTGATGTATTCCCAGTGAAAGACTCGACACTACTGTATCTAGCGGATAAGCAAACTTTATTGAAACACATAAATTCTCCCCTGAAGAGACACTGATAACATTTCTAAGAGGAAAAACAAATCTGGATGCTTCTCTATATAACATAGAAGAGACCCCAGAGAGATTCAATTTTATTTCAACTATCTTGTCAATGAAATCCCTCTTCAGTCTTGCCCCCAACACACATTCATATACACAGTCTACAAGAATCTCAGAAACAGATGGAATACACTTTACCCAGAATCTAATCCTAGTGAGGTAGAAAGGCCAGATGGTCTAGTTTTCCAAATGAAAACTTTCAGAGAGTCTTCAAAGTAAGCAAAGATTTTATTAATATTGATGGCTGGATATAGTGTAATACACAGAGAAGATTAATTAGAAACCCTAATTAAATGTAACAGTGTGGAAGAATCATAGTACTGTTTGGCAAACAACTTTTTTAGATTCTGGTTGAAACCTGGAGTTTGAAGCATGAATGAGCTGCAAAGTAAAAAACAGAAAAACAGACAAAGAGATTTCCTAAAAGATCACAGTGCAATTCTATGTGGTAATTTAGTGTTTTGTTTGGATAATTTTGATTTAAAGTGCAAGATCTTAAAATGGACACTACAAAAGAGAAATCAAACAACAGAGTAGACTATCTAGAAAAAACCCACATAAAAACAGCTTATAAAAGCAGGTAAAATAGCTAAAGAGCAGAAGTAGGTTTTTTATATTTATAAGTGAGTAAATACAGTTGAAGTGAAGGAGAAATTTTGGACTCATTTCTCATTTACATTAAAGTCTGCTTACTCCCACTTTGTTGGGTACTGTGCAAACTAAGTGTAAACAGTTCTGAGTAGGAGCTTTTTGCCATTTACATATAAAATACAGAACAAGAAATAGATACAGACCAATAAGCATACACAGATGTAACACATTTACTGCTATCAAAGGATGTAATGCTTACCAGATATACCTGAATCCCAGATGACTTTGAATTTAAGATGACCCCCCTGTAATAAGGGATTATACATGGGAAATGTTTGAATTTGTTATAATTTTCAATATCTAGAATCTAATTGTTGGAAGACCATTTTAAATTTGTCCTCCCCTATCACTGCAGCAGGGCAAGCAGCAGCAGCAGGGGAGCAGAAAGGCCAGGCAGTGGAGGAGTCAAGTGGCCTGTTCCCTTCTCCTTGCCCTCCCCCACCATTGCATATATCCACTATCAACTCCTCCCCTGCTGCCTGCCCTGCTCTGTGGTGCCCACTTGCTGCTGCCCCCCACTCCACTTGCACTGCCACTGGTCCTCCCCACCCCACAGTGTCAGCACCCTCCTGCACCATGTGTCCCTCCACTGTTTGGTCCTTTGCTCCCTGCCTCTCTATGCCTACACCCCCTGGAGATTGCATCTCCTGCACTGTCCTGGCACCACCCCACACACAACACCTGTCCACCTACCACTGCCGATTACCCTCAGTCACAGCCCCAGCTCTGGCCCTGCCCTGCTCCCACCCCCACCTGACCAAGAAGCAGTGGTTATGGCAATAACAGCCCCAGCCCTGGTCCTAGATTGGGCCAGATCCAGAGCTGGGATGGGAGCTGCTGCTACAGCCACTGCTCTCTGGCCAAGTGAAAGCCTGAGCTGTGACAGAAGGTAAGTGGCACTCAGGGAGGGGGCGAGGGGAAGAGATGATGTCAAGGAGCAGCTGGGAACAGTGTTCTTGGAAGTCAGTCCCTGACGTTAAAGTAGTAATAGGCAGGGAGGCATGCTCTAGTGCCCTCTGGTGTCTGGCCTGGGCCACTGCAGGCAAGTGGCTGCATTTTTGGAATCAAAAGTAAATGTGTGTTCACTTGCTTATCAGTTCAATCTGTGCAGCTTAGACTAACCTGTGAAGATTGAATAGATTCAGCCTTGGGCTTTTTGACTGTCTGTATTTAGCCTTAGAGCCTCTATATCCTTACCTACTGCATGTAGTATTGCAGTGATGGGACAAAGCAATTATGTTTCCGGTCCCTTTCCCATTTTCACCTATAAGATGGGAAATTTTTTATGCTTTCCATGTTGCTTTCCACAAAATGCATGGTTAAGCCCCTGTATATTTACAATTTTTGCACTCAAGACTATTATTGTTATGATCCTTCTCTGGATATTTTATCTGCCCTTGCTAGTTAGAGGCATTTCTCTCAACAGTCTCTCTTAAAAGCTGCAATCATATATCCCTTAACAATCCTGCCTTTAATTAGGAATCTTTATGGCCTCCAAAGTTGGCTGGGATAACAGGATCCTTAGATCTTCTCTTTTGCTTCTTGTCCGGAGATAACATTTTTTTTCTTTACACAGTCTCATTCTATTCGTGACCAAATAAATACCTTTACTAGGTGCTTCAGGCATTATTTCTTCCAACAGTATTAATATTCACTCATTTCTTTAATTTTTCCTGCCTGTAGTGAGATAACAAAAAAAAATTGTCTTCATTTTCTCATCTTTGCTCACCATGTTCAATGTCATATTCAGAATCAGTTTTGGCATCCATTCTTCTTTTTGTTTGGAAATCCACCATTCCTGGTAGCCCAATTTTTTCATGGTGTTGTCCTGCTCTCTTTCTAAATTTTCTCTTCCTTGCTGCTGGTCTCACTAGAGACCCATATGCCATCACATTTCATGTACTGCATGATGGATGAGGTGAAAGGACTCCATGTGGTTCTAAAACTGAACTGGCTCTTCCTTAAAGAGCTACCACATTTACTCAAATATAAGACAATTGTGATTATAAGACAATCCCCCCCAGTAATTAGATTCTATAGATAGAAAATTTATGTTTGATATAATTTTCTATGTATAGAATCTAATTATTGGGGGTTTGTTTTTAATTTGTTCCCCTTTCCCTGCTACAGCAGAAAAAACAAAAAAATGGGGGATCAGCCCCTTAGCCCATTGTCCCCCACAGCTTTTTTCCTCTTCAGCCCCTTCCCCCTCTCTTTTCTATCAGACCCTCCTCTTCCTGAGCACATGGAAGGAAAAGCAAATTTGACAAAACTGACCTTGAAATAAACATAGCTGTAGTAATTTGCATAGAGTACCCACAGAATAAGTTCACCCAGATTTAATGCAATTTACCCTTTTTGAAGGTGTTGTAAGCTTTAGTACAGCTACTCCATGAACACACGTGGCACTTTAGCACTTACTTCTATAGAGTGAATACTATGCATGATATTAGTCCAAAACCAAAAGGCTCATGACTTACTTCATTGCGTTGGGCCCCAGCAAAGTCAACAGCATTTCAGGTCATAGTGACCCCAAAGCTCAGCACTGTTCAACATGTGTGTATACTCCAGATACCTCTTCCTCCCCCACACTAAAGGCTTTACATGCTAATTAGCCCCATTCATGAAAAACTGGGTATTCTTGTCATGACATGAGTCCTAGGATCCTCCAAAATGTTATATGCAGAGGGTCATAGGGCAAACAGGTCCAGCTTCACCTCATGGAGGGTAGAGCCTAAATAATCATATAAACCAGGCTGAGAGAAGGGTTGATAGAGGGATTCTGGATAAACTGTTTAGGGCCCCATTTGATGATGTTTGTCAGACATTTAAGGCTGGTGAAGAAACAGGAACCATTAGAAATGGGAAAGAAAGACGCAGCTCAGCAGTGGGAGTGAAGAGAAAGTAAAAAAATATACAATGTAGTGGCTCACCATGGCTTGAAAAAGAGCCAGTAGAGAGGGAGACTGTGCTGAATGGACATTACCATATATATATTATTCAGATGGATAGTACTAATCTGTCCTTGTGATAGGCTCCCATTACTATTTTTAGCACCAGGGAAGGGTGTTAGAGTTTATTCCAGTCTCTCTGACTATGCAGTAACTTGAGGCTCAGTGCTTATTCCCTCCTGGGGGAGCAACTGCTTCTTTTTTCTTCTTTCAAAGGGCCACACAAAAAAGGGTCTCAGCAGTATGTTTGCCCACTATAGGCCATGTATGTATTTTATAGTCATGCTCAGTGTTTGTTGCATTTAATCAACTTCATAGCTTATTTCCATTACTGAGCACAGGCTGATTTTAGCAGCAGCTCAAAGATGGACAATAATTTTAACATGGTTTCTCTGTATGTGAACATAAGATGA
Source organism: Crocodylus porosus (assembly GCF_001723895.1). Lineage (NCBI taxonomy): Eukaryota > Metazoa > Chordata > Crocodylia > Crocodylidae > Crocodylus > Crocodylus porosus. The sequence goes on from NW_017728943.1 coordinate 66,027,130, forward strand.
GGGGCTTCTCTTTCCTCCCCCCCCCCCCAAGGAGATTGAAGGGGAAAAAAACACAAATCTTATCTTGTATGTGAGTAAATATGGTATTTACAGAAGTGCTGCGACTACCCTTCGCAATCTGACCATATGCAGAGACTGATTTTTGGTGCCTAATCCAAAAACTTCCCTCCTGTAGCCTGCATTCTTCTTTAAGCTCCATTCAGGTTGCTACAATGCAGAAATGTTCATAAACACAAGGAAACAAATCTGGACCTCTCAGAGCTCTCAGTCTTCATTGTGATGAAGTCCCTACTCAGAAAAGGGAAGCCACCCAAAACACAAGAAATGTAGATTCAAGGAATTTTATCAAAAAAAGCCATGCTAAAGAATGATCAGATGTATTAAGATGATTGATAGCAGCAATGGAGGCACAACACAATGCTACAATGTTACCAATAATAGGAGCAAAGGGGATCTTACAGTGGAAGCAAAGGTACCTAAGGGGCACTGGATAATATGGCATAACCCAAACTTTCTCTTTTAACAAGATTCCTATGTTAGGAGCCTACCAGCATCAGCTACATGCCACCCTTTCCTGCTATCATTGTGCAGTGCATATGGCCACTTTGCAAGAATCACACAAATCAACCAGTAAGTTCATTTTTATTAGTAGCTTCTGCTTAATTAAGGGATGCATCATGCTTCATCAATCAGCTTCTGTGCATTTGAGTCAGTCTCAGCCACTCTGCTGATTCCAACTACAATCAAATACAGTTCTTGTGCCACAGGCAAAAATGCTGGCTACTAGCTTTTCTGAAAAGAAAGGCTGGAACCAGGCCCTTTGCAGATACAGAAAGAAATTTCAAACTATAACTACAGTGGTGTTAAGTCACTTACCACAATGGCCCTAATTTTGTAGTATAAAAATGCTAACATAGACTGTTATACTAGAAAAGGACAAAATCATAGGTTGGAAATTGCTGTTTATTTAATTCTCTTTAATTTTTCATTGCATTGTTATTTACTCCTTTATTTAATAATAAATTAATTTAAAAATTGTATTTGTGGGAACCATTTTAATAGTGCCTGATTGACAAACGTGGCAACAACTAATCGATTTCCCTCTTGTCATTCGGTTAGCAATGCTAAAGTTATACTGAGTCAGACAGAACCTTTCCAATTTCACTTTGCTTTAGTATACCCTCTTTCATGATCTTAGAGGCTCATGAACAATGATTCATGAGTCCTTCATGAGCATACCTGCCCTCTAATCCCTGGTATCCTCAAGGTACATTGATAACACATTCATCACCAGACTTTGCTCCAGATCCACAGGCCAGTTGTGCCCCTCATCAACATTGACCACATCATTGCTGGACCAAATAAACATGGTTTATAACATCTGAGGTTCATTTACCTGCTCCTCTACTAATGTCATATAAACCATCACCTATTTAAAGTGCCCTTCTGTTGTCTACAATGGACAGATGGGGCTATTTCTACATGAAAGAATGAATGGACACCAATTTGAAATCAGTTCCAGAAATACATAAAGCCCTGTGGCAGAACATGTTCTCCCTGGACATTCCATTGGTAACTTCAAAGTGGCTGCTCTTAGAAAATAAAACTTTAAAGATGAAATTGATTGGGAAATTGTAGAATAAGAAATCATCCACAGACTGGATGGTGTTAAGTATGCTCTAAACTGAGACTATGGGTTCTTCCACATTACCTGGACTCATTTTTATAAACCCTGTGCTCTACCAGTGTATTAACTGCTTTGTTTTTCTCTCTCCTACCCACCCTGCCTCTCTCAGCAGTGCCCCCTTGTTTTTCCTCCCCTGCTCCCAAACCATTGTATTTTATTCACTGCTTTCTATTTAGCAAGTCTGCTTTCTGCAGTCCCTTCAGAACATTTGGTGAAGCAAACCCTCTGCTTATGAAAGCTTATGCTAGACGTATTTGATTTAGTCAGTTTATAAAGATTCTAAATTATACCAAATTCTGTGAGTTTTCATAGTTTCATAGTTTGTAGGGTTGGAAGGGACCTGAGCAGATCATCGAGTCCGACCCTCTGCC
>NW_017728943.1:66029198-66031367 GCF_001723895.1 Crocodylus porosus
AGTCACTGATGAAGATGTTGAACAGTGTGGGCCCGAGGACCGAGCCCTGCGGAACCCCACTGCCCACGTCCTTCCAGGTCAAAAATGACCCATCCACTACCACTCTCTGGGTGCCAGCCATTTGGCGACCCATTTGACTGTGTAGGTGTCAACACCACAGTCCCCCGGTTTCTTTATGAGAATGGGGCGCGACACAGTGTTAAAGGCCTTCTGAAAGTCCAGAAAGACTATGTCCACTGCTACCCCTGCATCTAAAGATTTGGTGACCTGGTCGTAAAAGGCTACCAGGTTGGTCTGACAGGACCTGCCTCTAATGAACCCATGTTGGTTGCCCCTAAGCATAATCTCTCCTGCTGGCCCCTCGTGGACATGAGCCAGAATAATTCTCTCAAAAAGCTTGCCCAGGATTGAGGTAAGACTAACCAGCCTATAGTTTCCCGGGTCCTTCTTCCTCCCCTTTTTGAAGGTGAGAACCACATTGGCCCTCTTTCAGTCCTCTGGCACCCCACCAGAGCACCACGAGTGCTCGTAAAGACGTGCCAGGGGTCCCGCAATGACTGCAGCTAATTCCCTCAGTACTCTAGGGTGGAGATTGTCCAGACCAGCTGATTTGAATACATCCAGTCCCCTCAGAAGTTCACTGACTTAATCCTCCCTGACCCTTGGCCTAGGTGCGCCTCCTCTGGGGTCTAAGGGGGACCCAGAGGTGGGGTGGCTGTTCTGGTCCCTGCTTAGGGAAATGGAGGCAAAGAAATCATTAAATATATTAGCTTTGTCATTTGGTGTGATGACCAAATTTCCTAGCGTGTCCTGCAGGGGCCCCATGTTACCTGGAACCTTCTTTTTGCCCCCTATGTATTTAAAAAAGGACACCTTGTTGTCTTTTGTAGTATTGAAAGTCACTAAGAAATGAGGTCCACCAAGCCCATCTCAGTTATGACCAAAATCAAATTTGATTTCAACCCTCCAGAGACAAAAAGATGGTACATTAACCCACTAGATTTCCTAACCCCTAAATTCTTCTTTTCATAAAAATGTTAAGTAAACCTAAGTAAAACTGTAACATACATGTAAACTATGCCTGTAATACACAGATCATCATTTTCCTCTGCAATTTCCATGGTAGTTTATACTTTACACAGTTTATTATTAATTTTTATTATTGCAATTAAAAGCCTTCAGATGCACTCTGTCTCTCTGCTTGAGAAATAGTGTATATACAGTATATATGGTTTTTAATAGTACACTTAAAGGTAGACCCAACAGCTCTAGTGTATTACATACATCAATGCAATTAATATATTATAAACACTGAAAAGGGTTCATCTGAATTTTACTACTAGAATGTATATATCAGGGCAAGTGTATTTTATTTTAATATTTGAATGCATAAAGTGGGAGAAAATGATCTCTTGGATGCCTTTCATTAATGTTCCAGGCACCTCCTGACTCATAAGTTCAGTCTCCCCTAAAAGGGACAGATATTTGGGTATCAGCATCACTAATGTAATAGCTATAGCTGAATTTGCAACAGGGCTAAGGATCCCTGCAAAAGCAGAGTGGAAAAGCTTGCAGAAAGTTGTTTTGCAAGAGCATATGCATGTGCTTGATTGGCTTCTAAGGCAGGAGAGGGGAGGGAATCAGCCAGGCTCAGAGAAGGGAGGGAGCCCTGGGACCACAGAGCTCAGGGAAGAACCACCCTGCAGCCTGCCTGTGAAGTGAGCCTGCCCTTAGTGATGGGGAGAAGATAACCTGGCATCTGTTTTCTGTCTGTGGGGCAGAGGGACCCGCATGGAGGGGAAAGGTAGACTTGCCCAGGAGGGCAGGGTGTTGATTTGGGAAGGCTCTGGGAAGAGTTAACTGAGAACCAGCCTGATGGGTGATAAGCCCAGGGTTTCATAGATTTCATAGACATTAGGGCTGGAAGGGACCTTGAAAGATCATCGAGTCCAGCCCCCTGCCCAAAGAGCAGGAAGTCAGCTGGGGTTATAGGATCCCAGCAAGATAACCATCCAATTTACTCCTGAAGGTGTTCAATGTGGGTGCTTGAACCACCTCCGTGGCAGGCTATTAGAGACCTTGGGGGCTCGGACAGTAAAGAAATTCTTCCTTATGTCCAGCCTGAAACGGTCTTGCAGGAGTTTGTGACCGTTCGACCTCGTCATCCCT
>NW_017728943.1:66035468-66071824 GCF_001723895.1 Crocodylus porosus
AGGCCTTTCTTTCTAGCCTCAGGAGGTCTGCTAGATCCCTGGAGAGCCAGGGTGGCTGCTGTGCCCTCTTGCTGCCTTTCCTCTGAGATGGAATAGAATTAGCTTGTGCATTGAGGATTGCTCCCTTGAGGAGCAACCACTCTTCCTGAACTCCCCTCTCCCTGGGGTCACAGTCCTTTAGGGCCTCACTGACAAACCTCCTGAGCTTGTCAGAGTTGGCTTTCCTGAAGTGAAGGACTTCCGAGTTGCTGACTGACTTGCCAGCTTTACAGTGGGTGGTGAAGGTGATCAGCTCATGGTTGCTGTCACTCAGCCTCCCATCGATCACTAGGTCACCGATTAGGTCATCCCCAGTTGCCAGTACCAGGTCGAGCAGCGCTTTATGTCTCACTGGCCTGTAGTCGTCTCAAGTCAGGTAGAGGTTATCCACACACTATAGGAAGCTTTGTGACCACTTGGATTTTGCTGAGTGATCTGCCCACAAGATGTCTGGATAATTGAAGTCACCCATGACAACCATGGTCCTGGAGCATATGGCCTCAGCCAGTTCCTGGGTGAACTCCTGGTCAAACTCTTGACTTTGAGTGGGAGGTCTGTAGTATACTCCCACTGTTGTGTCCCCTGCCATGTTCCCCACAGATTTTAACCCAGAGGGTCTCCAGTCATCCACCTTGGTCACCAACATCAGCTTGCAGGGACGTGTAGCTTTCTTTAACATAGAAAGCTACACCCCCGCCCCTTTTATCTACACAATCCCTCCTGTACAGGGTATAGCCATCTATACCCATGGTCCAGTCATGGGTAGAGTCCCATCAGGTCTCTGTTATCCCTGTGACATCATAATTATTTGCATTGAGCAGGAGGACGAGCTCCTGGCATTTGTGTACAGGCAGGCAAATGTCCCCTTGGGGGCTCTTGCCTTGTCCACAGATTGTACCAGGGCTGGGGCAGGAGTGAGCTCCCTTAAGTGCCTTGACCTGCTGGATTTGCAAGGGTTGCTCAGCAGGCCAGCAGAGGCGACAGTCGCCCTATCCCCCAGTGGGCTTAGTTTAAAGCCCAGTGAAGCAGGTCAGCCAGTCTGGCTGAGAAGAGCCTCCTCCCCAGTGGAGAAAGGTGGAGGCCATCTCTTCCCAGCAGCTTGCTGCCTCTCTCGCCAAAGAGCGGCCTGTGGTCATGGAAGCCAAAGCCTTCCTGATGACACCAGCATCACAGTCTTTGATTAACTACTTGGATCCTTCTCTCCCTCCTCAGCCCATACCCCAAGACTGGGAGGATTGAAAAGAACAGCACCTGTGTCCCCAGACCCTTTAGCCCTGCTCCCAAATCCCTATAGCACTTCATGACCCGGCTGGGAGCATTCTGAGCTGTGTCACTGGTGCCCACATGAATAAGGAGCATGGGATAGTGGGCTGTGGGAGCTTAGGGATCTTCTCCGCAATGTCTCAGATGCGAGTCCCCGGGAAGCAGCAGACTTCCCAGGCTAAGGGGTTGGGGCGGCAGATTATCTCCTCAGTCCCCCTCAGGATCGAGTCTCCCACAACAAACATTTTATGTTTTGTCTTGGGGAGAGCGAGGGCGGTAACTGCAGTTAAGCCTGTGTTGCCTGAGGGACCTGGCAACTCAGCAGGCTCTGCTGGGGCTGCAAGAGGTTCATACCTGTTGCTAAGCTCTGGTGGGGCAGGGGCCTTGGTGCGGTGGACCTTAGCACCCTTGACCACCTTGGTTCATCCCCCTGACTGGACAGAATGGGAGGTCCCGGAGTCCTCCCTTGTCATGGGGGGAGACCATGGTCTACCCTCCGGCTCCTGGGGGAGAAGGGCCTGGTAGTAGGAGTCAGTCTCCTGCTCACAATCCCTGATGGCACTCAATCTCTGGAGTGTGGCCTGGAGCTCCTCCAGCTGGCATGCCAGGGACCGCAGTAGGGAGCATACCCCACAAAGGAAGGTAGCCATGCTCCCTGGCCCCAGAGCCTGAAAAGGGACAGGCAGCCCCCCTAGCCAAGAGCCAGGGGCTCTGTCTGCACGGATGAACCATCAGCTCTGTCTGGGTGGTCGTCTCAGAGGTGCCCAATGGGGGGGCTGCAGAGCCCGAGGGGACCCTCTGGGTACGGCATGTGCCCATCTCCGTCATGCCGCTGGGAGGTGGGCTTGGCCTGAGTCTGTCTACCCTAGGGGGCTTGCAGGCAGGGCCTCAGCCCTCCTGTGCACCCCCCCTGCGTGAACTCCACACTAACTCATGCTCTGGCAGACAAGCACACCTGTTTGCACACTTCATGTGGTTCCAGTCACATGGCTCCCTGGGGGGCTGGGTGAAGTAGGGTCCTGGGTGGGGCGAGACCCAGCGCGGCTCCACTCAGCCGCCTCCTCCCACTGTCTAAGAGTTAACCCCATCCCACCACAGGCCCTGCTTACCTCTGGCTTTGCTAGGGTTTGGGGGGGCCCATGGCTGCTGGGAGGTCTCTGGGGGGCCTTGAGGGAGCAGGGGCACTGCAGGCTTTCACCTGCACGTCTCTCGCCGCTCCAGAGCCTAATTGAGGCTTTTTTTCTGTTGGTGGACCCATTTAAACTATGCACGTGTGCAGTGGGCCCACTGTAGATGAACTGCTCTAGGGCGAGGGGCTGTCTTGCTTGGGATTTGGGGGTTGTTTCAGTTATCAGCACAAGAGACCATGTCTGGAAATTAGAGAAAGGTGCTTTTGTGGAAAGGGGACAGTGCATTTCTTTGCAGCTACCACAGACAGCTGGACCACAGGAGAGCTCTTCCCCATGAGGCTGCAGGGAGCAGGACTTTCTGAAGCAGCAGCACCAGCCCTGATTATTGTGCTGCCAGTGTGAAGGAAAGCTGATGTCTTGTTAACCCTGTGTGCTCCTCCTGAATTTCACTGGAGTCTCAAGGTTTAAGCTGAGGAGTTTTACTGACGGTGTCTTTAATTTAGTTTGTATAGAGTGCTTTAGTTCATTGATACCTGCCTTTTACAATTAGAGTATTGATATCCTGTCCTGCTATTAACTTAATTCATATGTTGACTGTTTTGTAAATAATTAACTGTGTAAATAGTTAGACTGTATGTACTCCAGTGTGTGGGGAAAGCACTCCACAGAGAGGTGGCCCCAACCTTAGGGACTGGGCGGTTGACCGATGCTATGTTGACACCCCAGAAGCCTGAATTTGGATGTTGCCACAGGTAGCACCATGGCTAGGGTTACACTAATAATAACCTGAGATGGGTGAATCCCTGTCCTTTGTCTCTTCACAATATAATATAAAGAGTTACTGGCTCTTGAACCTAAAGCTACAGAAAAACACATTAGTGTTAGAAACGATTATTCACCCGTGCTGAAAAGTTATTAAGGAAACAGTGAAGTGCTGGCTTTAGGTTTTTTCCAAGGTAAATATTTTTGCTACCTTCCCTTGCTGTATTTTACCGGGGAATTAGGAAACTAAAATGATTAAATTAATCACTCATTTACAGATGATAACACAAATATAAGGAAATGTCAAGGACTTCAAAAATCAAAAACCCAACCAGGCCTTTGAACTTTTGTTTACAAAGATTTGTGACTATATTTAGTACCTTGAGTGAATTTCACTAATTTTCCTTTAAAACAAGTAAACACCTGGAAGATATCTCTAAAATCAATGATCTCCACAATTTAGCTTTCATTTCAAAACAAAGCCAGACCTACTATGTGAAACTGAGCCATGGGAGAAAGCAAATGTCTTTATGAGCTTAAATTTAGAAAAAAGTACATTCTCCACTTGTACAGATGCAAGCAAAATTAATTAGATTTCAAAGGCAATGGATGTCTTTGGAAACAAAGACAGAAGCTTAGTTTGGGACAGAGGCTCCAGTGCAACTTTTTGTTGAATTCCAAGTTTCAGCCACTTGCCAGGAATTTGAAATTCATTGCAAAGGTCCAGGGGATTTATGTTAGGGTGCATCTCTTCCTTAGGCTGTCCATCTTCTAATGCTTTGCTAAAACCATGAATAAGGACATGGCTGTTCTTATTCATCACAAAGCACGTTCAGTGTCTGAGAGCTATTGTACAAAACCCCAAAAAGGTTATGGTGCTCCTCAGCTTGTAAAGTGTTCTTTTTTTCAAGGTGCCTTATGGCAGTTTCCAAAACATAACAAAAAAAATTGTCTAAGGTCTTCTCTTGACTAGCTGACAATTAGTTTCTGGCCTCCTAATCAAACACTCCAGGTCTGGTTTGCACTCAGAGATGTTTTTCTTATAAGATATTAACTGTAATTTGCAGCTTATCAGCCAGTTCCTCAGCATCAGTCAAGACACTTGCAAATACTTTATCACAAGGGTAGTTTACAAGGCAATTCTTTCACCCTTTTACCTAACCCCTAATGATACTTTGTCTGATAAGCAGTTCCACTTACTGAAGAGTTTTACTTGCTCTGGTGACTTCAAAAAGAATATCATGCTCAAGTAGCCCACTGCACAAGACTCTATAGTTGAGAGCCAATGCTTCAAGTTCTGGTTCTTGCAGGTCTTTTAGGCTAAGTACAGAGAGTCAAAAAGCCAAGAGGATCTATCAATCTTAGAACGGTAACTTTGCTGTTACAATAATATTTCAACAGGATAAATGGTTCTCACTCCTAATACTTGCAGAATTCCAAGAACACAAAAAGTCATGGAGAATCTTGAAGGGGTCCAGAGAAGGGCCACAAGAATGATTAAGGGCCTGGAGGACAAACCTTATGAGGAAAGACTAAAGCATCTGGACTGTTCAGCCTGGGAAAGAGAAGACTGAGGCAGGACTTGATGGACATCTATAAGTATGTAAAGGGGTGAATATTCAGAGCTAGGAGAAAAAAACTGTTCACTAGGGCACCCCAAGGGAGGACAAGGAGCAATGGCCATAAACTGTTAGGGGATGGTTTCAGGCTGGATGCAAGGAAGAACCTTTTTTTACAGTAAGGGTGACCAGAATCTGGACTAGGAGGTGGTGCAGTCCAAACCTTGGAAGTCTTCAAGAGGACAGACACCTTGCTGGGATCATTTGATCTCATCAGTATTCCTGCCCAATCAGGGAGGTTGGACTCAATGATCTTTTGAGGTCCCTTCTAGCCCTTTATTTCAATGATTCTGTGAACTAGGCAAAGCCCATTCTTTGCAAAATATGGGTCCCCCTGCAGTTGTATTCTGCCTTACCCAGAAATTCAGACAACTCTGTGGCTATGGAATGGGTATGTCACCTTCATAAAGTCCAGAAGGAATTAAAGCAACACTCAGAAAGGGCAAAAGAATCCTGTAAGTGGTAGGTGGACTAGCACAATCAGGCAGGGCCTGTCTATTCTATGGGGCATGAAGTGTGGCTGTCAACTGAATAACTCCACATGGGCTAGCCCTATGGATACTGCACTTCTGTTTCCTCAGTCCCTTCTGCATAATCTGCCAAGTCAACCTGTTAGTCTTTGAATTACAGCTAGACACTAAAGATCCATTCAGTATTCCAGATGTTACTACATAAGCCACAGATAGAGGATTCTTTCTCTTCACACTGTACCCAACCTCCCCCCTCTGCACCCTGTAACAATCTAGAGACAGGTGGGGTAATAGTCTAGCATGAGATTTTAAGAGTCAACATGGAGATGGGGGAAGTTGTACTACTTGATAGACTGGGAAGGACATGGGTCCAAAGACTGCACATAGTTACCAGAAGAACATGTCCATGCCCCCAACTTACTAAAAAAATTCTATAGGAATCACTTAGAGAAACCAGTACCAGCACCCCCCCACACCTTCCCCAGGGCATTGTGGGGGTGGGGAAAGGTGATGTCAGGCCATGGCCTTGAACCTTGGTTTGTCCTCATCCACCCTGATGCTAGTTGGTGCCTCAATCTCCAAGTGACCTCAGGTCCAGCTGCCCACATCCTGGTGTAACGATGATATTCCAAAAATCTTTCTGGGGAAAAAAACCTGAACATTCTTGTTAGGATCCTGAATGATCTTCTCAACTTCAGTTCATATTCGACCCATTGTTGTAGCCATGACCTTTCAAAGCACTGAAATTTCCATATGCTTTAAACTATTCTAAAGTCACTTAAAATAGGATCCTCCAGGCATTAAGGGTGTTAAATTATTCTTAGCACCCTCTAAACACTAAGGGCATTTTTATACATACAAGCACCACAGTGCCGGGCACTTTGAAAAGCACCTGGCATTGTATTGCTTGCAGTTGTATAAATGGTGAAATACGCATCATTGAAGGTGTTTTAGTTCAAAAGTGCACCACCACCATTTTCTGTGCACTGATGTATATTTCACTGCTTATATAACTGCACATGGTGCAGTACAGTCTGTATCAGCTCGAGCTCATGATTAATCGAGTCTGCTCTGAAGCAACAGATCTTTGCCGCATTGCGGGTATGACTCTAGCTCACATGGCATCACACTGCTGGCTCCAGGGACCCCAGGAGACCCAATTCAGGTCCCAGGCTGGGGTGTAGTCATGTGGCCCTCTCCTTGCCTTTGTCCCACATTTGGGGTTCTCTTCCCTAGCCAGAAGAATTTGCTGGGGGGGATGGAAGGGCATCATGGTTTCCCTCCCCAGCTTTCCATGTTCATCTGTGGGAGGAGGGAAGGCTGCTTAATACTGAGCGTGGTGAAAGCATGGAGCCCAGAGAGGCATGCTTCCATAACCTCCACATTCTTGCCTCATTTATCCCCCAGGGCTTATATTGCAGGAGTTGCCAATGTTTTTGGTTAGAGTGCCAAAAACAACCCAACCCTAACCCACGCCTTGATTTGGCATGCCAGGAGCAGGTGGTGGGGGAGCCATGAGGGGCCTGATCCTTGTTGCTGGCAGTGGCTCCAGGGAGACACCAGGGGAGGGCTTGGGGCTGCACTGCAGTGGCCCCTTCCCTGCCCTGTGTCCCGAGGTGTGTATGCACCCACCACCAGCACAGAGCTGGTGCTGAGGCTTTGGAGCCTGCTAGAACTGTTTGCAGCCTCTCTGCCACCTGCTGCAGCTGCCCAGAGCCTGGGCCAGCTGTGGCAGGCAGCAAAGAGGCCGCAAACTGCTGCACCAGGCTCCAGAGCCCTGGCCAAGCTCCGTGGCTGAGGCTGCTGCACGCATGCCTTTGGGCACACGGTAGAGAAGGGTCCAGGGTTGTGCTGCCCCAGGCCCCTCCCCCACCATCTGCCCAGAGGTGCATGTGCACTTGCTGCTGGCACAGAGCCTTCTGGCCACCTGCTATGAGTAGCCCAGGCTTCGTTGCTGGTGGCAGTTGCCCAGGCCAGCTGTGGCATGCCAAGCAAAATGGCCTCATGTGCCATGCTCTTGTACATGTGCCAGGGGTTGCTGACCCCTGTTATACTGCAAAACCCAAACAGCATTAAGCTTGGGGCTTTTCTTGAAATGTCTTCTCTCAGATATTTCACAACCTACTGGAAAAATTATGAGGAATGGCACAGCGTGAGCCAATTTGTTTCCACATCAACATAAAAACTTTCTGTGCAAAACTTTATATTTTTCTTGAGATTCATTTGACCCTGAAAAACCAAAACTAAAGAGGACAGGGGGAAGAATTACACATTTAGATCCATATAAAGCAAAACAAAATAAACAACATGAACTAGAATGGCAGACTTTCATGCAACTTTCATTCCTTCCTCATCTAGCTGTCCCAGATCTAGACACTTAACTTTTCAATGATTCCTACAGAGAGCTCAGTAGTTTGCAGACTGAGGCCCCTATTTGTTTGAAGTGAGATTTTTATCCCCAGACCAGTATTTAAAGAGACCTCAACCCATTGTTGCTTTTTCCACTGCAGGGAAACAGAAATCTAATCTCTGTAGCACCATTTACCACCTTCTCTTAGCTCTCCAGAATCTGTAATGAGAGAAGCTGCTAAAAGGCAGGAAAGGTGGGTTCGGAGGGACAATATCATCTCCTTTGTGAAGTGCTTACTATGGAGGTCTTCATGATAGTGCAGCTTGAGTGAGATTTTGCCAAAGGCTGGGGGTGAAGAAAGGGATGTAAGAAGCTGAAAGCAGCATGCAACTACCAGCTTTTCATGCGGAACATCTAGGCCTTGCACAGGCTCCTGGTGGGCCAAACTTTGGGATTTTTCAAACTATTCAAAGGAGGGAAGTGGTACTTGTACTCATGGTGGAAGAATAGTGGAAAGAGTCTAGAATTCTGGCAGGATAGTTTCACAGAAAGATCCTCCCTTACTTTGCTCCCTGCCCCACTTCAACCCCAGGCCCTTCCTACAGGTTCTTCCTCTAAGGGGTGAACCAGCCATTTCTTTAATTTTTAAACATTTCTGTAGAAATGCTCAGACCAAATCAATAAAGATGAAACCAGCTACCCCAAAGACTTTATGGGAGTTTTGATTTAGATCCAGAACTCTACATCTTGAACTCATCTGTGCCTCAGCAGCTAATAGATTAGTATGGATAATACTTACAGCCAAGAGCCTTCAGTGACAGATCTGAGATTACATTCCATATATAAATTTGCTAGGGTTAGTCACTGGAACTACAGCTTGGAAACTCTACTGCTTTTGTAAAAAATTCTTCTGAAAATTGGACCCACTTTATTAGAAGATCAAAGAGCAAAAGGCATATATAATGAGGAAATAGCTTATCATTTTTCATTGCTAAATGCATATTAAACATGTGTCATTTGACTATTTGATTTAATAGTGTATCTGTTTAGCCTTTCCGCCAACCTGTTGTTGAATTAATGTGAGGTTTTGCACATTAATAGGGAGAGAGGGGGAAAGACCCAACTCAAGTTTCAAGTTATGCTATCCAATAACTTATTTGTTTTTGCCAGAGTATGATGCATGACACACAAGAATGGAAAATGAATCCCCATAATCTATGACTTAACTGGCTGTTTCTAAGTGATTCTGGCTGTGTCAATAAATTTGTTCACAGCTCTAATTGTGTTAATGAATTGAACATAATTAAACTTACAGCATGTCAAGAGCTTCCTCCTATGGCAAACTCGGAATGCTTCTTAAGTAAGATGTTTTTGGGGGAAACTCCCCACCCTACCTACTACCATCAGGAACATTTAAAACTCCATAACCCTCCTCTGGGACAGCCTAAAGGATCTGCAAATCCACTGTACAAAGTCCCAGCTCTTTCCTTTTTGTAATATAGAAATTAAAGGAAATTATTAAAAATATGCATAAAGATTATTTGCTGAATAGGCTACCAACAGTTAAGAATATGGAACAAATAAAACAATCTAGTAGAAACTAGACCTTCAGCACAAATTACTGGTCAATTTAATGTACATGCTAGATCTCTAGCATTAGGCTACTATGGAAAACAATTCTTAGGGTAAAGTAACACATTGCACTTGCACTTTATTCAATTTGTGGAAAGTTAGAATATACTGTGAACAGTCAGAGTTTCCTTGCCTGCACAGCTCTGACTTAACCAATAGAGGGCTGGTGAACAGGGGTGTGGCTATAAGCCAGGATACTTGGACTCTATCCCTGCTCTGGGAGGACAGGGGACCTGAGAACAGTACGTCCTGGGATACTGGAGGACGTCAAATTGATCATTTTATCTCCATGGAATACACTGAATGTATTTTAACATGAGCTAGGTAGCAAAGCCCAGAGTTAATCCTTGCCTGAAGTGGAATAACTTTGAGATGCTCAGAGGACACTTAGCATAAGTTAGTGAGTTTTAACATGCAGAACCTTGTTTTTATGTGTCTTTAGTACGATCTAAGCATAACGTGTAAATATACCTTTAGGATGAGGCTATGTGTTACGTTTAGGCCAAAGGCACTTAAAACAGGAGCATTCACAGCCAAAAAATGGCATTTAATCTATGCTTGCTCATAGCAGATTCTGCTTTAACACTAAACATGTCACAGGCGTAGTATAGCCTAAGTATAATGTGTAAATTCACCCTTAGTGTCTGCGTCCAAGTCCTGAGGTATTTCTTCGAAAGAATATAAGAAAGATTAAGTATGCTTTCTTTTTTGGTCTGGTGCGAATGGAGTTCAATTGGCCTACCTACCTAATGTTTTTCTAGAATGGTCAAGGTGGTAGTACCAGAAGATAACATTATTTTTTATGCACAGGGCTCCTGAGGTAAATGCATGGCTTAAGTCTGACTTTAGGCCAATATTAAGGGCTTAAACACACAACTCATAGGCCTTGTCATCAGAAGGTGTTTTGTCACAAAATCATTTTTTCTTATTGCAGAAAGAATAAGAATACAATTGTACCATTGGAATTCCCAAGGTAACATGGTATCTTAGGCATGTAAACACTGCAAACAGAGTGACAAGGCTGATCAGCCAGTTCATCCTCAGTGCACTAAAAATTCAGTTACCCTACTTTCTCTTCATGAAGTTGCCCACACAGGGCAGCGTGGCTTGATACCTGAAGTCTATAGCTGACATTTACCCTAGATAGGCAAACCCAACACAGTGAAACTTACGAGATAAAGACAAAACCAGACAGACAAGCCACCTATGTATTGGCAATATCAAGGTGATAAATTACAGCAACCATGTGGTAAATTGCATTTATTGGGTACTTTTAACTGCCTCATCCAACCTCTGCTTAGTAATCCCATTTCCACTGGGACTACTTTTAACATTTGAAACATCTGATCAACATCTAATAGCCACTTTAAAATAAAATGAAAACAAACCCTTTTACTGTACATCCAGCAGATTTATCTAAATATAGGAAATGCTGGAGATGTTGACAACCTTCAGCTAACATGCCCCACATAAATTTTAATGGCCATAAGTGACAAAAGTATGCATAGGTTTTTTTCAGTTCTTTATAGATACCACCACCCTTCTAGAGTGCTTAGTGGATGAGGTCAATCTTCAAGAGCTGGACCCTAGTGTGTATCAATAGCAAAAAAGATAATACCAAACAATGAAAATTAAGCACATTCCTATTGCTGAATAGAAATAGCTGGAAGCTTTTTCAAAGATCTAATGGGGAAAATAATCTTACATCAGTCATAAAATGATGCAAAATACACAAAAATCTTATGGTGTTTAAAGTAAGGAATGCATGAAGCATGCATTCATGTATAAAAGCACTTTACATACCATGCTTATAACCAGTACATACTGAATTTCCTGTGAAAGAAAAGAAAAAGCACAAAGGCATAAAAATCAATAGATTAGTTTACATTGTTTTGTCTTGACACTGATAATTATGATCATAAATATGGTAATAAATATTATAAATGTTATAACAATTACAACAATAGTTGTATCCAACTAACATTCCCACTTTAGTTATCTTCCTCTTTCCAACACATCCGTGGAAACATATTTGCCATATATGGAATTCATTTTTCTTAAAATTACGGTCTTAAGGGCCAGACCTGATCCAATGACAGAGTTGAAGTCAGACAACTCATCAAGGATGCAGATTAGGATTTTAACTTGTTGGAGAGGAGATGGTCACATCTTTAAAAAACTGGTAACACCAATGAAATAAATAAATAGCTAAATAAATAAGGTAATGTATTGACTTCCATGTGTTTTGAGTCGGGTCTTAATAGTTACATAGCATAGCTTTCTTTTCTATGTCTTAACTAAAGAACATCATCCACTTTTTGTGCTGATTTTTTTTATGTTTTCACCTCTGTCTCAATTATCTGGTAAAATCAATTTTGGGGGCAGCCTTGCACTGCCATAACCCTCTTGCTGCATGCTACTTTGTCATTAGGCCTATCTGCCAGGCACACTGAATCTGCCCTTATGGTCTCTATTAGGACTGTGCGAAATGGCACTGTTCTGTTTCCCCTTGTGTTTCAACTGTTTGAGAGAACAATGTTTAGTCTCAAATTTCATTTTGAGTTAAAACAGCTGTTCTGGTTCCATGGAAAGAGAAAGGCTGTTTTGACATTGTTACGAGTTTTGCTGGGGATGGGAAAAAATCAGCCCATCTGGGCTGCTTCCCAGTGCCCTGTGCGAGATTGTGCTGGGGGCTGGAAGGCAGCCCAGCTGGGCTGCCTGCCACCTCTGGTATGATCTAGCGCAGGACACCAGAAAGCAGCCCACATGGGCTGCCTCCCACCCCGGTACTATCTAGCACAGGGGATGGGAAGTCAGCCCAGCTGGACTGACTTCCTATCCCCAGCCTATAGTCGAAACGTTTCAACCAGCCTCATTTTGTTTTGAGGCTATTTCGACGGTCTTTCTTTCGTTCCAATTTTTCTGTTTCAACCTCAAAATTAGTTGAAACAGTGTCAGAATGAAACAGCTGGTGAAATTTCATAAAACCCTAGTCTCTATAATTCTTTATATATTTCAAGCACATATGTTTGATCATGTGTTTTGATAATAGAATTCTGTTCTGCTGCATGTGTTCTAAAATGTGCATATTCTTATAGGCTTCATACTTTTCTTGGACCTGGTAAGCAACACAAATCATGTCAGTTGTCTAGTAGAATTGTCTGAAACTACACTGGCAGGACCTCCTTAGGAAGAGGTAGAAGATGGTTCAGGAGTATGTGGGCAATGATTTCCCCTGAGGTGGAAAGGAGGATGAAACCTTGACAGTTCTCACATGTAGGCTTATCTCCTTTCTTGAAGATAGTCATGATATTGGCATTCCTCAAGCCCCCCAGGGATCTCTTCATTATTCCAAATCTCATTTGATATACAGGTTCAAAAGCTTAGGAGCCCATTTGTATCTATTCCTTGATTTGTAGCCTAAGAAACTAGGGGCCAAGGGTGAGTGGAAAGGGTAGAATCTGTCACTGGTCAGATCTTAGTGTTCCCAGGCTTCATCCCCAGATTTTTGTAGTTGGGAGGTACATATGGACTGTGGGAGACAGTTGTGCAGGGTCACTGGAAACTCAGTTATCTCTGTGGCCTGGGCAGAGGCCTGCAGTAGGGTCTTATCAGTAACCCAGCAGAAGCCTGCTGATTTTTTTTAAGTGGAGAGAAAGATTTTGAAGAGACTCCAAATTGGAGCCAGTTTTTGAAAACACTCTTGCCAAGGCTATAAAACCTGCTCCAGTAAAATACAGTTGAAGCTAATGTGCTAGCAAAACCAAGAGCTGAAATCCGTGAGCAGTTAGCAGATCTGAAAGAGTTGTACCATCTGAGCTGCTAATGGACAACTCAGGATCTAAAGAATTAAGCTGGCTCTGGCAACCTAATAACCAGTAGTGGTGGGAACTCTAAAGGCACTTCCCAAGCCTCAGTGGAAACCTTAAGTGGTGGACCCTGAGCAACCACTAAGCAGTGTGATCTCCAACCAATGCTTCCAAGCAGAAGTAAAGACCCTGAAAGGAGCCATGGCAGGCAGCACAGTTCTGTGCTAACCTTTGGTGACAGAGCAACCAGGAATAACAACCAGCAACTGGATCTCGACTAGCAATCTTGAGGGAGATCCCTTTCCGTCCTGCATCAGGCAAGGTAGCAATTCCTGGGAGAATGGGCATTTTGGATAGAAATGACAACGGAGGGACTCAGGATGTTTTAAGTTGCAGAATATAATAGTTGGGGTGTTTGATGAGGTTTTGTTGTTTTCACTTTCCTTTAATAAACTTTTATTTTTTGTTTGATGACAACTGACTTGTGAGTGGGGAAATTGTTCTTTTAGGAACTTCAGTAAAAGTTATTTTCCCCAGATTTCTGGGTCAGGGCTTGAGCCAAACCCTTCATTTGAACCTGGTCCTTGAACTGCCATTGAGGATTGGGCACAAGGGTTACATCTCTATAGGCAGTATTTGGCCAGATATCTACTAACAGAGAGGGAATTACATACTGGGAGCAAATAACTACCATCAGAAAAGAAAAAAAATAAAGAGGGAGGGAAAAAAAGCTATTCTTCTTTGCTCCTCATAAGGTCCTCCCCTCCCCCTGCTTGTAACCTTTTAGACATCATTTAGCAATGGCCTGCCAATGAAGGTTTAGCTGAAGGACAGTGGGACACCAACTGTGCATTCTCCCACAGAGTACTGTCATCCACACAAAGAAAGTTGCAGCATATAAACCAGGCAAAATCTCTGCCCTCTGACAGAAATGAGAAGGATAACATAAACATGTAACTAAGGGGATATCAGGTGGAAAAACAGCCTGGTTTATCTGGGGGAACTAAGGAAAATAATACAAATTAGGAAAGTAATCAAAGGAACATACATGAATGGCACAGAAATCAAAACCTCAAGCTCATTTAATTATGTCTTTGGAAAGTTTCCTTGTTGCCAACTCCAGTAATACCTGTTGCTGTTTTGTAAAAGATATTCCCAGTTTGATTGTGAAGCAGAGAAAGTAGCTGTTTTTATTTTTCAAGTAGACTACTTTCATAGTAAATATCTTCATGAATACCAGTAAGTTATTCTGAAAGTCATTGTTCATAGTTCATTGAGAATCTGGTAAATTATAGCTCATTGAACTAAAGAGTAAAAAAGACTAAAGATGCACAGCAGCAACCCAGTTAACCAACAACTAAGTTTACAAAGAGCAGAATTAATTTTTTTTCAGAAGGACAAGCCAACAAAAGAAGAATTCTGCAGGTCCAGCTAGTGGTACAAGAAAGACTAAGGAAAGAAATGGAAATTTTAGGCTGACACATGAAGCAAGTTCAGTTACACTGTGGACTAGGCCCTAAGAGAAACAATGAAAGTTCTGTCTTCTGAGAAAAGTAAAATGAGTACAGACAAAGCGCAGGAGAATGTAATGGTGAAAACAATCTTGGACTGGGTGGATAGAAAAGGGACTCAACACAATGTTGTAATAACTTCATCTTCACATTGCATTTCCAGTTTCATCGTCCTATATATGCAACCTGCATCCATGCAGAAAAGCTGGGTTTTGTCTTTTCACTGTGCACACACAGCCTGATGGCTACCATGAAGCCTTCATCCCTGTGTTGTCCTGTATATCCTATTTACTCCAGAGCCCAGTTCCACCATTTGAAACCAGATTGTTAGGTAATGTTGGGCTTGAAAGAACCCTCCAAATAATACTGATACATTTGATGGCATTACTAATATCAGGTGACAAAAGTGGAGGTAGGTAGCAATGTCTGATAAGGTTGAATGCTGCAATATGCTGAGGTTGCAATTACCAAGGTACTGATTCCAAGAACTGAGATTGCACTGAGACTGTCATAAGGGTAAGGACTGAACAGATGAGGGAGGAGAGTGCATATTCCAGCAGATGGTTCTTTATCTCCCTAGTGACTTCACACGTGATAAGGTGCAGGTGCAAATTTATTCTTTCAGTGAACGGTGAAAAGGCTAGATCAGATTGAGAGCTGTGCAGTCTACTAACACAAAGGATGCAAACCTAAGACATATCCAGTTCTTTGCACATATACAGGGGGGACAGAGAAAATGAAACAAAAAGGCACCTTTGTATGCGCTTGGAAAGCCCGTTAGAAGCTTCAGAAAGTGAGCTAATACGACAGAATAATGGATGGGAATTCCTAGGAAACAGAAGCTTGAAAAAAGAAAGGAATGGTACTGATAGCAAATTTAGATGTTGAAGTTGAGGGAGTAGAGGTTTAAGCAGAAATTATATCAGCAGTGAGACAAATAGCAGAAGACACAACAGAAGACTATGATATATGAGGGCTAAAAGAACCAGCTGAAGCTGGACCACTGATTCACAGATGCATGCAACTGCTACATTCCCACCCTCTTTTTCTAATTCTGATTCTATTCTACATTCTTCTAATATGTGGGGTCTGAGTCTTCTTCCTCCATATCGCCACATAAACTTTAGAGTCCTGCTGTTTCCACACTATGTCCACACTAGGAATCTAACATGTTTTACTGGTTAGTGTTAAAACTGTGTCAAGGTTGCAAACCAGGCAAGTCTTGTTGATAACATAGCTCTACAAATATGACTTACCATAGCTAACCTTTATAGTTTATTCTTCATATATTTGTTTAATCCCTTCCTTACCAATGTAAAAGATGGGTAATTGGTCAGCTGTTAATTATAGCTGATGGAATTCTAGAAACTACAAACAAAACTGTTGGGCTGAGAGCTTCAAGGATATTTAGTGGATTTTGGCACCTAAACAGCTTTGAACAACTTGCCTGTAATTATTGAATGCTATGATTAGCCGGGAATCAGTATCCTCTGCTATATAGTTTACTTACATTTCTTACTATATCCAGCATTTAAGACTCAATTTTCAGATGCACCTGGTTTTAGCTACACTCCTGCTTTAAAATCAGTGGGGAATCATATGGTGAAGAGTCAGTAAAGTCTCCTCAAAAACATCTTCCACGATCCATAGTTTAAGATAGAGGGGAAATTCCAAAACAAGTGGAAATGTGCAGTATAGCGATTATTTAGATTTCCTTTACATTCATGGGGAGGAGACAGTAGGTGGAACTAGCTGTTTTTAATTTGGTTGAGGATAGGTGGACAGTGGGGGAGCATCCACACATGCAAGCACATGCACTTGCAGCAGTTCAAATGGGAGCTGCACAAATTTGAGCCGGGGATTTTTGCCTTGGCTCACGTGGCCGGACAAGCACTTTTGTGCGGGGCAAGTTGTGCTACATGGGGCAAAACAACTCTGCCCAGCAGGGTTATTGTGCAACCGGGGGGGAGCTAGAGCCTGGGGCCAGCAGGTGTGCTGCCCCCAACAGCATAAAAACCTGCCCTGTCCTGGCCCCAGCAGTATAAAAAGCTGCCCTGGCAAGTAGCTCAGGGCTACTTGCTTTCAGAAGTTTCTATGGCTCGGGCAACTGGTATCTGGGGACACTACTCCCTTGTGCCACCTGGACTGCTATAGCAGCCCTAACCAAGAGTTCCCTGCACCCTCTACCCACTGCAGCAGTCTGGCAGTGGGGGCTGCTGCCTGGCTGTGACCTCCTGTGACAACACGTGCCCCAAGGCTGCGCGCCTGCCAGACCCAGATGGGGACTGCATGGCCGCAGCAGGGGCATCCTTGCCTCTGGGCCAGCTGCCAGTGGGCTTTGGCTGCACAGTTGGCCTTCGTGTGGCACTGCTGCCATGTGTGCTGCCACCTTTCCATCTGGGCAGCTATCACCCAGAAGATGTTCTTAGCATCATGCCCTCTTTTGAACTGTCAAAGCATGTCCTCCTGGCCTCCAGCTAGGTCCCAGGTGCCAGCCCTGAGCAAGCACCTGTGCCTGGGTCCTGCCACTTGCCTCACTAGCAGGAATCCTGGTGTTCCCTATTTAAAAACTGCAAAATCTCTAATAAAAAAAATCCCAAATTCACAAGCGGGGGCTGCTACATGCATCCCCACCCATGCGCCACAGAGGGTGGCGGGGCCAGGTATGTGGTAGCTCCCGCTTGTGTCCCTCCACGAACCTGCCCACGGACCTCACATCCTCCCACCACTCCCCACACCCCCTGACATCCCCCTGCCACTCCTCACACCCCCACATCCCTACTTACCCATTACAGTGCCTGGGTCCTGATCCTTGCCACACTTCTGCTTGCCCCAGCACACTAAGGTTCGTGTCCTGCATGCTGGGGTAGCAGAGGCATCACAGAGACACTCTGACCAGAAACCAGAGCATCTCTCTGGAAGACCAGCTCCCAGGTGACCTCAGGGCATGGTCTGAGACTGTGCCTTGCCCCGTTGTTTTCCTCCATGCTTTATTTTGATACCTGGATATTCAGGTGTCAAATTTTGAGCCCATGCTGGAAATATGCAGCATGGGAACATATTTTGTTCCCAGTGTGTCTCTTTCTACATTTCAGACTGTTTTGAGACATGGCAAGAGCTCTGTGCAGGCTTGTCTGGACACATTATGTGGAGGCAAACATTCCCACAGCCATCCCACACCCTGTTCATCAATCCCTTTTAGTACATCAATCCCTTTTAGTACAAGGCTATCCCATTACTGACAAAGTGCAGTATTTTTATGAAATAGGAAGTGTACTTTTGAGTATGAAACATGTTATCTGATTGATATTACAGATCCCTGTGCATAACAGCAGAAAAATCCAGGATGAGTTGTATATGTGGACAGTGAATAAAAACACTTGTGTGTTGTACAAATCAGGGTCCTTGTAAATCTTTAGTTATTTATCCCTTTGTCCTAGTAGTAAAGGACCACTGCCCAGAACTTGATGATTATCCTTCAACTTGAGAGCTATTTTACTCTTCACTTTTTATGGAACACCATTCACATCAGGAATGAAACTGCCACCACTCTGCTCCTCAAAGGTCTTCCTCAATCACTTTAAAGAAGGGAAACTACTCCGGGGGGGGGAGAGGGGGGACACAATACTAAATGACCGAATCATTCTCCCCTCCAAATTTACTGTTATTCTGTGCAAATTTGCCAATGTAAAATGATTACATCTCTTTAGGAATCAGATGTGGGAGGAGAGGGGGAGGGAGGGAGAGTACATTGAGGTTTTTTAAATTAAAATTTTTTTTGACAAAAGGGATTAGTCTAAGTTTGCACACTCAATGTAATTAGTGCATATGGTCCAGCTGTGAAGAAATAGCTGAGGACTTCTAACTTATTATTAATTAGACTCATTAAAATGCAAGTAAGAGAACGATGCCTAGGTAAACAATACCTTATGTCATAAAGTCATTACTTGACAAGACATAGTCTTGCTAACAGAAGTCATTACTGATATTTTGAGGAGGGATTTTTTTTTTTAAGGCTCCATGGGTGCCAGTTAACTACTTTTGACTGACATCAAGGACAGACATGCAAAGCTGTAAGGAGCCAGCAGTACAGCACAGCAATTCTTTTCACATCATCTCAAAATATGTCTGGTTGAGGTCAAAGGTTGACAGCCAAATGACAGGCCTTCTTCAATTGCCATGGTGTCACAGCAGGAGCATGTCAGGGAAATTTTCCTGGGCCCCTCTGTGAATTTTTACATGTTCACATTTCTTTCCTTGTCTTGTAAGTGGGACAGGATTGGCAGATTTTTGATTAACACCTCAGAAGAAAAAGTGTAGAGACCACATCAGGTTGGGAACTAGTGGTAACCATTGCTAATAATCCTAAGGTTCTCACTGGACATTTAACAGAGTTCTGCAGAAGACAACATTTTAGTTGCATTCACTGACACAAGATTTGGAACATGAAATTAACTGACATTATGGCTACCAGTGCTAACAGAAGAAACTGCTTTCATTTGTTCTCAGTTACTAAGCACTTGTGTCAAGAAGAATACCTTCTAAACAAGAAAGGAAGAAACTTTATTCTTAAATATCAACAAACTAAATAGCAAACTGTTTTCCAGAGTCTTAGAAATGCTTCCCTTTCTTTAAAGTCCACGCACGCTCCCTTATAAATCACTCCCGTGATGCAGCCTCCAGTATAAATGGATCAAAAGATGCTATTGACAAGTACTGAAATGAGTGTCTACCTTTAACACAGGGTCAATTGATAAGTGTCTGACCTAGACTTTTGACTGACATGAAGACCTGTCAGGGAGAACTCTTAGTTATAAGTGGTGACTAAGCACTGGGGGAAAAAATAAAAGTCCGCCTCAGTGCTCTATTTGATACTTAACTGAAGATGGGGAGAAGAGTTGGGGTTATATGAAATGATACCAAAATATTTAATGGGACTGGTAACTGGAAAATTATAGATTGATGCAGTTAGTCTTTCATATTGTCTCTCTAGTACTATTACTTCTCTAAATCATTCTGTCTCATGGGATGTACTGGATCTGAGAGCCACCGAGGAAGCAAAAATAACAAATTCTCTTCCTTTCAATGGGAGCTTGCTACTCATCCTAGAACTCTGTATGCTCCAGAAATGGTTTGCAATAGTCATCTTCCACAGTCCCACCAAGTACAAAGTTTTAAAAAAAATGGGACATGGTTTGGTTAACAGGGAAGATTTCAGTTCACATCCTACTCTCTCAAAAGTGGCGTGAAGAAAGGAAATTATTTCTCTCTCAAACAAATACTGATGTGCAGTGCTTAAGCCTAGGCTGGCACAAAACCACTTGGAGGTTGCATTAACATAGGTCCCACAAGTGCTTAGGGAGGCAAGTGGACATTTAGCCGCAGACTTATGTCTGCCAGTGACAGGGTCACAAACTGGGTGTGTCTATAAGTGCAAATGCTTCAGGGTTATTTACTCCAGAGAAAACCCACCCCAGGCAGGCATCTACACATGTGGGGAAGTGAGAGCAGATTTGCTGCTCCTGGCAGCAATTTGCTCCTGCCCCCTCCAGCCCTGCACCAGCCCCCTGAAGCAGCCAGGGGGAGCTCTAGGCTCCCCCTGGGTGCTAGCCCAGGGGATGGAAGAGAGCATGGGTCCAGGGGACAGCATGCATCAGGGAGTGTGGGACCAGGGGATTGCTCCCTGCCCCTGGGAGCTGCCTGGTTCCTGACCCTAGCTCCCTGATCAGGGGCATGGGGCTTGGAAAGAGCTGCAGGGAAGAGGCATTGCCCCCTGCCCCAATCTGTCAGTGGGGCAGCTAGCAGTGAGCCCCTAGCTGGATGGGGATTCCAAGATGGGACCTGTCTGTGGCTGGGACAATTCCCAGCCAGCACTGAACTGCATGGGAAAGTCTGCACTTGCAGCCCAAACCTGGCTGGGGACTGCCCAAAATGGGACAGTTCCCAGCCACCTCCAGGCTGCCCATGCAGACTTCCCTGCACAGCCTAGGGCTATCCAGGAACTTTCCTGGTCAGGAACAGGTCCCAGGTAGCTCTATGCCGGGTAGAAAACTCTCCCCATGCAGGGAGCTCCAGGCCCCTACTCTGCAATCATGGAGCAAGGGCTGGGAGCTCCCTGCTGCTGAGGCTGTGGGACACTGCAAGGGGGAATCTCCCATCCCCTGCTGCCCAGAAGCAAGTTTGCTCCCAGTTGGGCATCTACACGTGCCATACTGCACAATAACTAATCCTGGGTAAATTTGCTACTTGTCTTTACAGATAGCCAATTTACTCATGATTAGAGCAAATTATTGTTCAGTAAGCATCTGCACATGTAGATGGTGATGCTTACTGCACAATAATTTGCACTAATCTTGAGTAAAGTGACTTGTATAGAAGTGACCACTGAGCATCAGAAATGTTAGATCGTCTCAGAAGTAGGTGGGCATGGTGTAATCAACCATCAACCTATTCCTGTATCTTATGTTAAGCCACAGGAAGATGTACTCACAGCCTTTCCCAATAGATTCGTTTTACAGAATTCAGCTTCAGCTACCTTCAGTCCTAAACCTGCCCAGAAGTATTGTAATACTGTAGACGAGCAAAAACAGTTCCAGCCCTTTGCGACTCACAGGGGCTCAACAAAATGTTGTACTTTCCTAATGATGCATATTTTGCTTTTAGAACCAATACTTGCTAAAGCCATCATGGCACATCCCCCTCTGTGCAACTTGATAGGCACAAAAGCATGGTGGCAGGGTAAGACAGGTAAGCTGTGCTACAGTATTGATGCCGATTATGTTTGAACCTAGTAGTGAAGAATTGAGTTATTTGACACAATGCTGATCTCAGTATGGAGCTGCCATGACTTTAGATTAGGATAAGTTAAGTTTATCATCACGTACAACATGGTTGAACCCCAGTGGTCTGAAAGAAGATGAAAAAGATCAGAAGGCTTGATCTAGCCTCCTGATATGCATCTTTTCTTACCCCCGATAGATCAAAAATGTGGTCCTGAGGAATACACACACACAAAAAGAAACATATGCAGCCATTAGCTAATGATGATCAGTATTTATTTACCTCTAGAACCTCAATGTACTTTCCTCCAAAGAAATACCCTGACATATCTTGAAAGGTGACCTGGTATTCAAGAACTTCCCCCAAAAGGGACCCTCTATAAAGCACCCCATGCTACCAGTCCCCTAAGAAGCAATCTAGGCATGCTAGCCCTGTGTCTCAGCAGATATAGACTGCCAACTAGTAGCGTGAAGTGAGGCAGCCTCCAAGAAACCAAGGGCCTAAACAATAAAAGGTTTGAACAGTTAAATCTGCAGTCAGTGAAGTGTAGCTGTCATCTGCCCCATCCATGAACCATTGCTAAATAAGCAGACTGCCATGTTGACTTCAATTGCTGTGGCAAAATCTGGATTTTAAAGGCAAGTCTTCAGAGTCCTCATTCACTAACAATGGAAGTATGCCTGCTTGGTCACTTCCGGTATTCAGAGGGATCTGAGATGGAGATTCAGCAGGATCCTCAGAATGCAAACTTAAAAGTTTACCTACATGTATTCCCTCAAATGAACAGTTAGATTCAGATTCTATCATCAGTTCCTTTAGGGACCAGTACATAAGGAGTAGGAGATCCTGAGTGATGCTGGGTGGGCCAGGAAGGAAAAAAAAATATTGTTGCTAGAAAAAAAAAATAGAAATTTTTTGTTTTAAATGGTTTGGGGGAGCAAATGAGGAGAACTGGGAAGAGGAGACCATCGAAACTAGAGCCATATGAGATCTTAAGATTTCAGAGAACTGGATCATTTTACAGGGGGCCAAACAAATATGAGACTGCATAAAATCTGTGGCAAGTTCCTGGGACCGGTTGCTGACATTACTGAATAAAAATAGGAGCGCATTATAATGTAGGAGACAGCAGTAGGCCAGGAAGCCTCATTAAAAACTTAAAGACTGCAAACTGAGGTAGTGCCTTCCTACTTTTGTAGGTAGAAGTACTTGTTGGCACTTGAATAAAGACTACAGATAGCCAAAAGACTTTGGCATGTTCTCTCTACAGTGACTATAATGTTAGCTGTTGAACTAACATAAGATAACCACATCAATATAAATTAAAATCTCTCTCTCTCTCTCTCTCTCTCTCTCTCTATATATATATATATATATTTCTCTCTCTCTCTACTTCTCTATCTATATCTATCAGGGTAGGACAGGGAAAAGGTGTCTAGAAAAATATCTGTTCAACTTTTCCTTCAGTTAAAGGGCTTTTAATCTGTGCCTCTTCCATAGTACGTGGAGGATTTTTTTTTTTACTCTCAATTTTAATGCTGTGAGCATTCACAAAATGCCTCCATGACCTTCCCTCTCCCTTCCCATCACACACTGACACATCTAGCCTAAATTTGCGTCTTGCATCACCTCAGGATACTCATGGCTAATTTCATTATTTTGGAGAGAAAATGCAAATGAAGCCAGACAGCTGGTGCTTTCCTTGTGGCTAGGAGTGATGGAGGGGCCTGAGGCCTACCTCATCAGAGGCTCTAATACCCTTTTGCTTAGACAGGCCCTGGCGGGAAGAGAGCAGGGAGGCTGCTGGAGCAGCAGGAACAGATGGTAAGAAAGGTAAAAAAGATGGAGAAGCAAGGCTAGCTTTAGTTATTCAGAAGAAGTTGTAGTGTCAGTTACCAGGGTAGGCGGAGATGGTGTTAAAGGATTGCAGATTCCATTCTTTTACTGTGAAACTCAGTCTGTAATATAAGGTTTTACATTTCTTTAAAAAATTGGTGCATTTGACACAATCCTAGTTAAAACCTAGCAAGGACCTTGACTATCTGTTAACTCTGACCCACTGAACATTAACTCTTCATTCTAATATGCAGTTATTCTAACTTCAGTAATTACTTAAATATTGTCTTTCACAAAGTAGGGGTTTGGGGGTTTTTTTAGGGAAAAAAAGTTTGTTCTCTGTTAGCATGAGAGGCATATTTTACAGCAATTTCACCTGCAATTCATGGGAGAAGGAAAGGAAAACACAACTATGAAATCTGTCAAAACATCATCCAATAAAGCAGTTTTGCAAAAAGGTCTGTAAAAGAGTAATGCACAACGGAGCATCTCAAAACAGTCTAAAACAGCTTGTAAGAACACATTTCAGGGAAACATTTTCTGACATCTAAAAAGGTAACAAGACCAGGGGCATCTTAGTTGGGGGGGGGTTACATTACTTTTGTTATTATTTCTAGTGAAGTTGTATGTGGCAAAATCTGAAATACTTTTGTTCGACATACCTGCAGGCAAATGGCAAATGTAGAAAATGTAGAGGAAAGCTCTTTTTTTTTTTCAATACAGTAATTGGAGTGGCAGGTGCTTTCAAGGGATTATATATTATACATATAATCTCTTCATATTTTTTGAAAAGAAGGAAAATAAATGTGCAGGTTTAACGTTAGTTATGAATACTTTTTATGCAGCAAGGGGAAAGAAAGATAATGCTTTATATTTGTGTAACATTTTCAGCCAGACACTCTGAAATGCTTTACAAACATTTATCAAACTATATAACACCTCTGTGAAAATGTGGCTGAACAATTTTTTTTTATGTACTCTGTAGAGCTTTCCTAGACCCCACTTCACAATAATTGGTAAAATGCTCTCCTTACTAGAAATTGTGATAAATACTTGTTTGGGCATTGCGATAAAGCACTGACTTGGATACAAGCTCTCCCTAACGTGAACGTCAAACTCGTTTCAAAGATTAATAAACGCAAAGCCGATAGTACTGACAAAAATTTCACAGGCTTTGCTGGAACTGGACCCAAAGCCAGAAGCGATTCAAGTGACTTGCCTAGTAGTATATGTTTAGTCAATAGTAGAGTGAGGACCATACAGTCTAGGAGATTTGATTCCCACTTCTCATTTGATACATTAGAGTGGCACCTGTAAAACCAACAGGGTACTCATTATCTTAAAGCCAAGGAACCCGTCCATTCTTTTTGTAGTTGGAAATACACAAAGAGATTTAACTTCTAGGTTCTTGTATGTTCTATAAAAGCTGCCTATAGTTTGGTTGTAGAAAGTTGCCTATTTTGCCCATTTCAGGATCCAAATTATGTAAAATAATTTCTAGAAAAGGAATCAGTATTACAGGAAGCATAACAGAAATATTTCTGAACCAATGCATAATATCACGGCCTGGAGGAGTTCATCATCAATAAGGACTGTGATACTAGAGAACACTGGCTACAGGGCGGGAAACTACCCAAGCACGTGGAAATCAGTTTTGAAAACTGCTCAGCCACAGAACTTCAGGCCCTTAAGGTGTATATTAGGTGTACTAAAGTCTTGTTCTTCTGACCTCTTTTGTGGCTTACACCATACCACTCTTCTGTATAATAACTGGCTTACTCTTCCTCCTCCTTTCCTGGTTATTCTCACCGGTAGAATTTTCACCAGATCTGATCTGTGTCTGTTTTTGCTCCACCCCCATCACTGTACTCCTTCCAATAACACACGTTTGCATTCTCTTCTTTATGCTAAGCAATATTTGCCCATGTCCTGGTATTCTCTGGCTCCAACTCCCACACACTTTACCCTCACCTTTACTTCTCCCGTGCCATCTAACTACATTGCCAACCCAGCTCTTTCCCTCAGTTTTCTCGGACAGTCTCTGGAACATGCACTCTCTGTAAAAGAATCAAAGCCATCCATGGCTTCTATTTTTTTGCCCGTCCATTTCTTACCTCTTATAAGGCATGGCTACACCAAGAGTCTGCTATACCAGACAGTGATGCAGTCAAACATAACATGCTGTCCTGAATGCAGTATAATCATGTTTGCATGGTAATACAGGTGGTCTATACTGCTTCTGATATGAAAGATAGTGAATAATGATCAATGCAACTGACTCTTTTTTTTGAGTGTTTTATTGCCTGGTGTGGTATATTTGTTGTGTAGGTGGGCCCACAGAGACCTGAATCTCTTTGTCCAACACTCACTCTGCAGCTACTCTCCTCTCACCACTCTATGGATCAGTCTACAATGGAGATATTATTATTGTTCCTCTTCCCTTCATAATCAACTCTACTTCTCTACCTTATTAGGGTTTCAAGCCTATCATCCCAGCACATTTTCACCACCCTTGACTAACTCTTCAAACTCTTACTTATTTCTCTCTCTGGATAGCATCTTATTGATTTCTTCCAAGAAAACAAACTGACAATTAAGTCCCAGCCCTTCCCTACTTCCCTCAAATAACCCTTTCCTGTCACAGATGTATTTTTTTTGCGACTCCCCAAGTGTAATCTCTCCACTTGGCCCACTGATCCCTCCAATCTCCTGATCTTCCTTATGCCCACTCTTATCTTTGCCATTAACTCTTCTCCTTAACCTTTTACTCTCTGGCTTTTTGCCCTAACAACTGAAGTGTGCTTTTGTGTCTCCTACCTAAAATAAGTCTGCATTTATCCCCACTTGCTTCTCCAACTACTGAGCTATTTGCCTTCCATTTCTAGACTCACTGAACACACTGTATAAACTTTTTCTCTGGAATTTCCAATCCTCTTCCAATTCTCACGGCCTCCTCATCCTGCTGTCTGCCCATTGCACTCAATCAAATCTCATCTTACTAAAGTTTCTAATGACTTTTCCAACTCCACCTTCCTTGATCTATCAGATATCCAAATCATACGCAACTATGTTCTCCTTCAAGAGTTTGCCCTCCTTCTCATTCCATGAGCTTGTCCTTTCGTACTTTCCTTCCTTTTTCTCCTTTGAAGGGTTGTCTTCGTCTCCCTTCCAACTTTCAATGGAAACTTCACTGGGCTCTATTCTTGTTCCCCTTCCCTTCTCCCCCTTAGAACCTGTCCTTGGCTAATTTAATCTGTCAAATTCAACTATTATCTTTATGCCCATAATTCACAGAGTTAACTCTATATTCCATAACTGTCATCTTCTGTCCAAACTACAGTCTCACCTGGTTTCTCTAATACCTTCTTGTGAATATTTAGGTGTCAGCTGAACAACTAAAAAGAGATCTATTAATCTTCCTGACCCATCTCCACTCCCATTTCTTCTTCTCTCAACTGCAGCAGACATCATCATCATCTTTGCTGTCCTACAGCTCTATAATGCAGGTATCAACTTTAAAGTGGGCCTCTCACTAGTTCTTGACACCCAAGATAGGTCTGTCCAAATATCATAGAATATGTATTACTTTTCCAACATATTACTTCCCATCCACTTATCCAGCTACAACTCTCAGCCAGTCTCTCTTCTTTTCATGTTTTCATTAGTGCAACATCTTTTCCTTTGACCTTTCATATCCATTCAGAAGGCTTCTGCAATAATTCTCTTAACTGGTCACTTTGACTTTCTAACCCCCCTTTTTAAATCCTTACACTAGCTCCCTCTTCTCTATTGGAGCAAACATAAAACTTATTTGTTTCCATTTTCAAGGCCCTTTATTATCTAGGTGCACACTATTGTAGGATTCATGATGCCTACCCCCCCTTACATTTTCAAAAAAACAACTGGGCTTTTCTCTCTGGTGTCCCTCAGGCTGAAGAGGAGTTCCTCAAACATCTACATAGCTACCTTATTCTCCTGTTTAAACCTCTCATTTGATGTGATGGAGATCCTGGAGAGGCATCAGAAAACTCTCTTGAAAAAAATAAGTTAGGTGTCATTTTTTAATTGGAATTTTCACTTGCCAAATGCTTGGAAGTAGCCTCTTTAGATTTCAAATATTTATTTATTTCAGTTTTCAAAGTACAAGGAAAAATATAAGATTAGTATGAGAAACTAAGTGCTATATCTACTTAGTTGAGGGTTGTAAAGTGTTGTGAAATTGAGCAATGCCTAAGTTTTTGGTACCTTGCTTCTGAAGTAGATTCCACAGTCCTGAATTGGGTAATTTAATTCTAAACAATTCATGGGGAGAATTAGACGCCTAACAAAAGGGTGCATAATAGCTAGCCCATGATGATGATGATGATGATGGGCGATCACTCGCAAATGAGTAAGGTAGTCTTCCAAGGATCTTAATAGTGAGTCTGCAGGTGGCTCCATAGCCTACTTCTACATCCACAAGTCTTGTTGCAGTGAGGACAGGTATTTCCAGGAGGGATGGGCACTGTGTTGCTGCGTTGGATGTCCTGATACTCTTTTCACCTGTTCCTATTTTCCTCTTCTACCTGTCAATGAACTATTTCAAAGTGTTGAGGTCCCTCCCAAAAAGTCTTCCTCCATTTTGGTCAGTCCTGAGCCAGGATCCCCCAAGTGTTGATATCAATGTTAAACCTCTTTATGTTTGCCTTCAGGGTGTCTTTGAACTGCTTTTTTTTTTAAAAAAATGCATCCTAAGAAAAGGCTACATAAGAACTAACACACTATAGCTAGCAGGGAGTCACAAAAGTTGGGCAATATGAAATGCTGAAGAGGAGGTTGTTTTTTAAATCTCATTGCTCTTCAAGGCTTAACCATCTAACATCACATGAGATCGTGGTTCTCAGTCTGAGGCCTTCTACTGTAGTTAGGGGCCTAAGTCATTTAAGTATAACAGGGTTCAATTGTCTTTTTAAAAATAAGTGTGATGGTACTGCCCTTTTATTCTATAGCTCAGTGGTTAGAACATGTTCAATTTCCTACTTAGTCACAGAGGAATCACCCCTACATCTTTCATTTGCCAGAAGAGTGCTCTACCCTTTAAGTTATAGGCTGTTCTTTTTTGGGGGAAGCAGGCAGAAGCAAAGGTGGAGGGGTACTCATCAACCCTCCTATTGAAATTGTGCCACTTTGCATAAAAGAATTTGAGAGTCCTTGGACCAGATTGAAGGACCATGACTGTAAGTGTAGGGGTTAGAGTTTGCCCCTGAGTTCCTTTCCTTGCTCCAAGCACTATTTATGCATTTTACTTTAAACAGCCACTGGATGCAATTCATAAACTGGGAGGTGAGCAAGAGGAGGCCCATTTTGAGGTTACAGTCTGGTTTAGGCACCAAGTAGACCTCAAGCTGCTTAGCCCTGCCAAAATAGTCTGAGCAAGTGTAGCTGCAGAATTTAGGTACCTATGGAATTTTAGTAGTGAAAACTTTAGTACCTGTGACTTTAGATGCCTAAGAGATTAGGTATGGGTTTTGAAACTCTTAAACAGGATTTAGGTACCTAGGTCCCACTGTAGTGGTCTAATCCCTATTATGGATTTGGGCCTCAGGGTTTTTTAAAAATAGAACATGGATTGAAGCTGGTATGGTTAAACAAATACATACATAAAAACACAGTTGTCTTGGGTTTCTTCTCTGATCTCACTGCCTACCTGGATTAACATATTATTTTGGGTTTCTTTTTTGTGGACCATTCTAACATGCCACAGCATATAGATCTGCTATAAATGAGGCAAATGACTAAAAACACATCCCTCTCTCTATTCTCCTTATTTAAGAAGATTACTTAAGGTTACTTAACCTTGAAGTCATGGGACCGAAACAACAA
The DNA here is from genome assembly GCF_001723895.1 of Crocodylus porosus. Classification (NCBI taxonomy): domain Eukaryota; kingdom Metazoa; phylum Chordata; order Crocodylia; family Crocodylidae; genus Crocodylus; species Crocodylus porosus. Next base: position 66,064,532 of record NW_017728943.1, read on the forward strand.
ACACGACAATCCCCAAACTCCATAACTCAGAAGATTATGGTTTGCTAGACTAGCATTCGGAGAACAGGTACTTCCCACAAGAGAATGCAGTAAGCACTAGATACTATGGAGAAATATGTTGTAGAGTAAAATAGTCCAAAGTTTCTTTTCCCTCCTAAATGTCTAACAAGTTAAGCTACATTTCTAATCTAACAAGTGGGGTAAAGAGTAGATTTCAGCATGTAAAAAGGTCTTCTCCTTAAACACCTCAATTCCCGAAGATGATTATAATAATTTTCAGTGATTAATACCACTTTAAATGACAGCTCAATTTAAGTAAATATCCTCTTAGTTTACCCTCTCTCTAAGTAAGATTCATAGTAGCTATCCCTTTTTTTTCCCTTCTGCAGAGACATTCTGTTTAGACAGTATTAATGAAAGCCGCAGCACAGACACATCAAGTTCAATACATCTTTATTTTATATTTTAGAGCTCATTTAGATTCTTCATAATTTTTCCTTTACAGGATGTCCATGTACCTTTATTTTAACCTCCTTCCCAATTAACACTCTTGAGACACATACCTATGGTGATGCTCGCTTCAGATCACTACTCTCTGTTGACCTTATGTTTTAGAGGGCCTCTCTCACATAGGGCGCTTATACAAGTTACTTTTTTTGTGAGTTTGGGCCCCTGAAAGTGCTCTACACGTGCATGGCTGCAGAGCGATTTTGAAGTGGCCAATCACATGAAAAATTAACCCTCCTCAAATGAGGTATCAGATGAAGGTGCTTTGCTTTAGAGTACCTTAGGGAGCTTGTGTTCCCTAGGGTTCATTTTTCACACATTGGGCTGATTTGGTGAAGCCCAACCCTGCCCCTGGGCTGTCAGCAGGGGAAGAGGGAGGGGGAGGGGACAACTCCAAGCTGATGGCTGGAGTTTGCTTCTCACAGTACCCCAGCTGTGGTCCCTGGGGGTGGGGAGTATGAGGCAGTGGGGCTCCACTCCAGCCCCCTGCTTCCAGCTCAGGCCAGGCAGCAAAACCCAGCTGGCAGCTCACAGCAGCTCCCTCTTCCACTCCCATGATAACAGCCCCAGAGTTGGGAGGGGGGCAGACCTGGGGAGAGGGGCAGTGCAGGCAGGCTCGATTCCCACCGCCTCCACCCCATATATATAAAATGTATTTACTACATATATTTCAGTTGTATAGACTGATAGCGGCTGTTTTTTGTCTCATCAAACATCTAGCCTGCATGTCATTATAACTCCATACATGACATGTCTAAGGAGAATCTGTTATGGGTATTTTCCACTAAAGACAACAAAATTTGTAAGTGAGTCCAATGTGACTAGCATTGGGCACCGTAAAAGCATTAGGTAAAGCATTGATATGAATAGGGATTCACCCCTGAAAATCCTGTCATGAAATGCCTGGAACATTTAGTTGTAGACTGGAGCCTAGCTGATGTACAAAGAGATCTTTGAAATGTTGAAGATCAGAACTACAGGCAGGGCATTCCTGTTGTAATAAGCTCAACATTTTTGGTGTCTGAAGGGAGAGGGACTGGGTCAGGTTGGCTAAACCAATAGATTTGTACCTGAGGGATAATATACTTACCATATGTTTGGCAGCTAAGCCTATGTAATGTGTCAGGGAGAGTATAGTTCCTGTATGTTCTTCGTAATCCTCTGGAAACACAATATGAACCACTTCATAGTCAATTAGCACTGAACTAACCTTCAGTTGTTAATTTTATTTTTAAGTAACTAAAGGTCACCTTCAGCTGCTGTGGTGTCTTCAGTTTTGCATGTTTGTGAATTTCCAGTTCTTGTGAAAGAAAGCCTATTACTCCCAGGCGCTGACGTTCAGCACTCTTACAAAGATCTGAACGGCATAGCTATTGTTCCACTGTCTTACCAGTGAACCTCAAGCCTAATTTGGAAAAGGCCCTTTAAATCTCCAACTGATTCACAGTAGGAATCTGAACCATTATTGATTTTGTATCAAATGAAGAAAATGTACATTTTTGTTTGGGCAAGCTAAAATAACCCCCAAATTGGTGCAGTTGGGATCTGTGACAGGATGGAACTCGAGGGCGGCTGTGACATCCCCTAGCGGCTGCCTTGGTCCTGTCTGGTTCACCTGCTCCAGCCTCTCAGGGGCTCACTCTACTTCCTCGCTTGACATGCCTGATGAGCTCTGGGTGCTCTTTCTAGTTCTGTTCCTCCTTGGGCCCAACTAGGCCTGCTCGACTTGGGACTCTGACCCTGCTGCACCTAGTCTTTCTATTGGTCTGGAGCTTCAACCCCACCATGCCCAGTCTCTCTGGGTGACCTAGACCCCACTGGCCCCAATTGCCTGAAGGGCTGAATTCATGGCCTCCTTCTTCCCCTACAGACAAGCCCATGTCTTGTGAATGCGATTCTGTCCAGTTTGGTCTTCAAGTTAAGGCCTAAGCCCTTTTAGCTTTAGCTCCCCCTTTGCAGTATTCTGGCTGCAGGCTTCCAGCCCTGGCCCACTTGTTTGGGCTTAGCTTTCTTGGCTTTAGCCCTCACCTTTGTTTCACTCTCCAGTCCCTGGCCCTGTCTCTTTCTCCAAGTCTAGCCCTGTCATGTCCTAGCTCTCTGGTGCCCCTGAACCAGGAAAGGCTGTTTACAGTTCAGCCCAGTATCCCTGGCATCTGTGGCCCAGGCAAGGCCACCTTCTCCCTGCTACAGCCTCTGGGTCTCTGATCCCAATAGGGCTCTATGCTGGGTGCCCTTCAGACACCTCTGTGGCCTCCTGACCACACTTCTCAGCCAAACTCAGTCCTCTGATTCTCTGCCACCTGTAGATCACTGAAAACTCCTTCTGGGTCTCCCCGGGGTCCCAGCAAACTTCTGCCCAGTAGCTGCTGGCTTTTGCATCTTCCCTTGGTATATGTATTGTGCAGGTTCCTCCTGTTGCAGCCTTGGCTAGGAGGAGTCCAGTTCAGTGGGAGTTGGGGCCAGACTGAGCTCTCTGGGTGAGGGGCTAAGTTTTTAGTACAATAGACTCCAACGTTTTGAAGTGTTGCAGCCAGGCTGCCCTCAGGTGTTGCAGCTTAATCTATTGAGCTGCAGCTGCTGCTCTCTCCCTTCTGCCCTTTAGTCCTAGGGGTTTTCCCCAGCTGCAGTTGTTGTCCTGTTCTATAAGTTATACTAGTCTATAAGTCTGTGACTAGTACCATTGAAGCTGATTGGACTTTTCATATGTTTATCGGCAAGCTGATGCTTAAATACATTTCTGGATCAGGTTGTCTGGTACCACAAATTTTTCTATACAGGATTGGTGGAGAAAGAAAAAATGCCCCACAATAAATGGAAGACAGCTCTAATTAAAGAGGTAAAGCACCATTCCTTAAAAAAGGCTATGATTTCGCAGTACCAAACTTTAAAGAAGCATATATTATATCACTATGGGAAGCTGGACATCCCTTTTTCTCTGTGGGATCAAGGTCTTGTTTCTTGGTCTTCAGGGTCGCAAACCAGTCTTTAAAGCTACGACAATTCTACATAACAGAAAGTGGTTAGTGGCCCAGGACTGAATCTTGGACCTTGGGCAGGAACTTTCATGGAAAATTACACATTATGGGGAAGAGAAAGGCTTTTTGATAGTTGTTTGAAGCTGCTAAAAGTAGGGTTTGGGTACTTGACTGGTTATATAAAGTTTTGCCAATTGACTGGTCAATTATCCATCAAAAATTGTAAAAAAAATTGCAATTAGTTCCAAAAAATATACAGAAAAAAAGCACAACATTTACATTAAGATGTACAGTTAAAACACAGTTGAACAACCATTTCTGTCAAGAAAGCTACAAAAATATAGTTCTGTTGTTGCTGTTTTGGGTTGGTTTTTTTTGCAAAGCTGCTATAATCTTTGGCCAGTCAGAAAACATACAGTCAGTTGACAATATTTGACCAGTCAATTGACTAGCTTGCCAACCCTAGCTAAAAAGTTTGGAATGTTACGAAAAGTCCAAGGGGACATTGATTAGCAGGTAATTGATATAACTGTAAGCATGCAAAAATACATGGATCGAAAAGCATACTTGTGCACTTTTTTCCAGACTTTTCAAAGTTATATTTTTTATAATTTTCATGTGCATTTGCAGTGGCAAAAATAGTAGCAGAACAAATTTGTGCTGCTACTTTTTGTACATGCTCTTTGGTGTGTGGCAAATTGCCCCACTTTGGGCAAACTGCCCTTTCCCTGCTCCTTCTAGTTTCTGGAGGAGCTGGGGTACAACTAAAGTACTGGAGACACTCTGGTTGGCAGCCAGAGCATTTTCCTGGAGGACCAAGCCTCCATATCTGCTGGCACATACTCCTGTCATGTGCACTGCACCACTTTTTTTCCTGCCCTTTCTTTTTTTTTTGGTACTGTGAAATCCCATTAGCAAAATTTTCCCCTGTGCTGCAAATTTGTGGTGTGGGGCATATTTTAACATTCTGGGCAATGACTTGTGGCACTGCAAAGAGGTTTGCAGTGCCACAAACCACATATGCCTAGAAAGATTGTGGGTGACCTGTTGGTGCATCCAGACAAAAGCACACATGTCTGTTCTGGTGCCTCAACGCAGTTTGAGATGCCACAAGAAGCACACTAGGAACAACAACAACAAAAAATTCCCTGCACTATGCACTGCACTGCATATTTGCAGTGGGAGCTCTAAATGTGATACTGGGAAATCCTGGTTTATATATATAAAAAGAACCTACTGAAAAAAAAGCAATTGGAGCCTCCTTAGAGAGGAAAAAAGGGCCTCTACTTCTAACTGTTGAATGGGTACCATATGATCCAACAGCACTTCCGTGAGTTATTCTTTCTTATGGAAATAATGTCATTATATTTATCTCATTGTAATTTTTCAGACCAGTAAGTGTTTTGCCAGAACAAATCCTACACTGAATTTTACCAGTTTAACTATTTTGGCTACCAGTGTGAGGTTGGGCAAAAATTAAAGTTCAAATTAATAGAATCTCTAATAAGGGAATGGAGTATACCCTTTCCCGACAAGGCAGCACATGAAGGCAAGGTATTTGACACCAAGGTAAATTCTACAGTAAAACAGAATGAGAGCAAATTTCAGGAAAATCTTCCTAACAGTAGGAATAAGAGGATAATGAACAACTTGCCTAGGGAAGTTATGGAATCTCCTATACTGGAGGGGTATCCAGAGGTTGGCTAGATATCTATTTGAGATGGTTTAACGATAGTAAATGCTGCTTCTGTTCAGTAGGTTGAACTGGATGACCCTTGAGGTCTCTTCCAACACTATGATTCCATAACACTGTAAGGCTCTATCATATTTATATCACTATGTAATTATACTTTACACAAGGATGTTGGAACAATATAGATCAATAATGTAACATTTGCAAACTGTGGCTTGATAGGATATTAATACCTGATCCTGGTCGCTTCTGAACATTCTCTGCATCCACTGAAATCAGCAGGAATAGAGGATGCTTAGTTACTTTCTAAAGCAAAACCTGCATGTCCTTGATGAATAGTATATGAACATTTTAGTAAAGCTGAGAAAGAAAAGACATCTTACTGTAAATTACAGCTTTCTATATTTGCATTAGGGGAAGATATAACAGACGATAACAAAACAGCAATGCTGGTTTTAAAACTTCTCTTAAAAAGAAATCTAAAAAATATCCTCACAGCTTTATCACATTAACATTCGAATGACCAAACATTGCTCTATAGTTAATAAATAAAACTTAAGGTCACTTTTTATATAGTACATTAAATCTGTGTCTTTTTCATTCCTTTCACTGCTAATCTCTGACCATGAAATTTGGCATTATTTTGTGATCGCTATCCTGAGACTATGATTTGATATCTCATTCATAGCTCGGCTGTGTATGAACTCTGTTTAGTGCAAAGCTTTGCAGAAAAAAATTTCTCTTATTTGACCATGAACTTTAGATGATCTAGTTAGCGTTACTGTCAAGCATCCCGCAGTCTTTTTGAAGAGCAGGACTTGTCCATGCTGCCCTCTGGCCAACTTCAGTGGGACTAAAGCACTAGCAAGAGCCATCAAATTGCCTGACAGCTTGTCACCAGTGAGGCTCCATTAATTTACACACATTTTCCACTGTTTGGCATTTACCATGATAACTCTTTTCTTTCCAAGCAGCTCCTGTTTGCATTTAACACTTGGGTTAATTTTCATCAGAGTTTAAATTTAGCCATCAGTTATTTCAGGGGAGCTGTCAGCCAACATATGGAGGGGAAAAAAATCCTTCTGAATTTATAATAAAGTGGGATCTGTTGAATGTGAAACAAAACCAACTGCAATATACTGCAAGGCCCCGATGGGGAGACCCAGGTCAGCAAAGAATAGCAGAGTGGATTAGTTGTTCTATTCACCAGAGTGGCATCTGAACACCTCAGGAGCTTCTTGATATATCAAAAAATGATGGAAAGACACAGTTCAATTTGTCCCCTTTTTATAAAGGATAATTAACCTGTCAGTCTTGCTACTTTAACAACTTCATTAAATTGGAGAAAGAATGGGTGCAGGGAGCCCATGTCTTTTTTCAAAAGGGACATGGGGCACTTGTTTAAACGGTTGAGTGGGGGGCAGGGGAAACCCAAAACAACACTAATATGATTTTTTGGTCACTGGAAAAAATAGAACATGCTTCCTTTGATTATGTAATCAAACGGCCTTTAATAGGACTACGGCCAATAATTTTTTTTTTGTCTGGGGGGAGGGGGACGGCAGGGGAGGGCAATGTGGGGCAGGAATAATCTAGCAAGCAAACTAGGAAATAAAACGGTATAGTTTAAAGATTGAGGGTACAGGGTTGCAAACGTTGCCATTGTATTATTTAAAAGCTCTCTCATGGCTTCCTAAAGATGAGAGGCTGTTTACAACATACCAAAACAAACAAACAAAAAACAATTCCTACAGAAAATTTAATATCTATATTATGATACACAAAACAAGCCAGGTTAATAAATGCTGAAAACAAACTGGGCACCCTGAAGACAATTATATGAGGGGAAGAAAACATTAGAGAGTTGATACCTAAATTTTTGAATGTAGAACTGTTATCATTTTAGAAGTATTGGGCTAATTAATGTGACATTTGTTAATTTATCAGATAGCTCAGATTGCACAAGAAGTAGCAGTTCACTTTGTAGAAGATGTTAGTTATTTACAATAGTTTACATGAAGAGACAATTCTGATGTGTGTAAATTGTTTAGGCAAAAAAATACGAAGATTAAATGAAAAAAAATGGCTGCCTAAACAATTTCAATTCTCAGAAAAAAA
>NW_017728943.1:66071924-66095593 GCF_001723895.1 Crocodylus porosus
AAAATAGTGTTCAATAGCAGGTCAAAACTCTTTTAGTTGAATAAATAACTCATCCTTGATCACTAACAATACAGATCCTGTAGTATCATCTACACATAAAAAGTTTAAAGCTTTTCTCTGCTTGTGAGTATGTGCATGTGTGTAATTCTAATCAGAAGAAATTTCTCAATTTTCTTTTCCAGAAATTAAAAAGGGGGTTTCTTAAAATGCTCTATATAAAAGGAGCCAGAGCCTCAGCTTTTGTTAATGCAGCTGTATCAATTCACCCCACTACAGACTCTGATTCAATATGTGAATTAAAAAGAGAAATTTTGAATTAATGCTGTATTTATATTCCATAAATTCCTGGCATTATCAAAGTAAGTGAGACAAGAATTTCACCCAAAACAGAAAAGGCTGCATATACTGGATATCAGTGCAGCCAGGAATTCTTTGCAACCAAAAAAACCCAAAACTTGGTTTTGCTTTAATGTTTACATGGTTTGTAATGCTCTGAACAAGGGTGTTTATATATAAAGTCAATTGTACAGTTTTTTCATTTATACAGCTAAAAATAAGGACTTAATGACATCAGAACCCATTTTCACTCTGTCCTAATCTGCAAATCTTAGAAATTAAATGCAATCACAAATCAGTATGTAAATTCATCTCAATTTTGAGGATTTAAATTTATATTTAGAAATCAGGATTTTGGTAGTGATAAAAAATTAAATAACTACATCAGAGCAGTTTACTGTTTAAATTCAGAGCTATATGTACAGTAAATTAATAAAAATGTAACTGACAGTCAATAACAACACAACTGTAAATAAATATATAGGATACTAATGGGCCCAGTTCTGCAAAGTGTGGAGAATCCTGTTTTCAGATCACTTGAAATCATAAGATGTGCTCAAATACATCAGAGGAGAATCCATGGTTGTACAACAAACGCTATAAGGGATTAGTATTTTTAAAGTCTATGTTATGTTCTCAAATCCAAAAAAATCAAGCGTGTTTTGTTAGCAAGCTTCATAAACCCTGATGTTAAATAGTGTAGCATCAAGAAAATTATTGCATATAGCAAGTGCTTTTGATTTTCTTTAAACTTTTAATTCAAGACTTTAAATAGATAAAGGCAGGATAACAATTTTCTTTCTGGATCCTTTTAATTTACTTCTTAAATTTATATTGAAGAGCCGATATCAGGCAGACTTTCAACCCATTTTATCTAACTAAAACATACAGTCCTAACCTTACACAATACCTGATTTGGCATATTTTATATTATTCCAACTTAGACCACTGTCTGCCTGCATTTGTAAGTATAAATTAAAAGCTTGATTATCTCTTCTGCAGTGTTATTGTGAAAGTAGAAACAAAATTCAAAATGGCAGCTGTTCTTGCCACTGGTGGTTTTCCAACTAGTATGCTGCCTCAAAAATTTGGGTTGTAGACATAGAATGTCAGTGTTTCACCAGAGCACTGATATCCAACTTTTTTATATGACTTGGCATGTTTGTTAGCTATTTCTTTGAAAGAGAGAGGCCCAGGGGCCACTGAGAGTGGAAGAATTTTGTGTCGTGTTAAACTCTCAAGTAAGACTAGCATTAACGCTATTGTAGAAAGGAAAAAATGACTCAAATTCCTCGTGAATGATTGGAAATATTATGAAGGCAAAAGAAGGGGAAAGCTATCAGTCAAGGCTTACTGGATATCTGCTAAACAGAAATGAATTAGAGCAGGTGTAAAGTAGAGAATCCAATAGGTAGGTCTTGCTACCTATTTGAAGAGCAGGGCAAAACCCTTCCTTGAACTGCCTATATTAATTCCTAGGGCCTATACAAACAAAACCTCTGCATGTATGCAAATGTTGTGTGCCATGACCTGAACTTCCTTGCAGTTCATCAATATTTATTTTGTCCTTAATATTATTTGGTACTTTTTTCCAGCATTTTGCATCACTTGTTTTTATTGCATTGTATTTTTGTTGGGAAAGGAATACCAATTAAAAATAGATGGGTTACATCAAAGAACATGGCTAGCAGTATTTGTTAGCAATGTAAAGTACATTTTAGAGGCTCTTAAGTCTATAGGTGCATTAGACACGAGGAAATGAGAGTTATGATAGTCAAATGCCAAAAGAAAGAAGGCTCAGCTCATGAATGGAAAACATACAAACATCAGTAGGGCCCTTTATGTTTAATGAAATGCTTAAATTGACTTAGATTTAATCACTATAATTTATGCATTTTTAAACCATGGGTCAGCTCTTCAGTGGCTGTAGTACTTTTATCAGGATCAAAATATTTTTTCTTTAACAAATTCAAGTCTTAATTTGCACTTGTTTTGTTCCAGTGTTGAAATCAGAAATGCAATTAAACCGTATGACAAAAATGGCACTTAGCAGACCCCTGTTCTGAATGGCTATTAAGATTTCTTGATTACAATGATCCACTACATAAAAATGCTATCACATTAACATGGGGATGATTTTGCTTTACATTCAAACACATCACAGCCATGGAGTAGTACTAATTCTAAAGCAAAAGACAGGATTTAACTCACAAAATAGTATATTTGTCACAAAAGCAATCAAATCTCAGCTGATCATGTTTTGTAAGCGTAAAGTTGTATGTGCTCCCTTACTATACACTTTAAGGCATTGAGATCCTTGTCTTTTTCATGTCCTTATGACAAGGTATTTAGCAGAATTCACAGATTCCTTGGAATCTGACAAGCTGCTCCACAAATGCTTCTGCTTCAGCCTTCAACTTGCGACCTCTAGGCTGTCAATTGTGCGCCTTAGCGCCCGTGCCACCCCAGCCCCCAGCATCAAGCTGAAATGCCTCATGAGTGGAAGCTAAAACAGACTTAAGGGGAAACAAGGAATGAGGATTGGTATTTGGTATTACATCCCAAAATGTTAATTCTATGGATTCTGTTCTTTTCCCGGATACAAAGGAAAAGCAGAAAAAAACCTATTTTCTAGTTCTGACTTGAAAGCAGGCAAAAATATTGCTATGAATAGCTCTCACAAGATCTAATCCAAAAACAGAAATCTCACCAGATTAGATGAGGTCATGAATTTTCTGCTTTTATAGTTAAAAGATTTTGACACAGCAATGAATCTGAGCCCAACCCACCCAGTCCTGATTGGCCATGGAATCTGAAATCTAATGAAGAGCCAAACATCAGATTTTAGGACTCTATCTTGTTCATGTTTTCGGTTTCCAGCTTACATAGCTTATCAGTCCCCAAGTCACCTTTCTATGTTACCTAGCAGAGAGCTACTAGGATTCAATGAACCATGTTTACAGTCACAAATCAATACTTAATGCATAGGAATTAGAGATGTTAAAAACTTAAGACCATCCAATCTATCTCCTTACCAATGCAGGATTGCTCCTTTTTTTTTTTTTTTTTTTGCACATTTCCTACTGCTTTTTCCAGTACAGTTTATAAACCTCATGGCTACCATGTCATTTGGAGTTATAATCTGAGTGGGCCCTAGAAGTTACCATACTGGAACTCAGTTTGTTGATTTACATATTTTTACCATATCCCTTTTAACTGGTCTCCTTACTAAGGTAAGAATATCCACCATTTTCAATTTCTTCCTAGATGAGAATTTTTCCGTATCTTTAATACCTTTACCTGAAAATTATTTTAAAAGATTTTATTCAGTCTATGCTATACATAAAGAAAAAGATACTTTCTTCTTCCTAGTAGAGAAAGCTTAGGGTGATCTTACATCCACCAAAATTTTTTTTGCTCTAGCTACACTTAATCAACTACTTTCTATATGGAAGAGAATACTTGGAATCAAGATTTTACCAGAGATGCTGCATTCAGTTTGATTTGTTTTGGGTATAAGCTCTGGGGAAAGCTTTGGTAACAGAAATAGGCAAAATAATGAATTCCTTTTGTTTTTATCAGGAGCTTATATGGGCACTTTGATTCTTTCCATCCACAAAATTGTGTGTTAAGTTCAGGTATCAAAGTACCATCCCCTTGAATAGCACCACTCTCTCATGTGCCATACTCAGTGGCCGCTGACTGCAAAGTGCTGACTGTGCAGTAGCTCATGACTACTGTGCAGTAGCATTGCATGGCAGAAAGCACAACATGATGCTACTGCACAGTAGTCACAAGCTACCGTGCAGTCAGGATAACAAAAAAGCTGATTCTTGGCATGACTGCACAGTTACAACTGCAAGACAGCCTTGCCCCAGCTCTTACCCCAAGTCCTGGGGGCCTCTCAGGGCTCTAGTGACACTGAGCCAGCCACTTGGAGCCTGGCCAGCAGCCAGACCATGGCTCTGGCCATCCAGGCTTCCTTTCTGGCAGCACACAATGCTGCTGTGTGCACTGTGCTACTTTTGTCAGTGGCAGGTTTTTTTTTTTCAAAATCAGGATTTCCTGGCACCAAAAAACCCTCCAGGCTGCAAATTAGCAGCATGGTGAATGGGTGCACATGTGCTGTGTACCATTTGTGGTGCCTCAAACTGCTCTGAGGTACTGCAAACTGCACATGCACACTCATCAGGATGTACCCATCATTTTTCTTTAAATGCACTTATTTTAAATGTAATTTTTTTTTTACTCTATCCATTTTCTGCCTGTCTACCTACCTGGATGAAAATTGCTGGGTTACTATATATGAGCTACATAAAACAGACACAGTCTACCTGGAGTGGTTAAGGCAAAGCTCTTTTTATTGACATATTAACTCAAATAAAACCTCTCATAGAATAATTTTACATGACAGAGTAGTTTATTGTAGGTGCTGTTTGCAGCCATGATTTACTGTATCTGGTAAAAGAAAAAAATGCAACTATTCATTTATGCAGAGAAAAGAACTTGTATCCAAAACTGCTCTTGGACTTGATTTAGTATTTTAGTGAGTGGTATAAAATACAATCTCTTACACACCACACACACAGTATTAATCTCAACAGGAAAAAAAGAGAGTGCTGTATTGTGCATCTATTTGCTTTGGGGAGGAGGAAGAACATGTGTGAATGTGTACACACCCGCACAGGGAAGAGTTGTAATGCTTCTCTTGTACCACTGTACAGAGAACAAGCATCAGACTTCAAAACAGTGGGCTATTTAAAGAAGAAATAAAACCAAGTCAATTTTCCCATAAAATACGTTTTCAGGATAGTCAAAGCAATAGTAGTTCCTGAATTTAAGCAGTTCATTTGGGCACTTCCAAAAAACTGAAATATACATACCTCTTCTGACTATTCAATAGGACTTTCATTTTCTGAATGGAAGGCAAAGTGGTAAAGACTCTCCTGCAGCCTGGTGCTGAGGACACCTATTTATGAGGCAGACCCAGGTTTCGATTCCTTTCCTGACGGGATTTGGAGTAGGCACCCCAACCCAAACTGTCATTTCATCTCCATCCCCAATCCTTCCTAGATACACCCCACAATCAGAAGGTTTGAGTCATTCTCTGTGGCCTATGGATCTTCACAATCTTATACAAAATGAAAAGCTCAAACAAGACAGAAAGAATGAGCTCATACGACGATACCCTGGAGGTTAGTGGCTGTAAGCGCTGTGAAGAACTATTATCTTACTTTATTCAGTAGAAAGAGGGGACCAGGAAGGCTTGGGTTGCAGAGATGTCTGCTCAGTAATTTAGTTAAGGGGGTTCTGTTTTCTTCATCAAGGTACTTGCATTTGTAGGCTTATGGGTTCCCATTCAATTCTTCATGGGCTCTTTCCAGGGGCAGATACAGAGAGTACGTAGTGGTGCAGTCACAACCTTTTTGGCTGTGTTGCATGTGAGCTGTGTGAAAGGTCATAAATCATAGAGATGTAGGGCTGGAAGGGGCCTCCAGAGGTCATCTAGTCCAAACCCCTGCCTAAGGCAGGAACATCCCTATCCAAACCGTCCTATCCAAACCATAGTCTAAATTCTACATGAGACTAACATCAACCCCTGGCACAACACAGACCTAGCATCCTAACCCGTCTCAGATAAAGCAGGGGAACCAAGGCAGCCAATGTCTTGCTTCAGTTGCATGTTGTTGATATATGCTCAAGAGATCCTAGGTAGAGGGCCATGTCCCCTGCTATAGAGGGAGACAAGACCACCCACAGTCCATACCAATCTGACCATGGGGTAAAATTTCTTTCTGAACCCAAATATGGCTGTTGGTCTGACCCCGATCGAGGGGCAAGACCCCATAGTCAGGAACCTCTGGCTTTGGTTCCAGCAGGAACATTGGCATGCCTCAGTCCAAGTCCTTAGTCTTGGGTTTAGCCAACATCCAATGCCTCTGAGGAAGGCTTTAAAACACCCTGGCAGAAAGGGGTGAGGCTGCGGGGAGGGGGCAACCAAAGTCCAGAAGCATGGAAATACTCATGGTAGAACATAGTAGGGCTGTGCAAAGCTTCAGTCCCCAATCTGATTTAGCAGATATTTGGCCTGATTTGGTGGCCAAATCTACAAATCCAAACTGAATCAGGAAACTCTTTAATCTCTCTGAATCAATTCAGAGAGATTCAGAGATTTGGACATAGACACAGCTTTAAATGTTTTTTCTACATACCTCTAGGTACCAGGTGGTTTGTGAATGCTGAGATGCTGGGGCAGATGGAGCATCCCACAGGAGCATGGGGGTTCCCCGGCACACTCAGCAGCAGACCTGGAAGTGGACCAGAAGCACTTCTGGTCCACTTCCAGGTCCACCGGGGAGCACGCTGGGGTCCCCCCCATGCCTCCCCTGGCTCAGCAACTGGTGCCTCCTGGGTCTGGGGAGGGGAGGGACACCCAGGGTCCCACTGCAACTGATCACCAAGCTTATGGGATTCAGGGGGGTCCCCAGTGTGCTCCCCAGTGGACCCAGAAGTACTTCCAGTCCACTTCCGGGTTCACCGCCAAGCACCCCCCGCCCCCCACATGCTTCTGTGGGACGCTTCATCCCATCATTGCAGCATTCATGAGCCACACCTGGTACCTTGAGGTATGTAGAAAAAAAGCATTTAAAGCTGTGTCTGTGGCCGAATTGCTGATTCTCCAAATCAGCATCGAATCTTCAGATTTGGATTCAGCTGAATTGAATCGGGACAGTGATCTGAATCAATGCATTAAATCACTGTTCCCAGTTCAGGCCAGATCAGAATCGAATACGGCCTGTTTTGCACACCCCTAGAACATCGGTATAGCTACGGCTAGATCATCCCCGACCAGTGAATATCCTGCCTTTTCATGAAGTCCACAACTTCCCTAGGCAGTCTATTCCACTGCCTCACTATTCTAACAATGTAGACATCTGGATATCAAATCTAAACTGGCTTTGCTGCAACTTCAAGCCATTGCTCCGAATCATCCTCTGTGCAGCATCCCTGCCCTTTATCATCTTTGTTGCCCACCTCTAGACCCTCTTTAATTCTAACCCTTGTGCTTCAGCCAGCCCCATTAGCACTGACACACACATTGCGGCACACTAAATAATGCCACTGCAGGATAGTATTTGTGCTTACAAGTACTAGCCTACGACAGCATTTACTAGTTCCCTGCAGCCTAAGAGCACTGCACTTGTAGACTGAGACTTTACTGCAGACCTAATTAGGCAACTGCAGTAAATGTCTTTTGTAGACATGCCTTATATCCACAACATCCCCTTTAGCCACCCAAGTAGTCATTTTGTCAAAGAAGGGAATCAGGTTTGTTTGAGATGTTTTGTTTTTTTGTAAACCCATTCTGGCTGCTTGAGATCAGCCTTTTCTCCTAGAGATGCTTGCAAATGGCCTTCCTTAGGATATAATCTAGTAACTTCCTGGGTATTGAGGTAAGGCTAACTGCACGGCTCCAGAACCACACAAAAAGAGGGGCTCTGGCCAGAGGGCGCCCCCCCCCCGATCAGCTGGTGAGCTCAGAGTGCACTGCCTGTGGTGTAACAGACCTGGTGCTTGGGATAGCTGAGATTGGGGAGGGAGTCACTCTGGTGGGGGATTGGACAGCAGCCCTATTCATGCTGGGGCTCCTACACAGTCCTGACTATTAAGGTGCTGCTGCCACAGCACATGTTTTGCCCACCCCAACTGTTGTCCTTAAACCAACAGCAGCCAAGAACTGTTTTGGAGCTCTCACCATTGCAGTGCTGCTGGGGCAATTCTAGAATTCATCTAATTTGGCATCTTGGGCAGTTACCCCTCTCTCCCACTCTTAGTTATGCTACTGCTCACATAGAGCTCCAGTAGGAGCCTGCATTGATCAGGTAGCAAAGTCAGAGCTCACTGCATATGTGCAGCACAACCAAGTGGAAGGCCGGCACCCTTTTTGTCCCATTCCTGTATTTACTACTGGCTATTTCATACCCATCTTCAACAGCTATATGCAGTTCATTTGTCACTTTCCTCATACTTCAAACCCAATGGACAAACAACACACACAAGTGTAGGGAATCTGAGTGATACATATTTTTTAAATAACAGTTATCACTCCCATGTGTTCCCATGTCAAGAGAGATGAGCCTTGTTAACAGCTGTAGTTCACCGAATCTCAGTTCATGCTCTGACACCCTACCACTGAGGTTTAGAACGTAGCTTGTGAAATGGGTACGATAGAAGCACCTTTACCAGAGTTAAAACACTTCCGTATGACTCATCAGTAAGTGCATTTATTTTAGCTTCAGTCATTCACTTTTAGCCACACCCTGTAAATTCTATATTCAATACTATTCTGCAGTGTTGAAGTCTTATTGTACATCCCACACTGTTTTCTTCCACACTTCACATAGTAGGATTCAGTGGTTTTACTAGACTGGAGGAATGCTCACCTTCTGCAGAGAGTCCTCTGTTCCACTACTGGGGACAGCAGCAGCAGGAGATATACGATTAGACTGACAAATGGACAACAAGTCAATAGGCCTTCCATGAGTCAATCTCAAATACATTTATAAAATGTTACTGAATAAAATCTAGAACCTCAATGTAGGTTTTGTGGTTAGTTTACTTGTCTAAAGTAATTAAACAACTTTCAGTTGCTCTTACTGTATTTCTTATACCTCTGTCCTGTAAATAAGGGACTACTATCAGAATGTTCTAATTATAGGCATTATTTTTTTTTATTATCCATTCCTATTGGTGATGTAAGAGAATACATATTTAATTCAATAATCTCACTACAGGGAATTTCTCTTTAGCAACATGATATTTGACTAGTTTGTCTACAGATCTTTTTACTGCTGGTATATCAGACAACATTTTACATTTAAACAGTACATCTGACAAACTTCCAATAACAGAAAAGCCTGGATTCCAAATATTTTGGCTCCTGATGTTTTCCCTAAATACTGTTGTGCTACTTGTTATTTTAGTTAAATAATCTATATACATATATATCTAGATTAAGTCACCAAAAGATGCTCTGCTTGTACATGATTTCAGCCTGCTATTCCTGTATGGTGGGATCCAGGAAAGGCACCTGTGGTGAAGAATAAATATTCTAACGTTTCTGAACCTTTTGGTGAAGGTGAAGGGGGCTTGTTGAAAACATTGCTGTGAGCAGATGGACCCCTGAAACCATCTGCTATCGAAGCAACTAAATGTTCAATGATGCATTACGAAATTATTTAGCTCTCAAAGAGCCTGAAAGTAGTTAGTAATGACGGCATCTGTACTGAGAGCAAACAACCTATTTATATATGATCTATCACTTCATAAACTGTTTGGAGACCATCTTTTCTTAAAGCAGCAGTAGTCTTGTTGACTCCTGGTTTAACATTACAGAAATTGCATATGGTATCCTGAAAAATGCCCCTCTCCCCCTTTTTTGGACTAATACACCAATATATCAAGTGTATCAGGTTTATTTTTGGAATAGTTTACCGTATCATATTCGAATTAGGAAAATGTATTTTATTCTTCTTGGATCAGAATATGATCCTATCAAGAGGGGTCAGGAATATAAAAGGCCATTAAATTAATCAAGACTTCTAAATGTAAATTTCATTTTGAGCTAATAAGACAATCCTTGTATTATATAATTACTATGGAAAGTATTAAAAGCCTGCTTATATAGATTTCATTACATTTTTAAAAGGAATATATATGGTCTGTATACAGTTAATTCTGCATGGAATGTATAACATATTTCATATAATGAATATTTCACACAATGTACATTAAACTTCAATAAGATGTATTTTAATCAGACATGATGTATTTTAAATAAGACATATTGCATCTAAATTGAATTTTTTTTGCAAGCCCTTGAATAAAATATTATGTTTTAATTATTCTTCTCTGAAAGCCCTATGCCACTGAGCAAATTTTCATGAAGCAGCAGCTTATTGTATATTAATTACAAAGGAAGCTATATGGCAACAAAAAAGAAAGCTCCAATTCATTGTTATCTTACAAGACTCCACTTAAGATAATTGATATATGTGGAAAGAGTTTTTTGGTGTTATGCTATTTCTTTAAATGTTGCCACCTAGCATTATTTCCATAGTTTATTAGATGAAATTACTGCCTTCCAGAATGAAAGCTTAATGCTGTCATAATTTTAGGATGCTGTAATGCTGTTAAAAAGGTAGTCAGGATAATATAGGGACATGTAGAACTACGGTTAAGCACAAATTCACATCTATATTAGTGGGAATTCCTGTTTAATTATGGTAAGATCTGGGACATTATTTTTGAGCAATACAGCTTTTAGTTTAAGTTTTCATCTCAAAGGACTAAATCCTGCAGGATTCACTGGCTAAGCTTCTATTGGTGAGGTCGGAGAGAGCTTCACCTAAGCAAGGACTAAAGCTTGACTTTGTGAAGCATACCCAAGCAGACCTAGTAGGTCCAATCTAACTTCCATGCATGCACACATGCAATTTTACATGAATAGTCCTATTGCCATGACTTTAAAGAAAATATTTGGTAAAATAAAGGTACTTTAGTGCACAACTCTCATTGGTCCCCACCCCTTCTGCCATGGAATTCAACATAAAGAACACTCTTAATCCTGGGATTTATTCTTCTAATAAGGAATTCTCATTTGAGTGAAATTCACAACTGCAGAGAGAGCCCGCACAAAATATTTGCACCACCCAAAATGTATGGTAAGTCCTCAAAAGCGCCCTTGGGGGTAGGGGGGAAACAGGGACAGGAGGCAACATTCAATGTAGGTAAGCAGCTTTTTTAGGATCAGGACAAAAAGAAAAGTGCTCATCTCTTAGGATTGCCCCTATCATGTTCTCTTCAGTTTCAAATTTTTTAGCAGACAAATCCTCCAACCCTGTAGGATTCATCTATACAAAGTGCTTGCGTCAGTTCTTTAATTAAAGAACTTGTATTCATTTAATGCTTGTTTAATTGATACTTGCTTGTATGATCCCCTGCACGGATACTTATCTCATCTGAGAACTGCCTTGCTACTTTGTAGCCCATGTGTCGTATTGCTTTAAATTGACCTTGTATAAATTTGTGCTCCCCCATCACACTAGTTTAACTAAAAATATAATTTGAAATCATATTAGCTAAGCTGCTGTAGCTTTGACTGCAGGCCCTGCCTTACTCTTATGAGCAATTCCAGCCATGTTGGAAGTGACACATGGTAAAACACCTTCTGATATGCATACAGTAGATGCTCTGGCCTTTATTCTACACAGCGTCCTGTGAGAATGCATGTGCAGGCCTAACCTCTAGTCTATTTCCTCAGGAGTCATACGCCCCAGTCCTCTAACCATTTTCATTGCCCTCCACTGGATTCTCTCAAATTTGTCCACATCCTTTCCGTGCTGTCCTTCTCAACAAGGCTCGGGGCAGTTTATAGTAACAGAACAACTTAAAATGACATTTTAGAATATCAAAATAAAACAGAGAGCCACTAAATATCTTGGCCTACTAAGTTTACTAAATTCCCAACCAAATAAAAGCCTTGCCATGCTTCTGAACATGTTGAGGTTCAGGCTCTAGTGGGCCTAATGAAGGAGGGAGTTCCAAAGCCGAGCAGCAACTGCTGAGAATGAATTCCCAAGTGGACCTGACATACTGATGGTACTTGCAGAAGGTTGCTCTTGGCTGACCTTAAAAACATTGATGTGACGTAAGAAGGTGATTTAGTCCAATTAAATATGAAAAAATTAACCAGGATGGCTTAAGACAAAGCACTCCTTTAGATTTCATCCTCACATTTTAACATTCAATTGCCAAAAGTATTTTTCATTGAAGTACATCAATTTGAACTCTCAAATTAATAAGCTCTGTTTTTTACTTTAGTATGCACATTACTAGCCAAGCCCTAGCTGTTGGCTAAAACAAGTTTAGAAAGCTATGTCAATGGGCATACATATGCAAATAATCTGGGAGCAGTCTACTCTCAAGTAAACTACTCAAAAG
Source organism: Crocodylus porosus (assembly GCF_001723895.1). Lineage (NCBI taxonomy): Eukaryota > Metazoa > Chordata > Crocodylia > Crocodylidae > Crocodylus > Crocodylus porosus. Next base: position 66,084,264 of record NW_017728943.1, read on the forward strand.
TAATCTCTCCCAGACACATGTGTACACATGCAGGGACACAGGAGCAGATTTGCTGCTCCTAGCACCAGACTGCTTCTCCACACTCTCGCCCTGCAATGGGCCCCTGCAGCAGCCAGGAGGAGCTCTAGGCTCCTCCTGGGTGCTAGCCCAGAGGTCAGGAAATAGCTGTCTCCTTGTTGGAGCTGGGAGATTGCTCCCTGCCTCAGGAGCTGCCTGCTGCCAAGGCAGGCTCCACCACTGGAGCCTGGGCAGGGAGAATGTCTGCCTGCCCCACCAGCCAGGAGCTCCCAGCCCCTGTTCTGTGATTGCAGGACCAGCACTAAGAGATCCTTCTCTCGGGATAAGGATCCTTCTCTCTCTCTCCTAGCCTGAGCCCTGGCGTCACGGGGCCTGGGCTGGGAGATCCTTCTCTTCTAGTGCCAGCTTTGCAGTTGCAGGGCCCAGGCTGGGAGATCTTTCTCCATGGTGCTGGGAGAGAAGGATCTCCCAGCCTGGGCCTCCTGACTGAGGAGCTTGGGCTGGGAGAGAAGGAGCTCCCAGTGCCAGCCCTGTGATTGTAGAATAGGGGCTGGGAGCTCCCTGAAGTGGGCAGATGTACATTGTCTGCACCCAAGCTCCAGTGTTAGAGTCCACCCTGGCAGCAGGCAGCTTCCAGGGGCAGGGAGCAATCTCCTACCCCATGATGCCTGGATGACCAGGAGCACATTTACTCCCAGTCAAAGGTATATGTGCTACTTAAGTAAATTTGCTACTTGCATTTCCAGGTAGCAAATTTACTTGCAACTGGAGCAAATTACTGCACAATAAGGGTCTACATGTGTAGATGCAGATGCACAGTAAAGCATCTCATGTAGATGTGTCCACTAGGTACAAGAAACTATACCCCTTCCCACTACTGCTATTAACAATTCTACATTCTTTGGGACATTTGAGTGCCTGTAGAAGACTAAATCCAACACAGGGTTCTGGTGGTCGGGGGTTGTGGGTGGTCGGAGGGAAGGATTTGTTCTGGTTTTGAGGTATTCCACTCTTTTCTTCTCTTAGTCCTTGAATTAATTTTGATGCTTGCAAACCTTTAAAACTTAATATTTATCCAAATACTCCCTTTCATATCCTACTCTGCTGATTTCAAGCCTATATTAAAAGGGAGATTTCAGTATGAATGAAACTAGAGAGGGAAAAGTGTCCCCTGATAACTACATGCACCACAACCCCCTCCCCCCCCCAAAAAACCCCCCACAGGATTGAAATCAAAGGTTCAAATGTCTGCCTGACGCATACTATATCCCTTTACTACCTGTCAATCAATCACAGGAAGGCACAGTCAACCACTTAATGACAGCCAGGTGGCATCTACTTCTCATGAACTGTAGTCCTGAAGTCATAGTCACTGCCTATAACTAGCAGCATTTCCTATCTAGTGTAATAATGAGATGTTTTTTGTATTCAGACTAAGTTGTACTGCCTTAAACCTCTGACAGGACATTCCTGTGAACAGAATACATGTTCTTTCTGTGAGTAGCTTTGTTTTTCTTTGTAATAAAAGAATCAATGATACTTTAAAAATATTGACATGCAAACTCCCTTTCCCTGCCAAGATGATCAGAGACAGACTCATTGGTTTGTGAATGAGAATGTTAAATGACAAGATAATTTCGGTAAATGTTTGCATGAACAGTCCCTATTTCTTTGCAGTCCAGATACAGGGAAGGTCTCTGCACAGAGACCGATGTGATCTTCTTCACATTGGTTTGCTAGTGATTTCAACCTTGACCCAAAGGGAACACCTTCTCTGGAAGTGACAGGTAATTTAGCTTTCTTGCTTAGTTCTGGGGCTCTCTTGTAGTGAATTATGTATGGTGCTTCTGTGATGTGGACCTTTGTCCACTGAGGACCCAGCTGAGGCTGTTCAATTTCTTTTTAAGACCTTAGATTAATTAGATCTAAACTATTTCTCCAGTATTTTATTCATAAATACCAACCATCAGCAAGGATTATTTCAAAATCAAAATCTATACTAAAACCAAGAACTTGCCTCATGGAATAGAACAGCAAGACTCCATTTGGTCTCTCATGGGACAAAGATTTGTCCATTACAGTATAATAAATTGGATACAAGCCTCTTCTTGTTAGGAGACGCTTGAGAGCTGGAGGTTTTCCTCTGGTGCATGCAGCCTTCATTGCTGTTTGCTACAGCTTGTGTATTGGAAAGATTCATTCCAAAGTTTGTACGTTCCACAGAACAGCAGCAAGTGCATGTTTAGCACTCATTCATTCTCTGTCGATATGTGCAACAGAAGAGGACAAAAGGAAATGCAAAACTCTAAACTCTTGGTTCAGAGATGATGCCTTTTATTACACCAACTAAAAAAAAGTATCATCTCTGAACCAAGAGTTTTAGAGAGTTTTGCATTTCTTTTTGTCTCAGACCAACACAGGTACTAAATACATCCATAGGATATGTCTTTCTTTAGGACCAAGTATAGTCTATCTCTGCTCACGTATGCAAGAAGTGGAGGGAAGGACTGCCACTGGCTAGGTTTTCAGTGCTCATTCTCTTAAATAAGACCCACTGGTTACTAGTCCTACCCAGTTAGAGAGCATAGGAAAGCGAGGCCTCCAGGGTCCCATGGGAAATATTTTCCTGAAAGTAGGTAAACTAACCCAAAAGCCATGCTTCACCACTTCCATGCAGTGCTTCTGAACTACACAGCATGGCGGTCTCAAATGGTGGCACAGATGATGGGACAGTATGTGGCACTCAGGGCACAAAGGAGGAATTCTGACTAACTATTCTTGCTCCAGAGTCCAACTCAAACATGTGTCCCTCACATGCCCCCCCCCCCCAGCATGCCTCAGCACACGCAGCAGGCAGAAAGCACAGAACGCATTTACAAGAAAATGATGCATTTGCATTGTAGTTCCTAGATTTGCAACATGGAAACAAATGCAAGATACTTTAAATCTTGGTTATACATATGCTTTTTCCTTCAACTTAAATTAAGCTCCTCCTTCAAGATGCACTTTTGGAAAAGTAACTGGATGCCTTGCAACTCAAGGGCAGTCAGGTTTTATCCATTAAAGATGGGATGTAAATAGAGGCAATCTGCTATGTGAAAAAGCTACCTCCTCCACCACCCACACACTCAGTCCTGTTGCTGAAATGCAGATGGAGAATCTCATTAGGAATCTAATACAATAAGGGCATGTAGATCCTGGGGTTGGGGGGTAGAAATCAGATTAGCTTCATTACTTTATTCTGCACCTCACAGCGCTTCTGCCAGTGGACAATTGCATTAGATCAGAGTAGAGATCAAATGGCAAAAACTCCCCCGAAATGCTGCTGCTCATTGTCTGCAACAAGAATAGGGAAAAGTGCATTTATGGAGGACGCAGATACATCTGAGATATCCCGCATTTTGGGGTAGGACAATTTCTTTCATAATATTTGTGTTCTGATGACACTTCTTTTCTTCATGCCCTTTACAACAGTATAGATGGATTGTCCCATTCAGAGATGTGAAAAACAAAGGCATAAAAGTTAAGTGACTTGCCTAAGGTCATGCAGCAAGTCAGTATGAGAGCCAAGAGTAGCAGAAAGGGCACACTGCAGAAGCCTTAAGACCAATGAACTAGACCAGTAACATAACTCCATATGGGTGAGTGGTGCACCAGACCCAGTTGCCAACTCAGTGGGACACCAGACTGCCACCCCCACCCCTGTAGGCTAGGTGCAGACATTCAAGAAGCCAGAATCTAAGTTAAGTGGTTTTCTGTAAATGGCATATTTTAGATCAGTAACAAACAGAACACACATTCACCCTTTGGTGGGAGCAGGGAAAGAATCGGGGAGGGATGGTTGGAAATCTTATCAGGTTCCACTATTTTTAAACCAGTCTATGTGTGCTGCACTTCTTTTCTGTTACAGGTATAAGACCAGTTTCCAATCACTTATATGGGTAAAAGTGTAATGTCTGTATCCTGGCAGCAGAAGCAGCCTCAGAACAGTGCTTTTGCAGAACCAGCCAGGAACATGGACACTGCACTGGTGCTGTAGGAGCAGCAACGACAGCATGTGAACTGTGCCATGGCAGCAGCAGCCAGAGCAGATAAGACTTCTGCTTCCTGCCAAATCCCCTGCCAGAGCTCCCCCTCATGCTCTCTCATGCAGCACAAACCCCACTTGTTATACCTCTGAACTAGCCTGCTTTGTAGGCCTGTGAAGCGGCTAGTATTCATTTTGGATTCAGCCGATTCGGAGGACAGCGATTCAATTCGGTGATTCAAATCACTGTCCTGAATCTGATTTGGAGGTTCAGCTGCTGTCGAATCTTCAAAATCAGCCAGGCCAGGCCCATCCTCCCCCAGACCGGCAATGATTGCCCTGCCTGCCCCAGCTCCTGGCTCTTTTAGAAAAAAAAAACCCCGACTTAGTGGGTGCTGCCAGGCAGGGGGCAATCCCTGCTGCCTCACACTGAATGGAGGGCTCTGCACAAGCCCCCCAACCACTCTCAGTCCCCATGGGTGCCCCACCAGGCCAGCTCCGGCCCTTCAAGAAAACAAACAAACAAACAAACAAACAAACAAACAAGAGAAAAGTCTTGCACTCACTGCTCCTGCCAGTATGGGGGTGATCCTCACTGTCCCCTGCTGCCCTATGCCATGTGGGGGGCTCTGCATGAGCCCCTTAATACCCCAAGGCTGTACCAGGAGCCACAAGTCCCAGGGCTTCTCTCATTTTTTTTCTCCTTAAAGGGCTGGAGCAGCTCCAGGCCCACACGGCAGCACCCGGTGAGCTTTTTTTTTAAAACACCAGGAGCTGGGTGGGCAGGGTGTGTGTGTGTGGGGTCTGTGGTAGCAGGGGATGGGCCCTGGCAGGCCTCCCCCCATGTTCCCCTCCCCCAGCCCCTAGTACTTACCAGCTTTGAGTTAGCTGCAGCTCCCTGCTGCAGTCCCCAGTGACTGCCCAAATCAAAGCTCTCCAAATTGATTTAGACCTTAAAAATAAATCGGTCTCGATTCAATTCGGATTTGGAGATTTGGGCACCGAATCAGGCTGAATCTCCTCTGAATTGAATCACCATCCAAAGTGTCGTACAGCCCTACTGCTTTACTCACCGTTACCTCTACCACTTGCATCATCTTAAAATGTACCTTTAATTTTGGAAAAGTAAGTAAGACTCAGTGGGTGCATCCCCATGTGCCATCTACACATGATAAACTCCAGCGCAGTCAGCTGCTCCTGGGCTCAGAGTCTGCATGTGCACCTGGGATTTCAGCAGTTTGAACCAGAGTGGAGCAGCTCCAGGATGGCAGGAATCTGGAGGAGGGATTAGCCCTGGACTCTGGGTGGTGATGTCAGGTGGCAAAGGGGTTGGATGCAGCATGAAGGTGCTAAAATGTGTGGGTCCAGCCCCCTGTTACCCTCTACACATGGATTTCAGTGCATGTAATTACTCCACTGCAGGATAGTACTGTCCCCAACAGTACTATGGCAGAACTAAGTAATTTACTGTGCCCTAATACTGGCACAGGTGGAGACAGTGATGTGTTACTGCCTAACTAATTAGCCAGCCTCGCAATAAAGCACACGTGTAGATGTACTGAGACAGGTTTTTTCTTCCCAGTTTCGTGGCCCAAATATGAAACAAGAACAGTTAACGTGGCAGTGGTCACATACAAAAATTCAAATTCTGGGAAAGATCTTAGGTCTCCTGCTCATTGGTACAAAGTATCTGCAAAGCTAAATAAAGAGCTGCCCAAATATTCCCTTGGCAAAGAAACGCCTCATCAACACTATACAACCGGAGAGCTGCTCCTTTCAGCAAACCCTTTCCTCCCATTAAAAAGTGGAAGCAATTTGAGTCACCCCTTATTTGTACATAGGGATTGGCCCACTGGCCTATCAAAGATGGGAAAGGCCAAGATGAACTTGGAGGGCTTGATCACACCTGGTAGAACTGCTTCCTTCCAATGTTCTGAAGCTTTAACAAGCAAGATACTGTTCGTGCAGTCATCATAAACAAATAGATTGGTTATTAACTGCATAATACATCACATGGACATTGTCAGCTTTTCCAGTAAGGCTGGTTTCCTGCATTAGCCAGGGTACTGATGTTCTCTTATGTATTCCATGGGAAGATAAATTGTTCTAAAATATCAGAATTTGCTAGTCGTCTAAGTCTTAATATGGGATTTGTATTCACCACCTAATGCACTAAAGCTTGCAACAAAGACTCAGATTACTTGCAGGAGGCTATGGAAGTACACAGGAAGTCAATAGCATCACTTGCTTAAGTGTATGTAATTCAGGGTTCTGTGTTGCCCAATATCAGAGATAATCTAGGGGTTCTAGAATATGAAATATGCCTTACTAGCTCTAGAACGTGACACAATTAAAGAGTCTGATCCAACCAACCCTAAAAGTTTTTTCTAAACAGGCAAATTATACCACCTTGAGATAAAGCACGAATATAAAATTGCCCTAGATATATAGCTAGAATGTGCCATGTTGCCACACACAGTCCAGTATAAGAGTGATCGTTTGGGTTCAACTAAAATGCATCCAAAGCAACAAACAAAGCCAAGCAGACATTCCTGTTCCACAAAGAGGTTATACCAGTATCAGGGGTGGGACCAGAAGGGGTGCAGAGGTGTGGCTGCACCCCACTTTCAGACTGGACCTCACCCTGGGAGCCTCTGGGGACTTTTTCAAAGTCCCCGAACTAGGTGAGAATCCCTCTGCCCTTCTCCTCTTCTCCTGTATGCTGCTGCTTTCTCCATTGTCCCAGGGGTAGGGGAACTTCTCTCTCAGGAGCTTCAGGAGCTGCTGCTGCCTGCTCCAGCTGGGCTGCACAGGGGGTGGGCTCAGAAACAGTTTGAGCAGGGTTGGGGGGAAGGCATGCTTCTCAACTCAGCTCAGATGGGAAGGAAGGGGAATTTCTAGCTGATTTGGGATCTTTAAAAAGTCCCCAGAGTCTCCCACAGCCCAGTCTGCTTGCACCAGTTGTGGGGGGGAGGAGGGAAGTGGGAGGAACCACCCTTGCAGCACAGGTTGCAACTTCCACACCCCCCTTTGCCAAATCCTGGATCTGCCCCTGACCAATATAATCATACCAGGTTGTACCTGGAAAAGCCTCCTATATGGACAAGCCCTTAGGAATCCCATTGCTAAGAAGAAAAAAATCCAGTGGTATTAAAGAAGTACAGGATAGACTGGTATTGCCATGAATGCAACAAATTACAACTTCCACTTTAAATGCCAACCTTCACAAACACTGAAAAATTGATCGTGAAGAAAGAAGAGACAAAGATGAGGCAACCAGAGGTATTCATTATCACAAATAATCCCAGGATAAGAAGATTTGTTTAAAGTTTCTTCTCCTCCACGGGGATGAATACACAATGAAATATCAGACAGGAATGTCTGCTTTACAGTTTCTTTTATGTATATGCATATGTGTAATGCAATGAAAGAAAATCTTCCTTGTATATTCTACAGATACCAGTATCTGCCTACTCCTTCCCAATCCTAGAAAGCAGGATGCTCTCTCTTTTGGAATCAACTCTGTGTTTCCGTTACTTATTTCAAGGAGGAACACATTCCCAATCCCTTTATTCTCCTGCCTGTTAACTTCTGAACTGTCAGAGGGGGTTTAAAGGCTAGATGTACTGACAAGGAGAATTCCTTGTTTTAAAGTACTAGTCATCAGGCACCCTTAATTAAAAAATGTATTGATTTTTTCCCTGCTCTTAATGACAGGCACTAGTCTGAAGCTCCCTGTTAGTCATTGACAGTTTTAGTAGTGAAACAAAGGGCCCTTATACAGCACTTAGTGAAAAATTATGACTGATTAAAAAGTGATTTATCATGGTAATGGCATCTGCTTAGGCTTTGGAAACTTTAGAGGCACTCTTCAACACAGGGAAAGTGTTGAATTCTCTTCAAGTCTATGACTACAGAGCTTCTACTTACACATGCCTTGCAGGGATATCTTTTGAACCACCTTATTTCTTGAGCTATCAACATTTGCGTAAAACCAAACCTGTTTTCCTGATGTGCTCTGTACTGAAGCTTTGCATATAGTCAACCTAGGAGTATTTTATATACACACACATGCATGCACATATCACACACATATGGATTTTGCTGAGATGGCAAAAGGAAACATAAAAGGCAGAGGTGTAGCTGAGCAGTTTTGCATCATGGGTAGCAGTGCCAGTGCCAGTGGCTGCTATTTTTATATTCTCACTAAGTCAGTCCCTAGGCTTGGTGCCCTGCTTGCTCTCCCATAGGTATAAGGGCTTTCTAGTAGCAGGTGTACAATTGTGAAGGAAAATATGATTGTTATGACTAAGACTCAGAAACAGAACCTCATCTCCTGACTTAACCTATAATATGTAGTCACAGCAAGTATACAGTCAGTTTCCACATTCGAATTGTCTTATGGTAAGACCCCTGATCCTTTAAGGTTGCTGCAATTTGCCCATACCTTCAGAGTCTCAGTACTTCCTTTGTTCAGAAAGTGGAGAAAAGAGAAGAGTTAATGCATTCCTTTCTTTGCAGCAGCTTGCTCTCTGACCTACCATATGTACTGTCCTATCCCTTCTTGCGCACTTGTGTATAGTGAAAAACAGCTAACAACACTTGCTTCTCCTTGTCAGAGAGATACTCCAGGCTGGACCAAGAAAGTAGGTTGGAGTCTTTTTCTCCTGAATAACCAAGTATGACATGGACATCCTTTGGTTCAGATAAACATGGAGAGTAGTGATTATGTACCTTAACAGGTGTTTCCTCTTTCATGGCATGGTAAGAGGGAGTGATCCTTAAGAAGTCAATCATGTCCTGAAGGAATCCACCTTCACAGAAAGCAGAGCCTAAAAATGATTCTGAAGTACTTCTAGAAATATGAAAGAAGAACTGGACTTTACTCAAGTGATTTGGTGGAGGAAGAATGATTTGCCTCGGCTTCTTCAGAAGCAGGACAGAGATAAAGAACAGGATACATTCCTGGTAGAGTGCTTTGCTACAAACGCATCTCAAAACTATATCCTGACAACACAGAAACTGCAATCACACTAGATCAGATTCAAAACCTGCAGCAGTTAATAGGACTCTGTCAGCTTTGGATCAGGCCCAAGAAATAGATATTGCTAGATTGGAATGGTTTTCTCTACAATAAGTGATGTGACTAACCATGAACTGCTGAAATGTGGTGAAAATGTGAGTCTACCCATTGCTATGTGCAGTTTTGACACATGCAAGTTGATGCCCAGTCATTCACTGTATACATTCACAGTCATTTGCCATATGCTTCCCTAAAAATACATGTGACACACTATTGCTAAAACAATTGAGAGTTGCCAGATGTGGTGCTCAACAGTTGGGAACCCTCAAACTTAAGATGGTCTTGTAAACTCAGTTAAGCCCTCTTCTGCAAATTGTGGAAGTGTGACTCACCAGCTAGCATGTTCCCCTTATGGCTGGTTGTAGCATCACAGGGGTTTGTCCTCCTTTGACATACCTTGCCAACTGCTACTCCAGGTCTTCCAATAGTGCATTTCTTCAAGGATTCAGTCATCCAGCCCAGTCATCCTCAATCCAATTCTTTCCAGGATTAGTGCCCTTGAACTTCCAAAGAAAACAAACCATATAACAAACAGTACTGTTTCCAAGCATCTTTTCTCCTCTGCTGCCCCAAATTGTCTTTCCACATCCACTCTTCTTTCCAGGGTCAGATGACACAAGGATTCTCAATAAAGTCCTCAAAGCACTCAAGAAAAACCCCAAACAAGTTGAGCTTGAAAAACATACCTATTCATTTCAGGTTTGAATTATAATCACTCTTGGACTCTTCTACATCCCCGGTCTACTGTTAGATTGTCAGCCCACAGAGCTTTGAACCAGGGCCTGGTGCAACAGAGTTGGATCTGCTTCGTACCACCACACAACTAAGCACTTGTTGGTTATTGCTCTGCTCACAATAGTTTGCCTTTTTCTTTTTCCTTCCTCAGGACTCTTTTCTAGTAAGCTTGCACAGCCCTCCTCCAGGAAACCTAAGCCTCTGCAGGTGCGCCTGGTAACTCAGTTAGCTAAGCCCTATCCAGGTGCAGCTAGGAAGGCTAACTGAGCATTCAGGCACCCATTAACCCTTTCTGTACCATAGGCTTTTTGCACTCTATCACAGTATATATTAAAGAGGTTTGATAATATGATTGCATTTTTGCATGGCACCCTGGTATCATTAAATACACAGGATGGACAGTGATCATTTGAAAAACAGCTATTCAATATTGTGGTTTATCCTCCTTGTTCCAAATATGGCCCCATGCACTTTTTGCTGCATGTATTTAAACCCTGCTTTGAAGACAGAATCCTAAATGTCTTCCAAGGGTTTTCTATGGATCTCATCACTATAGCATCCAAGTGTTTCACAGACATGAATTCATTTACATTCACAAAATAAAAGTAATAAAAAACATCATCATAATACATATGCACAGGGTGGTTGTGTTAAGGTTGTGTAGGCATTTCGAAACTTTTGAGTGTCTGACTTTGCAATAACATATTTTTAAGGAAGTTGTGTGTGCACGTGATTTCCCAGGTTTAAAAAAAACAAACTGAAAATACAGATTTCATTATGTGGCATCATATGATTAGAGAGAGAGAGTTATCTGTGTTAGTTTGAAGTACATCAAAAGGCAGGGTAGAGCCACACCTTTATACACAAAATAATAAGATACATACAGAGATAAAGCACAAGCTATCTTGAACTCAAGTTCACTTCATCAGATGGTGTGAAAGGACAAGCAGAAGCAGAGTAAAAGAAGGAGAGAAATTAGAATACAAAAGACAAGCAGTGGTGGGGGGGTGGAAGAAAGAGAGAAACAGGAGAGAGGGGGCAGTGCTAGGAGACAAGCAGATGAGCAGGAAACCCATAGGAACAAAGGGGGTTACAAAAGCTAATCCAGGTAATGAGATAAGAATCCAAAGTGCTTGTACACGTGATGCCATTACCGCATACACATGATGAAAATGTCACTTTGTGTGGCTTAATAGCATCACACTGTAGACGTGCAAGAGTTTTGGCGGTTTTAAATGAGTTTGCATGGTTGAAAACTAACCTACATCCCAATGTAGGTTAGTTTGCAACAATGCGTTGCAGCTATTAGTCAGCTCACCCCCCATTGTGGGAGAGGCAGGCAGGCTCTGCAGAAAAAAAGGATTGGGCCCCCCGCCACCTCTGCCTTCAGCAACACCCGCTGAAGGCAGGAGCAGCGAGGGGCCTGACCCTTTTTTTTTTTTCAGTGGAGCCTACCCAACTCTCCCA
>NW_017728943.1:66095693-66160693 GCF_001723895.1 Crocodylus porosus
GGGTGAGCTGCCAGCGAGCTGAGCAGCCCCTGAGCTGCAGGGAGAGGGGATGGCCCAGTCCTTCCCTCTGCAGTGGTGGTGCTCCCTGGGGCCACCTAGGCAGGCTCAGTGGGCCAGGTGCTGCCTCAGCTTGGGGTTGGGGAAGAGTTGGATCAGGCTGGGTTCTGCCTCTGTGCTGGGGCAGTACCCAGCCTGCTGGCAGCCTGCCTGGGTGGCCCCAGGGAGTGCTGCCACCATGGAGGGAAGGGCTGGGGCCCCCAGCAGCTCTGGGGCCGCTCAGCCTGCCAGCAGTTCACCCTCTTGTCATGGGCAGGCTCCACTGGAAAAAAAAAAAAAAAGGATCAGGCCCCTCACCATAACAGTGACAGAAAAATAAAACCGCTAAATTGAAACAGTGGGTTTCAATTAAAAACCCACCATTTCAGTTTTAGGGGGAATAGAATGCAACCCTAAGGACTAAACCCCCATCACATATACAAGCACCTGCATAGTCCCTGTTTAAACCACACTTAACATAGTCCAGTTTGCAGAGGATTTCTTGTTCTGCAGTTTCCCATTCAAACTAGTTTTTAAGATTGTTTTGCCTAAGAACAGCAATCCTGAGGTCAATGATGGAGGGAAGTTGTACTGTTCTGCCCAGGCTTTTGTGTCTCTCTGCATCTGATGTCAGATCAGTGCTCATTCATTCTTACAGGTAGAGATTACTCTGTCTGATGCAGATAGCAGAAGGGCTCTGTAGGTGGGTAATGGCATACATGACATTCATAAAGTTGCAGGTGAATGGACCTTGGATGTTGCACTCCTTGTTATTAAGTCCAGTGACATGTGGTCTATATTGATACAGGGACACAGCAAGCAATTGGGTCTATTGCAAGGCCTGCTGCCTTGGTGAGGATAGGAGTCGGTGAGTCTGTTGTCTGAGAGGTGCCACTTGAGGTTGGGGGGTTGTCTGTAAGCCAGGACAGGCTTGTCCCCAAAGGCTGCCTTGAGACTGTTATACTTTTCCAGGAGGGGCTGGAGGTCATTAATGATGTATCTCAGGTGTTCAAACTGGGGGCTGTAGGTGACAACTAGAGGGATTCTGTTATCCTTGTCCTTGGATTGGTACTGTAACAGGTCAAAGTAAGGTCTGAGTCTGGCTTCATAGATCTGAGTGGCTACAGTTTGGGATTGTATTGTAGCTGTAGGAATCCCTGCTCTAGATCCCTATGTTGTTCATTTTGGCCAGTGAGACTGGAGCAGATCCCCCACTCCCTTGTCTTTTGCCTTCTAATTTGTCTCTTCTTCCTATACTGTGTTTTCTGTGTGTACTTTCACAGCATCTGATGAAGTGAACCTGGGTTCAGGAAAACTTATGCTCTCTCTATATATGTTATTTTGTTAGTCTATCTAGGTACATCATATGATGTCATATTACCCCTCCCCCAGCTCCTGGTAAGATCTATTTTTTCACCTCCTACAGCTTCCATCCCTGCCCATGGTCTTCCTCTTCCACTTGCTCCTTGTCCTACCTAATCTTTCAATGTTCCCTCCATTTTTGTGGCAACTGAACCCTCACTTTTCTCCACTGACTTCCACAACTCCCTTTTTCTCATGTTATCTAATGCTAACTGGAGTTACCTTTGAAATTTTGGCACTGAGTTTAACGTCATAATAATTGACCTTTGTACCATAGAAATTCGTAAGACGTACAGCATGAATAGACACAGTAAATGAATCCATTGTAAATGAACTGTAATTATGTGTATTTTGTATGTGGTAAAGAAACCAGCCATGTAAATGATGACAGCTAATTATATACATCTCTCTTGAGTATTAATATCACTCTCCCTGACAAGGAAGTTGTCTTAAAGGCTTTTTCCTTTTTGTATATTGGCTACAATATCTGCAAATTTCTTAAGGGAATTATAGTTACCTTTCACTGCTTAAAATTAAAACTATTTTTTTTTATCACAGAAATCCTTAGTGTAATCTAACTAATTTCCCTGTTATTGTGCTAATAAGTTAAATCCTACTTCTCACCAGTTTCAAGCAAGACTAATATAATTGATTTCAATGAAGACACTCTGGATTTACACATGTATAACTGACAGGAGATATTTTGCTGGTGAATTTGCTCTCCTGGGAGGGCTGCAGTTTAGAGCGTGCAGAAGAAGCATTGGGTGATATTAGGCCAGAACATGATCTCCACTGGACCCCTCCCCCCACAATGGAGGTATCCAGGGAAAGCAAAAGTCTTGGAGGTTCCCCTTGTAGAATTCCCTTCGACTCCTTCCTGTTTGGGGGTGAGGGTGCCCCCACACCACACACAGAAGATGCAAGTCTCTACTCCCCACAGACATTAGAGATGTCCCATGCTTGCCTGAGGGACTCTTTGGAGGCAGTGAGCCATCCGTGCACAGGTCCTGCACCACCACACAAGTGTTAAGGCCCCATGTTCTCCATCAGTTTGGAGCTGTGCCATTTCCAGAGTTGATTTTTGTCTTTTACAGGTAGTTGTCTCTAAGGTACATGGAGGGCAGAGGGTTTCCGTGCACAGAAGGTCCCTCCTACTCTGATTCTGGGGAATCTAAGTGCTTTTTATGCAGTCCACAACGAAACAGAGGCAAGTCAAGCCAAACAATAAAAATCACAAAATCATTGGTTTGGAAGGGATCTCACAGCACACCTCATGCAATCACCTGCACAGTTGCAGAAACTGCTGCTACCAAGCCATCTCAGATAGATGGCTATTCAGCTTTCTCTTGAAAACCGTCAGTGAAGGAGATTCCACAACTTCCTGAGGAGCTTGTTCCCATGCCCTAGTGCAGAGCTGTTCAACATTTTAGGAGCTGGGGCTGCACCAGAAGGGCTACACCAGCTGGGGACTCATACCGAAGGGGCTGCACCAGCATGGGCCATGCCCTATCGTCTCCTTAAGCACAGAGATCAATCCCATAAATCCTAAGATATTTGTCATGGTCACACAGGAAGTTTTCATCAGTCAGAGGAATAGATTCCAGGCCCACATCCCAGACCTGTACTCTGACTGTAATTTCATTTGGAGAGTAGGTACACAAATGTGCAATCTATGTAGCTTTAGAAATGAAGTCAGTTTTGCTCCATAATTGGACATGTTATACATACAATACTTTAGAATTTGTAACTTATTTCATGGTCAATTGTCAACCTGTACTGTAATCCATAGAAACCCCCAGACCAATAGTTGACAAACATAATAGATATACAGCACATTCACTCATGAGTGCTTTCATATAAATACCCCAGTGATTCTCAGTGTTGTTAGATTCAAGGCACCTCTTGCTAGACTTAAGGCAGCCTTCATAAAATGCTAGCGCTGCTTTCACTCATTTTTTTGGTTTCAGAAAAATAATCAATTCTTCTGATGCAAGGAACTCCAAAAAACTACAAAAGGTCAGAATCTGTTTGATACTACAGACTTCCATGTGTAATCACTCTTTAATTTATGAATCATGGGTAGGCATTTACACACCTAACAGAGCTAATATTGTATGGCAATGCATGGCACCCTTAAAAGGATTTCATGGCACCTCACAGTGCCACGGTGTCCTGTTTGACTGAAGTAAACAATTAATTTCACCAGGACTAGCTGAGTAAGGTGAACAGGATTTAGTCCTGGTGTTGTTATTAACAAGACAGGCAAAGAGAACTGCTTCTTAAACAAATGCTTAACTGCAGATTCTCGTTTGGTGTAAATAAGCATAGTTCCTCTGTTATCAATGGAGCTATGCCAGTGTACACAAGATTTAGATCTGGACCATGAACATTAACTTGGCAGTGTCTCTTTACAATTCTAAAAAAAAAATAAAAATCCTAGAATGGTGGATATTAAAATTACACAGTACTTAAAATTAACAGGACTTTCCCACAATGGCAAGCCCTGCAGTGTTTTTAGATAGGAATGATAAGATGTAAAACAAACTTTTGTTATAGCGAATGCTCTGCTTTCTGTTCAGTGAGGTATTAGATTAATTTTCTTTGATGCCTGCACCTTTTTTGTTTTCTGTGACAGAATATGTGTTGGCTGGATGGTGTTCATTGTAAACACAGGTGTCCTGAAAGAGATGCAGGTGTTCACCCTTGCTGGCTTAATCTAGTCCCCATGGGGATTAAACAAAAAAAAACTTGCTTCCCCACAGAAAATATTTTTGCATGCCCTTGAAAATAACGCCAGAGACTGTAAGGCACATGATTATGCACTGGCATCTGAGTGAGTCTTAGTCAATATAATGCTTGAGCGTGGATCTTGAATACAGGCACTGGGATTCCCTTGTTTGTGTTTTCCTTTTTTAACAATAAGTTGATTTGCACAACCCTTAGTGCTCATGGATATCTACAACCTCTAATTGCTGCCATGAGAATGTATTGTAGCTGCTTAATCCCTGCATAATACAGAAAACCCTAACAGGGTAATACAGTCCTGGGACCAAAATCTTGGCCACTGTTTTCAGTTCCTGTGCATTTACAGGTGCCCATGGTGCTGGGGTGCCATTGAGTGCTTCAGAAGAAAAGTAGCTCTGCAAAGGAAGAGAGATAGAGCTCCCATCATCTTTTCCATTAATTTAAGAGAAGACAGCTTAATTGCTGGAGCAGGGCACTATGGCTACTTCACAACATGGTGCGTAGGAGAAAGCTAAGCTAGAGTCCTCTGCCTTGATGGGGAAGTGGATGGATTTGGCTTGAGGCAGCTGGTAATTAAAGCAGACCCTGGTCTTGTTTTTTTTTCGTTTTGTATGCTAGCAGTTTCTTTGAACATTATGTGCTTTGAATGGAGACTGAGGTGCTGAGGTCTAAGCGGAAGGAATGGGGGTAACACAGGCCAGGGAACCTGTGGAATAGAGAAAGTTCCCCATTCTGGGGGCTGAGGAAGAAGCCTCCTTTCAGAGTGTTGCTAATGACCTGCGGAGGAGATGCACAGCAGTCATTTCACAGATACGATGGCAGGTCATTGCGACAGATGTTCCCAACATATGTGGAGAATTAATTACCCACTAGTAAACAAAATCTGTGATGTGGAGAGTCATTTTGTCCAAATTTCTTTCGATTTTGCTGTTATTAGGAGCTTAATTTTTCTTGATCAGCCAGACCCTCTTGAATTAAAGTGTTTCTTAATGGGCTGTACTGAACATTTTCTGAAGTGAAGTGCTGAGGGAAAGTGGCAAGAAGCAGTTCAGGGGAAATGAGTTTAACTGGAAGAGTTGATTGTGAAGCTGTACCACAATGAGTGATTAGTCGGTTATTTGATTAAAAGGTTGGAAGCCAATCATATGGTTTAAAAGAAATTCTAATGGTTAACTTGTATTCAACAGCGTTAACACTTAATTTAACTACGGACAATGGAGCAGCTGGGGTTTCTGGAGAAAGTTATAATGTTTTGAGGGAACGAGCTCTAGAGGGAAAAAAAGGTTTTATTTTCCTTTGCTGTCAATATTCTGAATGTGTTAATGTCTAGGGGCCATATCGCACCATTGATTTTTAAACAGAACTCCCCATTTAAATCAATGATGAAATCTGCTTTAAAAAAATCGATAGCATGATATGGCTCGAGGACATTAGAATGAAATTCTTACATTCATGACCCAGATAGCAAAGCACAGGGCCAGAAGCCCCCTGCTGTTTCTCACAACTCCTTTGCTGCATCAATATTTGTGAACCAAACAGTGCGTGGAAATGGACATTATTTACTAAAAGACACTGAAGAACAGAATATTTAGTCCTTTCTAGGCTGATTAAATTCTTACAAATTCTCCCTCCTTTTTTGTTTCTGCTTAACTTTCTCAAGGCTTAGTCCTTGCCCTCTCAATTTTATGTCGGTTTACCAATTTATAAGTTGAAGGTAAGATATAAGGTATATGATAAGATATGATACAAGACTTATAAGGTATATGATATAAATTGCAATTTCTTCTCTTCTACCTGTTTCAGTCCAAATAATATTATGTCATATTCTGAAGTAGAAAACATACACTTTCAGATCCGCATAATGGTCAGAATTTGTAACAGGATCTCCAAAACGAGGTGTCTAGAGGGTTGGGTCGAAGACCTGAACCATTACACCTAACTACACTTAAGTTTTTGCAACACAAGGATTTTGCTGTCCTAGCCCTCTGTCTGATGCTGACCTCCCTGGTAACATACCTGGTGAGGGTGGGCACCACACAAAAACCTGGACCAGCAGGTTGGCAGCACTGGAGCTGCCCTCCTGGCTTTTGGACATGCCTGGACTCTTGAAGTGGCCCCCAGTGAGCATGTATGAGGTGGATGCACACCGTTTTTGCCATCTGCTTCAATTTTCTACCATAGGTAGTTGTCTGCACTGCCTGGCCAGTTAGGCTGGCCCTGGCTTCATGAAAGTTTGGACCCCATACAGAAATTTGCAGTTTTAGTCTATCTAATTTTGATTCCCCAATAGAAAGTTCTGCATATTTTATGTCATTTTTTTTGATGTGCAGATCACAAATGACTTTTTATGAGGGTTGTGTGGTCCCCTTCCTTTCTGCAGAAGAAGCATCTGTCCTTGACATATAGAACCAGATTCAAAATGACCTGGTTGATACCTCCACTTAAACATCATGGCACCTGAAATTTAGGCACTGTGTCCCATTAGGGTGATCTAAATCAACAGGTTGGGCACCCATACTTGGTTGGGCACCAAGGCTGTAGTGATATGAGGCTCTGCATCCAGTGAATAGTTAGAAGTTTCTCAGAAGATCTGCAATTACTCAGCAGGGAGGAACCTGCAGTTAACCAATGAGTAATGCTAGGCACAGGGATATGTATGAAGTCCTGGTCCTCCTCAGAGCCTAGGTATTAAACTTGGGGCTGCCAGAGAGGCGATCTGTTATCTCTGAATCTCGACTGCTGAGAAGGGAGACGCCTTCCTGAACCAGAACACCTAAGTGACAGCAGTATTGAGTTCAGTAGAAAACACAGCACCATTCAAACACACATGGGGATAGTAAGAACACTTACTTAGACAGTGGGAAACCAATGGAGTTTCTGAGTAGTTTCAAACCACGTCTTTCACTTCATAGGGGATTTTGTCCAAACCAGCACATTATGAGCTAAGCTTTGTTAGTGCCTCCATCTTTCCTGCTGAAGCTGACACACGGGACATCCCAAAGGGTGAGATTCAGGGAACCAGAAGGAGACCAAATAAGAGGATGTTTTAATGTAGCCTGGCTTTGGAGGCGGAAGTCCTGGGGTTTGTTCCCTACTGCCAGGACTGTTTCTGCATTTCACTTTAGATAGCCAGGGGTTAAGATAGATAGGGAATGACAGCAAGGGCCTCCACATTCCCAGTATCAGTAGTCAGTACATGTGCTCTGACTTCACTAAGGAATTAGCCACCTGAATAGACATTAGGCATCTCTGGCTGGGATTGTAACAGTGTTTAAGTTGGTCAATTTGGGTTGTTTTTGAAAATACTCAGTAGCCCAAGCCAAGTCAAAATGGAGGATTCTGATGAAATTAAACACAAAGAGACTTTATGGCTGTTGCATAATGTTGATGTGGATTGCTTTTTGTCATGTCCCAATTAGAAGCCATTTGATTTGGGTTTGGTCCACAGTCCTTTACCGCTAGTGGTCTCTCTCAGGACAAACCCTAGGGTGTTTGCAGTTTGATGCAAGTGCCAGAGAAGGACCTAGAAAAGGGTCAGAACTTCCTGGTCTTGCCACCAGGTCCCTAGAAGTTAAAAGAAGTTGGGGTTTCAGGGCCTTTTGGTATTGCAAAAATGAGATTGGTAGAAAGGTGACCCTAAAAAAATGTTCAACTTAATTTGTGTGAAGTTTCAACCAGCCCCTGCCAGGAGAGGAAGGATGACTCAGTGACTTATAGGCAGTGACCATGGCTCTGCTGTTGATCTTGTTGCAGGCTTTCTAACATAAACTTGAGCAAGATATTTAACCTCCATCGGTGTCACTGTTCCTTCCTTTAATATACTAAGACTTTCCTTCTGTCATAGAGGCTTAGTTCATTCATATTTGTAAACTACTTGAAGAATCTGTAATAGAGGGACAAATGTAAACTTTTCCATTACTACTACCTTCCATTACTACTACTTAAAACCAAATATCTGACTTACACATACATTTTTGTCTTAGAACATTTTGCACACACCTATTTGAATTCAAACAGTCACTACATTTTGACAGTGCAGCTTAGGAAGCCCATTTTCAGTATCTACTTCAGAGTGTATCTTCTCTGCAGTGTTATCTGAGGATATGCATTGAGTGTTATCACTCACCTGACACTCTAGCTTGTGTTTAGTTAAGCTTTAAACTTAGGGTAACTGGTCCTTGGTGGGCTAGGGTAGACTTTGAGTGTTGCTGCCACTCAAGGTGGTAATACAACAGGGATTGAGAGCTGCTTATGTGCTCTAAACAGTAAAAGTGGAGGTGAGTGGGATATAAAACTGATCTCTGCACAGAGATAAATTTCCCTAAAGAGCAAGTCTGCACAGCACCAAGGTGTCAGAATTCTATTTTTATATCAACACCAAATTTTAAGGAAACAGATCTTTTTTCAACTTATGTGTAAATACCAATAGAGTACCGGTGAAGGATTATCACTTCAGAACTACTCGTACTTCTTCAGGCTATGCAGCATGCAGAAAGCATGTCTGAATGTCTTTATGCAACTAGCAGAAAACAAATTCAGCAACAGGCTGGTAGGTAGAAATCATAAGACACATAGTCAGGGCAGGGATAAAGAGGGGAAACATCATGCTTAAAACAGAGACTACCATTTATTTCATTTCTTACTCTATTGATTTCCTGTCCTTTTTCCTGAATTTTTTACCCATTGTAAGTAACAAAGAACTCTTTGAGCTGAATTGTGTGATATATAACAGCAGGTTTTCAATGTTAGTATCCACATATTGACAGTTGATATTTATCCAGGAAAAAGCTCTTTATGTTACCTGTTTCCTCTTCATTGAAATATCTCCTTTGTGGGAGAACAAAATGTCCAGCAATGAAAAGAACAGCACCAAAAGCAGATTAGAAATCTAGTTTCTGTGACTGTAGGCCGTGGTAGGCATTACGCTTAAGATGTGATTAACTTATTTATCATGCCATAAATAATAAACCAGCTACAGGTTCAGAGAATGGTGTAACAAAATAAGAAACCAGCGAGCAATAGGTTCCACAAAATATGTGGAACATCTTTGTGGATAGTTTACCTATCGCTTTAAATTGAACATGTGGTAGTGTAGCCCTTTCATGCAGCCTAAAGGTAGCCTCAGCAGTGCAGCCCTGCATCATGTTTTAGGGTGCCAAGGCATGCAGAACTCATCGTCACAGAGAGCCCCAGGACTCACCATAACTCAACACAGTGCTTACCTTGACTTGCAGCTCCC
The DNA here is from genome assembly GCF_001723895.1 of Crocodylus porosus. Taxonomy (NCBI): domain Eukaryota; kingdom Metazoa; phylum Chordata; order Crocodylia; family Crocodylidae; genus Crocodylus; species Crocodylus porosus. Next base: position 66,105,076 of record NW_017728943.1, read on the forward strand.
AAGGGAGCTGCAGAACAAGGCTTGTCCAGGTGCAGGGCAAGGGGGGAAAGCAAGCAGTGTGATTTGCTTTGCAAATCCCAAGGGAGGTGTGAGGCAAGGCAAGCTCCATGCCAAATCATGGTGAGCCATGGGGTTCACTCTGACCTGACACTCCAAGAGAGCTGCTAGGCTAAATAGCCAATCAGCCAGGCTTGCCTGTGCCCAACAGGGCTGATGGGGAAGATTAAACTTCATTTTGAGGGGAGCCTCAAGAACACCAAGGTATCTCTTAAAATAATAGTGTGATTGGGATTGGTTCATGGTTCCAACAGTTGTGCATCCTGCCAAATACACATGGCATGGCAGGACTTGTCACTTCTGGGATTGGGAACTCATTGTTTTATTATTTTAATGTCTCCCAGGGGGCCTTTGTGCATGCAAATTTACTGCTTTTAAATAAAATAGCTCCTTTAAATAATAAAATATTTATGTCTGCAATAGGAAAAACTACAATTTGCTATTTATACATAATTACTAGTTAAATAATGAAATAAAAATATGGATTTTTATATATATATAAAGGGCTTTGTTTGTCTGTCTGCGTGTCTCTGTCTGTCTGTCTCTAAAGCTCCTGGAGTACTCTGATTGTCTCGGCAGCCAATCACAATGTGTATTGGAACAACCAATCAGAGTGCTCTGTACAGACACACAGACAGATGGCTGGATGCAGGGGTGGGGGGCAGGGGCGGAGGGAGGGTGCCACAGGGCCAGACATCAAGCCAGAGGGGGAACTCTTGGAACTCTCAAGCTTGGAGGCGGCAGTGGTACGGAGTTGTGGTGGAAGGGGATGGAGGGGACAGCGTGGGATGGCAGAGTGCTGTCATGATGGTGGGGATGGAGCAGGGTGTGAAGCCAGACCCCGCTTGGCATTGGTCCTTGGAGGCAGTGGCAGCGGCAGTGGTGTGGAGTGCTGGCAGAGCAAGCTTCCCCCACACACCCTGCTCCTGGGAGGTGGTGGCGGCAGTGCAAGGTGGTGGGTGGTGGTGCTCTGCCCCCCGCCATTCTTGACAGGCAATTAGCTAGTTCTATATATAGTAAACCTAATCCTATCATTTATGGGATTGTTGGATGGGTAAAGTACACTCACTTAACTAAGGATTCTAGGTGCAAACTAATGATGTATTTGATATCTAAAAGAAATAAATTCAGGAATAATTTATCCATTAAATGCGATTTGTGTAATTTAAGATCTGGTTTTTCTTTTCTGTTCGTCACACATCTAGTTTTACATACACACAAGCATGCACATACAAACAATATAAAAATATATTGTTAAGACTGCAAAATTAGGCATTCAAAAAAGTTATGAAATGCCAAAATAAAAGTTGTTTGTGAAACCTCAGCTCCCTCTTTTTTTTGGCTATGCATGAGGATTTAATTTTTTTAGAATGCTAGTCTTTCCACAAGACAATTGCCTTATACATTGCACTGATGAAGACTGCACTGAGGATGGGCCAGGTTTGTGTAATATGTTTACATTCTATAGCTATGGCATATAGTTGATATTTGATAATCTTTAATTTTTTAGGATGTTCATACAAGCTTAGTTATGTTATCTGTAGTATTCTTTCTGAAATGCTACATATAACTTCAGTATGCTGAGACCCAGAACACAAATATCAAATGATTTCGAAAATTCATTTTCAAGGTTATATTTTCAAGGTAAAAGTTCTAAGATATCACAATAAAGTTTCTTGCACAAATTAATTCTTTGTGGAGAGGGTACATTGGCCATAACATTTTTTTCATTGCTTCATTATGTAAAATACCAGCTAATAAAATTAAAGTACTTTACTACATTTGTTCCTAATATTTGCTTACTGTTTCAGAGTATATGATGAATTAGATATAAAGCAGCCACAATGAGCTGCTGCATCAACTACTCAGAGGCAGACCAATGTAGACTTAGGGCCCACTTCTGACTTTACTCTCACACATAGTCCCACTGAATTCTCTTGAAAAGTGTTCAGGCCCTTAGTTCAAGAGACAGCAGTATGGATCTAATTTGCATTAATTTATTATTCCTAGCAACAAATGATTAAACCAGTTCTCTGATTAAATCAAAATTGTACTTTGTAACCAGCTGTGCGAGACCTGAATTTTAAATCACACTCTGCATGGGCTGTAGCAATATAAAGAACAAGATTGAAAAATTAATTTTATAAAGAAATATTTAGCAAATAAAAGCTTACCTCCATGCAGAGTTAGGAGCACAGTCAGGTATCAGTTCTTCCATAATTGCCCATTCCAGTGTTTTTTGCTCCTTTCTCTAAAGCACTGGCCACTGTTGGAGCCACAATTCTGGACTAGAATGGCTACTGGGTTTACCTTCTGTGACCATTCTTATGATGCTAAGGACTTATTCATAATGGAGTCATCTGAGAGCTGTGCTGAGAAGTACCAGAGCACATCTACACATGAATTTAAGGCAAATGAATCAACTCCAGTGCTTAGTTTATTGCTCCCAGGTACTGTGTTTTTGCATGCACCTGGAACTGCAGCATGTTGAGCCAGGTCACAGCAGCCACAGCTGGCAGAGGGTCCAGGGGGTCAGTCTGCCAGCCTGGGGATGCTCTGACCTGGCTCAGTATGCTGCAGAGAGGCTGGCTGGGACACAAGCATGCTCCCATGTGGGGCTAGCTGGCAGGCAGCCCTGCACTGAAGGAGCCCCATGCCCCAGCCAGTACCATCAGCCATGCACTAAAGAATGGTGCAGCAGGATAGTACTTGTATCTACATGTACTAACCTGCTGTGGAGTTAATTAGTTTCCTGCTCTCTAATAGGGCCACATATGTAGACATTGAGACTTTACTGTGGAGCTAATTAGACAGCTCCACAGAAAATGTCTCGTGTAGATGCACCACCCTGTGAGTAGTAGTTGTGGTAGTAATAGATTCCTTATTGTGTCTACACCTTGGGCACTAGAAAGCAAAAATCACTCCCTGCTGGTACACAAAGACAGTAAACTGAAAGGGGCTGTCCAGGAAAGAGAAACTTACCAGTGCTGAGCTGTTCAGAGACAAGCCAAACTAGACTGGGTTGTTTATGGAGTTCCTGGGGAAATCCTTTAAAGCATAGATATTTTGGCATGACTAAAGTTTTTGGTAAGGATTGTATGCCAGTATTTTAAAAGTATTATTTCCATATTGTTTCTTTAATAATTTTTTTCTCATTAAAATAGTTTGATGCCATGTTCTGGGCATGCTGCTCCTTTTTTCTCTCTGGCAGCTTCATCCCCAAAATCTGTCGGACCTGAAAAGCACAGTTCACAATCAGGTCTGGACTCTCAGGGAGGCTCCTCCCCATCCCTTCCTGATTGGTGGAAATGCTCCACCAATCACACTGAAGATTCCTTAAGCCCAACAGAGCTGGGCTCTGTTGGTGAATATACCACACCTGAAATTAGTTTTAAGCACACTTTAGCAGCTTAAAGTTATGCCACTCCAGGACAGGTTTATCTCTGATCTGTGTTACCCAGCTTGTGTTTCATTGATGTATGGCCACTCCCCATAGATAAGTCACCCAAGTTATAGTCCTCCAGCATCTCAAGGAGGTTTCCTCTCACACCCTCCTGTTTTGTATGGGAGAGGAAATAGTTTAGTGCCAGCCTCTCAAGTCTACTGTCTGGGGGTGGCGGAGAGGGAGAAAGATGGGGGTTCTGGCACCAACTCTCCCTCCTGCCCTGCAGGTGTGAACATCCCATCCTCAGAGGTGCAGTATTCCAGCTACCCCACGAAGCATGACCAGCACCCCCATAACCTCTTCCCAATCCCAGTTGATTAAATCATGAGACCATCTTTAATTTACTTCCTTTTTATTTTTTCAAATTCTTTTTATTTTATCCTTCAGTGGCTGACTTCTTCCATTTCACCACTCTTCCCCTACTCCCATTTCCATTCCATTACCCACCGCCATCCCTCTGCCGCCCAGCTTCATGTTCCTACCCCTCCAACCTCTCTCTCAGACATACTGACCTAGAGAAGGGGTAGAAGCCAGTCCTGGCTCACTGGCTCCCTAGTGGCAACTCTCAGCTATAACTTCTAGTCCACTCCTTGTGTGAATGTGTGACTTCTTAGTATTTTAGGTGCCCCTAATCTCATTTGATTGTAACATGGAATCTTACCCTGAAAGGGGGTTGGTGGGAAGAATGTAGTTAGGCCTATCCCAGCTGGGGCTTGCTGCTGCTACAGTGCAAAGAAGCCCATGATTAGGAAGTTTTGTGAGATTTCACAAGATCTTCCTCCAACAGCAGTGAGAAACCAAGGATTTCAGACCAAGGGAAAGGGAGTTGGAACCCTGGGTGTGCACCTATTTTTTCAAAAGAAGAGTGGCCTTTTACTGTACCATTTAGCAAATGATACTTATGATAAATAGTTAAGGTAAGGCAAGCAGCTTTAAAGATAGCCCATTCAGCCATCAGAAAACAGTGAAGAGGGGATGGCTGAAAAAATATAGTACAGCCCGGTTATGCCTGCACTAGAGCGAGACCCAGCTATCCTTTTGAGACTGTCATCAGTTAGCACGAGATAGAGCAGCTACATGGGCAACATTTCTCTAAGCAACATGGGGAGCATTTTTCCATGAAGCTATTAGGACAGACAGGATCAGTGCTTCTGAGGAAATGGGCATCTTCAATAAGAAGTGATCTCATACAACTTTTGCAACAGGAGAAAAATCCTTTATTGCATCAGCTTCTTCAGGATCTTCTCCAGTTACATACTGTATGATTAACCCTTATAAAAAAGGCACCAGTATTCTAACATTACATATTTTCCTTCATATATTTAAGTCATTAAACTATGATCTGAAAACCAGCTCACATTGCATGTAATAATGCTGCAGAGAACCAGATGAGCCAGAGATGGGTTATTTTTCTCCCAGAACTGCCATTTTTGTTCTGGAAGAAACTGTGTAAATGCCTGTACATTCAAGGTTTCTACTGGGAGTGCTTCTGGTAGAAATGCAACACCTGTATACAGCCTAAGTTAGTTTAGGAGGCAGTCCTAGCAAACTCCCTGCAGTATATAACCCAGCGATTTTATGTAGTCCATTAGTGGAAAAAAGACACTATTTGATCACATGCCAAATGTTGTCAGAAAGTTTTTCTGCTATCCAGACTAACCTGTTCCTTTCAAAATTCTAGTCCTGGGTTCCATAGTTTCATAGTTTCATAGTAGCTAGAGTCGGAAGGGACCTAGGTAGATCATCTAGTCCGACCCCCTGCCTTGGCAGGAAAGAGCACCGGGGTCAGATGACCCCGGCAAGGTGCTCATCTAACTAATCTCTCCTCATATCACCATCAATAATTCCCCTCACTCCTTAATATTTAATGTTTGCAAATTCATGTAGATAGCTATAACTTCCCATTCATACTCCTTTTAAAGAGCTATTTTAGTTTCCCCTGCTGTCATTCAAAGACCTTTGTTACCAAAAAAAGAAAACAGACTAAAAACTATTTTTAGGAAGTCAGCAAGAATAATAATGATTTCTGTTAATAATAATCAGAGTGTTAGGTTACTTAAAGGATGAAATAATTTACAGTAACAAGTTATCTAACGGTATTACAATTTTCTAATTAGTCACAGGTTCAAATGATACCAGTATTGGTTTATGCTTCAGGGCATGAACAGCATTGAATTAACTGAATAAACTTATTATAAATTGGTAATTAATGATAATTATAAAGTGGGCAGAAGAAATCGAGTGATGCGATTGGCTAATAGGAACATTGAGTGTTGAAATTAATACAGCATAATTCCTTGTTCAGAACATGTTAGCCTTGTAACTAAATTAACATAAGTAATTTTTAAAGCATTTTGTAAGAAAACTTTATAATTGCAATGAGGCATTATGGTGTATTAGTTCATGCCTAGTTGGATTGATAGTAATCAGCTGGTATTAATTTATGCCGGATGTGTCAGTTGATTATTGTCAATACAATTAAATATGAATTAATAAACCGTAATTCATATCCTGTCACATTTTGGGCTTAAGCACTCTTTATTTCTTATTCTATAAATTTGATAATAGCCACTGTCATCAGCCTGTCTTAGCCATAAATCAGAAGCAGTAAGTGAGTGGAAAATTATGAAGATCATTGCTAAATACCATAACTGCACAACGGTGGACAAATGATGTTCTTGCCAAATCCTTCAGGTAGATGGAGGACAACTGAAGATGCCTCTATATTGTGTTGAATTGGGAATGATATAGAAGAGAATGTGGCCTTTCATAAATTCTTCTATATCGAAGGAATAAGAAATAATTTTACAAAACTGTGCATTTCAAGCACACATAATATACTTTTAATAATCTGTGTAACAGGGGGTCTGCTCAGGGCCAATCTTGCTGTGGCCCACCCACTGGTTCCTGGGCTAACCACCCACCCTCTCTTCTGCCATGCCTTGTTGTTAGTTAATTAGTTAAATAGATGGTAATAAGCAGGAAGCTGCCCGTTTTCTGTCCCAATGCCAGGGGGCATTATTTGCGGCTCCATTCCCCCCCTGCACTGCAGCCCAAGCATCACAGATGGCATCTAGGTGTTATCACAAATCATTGGCCCTCACTCTGGGCCCCAGAATCCTCCTAATTGAACCTCACCTGGATTCTCTCATCAGGCAGTCTAATCTGCTTTCATACCAGGCAGCATAGATCCCTGAACCACTTGCAAGAGCTACTTCACAGTTAGGGCGGCTAGGAGCTGGAACCAACTTCCTAGGGAAGTGGTGCTGGCTCCTACCCTGGGGATCTTTAAGAAGAGGCTTGATGACTACCTGGCTGGACTCATTTGAGTCCAGTCTTTTTCTCCCGCCCAGGCAGGGGGTTGGGCTTGAAGATCTACAAGGTCCCTTCTGACCCTACTTCTATGATTCTATGATGATTCCCCTTTGGGTGTGATCCCCCCACTGGGACCTTTGGCTCGCTAGCCCTGGCCCAACTTCCGGGCCAGTCAGAACCCCAGGCCCTCATATCTTGGGCGTCCCTCATGGTGGGCCCCCAGCCCTTCGACCTTTCCGGTCTTGGCCCCAGCATGGACCAGTCAGGGAAAGTTCAGACAGGCGTTGAGTCTATGGCCCTTTTTTTCTCTCCAAGGGTCCACCCTCTGGGTCCTCCAACCAAAGGGGTAATCCACCCGGTTGTGGGGGCTAGGGGTTAAGGTGCCCCAACCCGCCTTTCACCAAGGTAGTAACTGGCCTGGCATTTCCTGGGGGCTCCCGCACCACTGAGAACCCCACCAGGCCATCCACTCCTGGCAGGATACAGTTTTAGGTCATGCCCAAGACCAGGAGCCTCCTAACCATCCCCTACAGCTCCTCCCTTATCTCCAGATGATATCAGCAGCCCTCCGGCCAGGCTATGTTGTTGCCTGGCCCCCAGCAGCAGAACTGCCATGATTATATGGGCAGCCTCAGATGCAAAATGGCTGCCCTCATCAGTCACCTGCCGGCTGCTGCCTTCTGGCCCTCAAAGTGGCAGGCACCAACAGTGCCCTGGCACAAGCTGCAAAAGAGGGTGCTGTAATTATCAGGGAGGTACCAAAGCAATTTTATTTAGGTGATTTTACCAGATAAATGGAAAAGCTTATCTTAAGGACGTGGGAGCTGATCATTTTGACAGGCACCCTCCCCAAGTAGCACTTCCTCTGCCCAATCTGAGCCCCTACATCTGCCCAATTTGAAGCTCTGCTTTCTGTTTCCTGCCTTTTCTGCTGCACTGCTACTTGTCATTCCCTGATCTGCTGCATATCACATACAAAGGTTGCCTGGGGCATTTGTGGCACATTTGCCTTCAGGTGTTGCTGGGCACATTTACACATGAAATTAGTGTGATAATATATACCATGCCAGAATTTACTGCTTCTGGGCACTGTGTTCACACAGGCACCCAGGATCACAGCATGTTGAGCTGAGTCAGAGCAGTCCTGGCTGGCAGAGAGCTTGGGGGGTCAGCCCACCAGCCTCAGCCTGCTCTGAATTGTCTCTATGTTGCTGTAAAGGGGCTGGCTAGGGCATGAGGGTGCTCCAGTGCAAGGCTAACTGGCAGGTAGTCCCCACACTGAAGCACCCTTGTACCCCAGCCAGCCTCATTAGCACTAAAGAATGCTGCTGGAGGATAGGAGTTGTATTTACAAGTACCAACCTACAGTGGAATTAAGTTTTCTACAGCCTAATAGGGCCGCATATGTAGATGCTGAGACTTTACTGTGGAGCTAATTAGGTGACTGTAGTAAGCAGCTCATGTAGAAGCACCTGCTGAGTATCTCATTAGTACTATTTTTCTTGGTACTTCACTGCAAAGCTAGCACTGGTTATTGACCTAAATTATGGTGTAGTACTTGAATTTATGGTTAATAACCTCTGAGCTACTGATAAGGATAATTCTAATGGGCTTTAAAAGTATCAAACATTGCAAATTCAAACGCTTTTTATTCAATCAGATTGTTCCAGTACATTGGCCGTAGGAGTCTTTAGTCACTATCTGGGACCTCTTTCAGTGAGGCTGAGTACACCATTTTTTTTTTCACTGAAAATGTAGATTCTTAACTGATTAAAAGATTTGTTAATTTGTGTTGATTTCATAGATTTTTTTGGTAAAAATGAAAAACTGAAAAGAAAATCCTGGGGGGAAAAATGGCACTTCACTTAAACATTTTCTAAGTGAAATATTTTGGGGTTTTATTTTTTGTCAAATAAGTTCATTGTGACATTTCAAATGGAAAGATTTTGGTTTTTCAATTCAAACTGATGCATTATGTGGAAATTTACTTTATTTTTAAAACTAAAAATATAAGAGGCTCACAAATGAAACATTTTGTTTGCTTTAAGATGAGTTTTCCCCCTCAACCCCTCCATTCACAATTGTTTAAAAATCTTTTGGAACAGCCGATTAACTGAATAACTCATTTGCATGGCTATGAGATTGCAAGACCAGGTTCCGTCCAGTGATCTGAACTGGAAGACCAATGGATTACCTTCAGCTATCCCTTCTCTTGCCTTGCTATTAGGGAGGGTTACCCAAACTTCCAAAAGATTCTCTGAAGACTCTCAAATTAGTCTAGGCCATCAATCTGAAGCAGACAGCTGCCTATGAAGTTATTTAAGGTGAAAGTGATTGGACGTCACTAATTATGATGCACTTTGACTAGCCCTGCTCAGGAATTGACTGCCATATGCTGGACTCACTGCAGTTTCTGACTAGTTCAGGTTGATTCCTAGATAAGCAGAAGTGTGAAATGATCAATTCACAGTTGTAAGGTCCTCTTCAGAGAAAGGTGGAAATAGTCTTCTGGAAGGCCTGATGTGAAAAGGGGCATATCTGACCACTGTCATTATTTAGTTCTTCCAGCAATAGTCTAGTAATATGCCAAAGCTCCTTGGAGGTTTGGAAAAACAGGGGTAGATGCCTTTAATGGATACCCCAATCTCTTGGAGTGTTCTTTTCTAATAGCATAATTTCCATCTTGTCTGAGTTGGCACCACAGAAGCATCTGGCTATTCCTTTCTTTGTTGGATCATGGGAGGTTGGTTAATTTCTGACACTGCTTCTCTTTTTTTCTTATTCTCTTGTATGATGGTAGCCTAGCAGCAGTATCAACAACATCCGACTTGTGTTGACAAGTGCTAACCTACGGCAGTGTTTATTACACATTCACCAAAGATTAGGGGCTGGAAGGGACTTTGTGAGATCATCAGGTCCAGCCCCCCTGCTCTGACCAGGAAAGACTGCGGGGGTCAAATAACCCCAGCATGGTGTGCATCCAGTCTCCTTTAGAAGCTCTCCAGGGTAGATGCCTTTACCACCCCAGCTGGGAGTCTATTTCAGAGTCTGGTCACATGAACCGTGATGAAGTTTTTCCTTATATCCAGTCTGAAACTTTCTTCTAGGAGTTTATGACTGCTGTTTCTGGTTTTCCCCTGGGGCACTTTGGTGAATAGTTGTTTACTTTGGCCTAATAGAGCCACACATGTAGATGCTGAGACTTTACTGTGGAGCTAATTAGGCAACCCTGCAATAAATGTCTCATATATATGTGCCCACATTAGGTAAAACTGCTTCCATGCTCTGGGGTAAAGATTTAAAAGTAGGTAGGGAGCTGTTGTCAGGGACATCCCGGCATTTGCTGTTACCATGAAAATTCATCTAAATTTAATGAAGACTTATGGGACATGGAAGCTGGAATCACAACTAGCACATACACAGTATAAGCTTAAGATTTGCAGCTAGGTTCCCTGAAGATTTCACTAGCTCCGAGTGTCATGGAATGGGGTCCTAAGGCCCCTTGACAATGCCAATTTGGGCCCGATGGGCACCTTCAGTTCTCACACGTCATGTCTTTGAAGACAAATAAGAAAATAAGGAGGCTGCCTTTAAGTCCTCTTGGACACAGTTTGATGGTCTTACTGAAGCCTGTGGGTTCCCAGACCCCTTGTGGGTCTTGTGTTGCAATGGGTGTTTTGGGGGGCACCCTAGCCTTATGGGCTATATGCATGGCTCCAACCGCCCCTTTACCATGCCCCAAGCCTCACAGATGGTACTAGCTTTGTCTTGACTCAGCCTCATTGTAATTCGGCCACTTGTCCTCACTGGGCTCTCTACAGCCCTGTCCCTGCGCCCCCTGTGGCACCCCTTGTCCTCACTGGGCTCTCCGCAGCCCTGTCTCTGCACCCCAAATGCCATGCCCTCTCTGGTGCCAGGGGTCTCCACTCTGTAGTGGGTCCCAGTGAGGCCTCCTCCTTCCCCAAACAGCCTCACCCAAACCACCGGTGTTATAAAACTACAAACAAAACATAAGCCCCTGTGTTATAACTTAACACAGACTACCTAAGGTGTGCTCTGCCCCTTTACCATTACATGGAGCAGAGGTTAGTCAGTCCTCTTTCCCTTCTCATTCTCAGGGGGCTCCTTCCCTGGCAGGGAACTGCCTCCCTGAGTTTCAACCTGGGTTTTATATGGGCCCAAGGCCCTGCCCCTTCCTGCCAGCTGACCAGGTACAGATGCTGACTAATTTCCTCTCCTGCACCTGGACTCCTGCCTGGCTCTCTGGGCTCTCCCCAGGCAGTTCCTGCTCTCCTAGGAGCAGGGCACCTTGGTGCCCTGCAACACTGAGCTTGCTCTGTCTCTTTACCATTCCAGTGAGAGACCAAACTGTGTGTGTACTATACATGCACGATGACTAATCCCGCCCTGTCTGGAGTTGTAGGCCTGAGCATGACTATCCTTGCAATTGTTCCTCTCAGCTGCTGGGGGCCACTGGTTCCAGGGCCTGGATATGAAAGCAAAGAGATTGTCTCTACTGTGTTAGGGCTGCTTCTTCTGCTGCTAGCCAGGCAACATGCCTGACTAAGATGCGGAGGTGAGGTACATCTCACAACATGCGTGTAGATATTATAATCCCTGAGGTGGAACTCAGATAACTGAGGCACAGGGATTAAAGCTACAGTTGCCAGAAATGCCAGTTTTGTGTGCTTAATGCTTACAACTTGATTTTCGGAATACTTTGTTTTGATTTAACCTTTTATGTGTTCAGAGCACAGCTCCAATTGAATTTGTTGGCAATTATAGACGTTCAGCATTTCTGCAAATCCATCAAGAAAATCTTAATCTGGATTCTCAGAAAGTGAAGGGCACATTGTAGTCCATTTATTTATTTATTGACTTATCCAATAGCTCATAGGAATTCTGTGCAGAAAAAGGGATAGAATCCAGTTTTCCAGTTGGAAACCTTAACCAGAAGATCAGCATCTCTTTTTCTGCAGTCCCTCTGCCTCATTGATCACATACCATCTAACACTTCCAGCAGAAATGAGACACAGGTCCTAAAGCGAATATTATTCATTGCTAGATAGACCTGATTCATCTACACATAGAACAGCCTTATCCTATGCACTGAATGAGGCAGAGTACCTGTGGAAAAAATATATTATAATATAATGAAAGACTATAATTATGCAGATCTAAAATAGAACCAGATTCCAGTTGCATGAATAATTTTATATTTGGCATTTCCTAATTTTTACTTGACTTGCAGATTTAAACTCTTCTAATATAGGACATTCAGATGTGATAACTAAATAAATGAGAGATCTGCTTTCCATATAATGTATATACTAAGGATTCTCCATTTTCTCTCTCTGACAAATTTCCAAAGGTAGTTTCCTAATACAGCCCACAAATACACATATGAATGAAGCACTTAACCTTTTAGCTGTTGACTGCACATGTCTAAATCTGACAACACATGGACAACTATTTACATGTGTTTAAAATTTGCATATATAATTACAGAAGCTGTCTGAGAATTTTTCCAGTAGTTTGTAACTAAATCTTCCTAATTCGTTTCCTTCCGGATTAAAACTGAAACACCAGAAGATTGTGACTTGAAAGATTTTACTGTAAATAAAGGTATAAATCAGCCATATGACCACTGTGTTCCAATTGTTTTGAAATCATTTTGCAGAAGGATAGACACTTTAGGGATGAAATGAGAAAAAAAAAAAGCGCACTGAGAATATAGGTCAGGACATTAATATAAATTTGATCACTTTCTTTTTATTCTCCAACAGTCCCAATGATAAATCAGATCACCTCCTCACCCATACCCCCCAACACACACACTTCACCCTACCCATCCTGATTTCGGATCACTGAATGTAAATCTGTGACAAGGGTATCTATATATAATATTAATGGTGCTGAGGAGGGCTTGGAGTGAAGTGCGAGTAGTTGCCAAGTAAGGAGTGAGCAGAGCAGAGCCGTTCATCCTCTGCAGCATCCTCTATATCATCTGCAGGACAAATGTAACATCATTAGGCAAAAAAAGCCAGCCATTCTGCAAGGAAATGGCTAAGTTGGAGGTACCAATCAATCTAGCCAAGAGAGGTTCCTTGTGATACTGTCAGAGGCAACAGACAAAACAGATTGCAGTGTAGATCACAGGATGGTTAAAAAACAAACACAAAAAACCCCTTTGTTACCTAAGATTTACTCTTGTAAAGTTGTTGCTGTTCTGATTCCATTTACCAGACAACCCAGACTTGACTACTTTATTAGAAAAGGCATTGGAATAAGCAGGGATGCTTGGCTGGCTATTTAGTAAAAAATACAGTATCTGTTGTATATAGGGTTTACCAGTACTTATAGGGTGTTTTATTAAATAGTCAATAAACATGAATTGTGAGCTTTAAAAGATTCATTAACTGACTTCTGAGAGCATATTATAAAAAAATAAAGAGCAAACCAAAGCAGCTCATGTTACCATCATCATTTAATTCTAAATTGCAATTAAATTCTTTTTGTGGATATTTACAAGTCTTATTGACTTCTGGTCTTGATAAATGACAGCTTTCAAGCTCAACTTTCTCTGCACATAGGACCTAATACAACACATAATAAAGTCAGTGGAAGTATTTTTATTGACTGCAATGGTCATTGGATTACACCCAGAATAGCTGAAACAGGGGACCAATAGTTCTTAATGAATGATACACATGCAGATTTCTTTGTTGACATATGGAAAGTAAATTAAATTATACAGTGTGTTTAACAGTATGTGCTTTCTCCATCATTTGCAACACTGAAATATATTAATTAGTGAGGAATCAGCCGAACATAGTGCTATATTTTTATTTTCAGTCAGACTAATATTTTATTTGAACTTGCAGTAACATTCACAGCTTGTGAGTTTTACTGTTTAACTATAACCTAGCATGTTTCTTTTAACAATAATTTATTTTTTGAATCTGGAAGGGGTTAAACCTACCATGCACTGTTTCTGTTCCTCTATCAAGGTCAGAGTAAGCAGGTAGCCCAGTTCACAGTTTGCAGGACTAATAAATCTCTCCAAAGGTCAGCATCTGCAGTCATTATCAACCTATCAGTTTTAATTCATTTTTTAATATATAAACACTTGGGATCATGTAGAAAACATCATGAATGTTGTTTAAATCCATTTTTTTAAAGGAGCTTGTTTTAGTCAGTACATTAATATTTTAAATAAAAGCAATCAATAGGTGCATTAGAGATGCTTACCTTCAAAACCTTTCTTGTTTTCAATAAATATTTAGGATAACAATAAACAGGAGAACTTTATCTGGTTAGTTTTTCCTTAGAGTTGCCAGCTTCATTATAAGACTGAAGCCAAATCCATAGCTGGTGCAAGTGTAGTGCCATTTCTTTCAGAGATATTATGTTGATTTACACCAGCTTAGGATCACCCCTTGCAAATGCCTAGTTCACTATACAGGCTATTTGCATCAAAAGAAATAAGAACAAATCTACAAATCACAGTATGATACTTCAACCTGTTAAAATACACTGTGAAAGGGCTTTTAAAGAAAGTTGGTTTTAAATAAGATGATGTAAAAAAAGTAACGAATGCATTGACTTGTTATTCATTTTCTAATATATTTTTCTTTCCTTTCTTCATTTTCAATTAATTCCATTGAAACATATTTTTAAAACCATTTGTAGGAATCCATCAAGTAGACAAATGTGGCTTTAATATTTTAGAAACAATCTATAAGGCATTACTGGATTAGAGTAGATATTTCATTGTTAAATATTGGAGGAAAAATTCTCCAAGAATTTTAGCTGAGCACTTAATAGATTGCTGGACTAGACCCTAGAGCCACATGGGCTCCTCACTGCTACTTCACTTCCACTTTAGGCACATAGATACATTTAGATACTCAAAACCCTGACTCTGCTACCACCTAAACCTGGAAGCTTCTAAATTCCCACATGTAAATCCCTCTAGCTACCTAAATATTTCTTTCTAGGCTTTCAGAAAACCACCAAAGTCTTAGCTGTATCAAGCAGCTAACTCACAAATACCATAATTTTTATAGAAAGCAAGCTTTCCACCATCTGTATCACATGTGCGACCCAAACTGGTAATGCTATGGGAATGCTTCCATATCAAGCCTCCCACAAAGCAGTAATGGTGGTGGTGGTGTTCTCCCTCTCTGTCTCTCTCTCACTCCCCCTTCCCCATCTCCCTCCCTCCCCTTTCTTGGGACTACTGACTATCAAATTATTCCATACAGACTGAAACAGCCTCAGCAGGAGGGTCTGAGAGATTCCTTACCCAAAAATAGTTTATAGTCTAGGAAGTAAGGTTCATGGATATGTGTCATGACTGGAGATTGGGGCTTCCCAGCAGCCCAGAGTTAGGGACCTACTTACTTTAGAGGACTGGGGTTGGACTGAGGAGAGAGCAAAGAGTCTTAGTAGATAGGCAAAAGCCATGCACAGGTCAGGATCCAAAGGTCAATAGCTAGAACAACAAGTTGAGGGGAGGAGGCAGAAGCAACAGGCAAGTCGAGATATTAGGCTACGGTCAAGTGCTGAACCTTTGAAGCTGGGAAGCCAAGGATCTCTTGTGAGTCTCTTTCATAAGATAGTAAGGACACTGATTCATACATTTTGGATTTCAGTTTCAGTATTTCATAATGAATTCTACTGAACTTTGGCACTGCAGCTAGGCTTTTGGTTGACAAGTATCGGCAGAGCCTGTTCATGCTGTTTGAGAAGGTATCCATAATGAATTGAAGGAGCATAGTAGTCCTCCATAGTGCTTGGGATGCATTTTTGATGCAGAGGTTAATGAAGCAGTTTTGAACCCTCAATAGCAACTTAGGGTGGGAGACTGACAGAAAGATTTTCTTGACCTCTAACACCACTTCCTCATATAGTCTGAAGAATTTGTTTGTTACATCCAGTTTGTATCAACCTTTGTTTTCTTCCATTTTCATATGTGTCTGTCAAATAGCTAGTTGGTTTTTGTAAGTGATGGGGATTTAGGGTCCTTTTGTGGACAATCTATTACTGGTTTAAGTTAGCATATAATGATAATTATTCACTTTGTGGGAGGATTGCTTGTCTTATTACTCTTTGAATGGAATCCTGTCCTTTGGTAGTCTTTCTGGGAGCTGAGAGTTCTCAATTATCTGCCTCAGTGAAATGATGATCTAAGACAGTGGCTGGGTTGGGAAGTCTTGAAATTTGACATCTAGGCCAAAGCCAGTTAACATCAGAGATGATCTCTGAAAGCCCTAGTGAGTGACCAGAGGTGGCTTTATTCAACTGCAGTCTTGTCAATAAGTAGGTTGAAATCTGCCAAGCCAACAAGTTTGGAGTAATGCACTACTGTTAGAGAGAAAGTACCAGCAAGCTCCTTGAAAAATCCTTTAGTAGATAGTAGACTGTGAAGGAGAAAAAAAAAACCTATGTTGACTTTGGCTCTTTTTTTTTTTTATCACATGAATGAATTCAAATTAACTTTTCTTCCTTGATGCAAGTCTTTCAGACTTGATATTGGATGCGATGGATGTACTGCTGCCTGCCCCCTTGCCTTCTGTGGGCATGTCTACACATGCATTTACACCAGCTTAAATTTACTGTGCAGTAAGCAGGAATAGGGCGGTGTCTACACGTACAGGCGTTAATGCACATTGATGTTGTCTGTGGACTGACTTGGGACTAAAGTTAGTCCCAAGTTAGTCCATATACACACAGTGTTACTGTCCAGTAAGCCATTTACACATGCGTTACTGCACATTGACTATTTGGAGGAGCCCAAGGAATGCCTGCTAGTGACAACGTCCGGTGTGTTCCCCATGATGGAAGGGAACCCTTCTACTGAACATAACACCCGAGAAGTGGCAAGCGAGTACTGTAGTTTCCCCTGCGGAGAACATGACCCCGCATCGCAACAGCAGGAGCTATCCTTGCTCCAGGGCCGCACGGGAGAGGCTCCTGAATTTAGGTGGGCACAAACATATACAGGTTTAAATACATTTTATACAAGGAAAGGTTCCCAAGGTTAATCTTGAATCATATATTTGGAGACTGGCTGCCCTTTACCTATCCCCCTCCTCCAAATACTAAGTGGCTTAAAGAGTTGCAAGGACTATGGGTCCAATCCTACTTGCACTGAAGTCAACTGGAATTATTCTATTGATTCAGTGGGAGTTGGACCGAACTTTATTTTATTGGTATATGTGGTCTTTTCCATAATGCTGTCCCAACAACTTGAATGCCTCCAGTGGGAATGAATGAATGATGTGCAATGAATATCTGCACAGTGAACTGGATCTAAGAGATTTCTTCAGGTTTTGAGATGCAGAGTTGTAATTTGAGTTTATATAGAGCCTGGGTACACTAAAATTTCCCCAGTTCTGCAGGAGATTTTCTGTTTTGCACAGAATGAATGTTACTGAATAACAGAAAAAGTCACTCCTTTTCTGTGGCGTGTGAATGCCCAGAGATGTAAGCATGTTGCTACAATACTTCTTTAGTTCATACAGTAAGGGTCTGATTCAAAGTCAATTTACATGAGTGAAAAGATTCCCATTTACTGTGATAGGCTCTAGATCATCCCACTGCATTCTTCATGTAAAACTAATATGAGGCCTTGCTTTTACAATTGATATTATCTGGGGGGATTTCCTTCTGTCATTCTTATTAATTAAATTCCTTTGCTGAAATCAGCTGGAGCTTTGCTTGAAGTAGAACTAAAGACAGTAAGACTAGACCCCAGGATAGACGGGACCAGGAAAAAAAAATCACTCGATACATCAACATTGCTTCCCCAACCCATGCTTTCTCTTTTCTGCAGGCCTCCCCTTTGTTTATTCTTTATACTAATGTCCCTTATCTAACCCATGTCTGAATACTTCCAGTGACAGTTTCCAGATTCTATGCATTGTCTTTGGTAAGGTTAAGAGATAATTTCTTTCCACATTATGGTCCTTTTGATTATTTTTAAGTAGAACCTTTTCAAGTTTTGTATATGACATTACAAATCATATTGGTACTAATCCTATGCAATCGTACAAGTCCTTGAAAATGAATGGTACATAAAGTATAAGGGTTGTCTTATCACTTACCGTACAGTTTGGAGAAGAGATAATAAATCTAATTGATTCTCCCATGTGTTATCTTAACACCAGAGTCCGACACAAAATGTACAGCAATATTTAAATTACCACAACACAAAGTCAACATGATGCCAAGGAAAGGAATACAGCAATATTCTTAATTCTGAAAAACTGTATTGGTAATCAATTGAAATGCAGGAGCAATTGAAGAGCTGTCCAATTTTCAATTGCAGTATAAGTTGGGAAACAATTTGAAAATAATGGCTCATACAAAGAGTTTTTGAAACAGTCAATATGGACTTCACGTGAAGGACAAATAAGAATTTGGCAGACTACCCATTGTTCAGCCTTTGTGCTTGAGACATTATCTGCAGTACATGCCAAACTGGCCAAGCTCATATCACAGTGTGAAATCTGTTAGTGTGACTTTATTGAAACCAGATTTAATAGGGTACTCACTCAGAAAGCATCTTCAATGAATGTGTATTAGCATTACTGTGAGCATTACTATTAATATACAATCACTTCAAATGTATTTTGCTAACTCCCTATACATACATGGTTTACTGAACTGATTCACATTTGTAATGTTTATTTACTTTTAATACCTTTTATTATATTGCTATGTCACATGATATTATGGCAAAATATTTTCAATTAATTGCTGCAGAAATAATTTTCTTGCCCACTGGACAATGTAGATTTAGAGAAATGTTTATTTATGTACCTTTCATTTCTAGAAATAAGTCTAACCAACCAGGTTTGGCTCTTTACCTAATTTAGGAGTTGAAACCTGGTAGTCTGAAACTGTATGGGGAATTTTATGCACACACAAAGTTCTAGGTTGTAATAATTTCCATGAAGGCCTCCGATTATCAGCTGAGTGTATATATAGCTATCTGGCCAGAAACCTTTTGTTCTAGCATTCAGAAGATGAACTTCTGCCATGCGACTTAGGGCTACATTGCTCATCTTCAATAATTTTTCGTTCTTAACAGTTAACGTCAATCAATCTGTGAGCGGTCTACCTTACAAGAAAGTTCCCAAAGGACTGAACTGATATTGCAGAGAAAGTTAGATTGGATGTAGCTATATGAAGTGGGGTCATGTAACAAGCATAATGCATTCCCTGACCTATTTTTAGTTCCTTTGGGCCAATACAATGAATCATGATAGAACATAACAAGAATTAGGTGCTGAGCTTTTGTAACCATCATTCAAGAAGCTAAGAATTTTAACAGAAAGGCACTTTAACCGTATACATGTTGTAATGAAGAAACACCTCTAAAACTGTTCTTTGCTGTTTCTATCAAAAATTAAGGTAAAAAAGAAAAGCAGACAAATTATGGGGAAAGCAAACAGTAAAACCAAACCAAAGAGATGTAAATGGAGTTACTAGGGATTTACATCAAATAATTGTAAATGAGAGCTTTGAAATATGGTTTATGGGGTCACCTCTGAGAACTTGTTCTTTATAACAGGGACAGCTGGATACAAAAAATAATGTCTGCACCTGCATAGAAATGAAAATGTGAATGTAGCTTATAAAGCACATAATTGGGAAAAGGTTATGAAAAACTTCTTCCTACTCACTGTCAATGGTCTCTTAGTATGTACACAGAAATTTATTTAATCTATTATTGTGCAACTTAGCAGCATGAGTTTCAGCAAAGTGGTAGTATACTTGCTGTCCTAGACTAAATCTAACTTCCGATGTACTTAACTTTTCCCCTGTGGTTTTCACTAGATATATTATTTTCTTTTTGTCTTGCCCCAAGTTTCATGTAGTGTTGCTTTACTTTGGAATAAAATGGACAGCTCCTCTAAGGAAGGACTTGCCAATAAGATGGCCAAATCAGACTTTGCATTCTACTCTTCTGCATCCTATTAATCACATCCTACCTCCAGTTGCATAACAGCTGAAAGCCTTTCCTATGGTGGGAAAACATTTCTGTTGTGCAGTAGGCAGGGCTAGAAGCTGGGAGCAGGGTACAAGGGTGGTGCCTATCTTTTTTACTATGGAATTCTTCAACACAGCCGTGGTGCTGCCTGGGCAGTAGAACAAAGGAGCTGGAGGCACTGGATCTAATTTAGCTAAGATACTCTAAGCTTCCTATGTGCTATTGAGGTGACAAATGGTCAAATTTTGATTGCAGGCCACTGCAAACATGATGCTGCAGGTGTGACTGCAGAGTGGCTGAGTTTGAACAGATCACTGGCCTTCTCAGTCCTCAGTGGCCACAATCTAATACTTAAGGTTGGTGCAGAACATACAGTTTGTCCTTGTGATCTTGCTCCAGTAAAACTTAAGAACATGCATGGCCTTAAACTTCTAAGAAGTACCTTTGACTTTTGTGAAATGGTTCGTATGCTTCAAGTACTGTATGATCTTAACTGCTTTGTTAGATGGGTTTTTATATGCC
This sequence comes from Crocodylus porosus, assembly GCF_001723895.1. Classification (NCBI taxonomy): domain Eukaryota; kingdom Metazoa; phylum Chordata; order Crocodylia; family Crocodylidae; genus Crocodylus; species Crocodylus porosus. The sequence continues at coordinate 66,125,418 of NW_017728943.1, forward strand.
CATCTGTTATAGATGTATGTGTATATCTTAGAATGGCAGCTACTTCATACATCAGTAAGTATGTATATTCATCAGGCTCCCTAACACATCCTGTAAATGAAGCGATAGTTTAATTTGTTTCCAAGTTCCATTGTAAAGCTATGGTGCTTGATATATTTCTGGAAGAAAAGGTGTTATTTTGTCTTGGTTTAGCTTTAAAACCCTGCTTATTTTCCAGGGAAGGTTTGAATGTACTTTCTTAGTTGATTGCTCTCATGACATAATTAGCTGGCAATCTGGCATCAAGATATGATGGACCGGTGTTACAACAATGCTATAAATCGTAGAAAGGTTAACCAAATGAGATTTGTACCTTTGAAATCTTTACAATGATGAAAAAAAGCCCTTTAAAAAAAAAAATCATACTCTAACGTTAATCTTTTAAGCTAAAAGATTTAATTCATTCCACGTGCTAGAGAAGTATTAACAATTTAATTGCTGCCTGATTAGAAAGAATGTGCTGCATGAAATATAAAAACAACTACAATTTGATACTTACAGTATTTCTCCTATTGTACATGTAGAGGGGAGACCTATAGGATCATAAGACAGTGATGTGTGTAAATTAAAAAGAGTTGGTACTTAAAATTCTTCACACAGATAATTGCATCATGTCTAAATGACTAAAGCAACATCCAAGAACCTTTTAGGGTATTTTTAGCCCTAATTATTTTGTCTTAATGCTAGTCCGAAGTACTATAAAGATCAATATTCGCACTAAGAAGACGAACCAGGAACTATAATCAAACACTGAAGCATCGTTGCTATGCTGAGAGAAACAACTTTATCATTATTGCCAGATGTAAATTTTACCCAGAGATGACTGCCTTTTGTGAGCTGATTGTGACACTTCAAATGAAGTCACAGCCTTTTATTTTTAAAAGACTAAATACACTGCTCAGTTGCTGCCATCTCATGTCCTGTCCTGCAGTTTGCCTTTCTCTCTCATCTCTCCTCTTTGACTGTAGGATTTCTAAGGAGAACTGGAGGGAGAGAGTCTCAAGAACATGTTAGTCCACAGCTGCCTATCTGTCGAGGACAGTACGTTTGATTAAAGGGGAGCTCCCTCCTGGATTTCACACATCACATCAATCACATTGATCAGCCCCAGAAAGGCAACATATTGTCTGGGAATAAGCCAAGGAGGGATATCAATTTCACAATAGCACTTATGTCTTTCAGCCAAGAACCGGTTTATTTTTGGCTCCTGGAGGCTTGAGACTCACTTTGGAGCTACATTTACGTCCAAAGCTTTGCACCATTCTTTCAGTGATAACTTTTCACCTTAAATTTGTAGCTCTGTAAGTGATTTTCATGCAGAAAAAAATAGCTCTCATGTTTTCCCCTATTGCTTTACTCTGGGATCTAATACATTTGGAAGGATGTGATTTCTCTTTCTTCCACGTGTTACTTTAAAATATAAAGAACCTTTTGGTATTTTCTGCATGAAATGAACTTTATCCCTAATTTTTTGCACAAAGAGAACAACCCCCTTAGCAAAAGTTTTGCTTCAAAATATGTAGTATGCTATTCATATTTCCAATGATGCATAAAAAGGCAGTCATTATTTTAATGTACCATTTATTAATAACCTCCAACTGTGATCTCCAGTATGATTCAGATGAAAATGATCTCATTTTTCAGGAACTATATTTATACTTTTAGGCTCCAATATTTGGGTTTCTGGATACGTGGCTTTTCTCAGATAGTTTTTTGATTTATTATATGTGTCTGTCACTTTAAAGAAATCATTCCTACATATTGTTTTATGTTACACTCCCAAGGAGGTTTCATTTAGTTTACTGACATAATGAATCCTACACCTCATGATTAATGACTTTATATTATATTATTATATTCACTTGCGTTTACCCGGGCTACTTTCTTAATAATTGCTGTTTTCATCTCATGTAGTTGTGTGTGGGGGGGGGGGAGGGAGAGAGAGAGAGATGGGTTTAGTTAAGCTGCAAACTGCTGTAGAAAATGAACAGAGAAATTAAATCTGATCCTTTCATCATTAAAAATAAGGGTTTGACCCAGAATCATAATTACTAATATAGCACTTTCTTTCAGTGAAACCCCTCATAATCTATTACGTTTGTATGACAAAATGAATCTTGTAAAAAATTTGGAAAAGCCACTTAGTATTAATCTGCTTGAATTGGTATTTACCCATTGCTACTTATTGAATTATTTAGTTAATTGCACTACTAAACACAACGATCCTTAAAAAGAAATTCTAGTCTGGCTGAGTCGGTGGCATGCTACAAGATACATGGCAAAAAAGAGGTATCAACATCTGCGCTGACATAATGCCTACCAACTTGATAAAACAGACTTCAGTCCTTCTTTTGTGTATGTATAGTCATACATTACCTACATCATTTAATAAAGCCATTTAGCTAATTTTATTTTCAGTAAGGGGAACAGAAGAGGAACACAGCAATATATTCAGCTAACCTTTAATTGTCTAGCAGCTTGCAAAATAACATCATGTGGCTTTTATTTACCTTAAGTATGTCAACTCGTATAAAAGTGCTTTGCTTTTAATATTTAGAAAACTATGATAGGGAGTATTTAGCAGTACTGTATCGTTACATTTTAATTATTTTTTTTTGCATTGGATGAAGTGAGAGTCCTTACTATATACCCTTTTAAAGATCTGCACACTAAGAACCAGAAGTTGAATTCAGGATTTGCAGTTAAAAATGCCATTTTGCTCACAACTTTTCCCTTAAAACAATCAGAAGCAGGCAACTTTGGCTAAATTATTTGTGCAAATTGTGAGCTGTTAAAAAAAAAAAGATCATTACATTGAGTTCCTGGAAATTAAAAAGCTATGCATTTTCCCTTTCACTGTTGTTATATTATAGACACTGAACAGCAATAATTGCTAAAACCTTGCTGTTTTAAATTAGAACAAATGTGTTATAGAATATCAAAGTAGCTGCATTTCTTATTCTGTAATGCTTAATTGTTTTAAGTATTTTCCTCAAATTATTTTAAAATGAACATTTGATGTCCATGTCTGCTTAACATACCTATAATACTAATGTTTATATTTTCAAATTAAAACCCTCAGATGATTTAATTTTATGGCATTTTGAACCAATATTATATATGCTGCCATAATTATTGTTTCATTAACAAATAGTACTTTTAATACTCTTACTATTTCACTTAATATAACATATTTCATTATTCTTATTTCTCCCAAACCAGAATATGCACTGTTGTTTAACTTTTATACAAATTGGAAGACTGCTTCCCTGGTTACAAGTTTTTTTTGTGGTAACGGACATTACCTTTCTTAAAGTTCCATATTCAAAAAAGACTAATTATCCACTGAAGAATATTGGTACTATGTAGCATTTGTATACTGGCTTCCAAATGCATTTCTTGCTGAGTTTTACTAGTATTTTTATAAAATCAATATTTTTAAAAGCATACAGTATAATAGCAATATAAATTAATCACATTTACAGAACTAAAACATATGCATGCAACATATAGTAAACTGTTTTTTCAAAACCTCAAAATCACATGCTTTACCCTTAGGGGGAAAAACAGGTATGATAACATTAAATATGAAATAAATCTATTATTTCCCTAAATGAGTTTCACAGCCTTTGATAATTTATCATAAATTTCACTGAGTTCCTTGACTTTCTTCATCTTGATCTTTCTTGTTATATATCTACCATTTCAATATGTAGCCAATATTATCATACACTGAACTAAGTCAGCAGTTTTGACATCTTCATTTCAATGTCCTTTTCTGTACCTTCAGCAATGTTAATGTTACAAATTATAGTAGGGTATATTAATAGCCATACCCAAGAAGCAGAAAGAAAAGTGCATTTTTTTAAACTAAGTACTAACTTGGGATTTCCTGGGCCCATTGTCAAGTCAGCCGAACCCACAGCTCCTCCATTGTGATGATAATGGATTCCGTGTTGTTGGCTCAAAGGTCACAGGGTCACCGTAAGCTCCTTAATGGACTGTGAAATAACTTTAACTGCATTAACCTCTCCGGATCACATGGGTGGCACCAACATCCAGTCCTGAAATTCTCATTCGCTTATAGAGACAATACCATTAGATTATTATATTTTCCTTTTGGAATAGCAATAGGCTGAAAGCAATTATGCAGCTAAGCGTTTCCATTAAGCGAATGGGGCCTTAAAAAAGATTAACTGGAGCTTCTCCTGCATCCACTATAAAGGTGGCATAAGTCAGAAGTTTTCCAGAGAATTCAGATCTGCTAAAAAAAAGTATGGATGCTAACATAAACTGAAATACAAATGTTGTCTTTGTACTTTTGCGTGGCTACTTATATAAATCATAGCTTTCTTGAAAGCTTGTTCCTATACATTTTCTTAAGAAAAATTTTGGCATTGGAAAAGAACGTGTCCTATTTATCTGAACCCAAACCAGGCAACTGAGAGACAATCTGATTTCCTGCAATAGACTGCCAGTGAATTTTACCTGGTATCACAGGATCACCCACTCTGAGGGTCAGGAATAATGACTGAGTCTGAGTTTGGTGACATGGACTGGTATCTGTTAAACAGCGTTAACAAGACTCATTTAAGCCCCTTTTCAGTGAAGTGTGCACGATAAGTTCGAAGTCAATGAAACTTAAGCACATCCTGAAACTTAAACACATGCTTAAGTGCTTTAAATGCTGAAGCTGCACATAAATTCAGTTTGTAGAAAATGAAGCCTATTCTTTTATAGAAGCAAGTACAATAGTGATCGTATGGGACCAATCTAAGGTATGCAGCTTTGAGGTATGCAGCGTATGCATTATATATATATTGCCATAACTATTTATTTATATTGATTCATACAAAAAGCTCCTATTCCAGGCTCTATGTACTTTAACATATTAAAGAAACAAAGAGCACTGTATCCCCAATTTAAATAACAGAACTCACTTAGCAGAAGGTATGGATGGGGCCATTGTTTTACAATAAAGCTGTAATAATGTAATATATAATTACTCATAAAATTTTGAAACTGTTGATAATAATGTAAAACATATTGCAGAGAGGTTATGAGTAGGGACCTACTGAAATTGTGATTGTGTGAAATCGGACAGTGCCTGCAAAATCTGTGGAAAAAAATTATGGAAAATAAAATATCGGCTCCCCAAAGGAGTCCTTTATGGCACCATGGCCCAGGCACACAGTCCACCACCCCTTACCACCAATCAGAGGAGTACCACTATTGCTCATAGCATAGGGGCTGCCAGAATAGGGGCTGCTGGCAGGTGAGGTTACCTCCTTTACACTCACCCCCAAAGTTACCTTCTTTACATTGAAATTTGGTGTTTCTCTCATTTGTATGAGGTGAAAATGTTTTAAACTGGAGGTAAAGGTTCAAAACCATAGGTGTGTCAGGGCAGTTTTGCCCCTTTAGGAGGAAACTGTCAGTCTTGTTGAGAGAACTTAGCTACAGAGCGTTTGGATAATGAGGGTACTGTCTCATGTCCCCACTGGGGATGCTTGTACACATGATGAAAATAGCCCATTTTTGCGATTTTAATTGTGCCACACTTTACACATACCAGGGTTTTTTGCGATTTAAATTAATTTGTTACAATGCAAATTAAACCACATCTCCATGTAGTTTAGTTTGCAACATAGCTACTTGTAACATTGCAGCCTTTAGTCTGGCAGCTTGCCCCCCAGTGCTCCATGCACCATCCCTACTGCCCAGACAGGCTGCTAGTGGGCTGGGGGCTGCCCCAGCTTGGGCTCAGGGATCAGTTGGATTGGGCTGGGTGCTGCCTCTGAGCTAGGGCAGCCCCCAGCCCACTAGCAGGCCACTCTCACCACCACAGAGGGAAGGATCAGGTCCCTCCACAGCTCAGGCCTGCTGGCAGCTTGCTCCCTGGCCACAGCCAGGCTCTGCAAAAAAAAAGGGGGGGAGGGGCACCTGGTCCTTCCCTCTATGGTGGTGGCACCCCCCTGGGGCCACCTGGGCAGGCTGCTAGTGGGCCAGGGGCTGCTGCAGCTCAGAGGCAGCACCCACCACATGCAAGTCTTCCTCAAGCCCACCTGGAGAGCAGCACCCCATGCAGTGTCCCCACCACCTGGGGCTGCCTGGGAAAGGGCTGGCTTGGCCCTAGGGCAGCACAGGGAGGCTGCAAGAGGGTGGTTGGGTGTGCTAGAAGCTGGATAAAACAGTGGAGATGGTTCAGGATGTGCTGGAAGCTTACGGAAGCATTGGATCAGGCACCTCTGAGTTGAGGCAGCCCCATAGCTGCTAGCAATCTGCCCAGACATCCCCAGAGGGGTGCCACCACTGCAGAGGGAAGGGATCGGGCCTCTCACAGCTATGGGGCTGCTCAGCCCACTGGCAGCTTGCACCTCCCCCAGCCTCAGGAGAGGCAGGCAGGCTTCACAAAAGGAAAAAGCAAGGAAAGGATCAGGCTTCTTGCTGTAACAAAGATGGAAGCCCCTAAATTGAAATGGTAGGTTTTTAATTATCACAATTAAAAATCCACCATTTCAATTTAGAGGACAAAACCCCTGTCATGTGTACAAGTTCCCTGGGAGCTTAAAAACCCAGGGGAGAGAGTGAAATACAGCAAGCCATGAGAGATTGTTAGCTTGCTACTAAGGAGGGACAAGGCTAGGTGTAGAGTTAAAGTGCACTTCTAGTACCCAGAACATGGCAACAGGGTTTACTTTCGTTCTTATTTTTTCATCTGTTCATTTGTTTGCTGGTCAAAGGCTATGCTTTAGGTAGGAGGACTGGCTGAGGGAGAATACCTGCCTGCAAAAACCCACAGGCTATGTAACTCACTTACATTAGGTTATAGAAAGAACCATTTACACCATTTGTAACTTTCCCATTTAGCTAAGTTTTAGGGATGTAGGTTGGAGCTGTGTTGGTCTAAGGACATATGCAGACAAGGTTCTTTGAGTAAATCTGATATTTGTCTGTCTGTCTGTCTGTCTCCTTTCAAAACTAAGATGGTGTCTGTATTCTGCTATATTTACAACAGCCCCTAGTGACCTAGCTGCTGTCAACATACTTGTCAACTCTAACATTTTACATGTGGAACTCAGTATTTTCTACTCCTCTAACATAACCGATGTGGATTTTCCTCATGGGTAAAAATCAGACCATTCTCATTTAATTCAACTGACATTTTGACCAACACCAAAAGGTTTTTTTCTTTTCTCTTCTTTTTTAGGTAGAGGGTTTTCAACATTTTTACTCTAGAAACTTGGAGTGGAGACTTTCCCTGATATTTGACAGCTGAATTGTATCAACAATTTTGCTGACTAAGTACCTGATTCTGAGAAATGCCGAGCAACTTACAAATCCTGTAGAAAATGCAGACACGCCTTTCAGTAGCAGGTTGTGAGAGAAGAGGCTCATGGAGTGTTACATTGATTAATCTCATTGATTAATCTCACATTGATTAATCTCACCTCTGTTGGCAAATTTAAACATTAAAAGTAACATGAGAGTGAAAGCTTGGTTCTGTCGGGAAGCTACACTTGGCCAGTGCTATGTTATAATACGTTAAGCACTTTATTTACAAAATGTTGTGCAACCACTAACTAATGAGTCCAACCTCACAACTTCACTATGGTTTAGGTATGAGGAAAGGAGTTGCATAGTCTCCAAGAAAGAAAATAGCCCCTAAGGCAGGGGTGGCCAACTTGCGGCTCCGAAGCCACATACAGCTCTTCAGAAGTTAATACGCATCTCCTTGAATCTTTGCACAAGAGCACATTGGAAGCTAGTCGCTGCGTGCTTGTGCAAAGATTTGAGGTGCATATTAACTTTTGAAGAGCCGCATGTGGCTCCGGAGCCACAGGTTGGCCACCCCTGCTCTAAGGCATTAACTGACTCATGGGAGTGATTAAAAGAGCTGCCGATCTTGCATTTATTCTAGGACATTTCTTTTTCCAAATACTCTAGTCACCTTACTATCATCCCTAATTGTTAGGGATGTGCGAAGCTTTGAGTGCTGATTTGATTTGGAGGTGATTCAGTGGCCAAATCTCCAAATCTGAATTGAATCAGGAGACCAAAAAAAGGTTTGAATCAATTTGAAGCTCTCCAAATCAATTTGGAAAATATTCAGAGAGCTTCAGGGATTTGGGCAGTCCCTGCTTGCTGCCACAGGAAGCTGGAACTGGACTCCGTGCTGGTAAGTAGGGGGCACGAGAGGGGAGGCATGGAGAAGGGTGAAGGGGACCATGGGGGAATCCCTGCCAGGCTCCATCCCCTGCCTGTTCCCTCAGCCCTGCTGAGATCCCCCCCATCCCCTGCCCACTCTCCCAGCCCCATCAATGGCAGCCCCACCCGGCCCCAGCTTTCAGTTCTTAAAAAAAAAAAGGAAAAATAGCCCTTACTCACTGGCTGTTGCCAGGCAGGGGTCAATCCCCACTGCCCCCTACCACCCTGCACTGTGTGGGGGGCTCTGCCACAAGCCCCCCGACCCCCATCCACTCTTCCAGTCCCACCCCCATGGCTGCCCCACCTGGCCCCAGCTCCCACCTCTTTAAAAACAAAAAAACCCCACTCACCGGCTGCTGCAGTGGCCTCAGGGGGCTCATGGGAGTGTTCCCCCTATAGCACAGTGGAAGGCAGCTGGGAAGGCTTTTCCCCCCCACCGTCTGGCAGGAACTGGTGAGTTTGGGTTGTTTTTTTTTTAAAGAACTAGGAGCTGGGGCCAGGTGGCACAGCCATGGGCAGGGGGGCTGGGATAGTGGGCAGGAGGCTCGTGGCAGGGCTCCCCATGCAGTGTGGGGGTGGGGGGGCAGTGGGGATTGCCCCTTGCCTGGTGGGGGGTGGTGAATATGGAGCTCTTTTTTTCCCTTTTTTTTTTAAAGAGCAGGGAGCTGGGGCCGGCCACCATTGATGGGGCCTGGAGAGTAGGCGGGGGATGGGGCCTGTCCAATTCAGAGAGTCGTCCAATTCGGCAGCAGCCAACTCTCTGAATCAGATCTGGCCGAATCAATTCAGAACAGTGATTTGAATCACCAAATTGAATCACTGTCCCCCGAATCGGATGAATCCAAATCCAAAGCAAATGCTAGCTGCTTTGCACAGGCCTACTAATTGTATCTAAGACAGTTGCTTCCACTGATTCAGTTTTTCATACATGTATATAAGGACATTTTAAAAATCAAAGGAACAAATCCTATGAAGTGTTGAGCGCTCACAAAACAATTCAAGTTATCACAGTAGCTATAAGTGCTTAGCATCTGTCAGGGTTTGACTCCTACTGGGTGTGTCTATGCATTTATTAATGTGCTATAGTTATTGTACATTAAGTTTAACACTTGGATAACCAAGTACTAAATCAGTGTGCAGTAGCATGAGCTGCTACAGAGTAGCTTGCAGGACTGGTTTTAAGTTCTTATTACTTTGTTGATAGGATAATACTGGCATTAGAAGGAGCAGCAGCTGGTCAGCATTTCTGAACAGCAAGCCACTTATTTTAAGTATATAAATATGGTTTTAGATTTGAAATGTTTGACTCCCAAATTACATATTATGCTAATAAAGAGTTGTATTAACAAAATGTTAGTAACTAAAGGTGTGTACACATGTACTAACTTTCTGACAGTTAAGCTAAAATTTGTTCCCAGTCAGCTGTCTACCAGGGGGCAGGAGATTGCTCCCTGCCCCCAGGAAATGCCTGTTGCTGGGGCAGGCTCTGCCACAGGAGCCCAGGCAGGGACTATATCCCCTTGCTTTGGCAGTAGGGAGCTGCAGGCCCACTGCCGCAAGATCACAATTGGGGGGGGGGGGCTGAGAGACCCTTGTCTGCTGAGCTCAGAGGGCCAGTTTCTCCCTCAGCAATGTTTGCCTCCCATCCCCAGGTATTTTAGCAGCTCCTATAGCCCTTAGTCTTACCAGCAGCAGAACAGGAAACTAAGCAGGCTGCCAGACCACTGACTGCCTCCAGTCCCAGCCCTGGGGCTTGTGTGTATCCAGGGCCCTGCCTTCTTCCTGTTAGCTGACTGGATGCAGATGCTAGCTAATTCCCTCATTAGCCTGCTGCCATGGCAACCTGCACCTATGGGGGTTCTTCCTGGCTCCTAGGGCCCTCTCTCTAGGCAGTTCCTGCCCTTAAAGGAGCAGGCACACCTTAGTGCTCTGCAACACATGCCTAAGGTGTATTATCTTGAGTCACGTTAGTTAAGTTGACTTAGCTCACAAGATGGCTGCCACCATGTCAAGGAGCTGTGCATGTGTACACTCCAATGTGGCCTAAATTGATGTAGTTAAGTCAACTTAGTTAAGTTGCCTTATTTTAAGTTAGCTTAGCACATGTGTATACACTCTATCTTGCATTTAGACTGCACATAGTTTCAGTTGTTAGGTTAGCCCATGCCAATTTGTTTTAAAGAAAAATTCTTCTCCTTTCTCTTGGGCTGTCAGTTCTGCAAATGTTGCAGATACCAGTTCTACAGTTCCATCAGTGTCACTTGGCTATAATAACGTTCACACAAAAAGTCTACTAAAATCAGACCTAATATTAAAAATAAAAGTTGCTATATTTTAGAGCCTGCACATACAGGAAATTCATGCAAGATTTATCATCTTCAGTAAAAATATTCAGTGAACTTTGCTTCTATGTGTTTAATAGAAAGTGTATATATTTAATTTTTAAAATGTATTATTTTGCATGCAATGCATTTATTTTCATAAGTAATTTGTAAACTTGTTTCAACCATATCCAAGAGTTCTTGCAATGAAAGTTTTACCAGTACAGCTCCTGTTTTCATTAGTTTCCCAATGTATGATTGATATTTTAATATGCACAGATATTTTTCATATAGTGGAAGACAACTAAAAAGGGGAAGCTTTGCCACTGTGTAATTATCTATGCTTACTTTATGATATCCAAGGACAACACAAGGTCCCTGAGGGGTCACTTCCATTTTCCATACAATGAAGCAATGAAAACTAGCAAAACATAGCACTATACTAATATCTTTAACTAAAGAATGAAATGAGAAAGAACACTAACCAAAGATGCAAACAACTTTTACAGACTGCTCAAACCAGTCATGGTAAATGATAGTAGTTACTATCCCAGCATTGTCCAGTATTCAATGTAAGGCCTAATTCTTCAAGAACTACTTGGATAAAGTTGATGTTGCTGTTGCCCTGTGGGGTCAGGCCAACTCTCAGGTTCTCAAATTGCACTGTTAGACAGGAGGGTGTGACACAATTGCACATATACACACACACACACACATCAATTAGGCACATACAACCCCACCAGGTGCATACACCCACACTACCAACTCAGGTACACACACATCAAAAATTACCAGCCTAGGCACATGCATACCTATCACCAATTCAAGTACATACACACCACACACAAAAGATTAGACAAAATCAGTTACCAACACCCAATACACATATCACTAATTCATATATCACGCACATGATGACATATATTCACCAGTTCACACACATACCACCCACCTACACATACACACAGGTGAGTTCCTAACTTGGATGGTATGGTGTGCTTGGGGTAGCTGGGGGAAGGTTAAGATGAGACAGTGAAAGTGTATGGAGTGACGGTTGCCAGGACTGGAATTAAAACTGGTAGACTAGAGAGAAGCTGGGCTGAGAAGCTGAGGCTTGGGGTTACTTAAGTTCAAGTGGCCCCAGGGTTACTTAAGGTCACTGGTGCAAGGCAAAAAGCTCAGTGGCAAGGAGGAGACAGTCAGGAAAGAGAGAGGCAGAAGACTGGGAAATTAGGGCTGCAAACTGAGGCAGAAAGCTGGGAGATTGGGGAGAAGAGTTGGGAGGTCAATAAGACAAAAACTCAACTTGGGGTTTCAAAATAACAGGCTTATTAAACAGACAACACACTACACAGCCCCACAAAGTTATTGGTTCACACACACACACACACACAAGCACTCACATACACACCCACACAATGGTAGCAGGAGAAAAAAAGGCTTGGTTTAGGAAGTGAAGTCAAGGTGTGTAGGGACAGAGTCCAGATCTTTTGGGAAGGAAGGTGGGTGATAGCTACCTATCCAGGCTGTGAGTTGATCCTTGATGGCCAGTTGGGGTCTTTTCCAGCAAGGTGTTGTCCAGAGGGGAGTCTCCAGCAGGGCCTCTGGGTGGATAGGTGGTATGGCATGGTGCTGGTCCAGATGGAGAGGGCATCCCACTGGGTCTGTCTTCACTGTCCCCTTTTATAGGGGCAGACCTTGTGTGACCCTAGTCGAAGGGGGCATGCCCAGGCAAGGGTCAGCCCCTGGTGTACTGAGCATGTGCACTTTGGGAGAGGACATGCAGTTTCAGATGTCTGTAACGGTGGGTTGGCTGATTTCTACATCAGTCTTTGTCTTCCAAATCTTGAGCCAGGGAGGGTCAATGCAGGGTGATGATTGGGTCGTCGAGTTGATGGTTCGGTCATTCAGAGGGAGCTATTTTTAGACCTACTGCCATTGTGTCTCAAGCACCCTCATTCATCTCCATTCATTTAGGAACCAAGTTACATAGGAGGGGTAGGTATGAGTCATAGGTTACGACATCTTGTATAGGGCAGGGGGCACAAGATGGAGGCTTGATATACAAAATGGAAACTTGACATGACATTAGTTTACAGACATAGGCTTAATCATATACGTTCAATATAAAACAATAAAAATAAATGCAAAAATGATAGGAGTACAATATAATACAATATAAAATAGTAAAAATCAATACAAACATAACAGAACACTACTTACAATATAAAAAGGATCTTATTACAATAATAGTATAAAAAAACTTAGCTTACCTAGTACTGCTTGTAATCGCTTATAAGGGATAGAGAGCAGAGAGAAAGTCAGAAATGGTTGGGGAGTGGGAGGGAATGCATTTAAAAAAAGAAAAATGAAAAACTGGGTTTTTGCTATATTGCCAACAGAATCTGTCTCACAAAAGCTGTACATAGAATAAGATCTTCAGGACTGAAAAACCTGTCAACTAGCTCATGACAAAGAGGTTAAGTACAAGGTAAAATAGCAAAGATCCTGGGAATGCCATTGCTTCTTCTAAGAGCATGAACACAAACAGAAACCAAACCAGGGCAAATGCATTGATGTCTATGGGTTAGTTTCTTGGCTTTTTTAATTTGTTGTAGCTGCACTAAGCTTATGCCAGTTGGAGATTAAGCCCCACAGTTCAAAAGTGAGGTAAAATGTGTATTATTACACGTAAGTAAATACGCATTACTAAAAATGTGAAATGGGATTGCTAATTAATATGCCATAAATGCCTTCTTTGTGGTTCATTGGGAATGTTTTACTGACCCATCTTAAAAGAAAGTCTCTTTCCTTAAAAAGCTGAATAAACTGGAGGGATCTAGGAATGGGTAATGGGCTAACCAACTTTTCACTTCTCAATTACTTGTTCAAATTTTTACCTCTTTTGTAACTATTTAGGGTGTATTTGCATATGCCCTTGACTGCACAGTTAGTACTGTGCAGTCATTTAGTACTTGATTTAGCAAGTACTAAATGACTGTACAGTACCCATCAGTACTGCATAGTCCCAGCAGCACACAGGTCGTTTTTGACTCTACTGTGCAGTAGCAGCAGCATCACAGTTCATGCCCACTGATCCTACACTGTGGTTGCAATGAACTATGTCACTGTAGCACGTTGCTACATGGCATCTTGTGTAGAAGCACCCTCAGTGACTTAGGTAAAGGGAATTTTGTCATCTTTTAGAAGGGAGATTTCCATACCTGAGAGCCACACACTCTCACAATCGACAGACTCACTGGCAGGACTGAATGAGGTCATTCAAGGCCTGAATGATCCCTGAATGTACCTCCATATCAGGGCACAGATATTTTTGCACTGAGATGCAAGTAAATGAACATTGCTGCTACTTGGAATTGGAGGCAAATGCTCTTAAGAGATGTGTGATACCTTGAAAAAGGTTGGACTTAAGGATAAAAGTACCTAGTTTACTAAACTGAGGGCTAAATATACATGTCGTGAACCTAGTTGAGCATATTGCCAAGAAAAATGGTGAATTCTCTGAAACGCATCATGCCTGATTTGTATTCTTTTTCTGGTTTTCCACCCTGACCCATGTATTGCGTATCATTACACAAATGGACCAAGGGAAGAATGAGATTATCCATCTGTCATTGGCTGACACTCAAATGTGGCAACTGATGTATATGATGCCTAAGTGTCACCTTCTCCATGGCTGGCTTAATATTCAATATTGAATGTAGAACTAAAATTTAGCATTTTCCTTAAGGTCACCAGCAAGTGGAACTGTTTGGGATAGGATGGGATGGGATGTGGAAAAGTTTTCCACTCATAGGAATATGCTTTATTTGCTGGCAGCACAGTAAAAGTCTTGCTATTTGATAGCTAGATAACTTTTCTGACTTTCAATCATTCAGCAGATTAGCTATGTAGTGCTGTAGGGCTTATTTTTGTGGCTGATTTAATTAACTTACTTCTTTACTTTTCATACCCATTTATTCTTGCTGTCCCCATTCAAGTACATGTTTAACAGAAATGCCAGTTCAATGACCAAATAAATTAGTATTTTTCCCAGATCTGAGGTATCTTCCAAAGTAACATTTGCCGGGCTTTTTGAGTTAAATCTAAGTCTTCACTGGCATCCTTAACACAACTTGTACAATAGGGCTGTGTGAAGCTTTGGGTACTGATTCGATTCAGAGATGATTTGGCCAGATTCAGCAGCTGAATCTCCAAATCCGAATCGAACTGGGAGACCAATAAAAAGGTCTGAATTCACTTGGAGCTCTCTGAATCAATTTGAAAAAGATTTGGAGAGCTTCGGAGATACTCACAGTCCCCGAGCCGGGATGCTGGGGCTCGGCAGGGCAGCCACTGGTGGGGCTGGGAGAGTTTGTGGGGGATGGGGCCTGTTTGATTCAGAGATTCGGACAATTCAGCAGTGGCTGAATCTCTGAATCACATTCAGCCAAATCGATTTGGGGCAGTGATTCGAATCACCAAATCAAATCACTGTTCCTCGAATTGGCCTAATCTGAATCTGAAGTAAATACTAGCTGCTTCACACAGGTCTATTGTATATCCCTTGCAGGTTGACTTTAATGATCAGCTTGATGTACAGAAACAAATCAATACAAGTTCAATCTGCCTTCCAAATAGATTGTTTAGTATAGCACCTCTCTTGTCTCTTCACTTTTGAATGTGTTGTAACTGTATGCATATTATTCCTATCAATAGGCTCTAAAAACTAACATATAGGTACCCTGTTGCTTTTTTTTAATAAAATAATTATTGGAGCTTGGCTAAGTTTTACATGCATGTAAGAGCAATTCTTCAATTCCTGGACTTGTTCCGTCTTGGGTGGCAGTGTTCTGCAAAGTTAAGTTTTGCCCCATCGAAAAGACATTTGATCTTTGCACTGCTGAAAATAAGTCATCTTTCTACTGACTGTCATATTCTTTTCTGCCATGGAGACCTCCTCTGTGAGCAAAGTAGTTATTACCATGCAAGTTATACATCAATGTAATGCTGTATTTGCTGCAGCCCAGGACTTCTAACTGCAACACAGTACTCATCTCCTTGAATTAGATTCTCAAGTAAGAGGAAACCTCAGAATGGATAAAGTTTGGTTTGTTAAAAACAATTGAATATCTATGACTACATTTTAAAAATTCGTACATAAGTTGTGCTGCCAAAATAGACCCACCTCATGAATAAAATATGGAATTACATCCATTAAGCTCATATTTTACATAAAAAATGGGAGCATCAGGCAGAAATATCCAATATTAAGTTTACAAACCATCTGCATATGTATGAATTCAAGTTTTAAACTTGCACACATGTTTCTGTGTGTTCAAACACATATTTTGTAGGAATACATCAGGTGTGCACCCAGGATACTATTTTACAAAAGAACAGTTATTACTAGATAGTTTTTTCCCAGCAGACTAACTATTCAAACGTTATACTTTATTCTAGAACTTCCCACTGTATCACAATGGGAAATAGTTTTTTTCAGGTCCATAGATTCCCCTTGCTCATTTTACTTCCTAATGATCTTTTAATGAATTGTGACTTATATCACGTGGGGCAGGCTGGGCAGTGGGCTCACTGGCAGCCTGGATTGTTAACTTGAGCTCGAAATGGCTCAAGCTGATTGGTGGAGAATTTCCACCGATCAGGAGGAGGCAGGAGGCAAGTTTGCCCACCCTGACCCAGCGGCAGGGTGAAGAACAGTAAGGGGACTAACTCCTCAAGCTCCCTGACTGGTCTGCTTCAATCATGGCGTACCTTTCCATGTACCACCCAGGTTACACATGGATATTCTCTTGCTACCTCCAGCCCCAAGCAGTCAAGCTGGAAGTGCCAGGAAAAAACAGAGGCAGATCAAATTCCTGGACATTTGCTTGCATTCTAAAAACCCACTTGGATGGAGAACAGAGGACCAAAAAAGAGAGCATGTCTGGGAAAACCTGGACATATGGTAACCCTAGCTGATACACAAAATTTGGCCCTCTCTTGGAACCACTCTAATTAAAGCACTGTCCCCCACTTTCCCTGGAGCACATGTAAAAGTGCCCCTGGATGTCAACATTCACGTAGAATGTCCTAAATACACTTTAATAGCAGCCTTCAACTACCTTCAGGGTGGTTACAAAGAGCATGGAGCTAGACTGTTCTCAGTGGTGGAAGATGACAGAGCAAGGAGCAATGGTCTCCAGTTGCAGCAAGGGAAGTTTAGGTAAGATATTAGGAATAACTTTCTCACTAGGAGGGTGGTGAAGCACTGAAACAGGCTACCCAGAGAGGTGGTAGAATCTCTATGCTTGGAGGCTTTTAAGACTCAGCTAGACAAAGCTTTTGCTGGGATGATCTAGTTGGGAACGGTCCTGCTTTGAGCAGGGGGTTGGACTAGATGACCTCCCTTCTAACCTAAATTAGGTCCCTTCTAATTCTCATGTTCTATGATTTTATGATTCTATACATACCACTTTAGACCAGTTTAAATAGGCAAAATGCAACCTGTGGGCCAGACGCAGCCCGCCAGGCCATTCTAGCTGGCCCGTGGGGCTCCTAAAAAATCTAGAAAATGAATATTTATCTACCCCTGGCTGCCTGTCATGTGGCCCTTGATGGTTTGCCAAAACTCAGCAAGTGGCCCTCTGCCTGAAATAATTGCCCACCCCTGTTATATGCAGACACAGTATTTCATACCTAATTTCTGCTCAGTGCTCCAGGCATCCCAAACTCATCCTCTCCCCTGGGGCACCAGCAGCATTGGAAGCAGAAAAATGGAGTCCTTCTCCCTTCCTGCTCCCCCCTGGTGTTCTCTGCCAGTCCAGAAGCAGGCATGGGAAAGGGGAAACCACCAACCTGCCACCACCACTGTCGTGGGCTGAGCCCATCCTCTGCATAGTGTGGCAGACTTACCAATGGCTGCCTGGCACATCTGGGCTTGGAAAAATCTTTAGTGTGATTTGGGGAACACATCTACCAATCAGGTAACTGCTGGGAGGGGCCTGCCCCACCCCTACTGGGGGTGAAAGAAGAGTCCCAGACTGAGGGAGTGGGGCAGAAGAGCTGCCCAATGACTGAAGCCAGTGCCCAGAAGAGCCCTGAAGACTCCCCATGCCAGTCTGATGTTCCGCCCCCAACTGGTACACAGTGCACAGGACCCAGTCTCTGGGAGCTGCTTGAGGTGGCTCGGGCCTGCAACCCCCAGCAGGCATCCGGGAACATGGTGCACAGTTTGGTGCATAGAGCCAGGACCCTGGGAGCTGTTCAAAGTTGCTCGGGTCCCAACCCCTGGCTTGAGTCCAGGCCTCCTGTGCACAAGTGGTGCATGGAGTTGACTGGCACACTGGGAGTTGCACCGGGCAGCTCAGGTTCCTCATTCCCTGGCAAGAAGCCATGTTTTCTCAATGCACAGGTGGTGAACAGTGAATCAGAGGCCGTGGGAGGTGATTGAGGTGGCTTGGGCCTGCGGCCACTCGTACAGGGTCAGTAGCCTGGTGCAGATGATGCTGCACAGAGGGTCCAGGAGGGATTGAGCCCTGGTACCACATGAGGCAGCCTGGGCCTCCAACCCCCACACAGAAGGCTGAGCCCTCAGTGCACACCGTGGTGCACAGGGCATCGGTGGGCACTAGCCCCTGGGAGCCATTGACCCCAGAGGCTTTGATAGAGAGGAGCACCAGGAGCAAAGGGACATGGACCAGCCATCTGACTTCCCCCGGAGTGTGAGTTACCTGAGAACATGGGATCTCCCACAGGGGAGGGAACACCCAGGTCGGGCCTCTCAGGTGGGCTGTTTGGAAGGTGACCTGCCTAAGCTATGGGGCAAGAACACTGGGGAAGTTCTCTTTTCTTACTGGTTGCAGGAGTGCTGCCAATGCACCAGGACTAGTCAGGGTCCTGGGGGGCTTAGAGGGTTTAGTTTAATGTGAGGCTGACACGCCTTATATTTTGTGATAGCACCTTATATTTTTGTTATTCATAGCATGATTTGTTGTTCAATGTTGTTATATGCATGTATGTATATTGTTGGGATAGCAACACTTGGTTGATACCTTTCCTGGGGTCTACTGGTATTTACCTGTACTTATCCAGATTTATCTGTACCTGTTGATTGTTTGTTATTTATTTAGGTAAGTCTGTATCTATCGATTGTTTACCTGTAGTTAACTTGACTTATCTGTTGTTCACCTGTACTCACCTGTGGTTTACCATTTTCATATCAGCTGCTTACCTGTGCAGGGTTCAAGGTCATTGGTGTTGTTATAATTTCCAAATTGTCAATTATAGAATAATATATGGCCTTATATGTAAAATATATATTGTATACTTTTATTAATATCACTTTTTGGGGTTTATGTGTATGTGTATATTAATAAACCTGTATATAGTTAAACTATTTTTGTCCTGGCCTGACTATAGAGAACAAAGGGAACAGGATGGTATTGCATATCTCTCTCACAGCACTCTTGCCTGGCCACCCATTCCTTCTATTTGGAGAGGGGAGCACATACTTGGGTGCATCTGAGTTACAATGGCTTAGCTGGAGTGGGACAGGAGCTTCCCTTGCCCCTAGTCCAGCATGGACAGAGGGGATACTGGCAGTAGCAGGCAGAGGAGGGAGAACTAAAAGAGGAGGATATAGGAAGGCAAAGGGAGTGGAGGAACGCTTACCTTTCTAAGGACATAAAGTAACTAGCTTCTGCTCCAGGGGTGCAGTTTGACTGTCCCAGTGGAGAGAAGGGAAGGGAAGAAGCTGGGAGCAGTGGGTGCAGCCACCCCTGCAGCACTGGTCACTGCAATTGCATCTCCTCCTTATAACATACTGGATCCATTTCAGTCTACTGCCCAAAGATCTATTGCTACAGAGATCAACAGAGAGTGGAAGCAGGAAGCCTTCTGTACCAGTTTCACTTCTTTGCTAGGGACCCTGGGCTGGGGTCCCAGGCTTTTCTGGGGAAAGCAGGGTTGGGGACAGGGGGTAGCCTGGTGTTATGGAGGCTATGTGGCTTCCTGCTTGCAGGGCTGGGTGCTGCTTCTGTAACAGAAACACCGATCAATTGATTGGGGGAGGGGAGAGGCAGGAAACATGGACAATGAATGCTTCATAGAACAGGATGGTTGTCAATTCCATGTTCAATCTGAAATGAAATAGCATCTTAATTGTTAATTGTGCCTTACCCTCAGTGCTGGATTCTTGCAGCAAGCCCTGTCCTGCAGGTTCCACCCTGCACACAAATCTCTATGTAATCGCTGGCAATGCAAAGTACTTGAGCTGCTTTCTAGAGAAAGTCCTTTTAAACCTTCACTGTGAAGGGGAGACTGTGAGAAGTCTCAAAACAACCAGCCCTCAGAATGAAGAATCAGGGCCCCAACCTCCAACCTCACACACATACCTGGTCATCTCCTGTCTGGGTACCACCACACAAAATTTAATTGTGTGCAAGCAAGTACAGGCATGGACTGTACAGATGAGGTGCACAGGAAAACTGAGGCATGGGCTATAGATTGGGTAGAGCACAGCTGTGGCAGCCCACAATGAATACCTGGTGACCCCTCCAACCCCCTGTAATTGACCCTGGGATCCTACTGCTGAGGATCCATAGTGAGGAGGTACATTTGACAAAGTAGCTTTTCAGGGCAGGACTTGTAAGAGCTGGGGAGTTCTTGAGTACCCAGCCCCCTGAGAACTATAAGCAGGGGAGCATGCAACCCCCACAGCAACCCCTTCACCAGTCTAATCCCCTTCCTCAATCTGGATCTTCCTCCCACCCTAGGGGAGTCCTTATAAAGCCTTAAATGGCCTGGTCCCTCCCTACTTTCTATTATGTACCATTATGATCCTTAAGGTCAGTTAAAAGCAACTTCCTGCAAGTAGCATTTGTGCTCCAAGTTCATTCAGTGAAAATACATGGGAGATTGTTTTTTTGTAGTCACTCGTCACCTGTAGAACTCTCTCCCTCTTGAAGCTCGTCGGAGCATGAGCCTTGAGGTCTTCTTATTTGGGCAAACTTTTAGCCCAAGTTGGGTGTATCATTTGGGGAATTGTTTGACTATTTTATTTTAATATTTTGTCTGTTTTTATTGCCTAATTTTGTTTCCATTGTAAGCTTCCCTGAACCTTTTTTGGGGGGAGGGTAGAATAGAAATCAAAGAAGCAAAATACAACCATAAAACAAAAAGATCATGGGACAGAGACTCTGTCAGGAAGTCACAATCATCCACATGCAATCCCTGTGTACCTTCTTCTCTGGTTGTGCTTGACCTGAACTAACAGATTACATGGATGGGCCCAGAATTTTCTAAAAGGGGGTTCAATGTAACACCCCTCAGATCATGGGGGGATGAGAGCAAGGCATGGATGGAGGCTCTGAGCTGCCAGAGGACACTGGGGATGTCAGTCAAGAAGCAGACACTGAAACGATGAACCCATCCCTGCTGCTGTCCCTGTCCTCAGGCTGACAGGCACAGGGGAATGCCAGAGCCACTCCTGCCCAACTCCAGTCCTGGGTTGTGGGGACAGGCTACATGAGGTGCAGGCCCAGCTGGCCACAGCAGTGGCAGTGCACAGGTTCTTCTTTTGGTGTCTGCTCTCTGCCCATCTCCCCCATCTCTCCCACTGGCTAAGAGCAGGTGCTGGAAGGAGGAACCTGTACACTGCCATCACTGTCCCAGCTGAGCCCACCACCCCACATAGCTGCTTCCTGCAGCCCAGGGCAGCAGTTTTCCCCACCCTGGGATCATCTGGGGACAACAGTAGTGTTAGTGCGGGGAGAAGGCAGAGTGGGTTCCTCCTTCCAGATCTTGGTCCTTGCCATTGGGAGCCATAGAGTAAAAAATCAAGGAGCAAGTACAGGAAGAAGCAACCCTCTCTCTAACCCACTGCTGCTCTCCCATGCCAAGTACAGCACTGCACACAGCAGCAGACTATGGAAGGAGTGGGGCTCCCCTTATGACCAGGTTATCTGTGGAGACTGGTGGTGGTGAAAGACTGGTATGACTACATCACTTACACTCACCTTGCTCTCTCCCTGCCAGTTTTCCTCTGACTGTCACTGAGTACTTGAGGAAACTGTAACAGATCCTCAAGCTGTAGTGCTTTTCCCAAGTTGGGAAGGTCTGCATGAAGAGTCTCTCCATACACGCAGATTTAAGTGGGGAAACCCAGGCCGGAGGTTAGAGACAAATTCAGCAAACTAGAAGACTAGGCAGAGGCTAGAAGCATTTCAGTCCTTTGAATTCCCTGTGAAACTTTATTGCATAAACACATTGCATTGTTCTTACAAATCTTAAAAGGTACATTTTTGGTGTGAACTCTTCCATAAAGAATTCCTGCCGCCAGATTAATCTAGTTATAATCCCCAAATAACTAGCGACTCACTAAAATGGAAAAAAAAGAAAAAATCCCCAAGCTCCCAAGAGCTGTGACATCAGAGTGTATTCACTATCAATTATGAAATTTAGGTGGAAAGCACTATGGTCAGCAAAGCCAAAGAGGATTCAATTATTGGTATAGCTGCATTAAAGGCCCACCTATAAATTACTTAAGTGGACTCTAATAATTATGAAAACTAATGAGAATAATCTTAAATGGCCAAGAACAATCTTATATCATTTTAACATTTTAATCATAAAAATAATATAAAAAAAGCTTTTTACTACTGGAAAAATTTCTGGGTCCTCAGCTAACATCAACTTTACCGAATTTAATGACATAATAGAAAAATTGGAAAGTCGAAGTAAAGTTAAATGGATCTGTTGTCTGCCGTGTCCCTTAGCCTTAAGACCACAGCACTCTGGATGACAGTACAGTTGCCACAATGGCAAGAACTATAGTTAGGAAGCTAATTCTGCCAGAATTTACCAGATTGACCAGCAGTGAAAATGAGCAATAGGACTATTGAGTGGTGAAGAAACATACCAATAACCTTCACAGAAATTCATTGTGCATTCTGGCAGGACAGAATAAACTAAGAACATTTCTGCTGAAAAGAAAGAGAAAGCTCACTCTTGTGACATGATAAGAATTAGAGATAAGCTTTAGCTTCTAGATTCAGAGCTGGGTTTGTCTTGAGATTTGGAAATATTTTCCAGTGCTTTGGTAGAGCTCAGTTGCAGGGCTTTAGCTCAGTTCACTAAAGATAGAAGTCATTTTTTCCCCTCAGTCACAGGCTTGCAATTAGATACTTAAACCTATATTTTGGAATCACAATAAGTTATTCACATTTCAGGGGCAGTGAACATCCATTATTAGCACTGACTTCCATGAGTGGTAGGTGCTCAGCATCTCTGAAATTCAATTCTCTTTTTGCAATTTTAATAGTAAGAGCTTTGTTAATAGCAAGAGTTTTGTATGCTGATTCCATAGGAGGCCGGTGAAGCGGCACATAGCCTCCTGCTCTGTGAGTGTGACCGAGCCATGAACCTAGATAGTAGAATGTTGTGATACAGGGGAATGTGGTAAACACCGGGTGTGTTGGATCACGACTCATCCCCCTCTTTCTTAGCTCCAGATAACAATGTTTACTTCAGACTATATAAGCTGTATGTTCTTAAGTTACAGGGGGTTCTTCAGCTCTGGCAAGAGTCCTGACTTGTGCAGAGCCCCACCGCAGGCTATCGCATCCCCAGAATCGAGACACTCCAGGGCCAGGGGAACTATGCGGGGTGGCAGCTGTCACCAAAGGCCAATGTGAGGTGACCGTCCTCTCTGCTCTGTTCTATTGCCTGCCTCTGCAAGTATCCTTAAATAAAGCTTTGCAAGGGTGAAGACAACCGTGAGTACGTCCTTTGTTCAAGTATGGGGAATCTGCTGAACCCAGTAGTTCATTCTAAGACAGCAATATATATGTGCCCCATTTTAGGCACACAAATTTAGGCATTCTGGCCAAAGTGCAAGGCATGGTTCAGCCTCCGGGCTCCAGGTAATCTGATGGAGAAAAAATGCATTTCCATAGGCAGTGCTTCCTTGAAATGCACAGGGATGCCAAGAAGTCCTGGAATCCAGAAACCTTTAGAAATTAGCAACCGTGGCAGGCTCTCACGTAAGGAGCCATCAAGTTGTTGGGGGATCTTTGTGCCCTCTCCTCCTTCCATAGCTGGCCCCTTTTTTTAGAAGTCTCTCATCCATTCTTTAAGATATATTTTAATTTGAGTGTAGGGTTTTCTATACAAAGCTGACTAAAAAGAATGACTTTTCCTTCCTTAAAAAATTCCAGTATTTTAACATGTTTTCTTTTCAATTCTGGATCCTGCCATACTGAAACTTGTTCATGGGATGGAAAATTCAGGATAATTTCAGTTGAGGAATGCCAAAACATTGCTATTTCAGGTTGACTTTAATCTACTTGTATTTGAGCTGTTGTACAATGGAGTCATAGCTCGAATATCTCAGCCCCCATTCTTCCTAAGAGGATGGGCTACATCTTCTATGATGCACTGGAATGCACCCTTTGCTTGAGCAGCTGCAATGACTCATGAGAGTTCCATGACTGCCAGGTGTCATGAAAAATGCAGTCTGGCTGCAGAGACCACCCAAAGGACAGGATGTGGCATTAGGCAACTGAATTACAACTTCTGTGAAGCACTGTCATGGCCCAGGCAAAGAGATTAATGCTGAACATGCCTGAAATGAAATATTTATCTCATTCAGTGTTTCAACTCAATTTTCCCAATGGAAATAAATTTTTCTGCAAAACATTTTTGACACCAAATTTTTGACCAGGTCTATTTAAGTGATTTAAAAATGCCTTTTGCCTTACATAGAAAAATGACTCACCTCATTGATGTCATATTGTTGTCAATGAGCTTGTGTGGCTGCACATTTGCAAAGTGACATCCTATTTTGGAAGGGAAAAAAACAATCCCTTCATAGGAATCTCTTGGGCATCACCCTGATGCATTACAGGGAGTATTAACATGGTGACTATTAATATGATGATGTATTATCATGATGAAAGTGATCTTGGAAGAATTAGTGAGTCCCTCTGTTGACTTCATAGAAGAAGAGATCTTTCCTGGATGACAAATGTTCACTCAGCTTGGTAGAAAACTAGTGCAGGCCAAAAACCCACGTTGCTGGCAACAGTTTAGTAGTTTGGACAAGCAGAGCAAAGCCAGGTTGCCTGACCAACCTGATTGCCTTTTATTTAAATTTAGATTTAGATTTAGAGAGACTACAAAAGCGGGCAGATGAGAACAGGAAGGGGTTCAATGTAGATAAATGCAGGGTGCTGCACCATGGGAGAAGGAATCCACAGTGTACATACAAGCTGGGGAGTTCCCCTCTTGAAAGCACAGAGGCAGAAAGGGATCTTGGAGTCGTTATTGACTCCAAGACGAACATGAGCCACCAATGCCAGACCGCAGCCAGCAAGGCCAGCCATACTCTGTCATGCATCCAAAGGTGCATCTCAAGCCTGTCTAGAGAGGTGACACTCCCCCTTTATGCAACTTTGGTCAGGCCACAGCAGGAGTACTGCATCCAATACAGGGCACTGCACTTCAAAAGGGATTTGGCCAGCCTGGAGAGAGTTCAGAGGAGGGACACCCATTTGGTGAGAGGGCAGTAGGACAGGCCCTATGAGGAGAGACTGGGGGACCTGAACCTGTTCAGCTTCAGCAAGAGGAGTCTGAGGGGGGACATGGTGGGTGCCTACAAACTCATCAGGGGAGATCATCAGCAAATAAATAGAGCCCTTTTCTCCCCAACACCACTTGGGGTGATGAGGAACAATGGTAATAAGCTGCTGGAGAATAGGTTTAGGTCAGAGATCAGGAGGCAATATTTTACAGTTAGGGTGGCCAAAATCTGGAACCAACTTCCCAGGGAAGTGGTCCTCGCCCCTACCTTGGGCAAATTCAAGCGAAGGTTGGATGATCACCTGTCTGGGGTCTTGTGAACCCAGCATTCATTCCTGCCTGTGGCAGGGGTCAGGCTAGATGATCTGTTCAGGTCCCTCCTGACCCTAGCTACTATGAAAATATGAAACTAAGGGGCTGTGAATTTAAAGATTATCATATTTCATCCTTATCCGTGCTGGAATAAGAGAGCCCACACATATGTCAGCAAAGCACCAGTAGAGGACAAAAAATGTCTGAACTCACCATGAGCCACACGAGGGAGGTTACTTCAGTTGCAGGACTGAAGGATGGTATATGAAGGGCAAATAAGAAGGTGCCCAATTCCTTGTCACCTATGTCTTGGTTAACCTGCTGCAGATATTTCCAGCTTGATCAAGCTCAAAGTTATTGGGACCCCTTCCTCATTCATTAAACAGAATAATAATTTTGAAATATTTATGCCTGTTTTTTAACTGGAAAGTGATCCTTATATTCCCTGAAAGTATCTAGTCATATATTGATGGAGGCAGAACTGTTGAGCAGCAGATTAATTTGCTGATTAACTGAGCCATTTTTACTGCTCGTGACACCAACAGCAGATCTTAGAAGTATGTGCCAGATCCTTGCCTTCTCTATGTGAAGTGAATCTGACATAGCACAGATTTGGATAATTATTACTAGACTTCCAGATCTGAGACAAATTCACTACCCCTGAAATTTTTAATGCAGTAATACACAGACCTAGGATCTGATCCAAAGCCCATGTAAGTCAACGGAAAATCTCCATTGAATTTCCAGTCATTTTGGGTCTGGCCTCTGGTGAATTTCCCTGTAAGGAGTGAGGGCACAGTGACCTCTCATAACATTCATGAACAAAGAGATAATAGAAATACCTCAAGTCATCAATCATTAAGTACCCAGTTCAGGAAAGCATCTCTTTTCAGAAAGCATGCTTAAAAATATGCTCAACTATTAACATGTGATTAAGCACCATTAAAGTCAAGGGGATCTGAGTTGTGCATATGTGAATTTTTCCCCTAAATGGGGATAAATTGAAGCACGTACTAAAGTATTTTATTGAATTTCACTTTGCAACACACGTTGCTGCTTCTTGCCAGTTTCTTAAACCTCTTAAACTTCATGCTCAGAGCTTAAATCAATCTCTAATCATTAGAAATTAGGATGAGATTTATACAGTGGGGGAGGAGGGGCAGGTTACTGCACATCATCTTATTGTAGGATTGTTTCTCTGAAGTACCTGGTAGGGACAGAATACGGGACTGGATAGATCTTGGTCTGATCCAGTCTGACAGTATCTGTATTCTTGCTGTCTCTCCTTGTTCCTGCATTTTACCCCATCACCATGTGGAATATATTTATTTATTTTTGTAATTTTAACCTAGAAACTGCTCTTGAGATCAGATATCTCATTTCCAAGGGCATTTGGGGGCCAGGGAAAAGAGGTAAAGGAAAGGCAAGTATTTGACTCTGCTCCTGGCTATATGAAAAGCAGAGCTGTGGTGAGGTTTTGTACCATCTAGGAAAGGAGCAGAGAAGGACTCCTGCCTGAAGTGCAGGTTGCCAGCACCAATTGGTCCCCTTAGGCAGAATTAGATAAGATGCAGCTGTAGCTGTCCCAGCTGCATAGTTCCCTTTTGGCATTAAATGCACAGGCAGCCAGTACAATGAACCCATCAGGCTGGAAGATGGATACAATGAGAATAAAACAGAAGGGAAAGGGATAAATAAAAACACTGTATGGCTATAAAGCATTCCAAGTACACTGCATACTTTATAGCAGAGAGGCATCTTTTTTAGGGAATCAAGGAATTGCTGTCTATGTTAGCTAACTCTCATTTTTTGCAGTGCAGAGACATTATTCTCCCTCGCTGTGTTTCGTCCCTCATCTCTCTCTATCTTTATGGGCAGTCTCTTATTTTTCCTTCAATTAAAGAAAAGTTTACATGCTGCAGAAGAGAAAGTGTGGGCCTTTGTTATTAATGTTGTAGAAATACAAATATGTCCACCTAAGAAAGGAGTCTTCATTAACTCCCACAGCCCAGAAAATTAAGGCACGGCTCATCAGGATCTGTGCTTGCTGTCGGCTAAATTGCAAGGGACTAGTTGAGTTGCTGGGGTTCATAATGCTGATAGAGCGGTTTCCACGTGAATGAAGGATAAACAGCGATTAATTTCAGCCAATAAATAATGGTTTGAGGCCCACATTGAAAGAGGAACAATTACTTTTCCATTTTTCCTGCCAAATGAGCTGATAAGAGAAAACAGGGGAGTCGGCCACGTAAATCAGTCTTAATTTTATCTTCCCCATTAAAAAGCAGCCATTAAGACCATCTTCGGCTCATTTCATCCTCTTCTTGTTTCACTTTTTCAATTTGCACAAAAGGGGGGAGTTTGCTCGTCATAAAATTTCACTTTGGCCAACCTATCATTTGCATCTGAGCCAATAAATAGCAATTAGCATAAACATTTAAATCAGGAACTGGAACAAATTCTTGTTCCCCCAGCAAGCTGTTAAATTACAGTATTTCACTATATATAAGAAGCGCTAAAAACAAGATCTGCTGGGCACAATTATCCCTTTCAAACAAAACATGCTTGAAACAGAAAAAACCCAAAGATAACATGCTGAGCAAGCTTATTGTTTGTAGCCAATGAGCTTAATCTACATGGAAAGAACACATACGATTAATGATGTGCGACAAATTTCTAACCATACCATCAAGAGAAATTTATTTGATCTTATCCAAAATATATTCCCTTGGAATTAATTTTAATTTGGGCTGATGCAAAATCATTCTGATTAAAGTAATTTTTTCTGGTTTTTTTTTTTTTTACTTTATTGAAATGTGTACTTTTGGGGAGCCAATTCTGATGGTGAGTCTGACTTTGCCACTGCATGTTAGCTACTGTGTCTCACACTTAGTGAGATTAGCTTGACTTTAGATGCACTGGTATAAATCAGGAGGCGCTTCAATGAAACAAGTGGTGATATTTTGGTATAAAACTTGTTTAAGTAACTTAAGAATCAGGCCCATTTAAACTCCATTACCATCAGCTAGAAACTCTTATGGTGCTTTAATAACAATACTTTAAACTCTTTGACAGAATTTTTCATTGCCCAAAAGCAGGTAAATATTATTGTCATCATTATACAAAGGGAAAAGTTGAGGCACAGAGAAATTAAGTGACTCACTCAAGGTCATACAGTAAATCAGTAATTTTAGCTAGGAATAGAACTTACATTCTTTTACCAAAACCAAGAGAGGTTTTGTAATGACAGCTCTAATTCCTGAGTGCACAATATGGTCATTTTTTCCTCACTGACATTTCAAAAAAGGCAATTTATAAGTGTCAGATTATAGCCAGCATCTACGCACATCCACAAAGAGTGAGAAAAGATTTGAGGACTTGAGGCTGCACTCTGTGGGTACATGCAGACACTACATTTAATGGGTGCATCTACACAAGAGGCTAGAGTGCCATAGCAATGTGCTACTGTACCATAGCAGCCACTGGCAAAAACCATGACACTACCACCATAGCATCATAGCAACGTGCTCCCTCATTATAGCACATTGCTCTGGTGACATAGTGGCCAAAACTAACCATGCGTGGCTAGCACAGCACAGTATGGGCTACTACTGCACTGTCTTTTAGTGCTTCCAAAAGGTACCGTACAGCCACATGTAGACACACCCAAATTGACCTAACCAGGATTAGATCAATATAAGTGCTGATCTGTACAGACATTTCAGGGAGGATAAACCAGGCGAAAATGGCAATCCCAATCTAAATTAGTTCACCTGAGGGGGTGAACTAAGTTAAATTGGGAAGAGGTTAGCCCAATGTAACAAACGACTGAAAACATTTGATGCAAAGTCCCAGGGCTTAAAAAGCCCAGCCACTTGCCCCAGCCCTGGGGCTGCACTCTTCCTACCTGCACTACCCTGACTGCACTATTTTTAACCTCCTGACCCTCCCATCTCGAGATGGGCAACACCTCTCATGGATCCACCAGTTCCCACTGATCCCACCACCCCCCACCCCCCAGACAAACCAAGCCTCCTTGCAATCTTTCCTGCCTTTCCTCCAACCCTAACCTGGATCAGATTCCTGGTGTAGTTCACAGCCCTGGTGAATGTGTGCAGAAGCCACTTCCAATCTATGATTATGCAGCTTAAAGTAAGCCGCATGATTGTAGATGGGGTATGGCAAACATCTATACATACCCTGTAGTTGTTGCACCCTCTAAACTAACCTTTCACAGGACTGGTCTAGACATAAATATATAACAAACCTACTAAATTGATTTTACTGTATTTTGAATTAAATGAGCCCTTTTTTTGAGGTGTGAACTAAAACAGATATATTTACTTCAGTGGAAGCTTGTGACCTGTCCCCTCCCTCCCTCATTGTGACCCACTCCTCATTAATATTATTTTTTCCTTTCTGTAGCTTTTCACCAAAGATCTCAAAGTACTTTACAAAGGTGAGTAAGTATAATCATTCTGTGTTTACAGGTGTGGAAACTGAGCACACCTATACATGAGCAGCGAGGCTGCTGTGATGCGTTGTAATTACACTGCATCAGAACAGACTTGATTAACTGAGTCTGCTGGAGCATAGTAATTACCGCACTCCAGCAGCCTCCAGCATCTCGTGTATCAGTGTCCCCACTCTTAAAAATGGTGGCAGGGGTGCTTTATCTGAAGCTCGTTTGACAAGCTGTAGATAAAGCATCCCCACTGCTATTTATAAGCATGGGGATGCTGATACACGAGATGCTTCTGGCACTTTAATTAGAGTGGCTCTCAGAGCAACTCTAATTAATGCCCTCCCCCCCCAAACACACACTTCCAGAGAATGTGCATAAACACCCTGAGGCCTGTTCTCCACACAAAGCTGCATAATATTAACAATTTTTTAAACCAATTCAGTGAAACCAGGAAAAACCTGTGTAGCCTCTCTTACTATAGTTTGGAAGTAAATAAACTGATATAAAAGTCACTTTAAAAATCAAATAAGAATGAATTAATTTTGTATTACTTGTTTACACTGGTTTAAAAACTGAGGAGTTAACTGGGGCCATAGCTGTTTCTAAACAGACTCTAGACACAGATAAGTGAAATGACTTGGTCAAGGCCATGTCCTGGTAATGTCAGATCTAGGACTGATACCTGAAAGCTTAGTTTATTCATTTAACACTTTGTGGAAGACTGATGAACAGGTCTTCGTCACAGATCTAGAACTCTTTCACTTCCATTTCCACAAGAGGAACACTCTGAAAAAATCTAATGCTAGTGAATTAAAAAGCAAACCAAACAACTCCCCCTGATTAATTTTCTTTATGATTTGGAGGAAGAAAAGTAATATGAATACAGTTTGACCTTGATTCACATGGCATTTTTTGCACGGTTTCAGTTATGCATGATCAATTAATTGTGACCCTTTATTTTTGTACACAGTGTGGATTCACTTTTACAGGGTGCAGCATGGTTGCCAAGATGCACAGATATGTCTAGAATCAGTTGGTCACTTCCCACCCCACTCCACCATGCTGCTCTCAGTGTAGGTGGTAAGTATGTGGTGTTGGAAGGGGAGTGGGGAGGGAAGAGGTATGGGGGAGCAGATCAATGCCTCCTGCAGTGAGGGAGGGAGTGGGACAGGGGCTCGGGCAGGTACTGCCCAGCTGGAGTGAGGTGGGCCCAGGACAGAGCCACGGCTCATCTGTGGGGCAGCTCCCAGTGCTGCACACAACCTGGAGGGCATGGGGGGTGTTCCCTCCTGGGGTGGGCTGCAGCTGTAGGTTAGAGCTGGGTCTGCATAGGGCTCTTTTCAGAGGGCCTGAGCCAACTGGACTCAGGGTGCATGGTGGTGGTGGTGCTGGAAGGGGGCTACAGCAAAATTTGAGGTGGCTACAATGCAACACCCCCCAGCCCTCTCCCAGTGCCGCTACTCCCCACCCTGAGCCCAGCCCCCACCGAGAAAAGCCCAGTACAGCCCTGGCTCCAGCTTGCAGCTGCAGCCCACCCACCCCACCCCACACAGATCCTTGAGCACACCCCCCATACCCTCCCAGGGTGCACACAGCAGCAGGAGCTGTCCCCCTCTGTACTCCCCACATGAGCTGTGGCTCCATCCCATGCCTACCCTGACCTGGCTGGGCAGCATCTATCCCTGCCCCCCTCCCTCCTCACCGCAGGGGGCATTGATCTGCCCCCAAGCCCCTTCCCTCCCCCTAACCTTTTACCACTCCAGACTTACCAACTGCATGCAGCTCTCCCAGCCGCTGGGTTCTGCTCCTCACTGCCACATGCTCAGGCATTTATTGGCCAAATTGCCAGCTGCAAATAGAGCCTAAACCCTTATTTCCCATAGACCCTTGGTATCTTTTAACATGATTTCTTTTTCTACGTTTTTTTTTTCAAGAATGTAACCACTGTGTAAATCGAAGCCTGGCTGTACTATTATCTTACTATAGGAAAGCTTAAAGATACAATTACATAAAATAGGTGGCCTAAACTTTCATATGCAAGAAGAGATTTTGGGTGCTCAAACTCTTAGCTTGAGACCACTTGGAGGATCCTGTCTTTTAGAAGGGAGGGCAGTCAGCATTTTCTGAAAATTAGGCCCTTGTATTGCATCTTAACACTCAACACCTAAAATAAATAGTCAATTTGAAAATGTATACAGCTCTGATTTTGGACTTCAATATCCCTAGGTTTTCAAACATTTCAAATTTTAACTCAGGCAGTTGCTTCCATTACAGTCTTAATAATGGCCCTGGTTAAAGTTGTGTCATAAGGGTAGCATTCAGTTTTAACCAGTGACTTTTCCTGCTGGTTGTAGGCTAGCACAGGATTATTTTAGAGAGCCTACAGGCATTGATGGAATGTCTGCTGGCACAATGCAGTGCCTATGGAGATACTTAAACCAGATCTGCACAGCCTGAAACGATGTTGCTGTATTACTGAAGCCCTTTGTTTGAGGTTATTAACCAGACTGAGAAGCATGGTATTTTAGTGGGGGTGAAGAAATGTGTTAACATGAGAAGTGCAATTTCTTTAGATCTAAGTTGGTCCTGTACCTTGCGCTGTAAACGGCCCTACTGACTAGTCAAACCAAAAACAATTCAAACCAAGGTCTTTTTTTGCCTGGCAGCTTCATAAAATGTCTTTTGGAAGGTGCTTATTTGTACTGACATTCATCACAATCAAATGGTGCAGATGTTGGAGGCCTTGCTAGTACGTGGTAGAACAGAAGCGGGTATAGGATGCAAGTAATCAATGGATATTTGATCCCAGTAAATCTGCACACCCAGGAGGAGGAAATAAAGAAAAAGTATACAAACAGGGAGAAAGAACTTCCAACTGCACGCACTGTATTAAAGTGAATTGATTCCATCTAGCCTATTTAACACTCTAATGTAACTGATCTTAGAGGGATAATATTAGCTCTAAAGCAAGGAAATGGAATGGACCAAAAAGACTTCTTGAACTTAAGGAGCTATAAAATGAGAAAATTTGAGTGCCATTGCTATAATCTTGCTTCATGTTTAATATAATCCACAGGTATGGAAGTGGATCACTCTTCTCAATTATCCTTAGCAAGAATGCAGTGGCGATTTTAATCAGAATGAACAGAATTAACATTTCTGTGAATCAATTAAAATGGCCAATTTAGTGAAATCACTAGAGAGTTATCGATTTCTATGAAACTGCTAGAATTCCTTTGAAACTTGCACAAATTATAAAATATGAATATTCTCATTAGAGTCATGGATTCATTACCAGATTCATTAAACTGATGAACTGGTATCAGAAACATAATTTTGCCAACCTACCTCTACTGGATTTCTGAAATTGACATTTTGTGTCAGATGCATGAATTGTTTTTATTTACCTAATTGATCCATGATTCAACAAGAGAGGAACTAACTCCTTTATAGAACAGTTCATAATTAGGCCTGAACTGTGGCATAGTTTTTGCAAGCATGAATTAACATTTTTTTAAAAGCTACAGCACTGGACTGATCTCTCCTGCAAGATATCCATGGGCATACAAGGTCCATGCAGAGGGGGCTTTCATTCTGTATAATAATCTATATCAGAGTTTCCCAAACTTCTTCTTATTGCGTACCCCCCTCCAGATTTACCAGCTGCCCATGTAGCTCTACCAGCATACATTTTA
Source organism: Crocodylus porosus (assembly GCF_001723895.1). NCBI lineage: Eukaryota > Metazoa > Chordata > Crocodylia > Crocodylidae > Crocodylus > Crocodylus porosus. The sequence continues at coordinate 66,159,038 of NW_017728943.1, forward strand.
TATTTTAACCCCTTAAATGCCCATTATTATTGTAATAAAAATTAAATCTGCCATTACACAATTTTTCCTGCACACACCCCAAAGATATCTTGCAGGAGTACACATATCATAATTTGGGATCCCCTGATCAATAACAATGCAAACATGTACTGAGTAGAAAATGCCATGACATCAGAAGGGGAATAGTTCAAGATTCACAATATGCTGGTCTTTTTCATAATTAACTCTTTAAAAACTGTTTCCTGTAAGTTGCTTGCAAAATACTTGTGAGAAGTTACTGGCAAGATAAAATTGAAAGAGAAATTTTTCTCCATTTCTCCCCAGCAAGAAATCAGTGAGGTCAGACATATATAAATAAAGATACAATCTGGCCTGTTATATTCAAAATTAGTATATATCAATATACTACTATAAATTAGTATAATATAAACTATAAATTAGTATATATGTCAATTTCATAGAATCATTGAATCATAGAAAAGTAGGGCTGGAAGGGGCCTCCAGAGGTCATCTAATCCAAACCCCTGCCTGCAGCAGAATCAACGCTATCCAAATTGTCCTATACAAATCCATTCTCTAACCTCTTAGCAAAACTACACAGTCAACTCTGACAGTCAACACAAGACATAACACACTAACCTGCCATAGGTAAAGCAGGGGGACCATGGCAGCTAATGTCCTTCTACTATAAAAGTTGTTAATATACACTCAAGAGATGCCAGGAAGAGGGCATGCCCCCCAATACAAAGGAAGACAAAACCCCCCACAGCCCATACCTAAGTGTTCTACTGATATACCTGCTTCATTACTGTACACCCATTATATCCATCAATGCATTGTGACAGCTGCCACATTGTTTAGAATTTGAGCACCATTTAAACTATGATGATTATTATTACGATGAGGTCTGGAAGCTTGAGCATGAAATTGGGAGAGCAAAGCATAATAAATGCAACAAAACTATTAATCCAAATGAGAATATTAAAAAAAAAAGGCAATATTGAAATACCAAATTGACAACCTGGCAAACCATCCCTGATAAAGCGACATCAGGCTTGGTAAGAGTTCTGAAAGGGAGGGAGTTGTCAAGAAATTCCCCCTCTTTGCAATGGATCGGAGTTGTAAAACAGAAAAAAGGTGAGGTTATTTTTGATTCTGAAAGTGGATAGCTTACTATATCCCCCTTTGAAGCTACTCAGATATAAAGTAACCTCTTGGAATGTGCACCTCTTGGAATGAAGAACATCTCTTAATTGACACATAAATCTGAGTTTAGCTTTATTGGTCTTCTACGCTGGAGAGTGTTTGTAACGGTTTAAATGAGAATGAAAAATATAGGCCTGGAATAGGCAGTGCTTTATCCTGCCAGGCTGAGAGCTCACTGTGGTAGCCAGACATATGTCTTTCTATTTCCTGCAGCTGCTACTATGTTTCTGGGTAAAGAGGAGGCAAACTGTGGTAGAACAGCAGAAGGAATAGCTTTACAGGCTATTTCTATTGCATTGTGAAACTCTCGAATCAAATCAATAACTATAATCAATACAGTATATACCCAAGACTTTTTGATCAAGGCAACTCTTGGAATTTTGTTCATGTATGCATGTGGCTTACTTTAAAACCTGGGATAGATCTTATGAAAGTGATTTTTTCTTTGGT